>NC_072378.2:56940000-57565000 GCF_028885625.2 Pongo pygmaeus | reverse complement strand
CCCGGAAGGTGGAGGTTGCAGTGAGCCGAGATCATGCCATTGCACTCCAGCCTGGGTGACAGAGCAAGACTCGGTCTCAAACAACAAACAAACAAACAAACAAAAAACAAACCACAGGTTCAGAGTTAAGCCTAGAGAGGAGTAAAATCAATTACAAGTTCTATTTTAGGAGGACTATAAGTCATGTGAACTGTTTTCTATTTCACATTTTTTTATTAATGTGGAACTTTCTATTCATCTTGAAAGTTGAGAGCAAAATGAGATTATTAAGCTTTTTGCTTTAAGTAAATGTATTCTACAACATCAATAACTTTTAGACCAATTTTGTAAATTCACAAAATCTAATATGTAATTCTGATCCAAGAATCAATGCTTACGCATAAAAATAGGCGTGATTCAACTCTCAAATATTAATCTAATCAATTATAATGTGAAAAGATGAGATCATTTCTTTTTGAAATATCTATCCCATTATACACTATGTTAATATCACATATGTATATATATAAATTTTTTTGTGTGTGTGACAGGATCTTGCTTTGTCACAGAGACTGGAGTGCAGCAGTGCTATCAAGGCTCACTGCAGCCTTGAACTTCTAGGCTCAAGAGATCCTCTGATTTTGTAATGCATTTTTCTCTCTCACTGAAAATCCTAGCTCCTAACAATATCAACATATCTGTTTGCTAAATAATATTTCTAAACAGTTTTTTGATACAAGTCCTGGTGTTACAGGTATGAGCCACCATGCCTGGCCTAATATCATATATTAATGAAATAACTGGTTACCATTCACCATTATCTCCATTAACTTTGTAATTTTATACTATCAAAAGTTTAGGTCTAAATATAATTAATGTGCTGAGTCACATATTTTAGATAATTTACTTAATAAATCATCGTAAGTGGAGTTCCCCTCTTACCTGTTACCAACCATTTCTCTCCTTACTCTGATATTTTTTCTTACCACCTTGAAGCAACATTAACATTTTAAAAAAACAAATGATCAGCTACATTACACATTTTATCAAGTTATTTCCCTATCCCTATGAAGGTCATTTAGAAAAATACATTTATTATATATTTATGAGTGAAAGTGCTATCAATAAACTCATAGAGTAATCAAAATGAAAAGGAATGTAAAAGGCCATCTTGTCTCAGTGTATTAGCATATCTGGGTGTGGTTAGCCATGGGGCAAGTCAGAACTAAAAAACCAGTTAAGGATGGAGAATGCAAGTGTTGATCAAAGAAGAAAGCTCAAGGAAATGGGATGAATCTCTTTAAGCCAGCTGAGGCCCAGGAAGCTATATTAAAGCAAGGATGGATAGATGGGTAGAGTGAGATCAAAGTAGGCAACCTAACCTCGAGGTTCAGAAGTTTCAAAGACTGAGAGGAGGCCAGGTGAGGAGGCTCACACCTGTAATCCCAATACTTGGGAGACAGAGGTGGGAGGATTGCTTGAAGCCAAGAATTACCAGCCTGAGTAACATAATGAGACTTTGTCTACTAAAAATAAAATAAATTAGCCAGCTATGGTGGTGCCTGCTTGCAGTCTCAGCTACCTGGGAGGTTATGCCAGGAGGATTGCTTGAGCCTGGGAGATGGAGGCTACAGTAAGCTATGATCAGGCCACTGCACTCCAGCGTGGGCAACAGGGCAAGCCCCCATCTTAAAAAAAAAAAAAAAAAGACAAAAAGACAGAGGAATAGGGGACTTAGCAGGGATGGCATTTGAGGACAGTGTTGTCAGTCCTTGATTTTATGGTAGAGAAGTTGTTAGAGCAGTCAGCAGGACACAGAACCTTGGGTAAATGTACATCCTGTTCATAGAAAGAGGGAAAGACTAAACTTGTCCTTCTATGAAAAGATAGAAAGCTTAGTGAGATACTCTTTTTTATTGGTAGAGGTACAGTTTTTCTATGTAGTTATTTCAAGATAGTCTTCCAGTCTGAAACCCTTACAAAGCAGGTCACATAAGTATTTACAATCATAGGCTCTAAAGCCAAACTGTCTGATCCATAACCCTAGCTCCAATACTTACTACCCATGTAATCTTTCTGTGCTTCTGTCTCTCCATCTGTGAAATGGGAATAATAAAATACCCCATTATGAGTTGATATGTCAGGTATATAATAATATGTTAATTATTATTAATTATAATATTAATTGTAATAATATAATTACTACATTCTTATAACAATATTTATATTATTAACAATATAATTATATCAATATTATCATTACAAAAATATGATATTTTATTTTATAACTAAGTATATTATTAATATTGTAATTATATTAATTTATTAATAGTAGTATTTTATTATACCACTAGTATTGTATTAATTATATTATATTATATTAATTTATTAATAGTAATAAATTATGTTAATTTACTAATAGTAATATTTTTATTATTAATTGAAGCAAATTGAACCAGATTACCCCCATACAAGCTTAGGCCAAACATGTGAGAGTAGGAGGGGAGTTTATAGCATTGAAGACAGGGGACGGCTTCAATAAACATAGCTAATTAACCTTGATACCTATGAGTCTATATTAGACAAACCTCAATCTTTTGTAAAAATATAAAGAAAAAAATTATTATAGCTTTCTCTTTTATAAAGGACAGCCAGGTGGTCTCCCATAGAGCAGTTTTTCCAAAGTAGGAGTCAGCTTGGCCCCGCTAAGCTTCTTTAGTTTTCTGGAGATGCTGGGTCAAATTTACCCAAGTGATAATGATGGAGACATGGCAATGAAATGGTAAGGGTGAAACTATAATTTTTTAATACAAAGAGTCTTGTGAAATTGCTGGATTAGGAGGTGTGGCCTAGGTAAATTCTTCATAGGCTAAAGGAGAGGACAGCATCTCTTGTGTACAAGGAAACATCTGACGTTCTGCTGGAGTGTTGGGTTGGCCTTCATGAATGTGGGTAGGGGTAGCCTAAGGAGAGTCAGAAGAGAGGAAGAGTAGCTGCTCAGCAAGCTCTAACTAAGAGGATTTCCTTTAGGGGAAGAGCTGCAGTGCAAATGAAGCAGGGAGGCAGTGGAAATGGAAAACATGCAACAGGAATGGTTTGTGTGGTTTGTGAAGTGCTGAAGAATTTTGATGCCACTTGCTAAGTATATGGTCTTTAGGCAACTCCTTACACCTCTAAGCCCTGGAATTCCCATCTATAAAATAGGAATAAGAGTAGTACCTACTCAGGGCTGCTGTGAGGATTGAATGAGTAAATGCACGTAAAGCATTTAGCAGAGAGTAGATACTCAATAAGTGCTAGCTGTTACTACCGATAACTAGGTGGTCCACATCAAGGTAGCCATTCAGTAATGAGGATGACCAGTACATGTTATTCCATGCCTTTTGGGGAAGTGGCACAGGTGAATAATAATCATACCAATCAACTCCCAGGGTGCTGTTGGTGCCCCTTAATCTAGGCACTAAGACCTAGACTTTTAACAGCTCACCAGATGGTAAACCACCAGGAAGTCTGATACATTAACTACAATCCTGCAATATCTTCTCTAGGTAGATTCCTGCCTCATTACAAATGACCACAGACTGAAAGTGTGCAAAGAACAGTGCCCACTAGGCCCAGAGGGGGGTCTGAGGCACCCAGGAAATCATATTGATCCAAGGTCTGTTTCCGTGTGGAATGCATGAATGTTATGTCACCAAACCCTAGAGGATCAGAAGAGAACTTGGAGCAAAAAGAACTAGCCGGACTGAGAGATCAGGATACCTCAGGAAACTGGACTTGCCCACTGGAGTGAGACAGTCACATAATGAAATAACCAGCTTCATACTGTAACAATATGTGATCATGATGATGTGACATTGAGACCTAGTATCCTGGAAATATGGTGGTGGAGAGGGAGTTGAGGTCCACAAATATGGCAAGAGTGGTGTCTTAGTCTGTTTTGTGCTGTTAAAACAGGATACCACAGGCTTAGTAATTCATAATGAACAGAAATTTATTGGCTTGCAGTACTGGAGGCTGGGAAGTCCAATATCAAGGTACTGGCATCTGGTGAGTGCCTTGCTGTCTTGCTGTGTCATCACATGGTGGAAGATGAAGATGAGAGAGGGAGAGAGAGAGAGGAGGCTGAACTAGCTCTTTTATAACAAATCCACTCCTAAAGTAACAGCATTAATCCATTCATGAGGGCAGAGCCCTCATGGTCTAATCACCTCTCAAAAGTCCCACCTGCCAATACTGTCACAACAATAATCTAATTTCTACATGAGTTTTTGCAGAAGTAAAATTTTAAACCATAGCATTCCACTCCTGGTGGGACGCTAGAAACAACGAGTAGGTGAAGCTGAACAGCTGGATGGGCAGTCTTCCCACCAGAGTGCAGAATCACCCTGGTGGGATCGAGGGCACCAATTACCATGTCTGCAGACTCCACAGTAGACTGTTGAATGTGGGCTTGGGGAAGGATTTAGGAAGAGTGGTGGCTATATTTACCAGAATGTCTGTGAGTTGTTTCTGGGAACCTAATACTAATTCCTTTTGTCCCTCTTTTAGGCCTTAAGACTACAGAAATTTTTGCAGACTGTGAACCCAAGACTAGCTTTTAGGACTAGTCCTATTGGCTTGGAATGGGCTTATCCATGCAAACATCTAGCTATAAATTGGGTAGTTAATTGGCATGAAGGCAGCTTAGGAATCAATTTATCCCTTCTTTCCATAACAGAAGTCTATGGAAGTGGTCCTAGATTGTTAACACAGTCTTTTCTTCTCTTAGGGTTACAACTGACATCCCAGTGGGAGTTACCTTAGGGGACTCATTTGACTCTCTCCCAATATGTTTAAAGATGCTAGAGGACAAATTAACTCCCAGCACATCATCTCCATTTAGTCTTTGGGTGGCAGCACTCACCTGCACTTGGGAGACTTATCTAAACTTTTATAGTTTAGAACAGAAAGTTTCCTTTGCTAACCATGGACGGATAGTCCCCAAGACAGTCTCAGGGGTATCCAGGTGCTGCCATTCTTGATGGATCAAATGACTTATACGCATTCAGAAGCCTCAGTACCTATGTGGATTTGTATGATTCTGAGGATTCTCATTGGGGGAGTTGGGGGAGAGCTCATTAAGAATCTAATGAAAGGTATGGATCATGTCCTCAAAATGAGACACAAGTTTTTACATGTAATTTCAGGTCTCTAGAAACCTGAATTCCAGTTTGAACTTCTACAGTAGAGATAGGACTGGCAAGAACAGGCTTTAGGTTAATGGCTTTCTTCTTTGAAATATAAACTCTACTATATTCCAATTTAGTGTGTTTGCTGTTTGTTGCCCTTTTTTACTCCATAAAGTATTTGTGGCTACAAAGACATTTTAAAGATGTACTTTTCTTTCTGTTCCTAGATTCATGGGATGTCCTTACATTGAGGTATCAATAACCTCTGGAACTATATATTATTAATACATCTTTTACTAATCATCAGTTGCTTATCACAATTTTCTGCTCTCCTTGGTACATTTAGTACTTCTGCTCTCCTAGTGACAATATTTTTTCAGGCTATGAGTGCATTGATGCATTAGCATACAACTCTATTAGCACAAAATATTTAATGCAAAAGTCCTAAATGACAAAGAATTATTGTAAGAAATAGGGGAACTCTAGCTATTCAATGTTGCTGCAGTTTTATTATCATCACAACCTAGAACTTAATTTGTAAATAATAACCAAAATTTTATTCATCTTGTAACATTTGCTATGCAATGATAAAGCTCCTATCTTTTTTTTTATCTTTTTACTTAAGAAGTGTAGAAGTTTCAGATGTAGAATGTTTATAACTTACATGGCAAGTTTCATCTTGGATCTAGAAGGCAATACCTTCAGCTTTCAAACTTGCTTTGTAAATTGCTCATTCTTAGAAATGGTGGAAATATTTTATACCATCTGAATAATAATGAACAATATTGCTCAGTGATTTATAACTCTAAGAGCTTTATAATTTGATTTATGAACAGCTCTCAAATTTTCCATTGGCAGTTCATACAACTATGAGTAAATTTTCTGGCCAAATGACTCAGTATTTTGCCGCATGACTAATCCCACACTCAATGTGGAAACTATATAAATGAATTCTATTTGCTTGTGGATAATAAATGATTACTTTCCAAAAACTGTCTGCAAAGCATTATATAGTAGATGCATTCAATTATATTGATGTTTTTAAGCTCCCAAACTCAGCTGACTTTTTTGAAAACTCTGTAATGCTCACACACCCAAAAAGAACTCCCCTCACATACCCCTGGAATTATCATGGCTTCTGCAGTGTGGTAACCCGTAGAACAACGAAACCTAATTAGGCTCTACAATAGCTAAAATGTTAAAACAACATTCTGAAATAATTCCATTTGCAATATTTTCTCAGTACACTTTTAAGTTATTTTAAAAGTTTTTATTATGGTAAAATAAAGCCCTTTACCAGGGAATATTTGCTGAAAATAATATTTGATATTACTGCAAGTTACAATTATTTTTCTTTCAAAAATTCAAATATTAAAAAGCAAATAGTAATCTATCCACATGATGGTTTCCCTGGTTCTGGTGGCTGGAAATCACCTCCAAATTTATTTTAGATGAAGTAGGTTCTTCCAGATGATATAGCACCTTTACCTTTTAATACAAGCACATGTAAAACGCTTCACCTAGAAACAAGGAAGTTACCAGGCCAAAATCAATATGCTTTATTTCTAATAATTTATTGCTAGAGCCATTCTTACCTAAACTTCTTGTTTTCAAGGGGGTAATATTTCAATGTAATGTCCTTGTGTGATGACCAACTGGGTAATTTACTCACTTCCAGATAAATTGGTAATAATCACAGACAACCTAGGCTACATTCCAAGACATTCCTTATCTTTCCCTAAAAGTCGTTATTCAAGTCTGAGTACCAGTAGCCAGATTAGATGGAGAAGAAACCATGGGCATGGAGCCATCCTAACTAGTCAGGCTCAATTTTCACTCTGCAGAGTCCAAAGCAACCTGAGACCAGAAAGAGCTAGTCTGTTGGGCGGACTCAAAATTGCTAAATCACAAATCCCCAGGAGAATGTCCTCTTCTCCCTTCTCTTTAATTATTTCTCTCCCTCTTCTGGCTCCATCTCCCAAATTCCCTAGAAACTTGTTCAAATATCCCTAGCCTGACAAAATAATCACCATTGGCCTTTATTCAGGATTTAATTGCTTTTCTACTCATCCCCTTTAGAGTTAAATTTCTGCAAAGATTGTAGACAACAACCCTCTCCTCTTTCTCATCTTCATTCCCCCTTCAACTCATTAATGTCTGGGTTTAGCCTCTCCTGCCATGATGAAACAGTTCTCTGAAAGGTTTCCGGAGGTCTCCTAGTCACCAGTCCTCAGTCCTTGTCCTCCTTAGCCTCCCATTTGTGCATCTGTTCCAGAAAGCCACTAAATTGGAACACTCCCTACTTGGCTTCGACCACTTTGCTATCCTCCAGGCCACAAATGGGAGCCGTCTCCAAAGTTCTGATTCTGGGATGCTCTTTAGCATCTATTCCTTAGTCATTTCCTCTGTTTCCATTACTCCAACTACAATGTTGATGACTCCCTATCTGTTTTTGGTTCTGACCTCTCCACATTTCCATGGGCTTGCTGGATATTTTCACAATGATGTCCTTCTGAGGCTTCCACCTCAGTGGGTCTAAAATGCAGTTTGTTATCTTCTCCTTCCAAATTATTCCTCTACCCTAGCTCAAAACCTGAGTTATCTTCAGTTCCTCCCTTTTTCTCAACTGGTTGTTACACAGCTTAGGGTGGAAACTTTTCTTCTTTCTGATGTTTCTTCTTGATCCATACATTAGGAACCTGTGCCACAACTTTCTGCCTCTAAGAAAGTACCGAGGAAGATGTTTCTGCCACCTTTTTAAAGCACCTTACTCACTGCTATCTTTTGGGAATGAAAAGACTTAAGTGATGGAAAAACTCAGGAGGGCCTACCAGCTATTAGTGGGCAGGAGTGATGTATAAAATTCCCTTCTCACACATGGGCCTGTCTCTTGCTCACACATGCTGAACGCCTTATGGATTGTAAAGTGTCAGGCTTCCCTTTGCCTTTGGTGTTTATGCCGGAATTTGAACAGGTTGGGTTCCTTCCTGCCCTAATGCTGGGGAGGCCTGTCACTTTTCAGCTGTGGACTGGGTGAGCATGCCAAGTAAGGAAAAAGGAATAAGATGCCCCATTTTGGCTTTGAGGCTAAGCTGTGTTCTTCAATCTGACTTTATCTTGAATAGAGTTAACACAATATTTTAATTTCCTTATGGTTCCTTGTGTCTATTCCCAATTTGGTTGAGACTCTAAAGGGAAGAAGGGCTGTATAATGGACCATCTTCTACATACGTGGTATCAAACTCTCTTAGCTATCTTTCCCAACTATTTTGTCTTCTTTTGGGTGACAATGATAACTTACTCTCATAAAAAAGTCAACAAACTATACATACTTTTCCACTATGAATTTTCTTTTTTTTGTATGAAAGATTTGGGCCATGGCTCTCCCCCTCCATCCCTATCCTCAAACTTAACAATTTTTTTTGTGTGTGACTTTTATACAATGTCAATTATTCTTTTTTTAAAGCAAAAACCTACCAGGAAGGCAAGGTATAATTTCTACTAAATTAACTTCCAAAAAGCACTGCTTGGCTGATTTAGTATTTATTGAATTCCACGATGCATTAGGCATCACATAAACACACAGACAGAAGCAATTAATACTATGTATGCTGTTGTTTGGAAAAAAATGATAAATTAGCAACAAACAAATCAGAAAATAACAATGGAACTAAATACTAAATTCTTTCAAGGATTTGGTTTGTTCATTATTAGTATTTTTAAGACAACTGATGGAAAGAACAGAAATGAATGCATCTAAAAAGAAATATCTATAATCCTATTGCATGGCAGTTAAGCATTTGCCTGCCAAGAGAGATAAATTATGTTCTTGTGTGCACTTGAAACTTATAAATGGCTGCAGCAAGACGCAGGATAACAGTTGTGCTAAAGTCATAGCTCAGAAAACCATAATAGCTATTTAGTTGCTTTTTGTTGTTAAAAAATATAGCGTTTGGGGCAATTTGAATACTATTCTGTGTGTCTTTGACATGTTTCTGTTCAAGGATACGTAGGCTATTTCAGCTCACTTACAAATTTCAGTCAATGAGAAGCATAAAGATGACCTTCCAAAATTCTGTTAGTTATTTCCCCCAATGTCTGCACATGGTTAGTTCAGTTTTGTTGTTTTTTACTCCACCATGCCATTGTTGAGTCAATGCGGTGGAGAATTCTTCCTTTCCTGATGTGCCACACATTGCAAACTCTCAGGATTTTCTTCAATAACCTCTGCATAATTGTTGCATACAGTTTCTCACTGCAGTGGGCTGCGGTATCAGGAAACCTTTAGCCATATGCACATGATGTAGTGCTACCTGTCACCCACTCTGAGTGCCAGAGACCCATGAAGCCTATCCTGGAATTCAGTGCAGCCTACATGCTGCCATTCAAAATTCCCACCTTATGCAGTGTCTCCAAGCAAGGTCCCTTCTGAGTTCAATCCAAAACAACTGAATGAATGAGATGCAACATGTCAATAATTCGAATGTATATTTTGTTTTAGGAAACTAGCTGTAAACAAAACGTATCTGTTGTTTTCCATGCTTATGAATCTGGCACTAAGAGACTGCATTAACCAATGCCTTTTTAGGTTTAATACTTACACATGGTAATATGTTACTGGCTTTATGGACATCAATGATTAAGCTTTTATGCAGAGCTGTACGGTTTTGTATAGTTGGAAAACAAAACTGATTTTGAGATCACTACAAGCAAATAAAACTTTTATTCCTCCCAATTATTTACCCGCTTTTCAAAATTTTATAAATTTTTATGACACAATTTCTTCAGTCTATTAAATATTCCAAAAAAGAGGCTAATACAGTCGTTATAAGAAACTCCGCAAATGCAGTCAAGTGTTACCTTGTCACTATAATTAAAGTTTTCTTATGCGAGTAAATGAAACAAACAATCCAGCCCCACACAGGGAAAGCCAGCATTGCCTTGGGGGCAGCAGAACGCGGCACAGCACCGCCCGTCAAGACCGCAAGATGCCGCAGACTGACTGCTGTAGCAGCCGCTTCCTGGCCAGGTGGCCGTGGCCGTCCGCAGAAAGACACACTGCAGCGCTCTCGCTATACCTTCCGTGCTGGCACTGCATTAGTGTTAAATCCCCTGGCCACCAACTGCCATATACTTTTTGCTGGTTATGAAGAAACGTGGGGAGGGGACAAAGGGGAGACAGAGTGTGCCTGCACGTGTGAGAGATCACTATTGCCTCACAATCCCTAAAAAATTTCTCCCCCAAATATTTATAAGCCAAGTACCAACTTACTTCATCTGCCAGGTCCCTAAATCTGAAATCGCCTTGCCCTTCAAATGCACTAAATGAGTCAGGGTTTTAGGGCAAACCCAGGGATACAAGAAGATCGAAAGTGCCCAATTCTTAGCTGCGAAATAAGCACCAAGTTTGGGGTGGAAGAGTTCACCTCTGCAGACCAGAGCGTACTACCCCGGAGCGCTCCTAGTTTACAGAGGCTTGGAGAGGAGTGGGCCTCCCGTTCCTGGAGTATCCCAATTCCCAGGGAAGGCCCTTCCCGGCGCTTCACGCTTCAGCGTGCGAGGAACCCCCCACAAGCAATAGCTCACCCGGCTGCATCCTTCAAAGCCCCAACCTCGGGGCGGGGCGCAGGGAGGTGGGAGGTGGAGGGTAGCACCGCCGGGAGGCTCTTGTCAGCGCCTCACGGTTTTCCCCCTGGCTCCTTGGCGCCCCCTGACGACGGGCTCCGCAGCAATTTGGCCGAGGGAGGCTGGATAGGCGGAAGACCCGGGTGTCCGGGAAGCTAGAGGCGCCCGGCCAATGCACCCGCGGACGGCGCGGACTGGTGGGCGGCCCCGCGGCAGGGCGCTGGGCTCTCAGGCCCGGGCGCAGCCCGCGGCCGCCGCCGAAACCGCCGCAGCCATGTCCGCGCGCCCGCGCTGCCGCAGCCTGGCCGTGATGTCATCAGCCGAGCCCCCGCCGCGGCGCCCCATTCCCGCCCCCCGCAGGCTGCCGCGGCTACAGCCTGAGCGCCGCGTCCCCGCCCCGACCCACGTGCGCCCGGCTTCTGGGATGCTGAGGTCGGCGGCGGCCGCAGGACTATGCGCGGGGCCCGGGCGGCCGCGGCGGCGGCGCTGCTCCTCCCCACTCGCCGCGTCCCCGGCGGGGCTGCGCCCGGGGGCTGCGCACGGACGGGGGCGGGGGCGCCTGGGGAGGGAGGGGAGAGGATCCCAGCCGCCGAGTCGCAGCCTCGTCGCTGTCTGCTGAGTCATGGCAAGCGCTCCCCGCAGCCCTGGATCACTCGCGTAGCGCGGCTGGCGCGGGGTGCGCAGCCATTGGGCTGGGCGCGGGGCCGCGAGCGCCAGGCATGACGCGCTGAGCCGCGCTCACCCGTGCCCGCCGTCCCGGCGTGCGCCCCGCGCGGGTGCCTGTGCCGCCGCCCTCCAGCCCCGCCGTCGAGTCGCCCTCGCCTCGCCCGCACCATGATCGCCGCGGCTTTCCTCGTCTTGCTGAGACCCTACAGCATCCAATGTGCCCTCTTCCTCTTGTTGCTTCTGCTGGGCACCATCGCCACCATCGTCTTCTTCTGCTGCTGGCACCGCAAGCTCCAGAAAGGGAGGCATCCGATGAAATCGGTCTTCTCGGGTCGTTCAAGAAGCCGAGGTAAGACACGCCGCGACGGGTTTCTGCGGGCTACCAGGAACATTTAAGCCTATTTGGAGAGTGAACCGCGGCTCCCTCCCTTCTCGACTGCCCCTAGCCCCATCATTGCCCACTCCCCAGGCTGAGTGCGTTTCTTTATTTAACGCCCCTTGCCCTTTTTGCCCTCACCTCCGCCCTCCAGTCTCCCAGGTTTGAATAACCACGGCGATGCCGAGGGCAGGGAGGGGAGGAAAGAACTCAAATTTTTAGTCAGTTTGCTAAAGCCTTAAGGGTAATTTGAGCGTAGTCCGGGGCTGCGCCAGCCTCGCCTTCACGCATCCTTCGCTGGAGCGTAGGGGTAAGAAAGTAAGGCATGGAAAGTTCGGGGCTCCCCAACTCCCCCAGAACTTTCATGCAAACTTCTTGCGGAGAAATCATGTAGAGACCGATGGCCCCAGGACTCCTCCTCACTCCCCCAGGATGTACCACCGGATTCCAGGCGTCTGCGATGTGCTTTCCCGACCCTGGTCTCCCAGGTAAGTCATGAGTCACTCGGTAGGTGAAGAACAAGGAGTTAAATGAAGTCTCATTTCTCTCTTTTCTCCCCAGATGCTGTTTTGAGATCGCACCACTTTCGTTCTGAGGTAATTTATTTAGCGCGCACGCTCAAGGTCAGAAGAAGTTCTCTTTCCTGAGTACCAATATTAATTATATGCGTGTTAAGAAACCAGTAGGACACTGAATGACGAACATGCTGTCCCCTAGCCGAAAGTGACATGTTTCTTTTTAAGTGATTTCATATTAGTGCCCAGCGAACGGTTTTAGCAAATTTCTCGTGTAGTGGAGCTGTTGTACAAGAGGGGAAAAGGCAAACCCTAAAAGTGCTGCAGACCTTAAAAAACTTAGCCACAGGGTGGATGTCACTTGAGTTTACAGTTTGTATTTTGCTGGTGGAAGTGTTTTCTGGGTGCTGTCAGTTGACTCTGGTTGTTCACTTGGATAAACGAAGAGGTTAGTGCAGAACAATTTGATCCATATGCATTTCATTTTCGATTTTCAAGTTTACATTTCTGTTTTCTCATAAAGCTCTCCATGTTTTATTGGGGACCATCTGATGATTTTTGCAAAGCGATGATGGTAGCGTGTGCCAGACTCCACTCTCAAAACGTGGACCATCCCTCTAGGGCAATTAACTCCTAATCACTGCACCCAGGAACCAGCTCCACTGAAGAAACACAAGCGCTCCCTGACCTAGGATTTCTTTAGGAGTTTTCTGGCCAACCTCCACTTATCCTAAGATAATTTCCCCTCTTTTTAGGAAAGTTGCATGCCGCCAGGCTTGGAGGTTGCTGCTTGGTGCAGTTTACTCATGTTGGCAAAGACTTCATAGTTAAACGCCCTCTATTTACCTGAAGTTATCTTGCCTTTCATTTCATTAGTTAATCAGATATTTTATGCCACCCTAGATGTTTTATTGGGTTCTAGTTGCTTAAAAACTTTAACTGTATTATTGCAATATCATTAAAATGTTGCACAAAGAGTAATTCTACTGTATATAGCCCTAGAGGGTGAGAACTCTATTCAATTTAGGATTCTTGAGAGGATAAGTTAACCAGTCAGGTAATCAGAGATTCCATTCCTGGCTTTACATTAACTAGCTGTGTGATACAGCTCGGTGCCTCGGTTTACCCATCTGTAAGCTAGGGCCATTAGTACCTTGCAGGGTTATGGGAGGGTGGAGGAAATTACAAGAAATTGTGTAAAGAAAAATCCCACTTAGTTCATAATAAGTATTCAGTATTTGGTAGCTATCATTATATTTTGTAAAATTGAATTTTAAAATGTATAAAAATAAACGATAATGTTTGCAAATTTCCAAGTCTTTATTAAATTACTTAATTAAAGTTTATGGAAAACATCAAAAATCGGGACTATTATAAAGCAACAATTTTTGAATATGAGATTAATTCAGTAGAACAGCCCATTCAGATGTGATGAGAAGTAAATAATTGACAGAGTGCAAACACCAAAATATAAGATTTTGATTTTAAAAAGAGATACCCAGTTCCACACACATAAATGATAGAACCAGAATAATAATCCTGTTGTGGGTTATTATACTAGCCATCAGATATTTCAGCTAAAGCACAAACAAAAAATGAGATACAACTATGTCTTGTTTAGTTATCTCTCAGTTGAATGTTTTTGTCCTGAGCTTGCATTTGGTTAGGAAAGCTGGGGGTAGTTGTTTAATGCCTTAACTCACTTCATAAGATTCCTGGTACAGTTTGACATCTTTGTGTGGTATTTGCCTTGTCTACTAGACTGTGAGCTCCTTGAGGGCAGGACCATATCTTTCTTGTTTAGGGCTGTATCTCCACTATTTGGCTCAGTGCCTTGTATACAGTGGGTTATTAATAAATATTTATGGAATGAATGAATGAAAAAAAAATCTCCTAGTGGGTGCTAGTTCCTGAAACTGGGCAAATAGAACTCAGAGTTGGGCAGAAAAGAAAAATGCACATTCTCAGGACATTGCTCAGAATTCAACATTTGCTAAATCTCAACTCTTACTGGATCTTTGCAGGCTTTTAAAAATTGCCCTGGAGTTTGTGCTAAAAATGTAAGTCACAAATTGAAACAAAATGGATTCAGTTTGAATTTTTTTTCTGAAAAATTTAAATGCAATATTAGTTTAATTTGTTGATGGGCTACCCATCAGCAAGCTGTTTTGATAAACCACTCAAAGAATGCTATTTTATAAGTGAAAATTATGGGACTGTGTTGCAAAAGAATGTCATATTTCATCACTACTTTGCTTACATAAATGAAATATTTTCCCTTAAGGAAAACATAGGGAATATTTTTCTTTCCTCTTTTCTATCAAGATGTCATTTTCTGCAAGATTTTCTCTTTGAGAAATACCTCTGAATTTACTTGGTTTTAAATATATTTTTAAAAATAGAATTTGTGTAGCATAATGAATATTCTTGTTGCTTTTTAGTAGTAGCTGCTGCAAAATAATTATCTAAGAAAATATTTTGATTTCTGACAAATCATAGTCATATTGAACTAAGAATTTAGTACTTTCTGTTTCTCCTTCCATTCTCAGTAAGTAGATAACTCACTTTCAGCCTTTCTACCATGGTCAAAGGAGGAAAATGAGTTTAGGATCTGCTGACTCACTTTGAACCACGAAAAAGCTTTGGGCTAGCCCTTGTACAGATGAAGAAGTTCAGTGAGCACTTTGATGCTTTACTTGGCAGAATGTATTGCTTCTGGTACCCACACGCCCAGGAAGGAGTCCAATTGCACAGGAAGTTTTAGCCAGTTCCTTTACAGGTAGTCAGAGAAATACTCCTAGAGAAAACATCATCGCACCAGGACTCAGTTTGCTTTGGGAAAGTTCTGCAGTAGGGAAAAAAGCCACCTTCCTCATCTGAGGAGCTCCAGCTATTTTCTCCTCACTAAGTATATAATAAACACATTTTTTCAGTTTCTTCCTCATGAAGCTAGAAATAAATAATATAGATGTTTATAATATGTTTTGGAACCATAACTGCCAACCCTTTTTATTTTCACATACTTGCAAACTTTACTAGCTTTTTAGTAGTCTTCTAAATGTTCATAAATAGCATATGAGAATGTGAAATAATTACTGCAGCTAGCAAGGCCTGAACAGTGTAACTTCATTTCAGTAATAGACAGAAATATGTGTTTTATGTATGCATATTAAACACTTATACAGTGTTTTTGTTCTTGTTTTGCTAAACAGCTAATGAAGAGATGTAGTAAGACAGTCTAGAAACCAAGCGTTCATTCTGGGTTCTAGAATCCTGTTATCTAAGAAGTGTACTTTTCCTGAGGATTTATAATGCTTTATGCTGTGACTTTAAACAATGGTAAACTGTTACCCTAGATTCCTGTGGTGAAAGTCAGGCTGTGACAATCCTGATTTTAAGGAAATTTCAGAAAGTAATATGGGTAATTGAGGTACCATTAGATTATAAGAAAGGGTCTTGGGAGTACTTCAGTAGAATGGAGACTATTATAATGCCCTTTGAGAATATCCAGAGTGAATAGTGGTAAATAATCCCTATTCATGAGCTCAGTGGAATAAGGGAAGCCTTGTCTGACATAAGGAAGGAGAAGAGTGTGTTCTATATCTACCAATTTTTGAGTAAATATCTCTATTTCCTGTTTCAGGCAAAGGAACCAAAAGAGTTAAGCAGTTCCCAAAGAGTCACATAACAAGATAAGGACTGAGTAACACAAGAATTATCTGGCTACGTATTGTCTGTCCTCTGGTGTTGAATCGTGTCACTCACAGCCCGGAAAATAATATGCCCAAAATTTTCACTGAAAGAAATTGAGTTTTTAGTTGACGTTTCTTATAATACTGAACTGGCAAATCCTTTAGTTTTTTTCCAGTGATTATGTAAGTTATCCTAAATGAAACAATGGTCCACCTAAGCCCTGTTGTCCTCATTATGTTCCTCAAGTGTCCCTGTACCAAATCATTGGAGAATGGCCAGCAAAATAACCACATTTCACAGCATCTCATTAAATTTTCATCTTTCATTAAGAATTACCTAATTTAGTGGATTAGGGAAAGTGATAGTTTATTATTGAGCAATCCTTTATAATTAGGTTATCTTTATAAATAAATAATTTGTCTAGAGTTACATTTTAGGTCTAAATTAATTTATACTAATTAAGTCAGCCGTAAGTTGTAAGTGTGCACATGATGCAGTATTCATTGAGTGTCACCCAATTATTTTTCAAATAAACACATTTATTTTCTCTTTCTGTCCAAAGTACTGTGTTAGACAATAGGGCTAACAAAGGGTTGGAGATGGAGCCCCTGCCTTTGACAGTTCCTTCTAGGTCACTCCCAATGTCAGTGCTGAAATTTTATAGTTACTGGTTTTTTCTGTTATGCTAACTGAACTGCTGTGCCGTTTCCAACTATGAATCACAAATGCAATGAGAGCATCGGAGGCTGCTGTGTAAAAGTGTACAGCCAATACATATGTAAAAAAGACAAATTAATCCTATTCACAGAGTTAATCATACCAGAGTCAACACTACCATATAATTAACCCTGACTTTAGCTACATGGTGACAAAACAGAAAAACAAAACAACAAAAACAAACAAACAAAAACTCCCACTTTTTTTTCATGCATCCAAGCCAATTAAATTCATCTAGATTAGAATTGATACAAAATATTTTCCAGAGAAGTTTGCATCTTTATGTAATCTTAAGGCTCAAGAATGACTCTCTTTGAGATCTGGATGGCAAAATGGAACTAGGGTAATAACAAATTGGCATAATGTAAGGATTATAAGAATATGAGTTCAAAATTCTGGTTTTGGGTTCTAGCTCTGCCACGAACTAACTGTGTCACCTTGGTCAAGTCTCTTTTGTCACTGATACTTAGATTTTGTATTATGACTGGTAATGTGAGAATGATCTCTGAGCCCCTTCCAGAAGTAATAGGCCAAGTATCTACTACATACAAAGTGTCATGCTGTAGAGACACCATGAAAACATGATTCCTGTCTTCTAGGTGCTTAAGGCAGGTAAAGAAAAAAGCATCATTAGCGTAAATACCAAGTAACAAATTATGTATAGAAAAGGAATGGTTGGAATAGTTCTGGTGAAATGGTTGCTTCTAGCTCAAGTGATTAGAGAAGCCTTCCAAGAGGAGTGATATTTATGCTGAAGCCTGAAGGTTGTATGGTAAGTACAGTAGTCCCCTCTTCTCTGTGGTTTTGCTTTCCGTGGCTTCAGTTACCTGTGGCCAACTGTGGTCTGAAAATATTAAGTGGAAAATTACAGAAATAAAGGATTCATAAGTTTGAAATTGCGTGCCACTCTGAGTAGCCCGATGGAACCCTGAGCTGTCCTGCTCCAATCCCACTTTGTCCTGCCCAACATGTGAATCATCCCTTAGTCTAGCAAATCCATACTTTATACTCTGGCCATCTCAGTTATCAGGTTTACTGTCAACTGTATTGCCACGCTTGTGTTCAAGTCACCCTTATTTTACTTAATAATGGCCCCATAGTGCGAGAGTAGTGATGCTGGCAATTCAGATATGCCAAAGAGAAGTCACAAAATGCTTCCTTAAAGTGAAAAGGTAAAACTTCTTGACTTAGTAAGGAAAGGAAAAAAAAATCATATGCTGAAGCTTCTAATATATACCACAAAAATGAATCTTCTATCTGTGAAATTGTGAAGAAGGAAAAAGAAATTCATGATAGTTTTGCTGTCACACTAAACTGTAAAAGTTATGGCCACAGGGCATGATGAGTGCTTAGTTAGGATGGAAAAGACATTAAATATGTGGGTGGAAGACATGAATAGAAAACATATTCTGATTGATGGCAATGTGTTGCATCAGATTTACTTAATTAAATTACACTTTATCATAGGTATGTATGTATAGGAAAAAAACATAGTCTGTATAGGGTTTAGTACTATTCGTGGTTTAAGGCATCCACTGGGGTCTTGGAATGGATCTGTGGTGGATAAGTGGGGTCCACTGTACCTGAGTAGATTCAGAGAAATGAGAGCAAAATCCCAGGTTGGTATAAGGGCATGAGGATAGACAAGATTTAGGAAAGCACATGCCTGTTTTCAGAGCTTGGTGTACACCAGTATGGTTAGAGAGAGGGACTCTTGAGATTGCATAAAGGAATATAGTACTGGAAGTAGACGCAGGTGTCAGCTATAATAAAAATGATTTGTGTATACTACATGACAGTTGACAAAAGGCTTTGACATAACATTATTTTATTTGAACACTTTAGAAGTGCATCTGCCATGAGTCCTCTTAAGAGAAGCAGGCTGCGTGTGGTGGCTCACGCCTGTAATTCCAGAACTTTGGGAGGCCAAGGTGGGTGGATCACAAGATCAGGAGATGGAGAACATCCTGGTCAACATGGTGAAACCCCGTCTCTGCTAAAATACAAAAATTAGCTGGGTGTGGTGGCGCACGCCTGCAGTCCTAGCTACTCGGGAGGCTGAGGCAGAGGAATCACTTGAACCTGGGAGGTGGAGGTTGCAGTGAGCCAAGATCGCACCACTGCACTCCAGCCTGGTCAAAGAGCAAGATTCTGTCTCAGAAAAAAAAAAAAAAAAAAAAAAAAGAGAGTAGCAAAAAATCACCATTTGATTTCTCTTCCAGCAACTATAACAAAACCGCCCAATCACTCTTCTGTCACCCAGGGAGAACAAAGAGTTATGGCCTCTGCTGCAGAGGGCCTTGGAAAATGGCCAGTTGGGGGCCTTTCTGGTGACCCTGAGGCTGAGCTTTTGAAGGGTACCATGTTTTTGAGGTCCAAGGATCAGCATCATTGCATTATATTCTGACTGCAGACACCATCTCTCCAGGGATTTATGGCAACCTGCTCATGTGTTTAGTGTGGTCATTACAAATTTTAATACGAAGTATAATAAATTTGCAGGTAATTCATTATGTAAAAGACCTTTTTATTGACTGAAATACATTAAAGTTTTTAAAACTATTTGAAATATATGTAGCAATTTTTCAACTTCTTCCTTTAAAATTTCTCTCCTATAATAATTATTCCTAAATGTTTACCCTCCTGTGAAGTCCTCAGGCCTACTCCCTTACCTTCAGCCAGTGACCTTTTATCTCCTGACTCACAATTAATGCAAGTAATAGCTCCTTAAACTTATTGCACCTACGAACTAACCAGCATCTTAGCCTTCCTTCCCAGTCCAATTAAAAATTCATCTGTCGTCCACACTGATATTTTATGCTTATGTTGTGAATTCTTTTCTTCCCATCTTGGGGGATATTCTATTAGTCATCCCCTCCTTTATCCTCAATCGCTCCTTCTCTGCTGGCTCCTTTCCCTTACCTATAAACATCATATGTGCTTCCTATTGGAAATAATAGCAACAGCACAAAACCTCCCTATGTCACCAACTCTTCTCTTGACAAGAAAAGTTTCCTGAAAAAGCTTCTTTGTTACCTTCTATTCCTCACCTCTCATTTATTCCTCAATTTAGTCTGGCTTCTGCTGCTACTATTTAGAACCACTCACATTTAGCTCACCAATGATTTCCAAATTGATATATTGATTGTTTCAGTCTTTAATTTAGTTGATCTATCCAGTATTTGATACTATTGGCCACTGATTCCTTCTTGATATTTCCTTCCTGGTTTCTAGACAACACCCTCTTAATCCCCTGCCTCTTTCTGGCCCTGGCTGTCTGTTTCTGCACTGAATCCTCTTCCTACTTATAACTTGATATTCCCTGTCTTGGGCCTACTTAAAAGAAGAAAACAGCTTTATTGAGATATAATTTACATACTGTACAGTTCACCCATTTAAGTGTATAATTAAGTGGTTTTTGGTATATTCACAGGTTGTGCAACCATCGTCAGAATTTAATTTTAGAACATTTTCATCACCCCCAAAATAAACCTATACCCATTAGCAATTATTCCCTATTCCCCTCCTTCCTTCATCCTTTAACTATAGGCAGCCACTAATCTTCATTCTTTTTTTTAAAATATGGAATGCTTCACAAATTTATGTTTCAATGTTTCATCCCTGTGCAGGGGCCACGCTAATCTTCTCTGTATCTTTCCAATTTTAATATATGTGCTGCCCAACCAAGCACTACTTTCTGGCAATAGATTTGCTGGGCCTCATTTTTGCCTATTTAGATTTTACTTGTGGGATCTCACCGTACTCACTGTTTTAGTTTACCCCCATATCATGGTTACTCTGAAATCTGCCTATCAAATTTAGACCTCATTTTTGATCTCTAGGTTCAGAGTCACCTGCTTTTTCCTCATTTTCCCATAGATGTCCCATTGGCATCTCAAACTGAACATGTCCAAAACTGAACTCATCAGTCCTTTACCACATCTTATGCATCTCTTTTGGAGAATGGCAATATTCTCACATCCAGTCCCCAAACCCCTGCAGTTTTTCAAACTAGGAATATAGAAGATAGAATAGACGACTCCGTCATCCATCCTGCCCCATCTGTCTTCTCTTTTAAATATCTCTGGACTCTGCCTTTTGTTGTATTCCCATTGCTGTTTCTTTGGTTCAAGCCCTATAGTAAGCCTCTGGACAAGTCTCTCTGCATCCCCTTCCCCAACCCATCCACACCAATTTAATAAAGATCATTCGAAAATACAAATTAATTATTAAAACTTCTATAAGTTATGGAGACATTCAGATTTAAGTAATAGAAAACCCAACTTAAAATGGGTTATTAATAAACAGGGATTTCTATTCTCTCATAACAAGAAGGCTAGAGATGGCCACAGGCTTTGCTTGAGCAGTTCTATCATGTCATTTTCAGTATATTTGGGATAATCTGGTCATTCTCTTGTGGTTGGGGAATGGTTGGCACAGTTACAGATATGGTGTCTAAATTCAAGGAAGGAAGGAAGGGAAGGGGCAGAGCCAGCCATGGTTATTTATCAGAAAATCTGAATATTTGCCAGAAGACTTTTCAGTTAGATTTCTGCTTACCCTTCACTGGCCAGAACTGTCACAGGCCATCTGTCACTATAAAGGAGGCTTGGGATGTGAGGTTTTATCTTTCCTAGTGTCTGTAGTAGAGGTAGGCAAGGGAGAAAGATTTGGGTAATGCATATTTCTCCCCTACTTAAAATCCTTCGGTAGCTTCCCACTTCTTTCAAGATCATAAAGTTCATTCTTAGTATAATGTCAAAGGGTTCCTTGTACTGATGTCCTGTGATAGGTCGAGTCTACCATTTGTCCACACTTCTTATAATTCTTCAAACGGACCATGATCTTTTAGGATTATTGTTTTTGTCCATGTTATTTCCAACTAAGAAAGCCTCTTTCTGTTTCTTTCCTCTCTTTTCTCATACACCTCCAACAAAAACAAAAATACTCAAAACAAAAAAAAGGGTAACTCTTGCTGTTTCTTGAAAGTCCAGTTCATAAGTTATCTCCTTAAGGAAACTTTCATGACTCCTGCCTCATAGTAACAATTTAGTTTTTTTGTTGTTGTTGTTATTGTGAGACTCTTAAAGGCAGTCTAAAACCCCAGTTCTTAGTTTAGAATCTGACACATAGTGAAGCTCAGTAAATGTTGGATGAATGAATGAATATTTGAAGTTTTCTACAAGTCAGTTTCATTCTCAATTCTCATGAATTTGCTAACTTCCCCAAATATCCTGTATCCCTCTTTTCCTTAAGGGGAAAGAGACAGATGCTTTTCATATTGTATCTTATTTTTATTTATTTATTTGAGACAGGGTCTCTCTCTGTTGCCCAGGCTGCAGTACAGTGGTGTGATCTCAGCTCAGTGCAACCTCTGCCTCCTGGGTTCAAGTGATTCTCCTGCCTCAGCTGCCCGAGTAGCTGGGATTACAGGCACTCACCACCACGCCCAGCTAATTTTTATATTTTTAGTAGAGACAAGATTTCACTGTGTTGGCCAGGTTGGTCTTGAACTCCTGACCTCATGTGATCCACCCGCTTTGGTCTCCCAAAGTGCTGGGATTACATGCGTGAGCCACTCTGCCTGGCCCCGTATTTTATTTTAAACATATAGTTATACCTTACTTATGTCTTACCCTGTGTTTACTTCATGGATACACAGATCAGACACTTTAGAAAATGAGTTGAAATTGGCCGGGCGCAGTGGCTCATGCCTGTAATCCCAGCACTTTGGGAGGCCGAGGCGGGCAAATCACCTGAGGTTGGGAGTTTGAGATCAGCCTGACCAACATAGAGAAGCCCCGTCTCTACTAAAAATACAAAATTAGCCAGGTGTGGTGGTGGGCCCCTGTAATCCCAGCTACTTGGGAGGCTGAGGTGGGAGAGTCGCTTGAGCCTGGGAGGTGGAGGTTATGGTGAGCTGAGCTGAGATCGTGCCATTGCACTGCAGCCCGGGCAACAAGAGTGAAAATCCATCTCAAAAAAAAAAAAAGAAAATGAGTTGAAAATATCCCTGACTTTTTTTTTTTTTTTTTAATTGAAGGGACTTTCATCCTTTGAGAGTTTTAAATCAAAGTTTGATATTTAATGTTTGTATTTCAATTTGTAATCTAAAAATAATTCTGAATTATTTTGTAACCATTTTACCTTATAACCAGTACTGTCATCCAATTCCAATTCCTGAATTTGTGTTTTATTTACAGTCACATTAGTGCCAAGTGGTATTGCTTTAACTGTCATAAGCTTAAAAGGAAAGATTTGAGGCAATTTTTATGTATAATTTATGCATTCATGCCAAATGAGAGCCAAATGCTGTGCTTTGGTAATCTGTTTAACTAATTTTGAGAAATGTGGTGGTATATTTGGATAAAGAGCGTCAGAAATGGCAAATATTGGACCGGATATGGTAGCTCATGCCTGTAATCCCAGCACTTTGGGAGGTGGAGGCGGGGGAATTGCTTGAGCTCAGGAATTCGAGACCAGCCTGGGCAATATAGCAAAACCTTGTCTATACAAAAAATAATTTAAAAATTTTGTCGGGCGTGGTGATGTGCTCCTGTAGTCCTAACTACTTGGGAGGCTGAGGCGGCTGACTGCTTTTAAGTCCAGGAGTTCGAGGCTACAGTAAGCCATGATCACACCACTGCACTCTAGCCTGGGCAGCAGAGCAAGGCCCTATCTCTTAAAAAAAAAAAAAAAAAAGAGAGAGAGAGAAATGGCAAATATTAGAGTAAATATAGAGCACAAATTATAACATTGTCCTGTGGGGTGTATAAAATATATAGATATTTGACACCTTTAGTGTAAAGAATGGCAGGGGAGTAATGGAATTCCTATACATTTGCAAAGTTTCTACATTTTATGTGAAGTGGCATATTAACTTAGGTAGAATGAAAAGTTAAGGATGCATATTTTAACTCTCAGAGCAACTAATTAAAAAAAGCAAACCCAAGAGATAAACCCAACTAGAACTTCTAAAACATATCCAAATGACCTGAAGAAGGCAAGAAAAAGGGAACACAGGAACGAAAAACCAGAAGAGACAGATTGAAAATAAATAATAAAATAATAGACCTAAATCTAATAATATCAATAATTACATTAAATATTAATGGGCCAAACACTCCAGTTATGAGACATAGATGACCAGAATCAATAAATAGCAGGGCCTAACTATATGCTATTTACAAGAAATTCACTTTAAGTATAAAGACATAGACTGAAAATGAATGGATGGAAAAAATATAAATGATGCAAACAATAATCATAAGAAGATTAGAGTGGCTATATTAATATTAGGTAAAGTAGATAATCAAGGCAAATGGTATTAACAGAGACAAAGAGGGATGTTCCACAATGATGAAAGGACCAATCATTCTGGAAGACATTATCATAAATGTGTATCTAACTAATATAAACCTAACCTGAAAAGTATGACATAAACATTTCAAAAGTAAAGGCAGAATTAGACAGTGCTGTAATCATAGTTGGTGATCAACAGAGTTTATAAGCATACCTCTTTCAGCAATTGATAGAACATCCACACAGAAAATCAGTAAAAATGTAGGTAAAGATCTAAACAACTCTACCAACTATCTTGACCTAACCGATACCTCTAGAAACACCACACTCATTGGCCAGGCGCGGTGGCTCATGCCTATAATCCTAACACTTTGGGAGGCCGAGGTAGTAGGATCATTTGAGCCCAGGAGTTTGAGACCAGCCTGGGCAACATGACAAAACCCTGTCTCTCCAAAAATACAAAAATTAGCCAAGCTTAGTGGCATGCACTATAGTCCCAACTACTTGGGAGGCTGAGGTGGGATGATTGATTAAGTCTAAGTGGGTGAAGTTGTGGTGAACCATGATAGCACCATTGCACTGCAGCCTGGGTGACAGAGCGAGACCCTGTCTTAAAATAAATAAATAAATATTTGTAAAGAAACACCATACTTACATGACTCATTCACGAAGACAGAGTATATTCTGGGTCAGAATACAAGTCAGAATTAATTTAAAGGATTGAAATAATACAGATTATATAGTAATCAGTAATATCTCCAAGAAAACCTCAAATATTTATAAATTAAATAACATTCTTCTAAATAATTCATGTATCAAAAAGGAAACAATAAAGGAAATTTAAAAATATTTTAAACTAAATGATAATGAAAACACAGTATCTCAAAATTGTGGGGTGCAGCCAAAGCAGTGCTCAGAGGGAAACATATAGGTTTAACTGCTTATCTTAGAAAAGAAGGAAAGTCTAAAATCAATTAACAAAGCTTCAACCTTGAGAAGTTGGAGAGGATGTTGGGGGGAAAAGCAAACTAAACACAAAATAAGTAGAAAGAAGGACATAATAAAGGTAAGAGCAAACATGGATATAATTGAGAAGAGAAAACCAAATTAGACTCTTAGATCAACAAAGTTTATAAACTTCTAGCTAGACTGATCAAATCACTGGTATGACAAATGAAAGAGAGGGTATAACTATGGAACCCACAGACATTAGAAGGGTAAGAAAACTGGTTGCAGTGGCTCATGCCTCTAATCTCAGCATTTTGGGAGGCTGAGGTGGGAGGATCACTTGAGCCCAGGAGTTCAAGACCAGTCTTGGCAACACAATGAGATCCCAACTCTTCAAAAAGAGAAAAAAAAAGAAAAAAAAAGCCAGGCATGGTGGCTTGCACCTGCAGTCCCAGTTACTCCAGAGGCTGAGGTGGGAGGATCTCTTGAGCCCAGGAGGTCAAGGTTGTAGTGAGCTGTGATTGCACCACTGCACTCCGCCCTGGGTGACAGCAAGACCCTGTCTCAAAATAAAGTAAATAAAAAGAAAAAAAAAAGGATAAAAGAATATACTATACAACTTGATGCCCACAGAAGTGACAAATTCGATTAAATGGATTTTTTTTGAAAAATATAACATTAACATTGCTACAAAAATGTAAAACTAAGATGGCTTATTATTATGAAAATAGTTCTTTACTTTGTGGATTCCTAAAAGAGTCTTGTGGACCCCAGAGGTTTATGGACCACATTTTGAGAATTGCTGCTTTAGATGGGTGCAGTTTATTATATGTACCTTGTATCTCAGTGAAGTTGGTTAAGAAATATATATGTACATATTTTTATATATATGCATAAAAATATATTGCATAAAATGTGTGTGTATATATGTATATATGTATGTGTGTGTGTGTGTGTGTGTGTATATATATATATGGGGGTAATGTGGAATTTATTTTACTTTAAGAAGTTTCTGTCATTTTGAGTGTATAAAACATTGCCTGACAGTATATTTAAGACTGACATTTTTGATAGTATGATTGAGACTTTTTTTAATTCCATTTCTGCTAGACTTATTTATATAATTTTTTTTTTTTTTTGAGACAGAGTCTTGCTCTGTCACCCAGGCTGGAGTACAGTGGCACGATCTCAGCCCACTGCAAACTCCACCTCCCTGGTTCAAGCGATTCTCCTGCCTGAGCCTCCTGAGTAGCTGGGATTACAGGTGCCCGCCACCACACCCAGCTAATTTTTTGTAGTTTTAGTAGAGACAGGGTTTCATCATGTTGGCCAGGCTGGTCTTGAACTCCTGACCTCAAGTGATCCAGCCGCCTTGGCCTCCCAAAGTGCTGAGATTACAGGTGTGAGCCACCACGCCCGGCTGCTTATTTATATAATTTTTATTGGAAGAGTAATCTATAGACATCTATAAAAATAAAATAAATATAAAAAAGAAAAACAAAATGCAAAAACAGTGAAAATGGTTTGACCAACTTATAAGGACAGCAGAAAATTTATAAGGAAAGCCTAGATATAAGGGGAACTTTCTAATCTTTATGTAAGTAATTTTTCTTATCGATTTATGTTTATCTGTAGCTCTTTATTTATCTATCCCCCCATCTGTTCATTCACGTATCCATCCATTCATCCAGCCATCCTTCCTCCTTGTGCATATTGTATCATGCCTTAGAACTACTCTCATACCAAGATCTTGAATTCTGACATGTCCTTCTCTGATCATACCCCCTTCTGTCTCTGGACCTTATTGTGAGCTCTTAATGAGTTTCCTTCTTACCTTCGTCAGGACTGAAATCTTCTTTGGGGGTCAGCCTGTCATTACCTTCTTATTTAATGTCACTTGGCAGTCTGCTCACTATAGACCCTTGGATCAACAGTTTTGAGAAACTTTGTTATTCTCACTTCACTCATGCAATTAATTAGTCCTTCTGCCACAGTGACTTTGCCAACTCCCAGACTTGGTGACTGCTTTTCTATTCTTGTGCCTGGGAGGCATATCCTTATTGGACAACTTCACCAAACTCAACCATTTGATTCATTATGCTGTCTAGCAGTCATCACTGCCCTTTTGTAGTGTATCAATTAGCTGCTTCTTTGTAACAAACCATTTAAAACTTAGTAACTTAGACATTAATCATTTAGCTCACAATTCCGTGGGTTGGTGATCTGGGCTGTGCCCAGTTGGGCACTTGGTCTGGTCTGAGTCAGGCTTGGCTCATCACAGCTGGAAGTCACCCAGGTGTCTTTGATGAGCTCTGGCTGACTCACGGTTTTCCTCTGCTTGGTCTCTCCTCTTCCAGTGAGCCAACCCAGGTTGGTTCACATGTGGTTAGATTTGGGTTCCAAAAGTAGCAAGAGTGGAAGTGCCTGAGGCCTCTTGAAGTCTGGACTCTGGGCTTGTACAGTGCCTCTGTTGACACATTGTTTTGGGCAAAGCAAGTCATAGTGGGTAGAGAAGAGTCCTGATAAGAGGAGTTACATAGTATTGTGGCCATTTTTGCAATCTACCGTAGGTAATCTTTTGATTTATTTTTGGTTTGCTACTGTCTGCTATCCCTAAAGTACTCATGGTAAGCTTTTTCTGTTTTTTTCCCTGGACAGTCTTTTCCAATTTCTTGGCTTTCATATGTATGGAAATTACTTCTACCAGACGTCTTTAGGCCCAGCTTAGTTTTTCAAAAATTTCAGACTGGGTGCTGTGGCTCATACTTGTAATCCCAGTGCTTTGGGAGGCTGAGACAGGAGGGTTGCTTGAGGACAGGAGTTCAAGACCAGTCTGGGCAATATAGTGAAACAAAAAATAAAAAAATTAGCTGGGCATGATGGTATGCACTTGTTGTCCCAGTTACTCAGGAAGCTGAGATAAGGAGGATCACTTGAGCCCAGGAGTTTGAGGCTGCAGTGAGCTATGATCATGCCACTGCATTCCAGCTTAGGCAACAGAGCAAGAATCTGTCTCAAAAAAAAATTTTTTTAAAAACATATGTATAGAGAGAGAGAGAGAGAAAGAGAGAGGTGTAATTTCTAGTTTTAGAATATTTTTCGTCATCCCCAAAAGATTTCTCATGCCTGTTTGCAGTCAATCTCTGTTCCAATCCCTAACCCCATGCTACTTTCAGTATCTATAGATAGTGCCTCTCCTGGACATTGCATATAAGTAGAATCATATAATATGTAGTCTTTCACATCTGGCTTCTTTCATGTAGCTTAATGTTTTTGAGGTTTGTCCATGTTGTAGTATGTATCAGTAGTTTGTTCATTTTTATTGCTGAATAGTATTTCATTCTATGAATATACCATACTTGATTTATCCATTTACCAGTTGATGGACATTGGCGTTTCTCCCTAATGGTTAGCTATTACAAATAGCACAGCTATGAATATGTGCTTAAAACCATTGTGTGGACATATATTTTCATTTCTCTTGGGCAAATACCTAGGAGTAAAATTGCTAGGTTGTATGGTAAGTTTAATTTTTAAAGAAATTCTCCAGTTGTTTTTTTAAATGGCTGTACGATTTAATATTCTCATCAGCAGTGTATGTGGGGTCCAGTATCTTGACATCCTTGGCAATACTTGTTACTGTCTGTCTTTTTTACTATAGCTATTCTATTGGATATGTAGTGATAGCTCCGAGTTTTGATTTGCATTTCCCTAAAGATTAATGATGTTGAGCATCTTTTCACAAGGTTTTTAGCTATTCATATATCTTCTCTGGTGAAGTGTTCAAATCTTTTGTCCATTGTAAAATTGATTTTTTTTCTTACTGAATTTTAAGAGTTCTTTGTAAATTCTGGATACAAATTCTTTAATAGATATATAGTTTGCATATTTTTATGGTCTGTGGTTTGTCTTTTCATTTACTTAATGCTGTCTTTTTAAGTGCAAAGTTAAAAATTTTAATAAGTCCAATTTATCAATTATTTTTCTTTATGGATTATACTTTGGTGTCATTTCTAGGAATTGTTTGCCTCATCCAAGATAATAAAATAAGTTTCCTGCTGCTTTTTTTTCAAGGCAATTTAGTTTTGGTTCTTACATATAGTTTGACTTTTTCTCTGTTTTTTTTGAGTTTGTAAATTGCTGGTATTAGTTTTTTAAAAATATTTGAAAGATTTCACCAGTGAACCCATTTGGGGCTGGTGTTTTCTCTGTGGGAAGATAATTTTAAGTTGTTAATTCCACTTCTTTACTTTTATGTGCCTATTCAGATTACTTTTCTTCTTGAGTCACTTTGGTAATTTTTGCCTTTCTAAATGGTTCATTTCATCTAAGTTATCTAGTTTGTTGGCCTAAAGTTGTTTATGGTATTCTCTTTTGCTCTTTTTAATTCTGTATGGTTGATAGTACTTTCGGATTCCCTTTTTGTTTGTCTAGCCAAAAAGTTGGGGCTTTTGTTATCCTGTCGTGTTGCACACTTCTGTGACCGCACTTGCATCCAGGAAGGAAGATAAAAACCAAACATAAAGGAATAGGAGTTTGCCCTGCCTGTGGTATTGTTTAGGGGCTGTGAGAAAAGAAAAAAAAAATGAGTGATTTCTGTACTTTCTCTGAGTCTTAAGAATTCTTCTTCTCACCCCGCTACCCAGAATTAGGGCACTTTTTCTGGAGCTCTGTATCTGAACCTCAGTACCCATTTCTGGGTTTCAGGCTGCACTGCTGCATTGCATTCAGTCTGGCGAATAATGGAGGTCAAAAATGGCAAACTCACCACTGGTTTTCATATACTTTGAATTTTGGCCTTTTTACTTCAATTGGCCTGCTGCTGTTTACGTTTCAGAATCCTCAAGTAGCTGCTCAATGCATTCTATTCAGTTTTACAGCTGCGTTCAATGAGAGACGTGCTTATTCTACTTTATTGTACTTGGGAACACGAACTGACTTTAACTAGTCTGTCCTCCATCCACTTCCAGCCTGTTACTTTTCTCTTTTTATTTATTTACCCTTTAGAAAATCTTGTAGGATTTTGACAGTTGGTAAGATGATGCTGGTAGAGATGTGTATTGCTACATATAACTCATGAAATACTGAAGATTCCATTTATTTTACCATTATACAAATTTTTTAGGAATCAAACATCAATAGATTTTTCATTTTGGAAAAGTTTCTTATTTTTTTGGTCCAATCTCATTATTCTTTTTTTTTTTTTTTTCTTTTTTCTTTTTTTGAGACAGAGTCTCGTTCTGTCACCAGGCTGGAGTGCAGTGGTGTGATCTCGGCTCACTGCAACCTCTGCCTCTGGGGTTCAAGCAATTCTCCTGCCTCAGCCTCCTGAGTAGCTAGGACTAGAGGCCCGCACCACCATGCCCAGCTAATTTTTGTATTTTAGTAGAGATGGGTTTTCACCATGTTGGCCAGGATGGTCTCGATCTCTTGACCTCGTGATCCGCCCGCTTTGGCCTCCCAAAGTGCTGGGATTACAGGTGTGAGCTACTGTGCCCGGCAGTCTCATTATTCTTTATATTTTCTGCATTTCTCTCCAACTTCTGTACATAAAATAGATTGAGATTACAGAACTACTTTCAGATTTTAAAGAAAACAATATGTATCTCTTCATGTTTACTGATGAGTTTACAAAGAGTAGAAATTTCACATTAAGAAGTAATTAAGCAGTAGACCATTAACAAGTTTTAAATAACTAACTGACCAACTTTGAAGAATCATTAAAAGAATATTAAATAAGTATATTCCTGCTACTGCCCACTCTGCAGTGAGCTGCACGCAGCAGGCAGCAGGCAGTTGCGAGCATTTCAGACTGGTCTAGAGTGTGACTGCCTCTTGTTTTAAAAACGGTTGTGGGGCATCCCAAAGTGAATCCCAAATACATTTTTAATTGTTTAGACTCTCTTGAAATATTTGGATTACCTAGCTGTATGTCTGAATCATCAGCTGTTCTGGGTGGGAGATAAAATTGGGAAATTTTGGCTGGCTACTGCTATATTACAATTTTTCTAGAAACCTCAGTTAGTAATGGACTCAAGCATGCCTTGAGCTGTTCGCTGAGAAACTATGGCAACGGGCCTTTTAATTAAAGCTGAAGTAGTGTGTGTAGCTTAGGAAAACAGAGATACTGCCAGTTGATAGGGTGACAGTATGGGAATCATCCATGAAGCTAACAAGAAATTTCTTTTTAGATATAGTTAACTCTTTTTTACCTAAGTTGTTCAAAGAAACACTAGTAAACTCTTTTAGTGGACATCAATATTTGGCTTTGGAATATGTTACAATATTTTTTAAAGAATATATAGCTTCCTAATTTTTTTAAGAATAATATTAAAATTATTTTGTGTTTTCTGAGTATATGTTAAACTGAGAGTTGGAAGTTATTGGAAGGGTCAGCCTAGAGGCATCTTTAATGTCAGAGGGCAGCCAATCTGAGATAGTCCACAAAACCAATGATCTCTCCATTTTGGTGATGGAGACGTTAGTGTGCCTTCATTCTCTCTCTCCATGTCATATTCTCTCTCTCTCTCTCTCCCCCCCTTTCTCTCTCTCACTATATATATATATATAAAATATATAATATATAATATATATATTTTATAGGTATATAAAAGTGCACTAGTGGGCTGATGATTGACAAATTAGTAAACTGTCCCCCTCTTGAGCTAACGCATTTACAGGCAGTGTGCTGGAATTTATAAGCCCAGACCATAACAAAAAGTAATTTATTATTGTTAGCTTTCCAAATTAAAAAAATAAAAACTAAGTAGAAAAGCAAGAGTTGTCATTTTTTAAGGGTCAAGTATGTGTTATGCTAACAACCCCCCGTGATGGGCAGATTCTATTATCCCTTTGGTAGGGGCTGAGGAGGGGGAAAATTTCAGTTTATGTGTGTTGTTTTAGTATCCCATCTTAAAAAGTGTCCCTGTTTGAGGATAAATTGCAGTCACCTGGTGAAGGCAATAGCTGGAAAGATGCGTAGCGTCTAATTAAATAAAATGTTCTACTCAGCAGGCTGAGACGGGAAGATTTTTAGGAGCCAGGAGTTTGTGACCAGCCTGAGCAACATAGTGAGATCCCCGTCTCTAAAAAATAAAAAAAAAATGTATATATATAAAATAAAACAAAATGTAATAGTGACAAATGTAAAAGCCGCTAAGCCAGAGACAATGTAGGAATTGGCTCTTACAAAAGCCTGTTATCCGGTTTCCTTGGCTTTGGGTTTCAGTTCACTTTTTATGATACTGTTGGCAGAGTAAGCTATCTAAAATAAGATCTGATCTTCCACTCCTTTTGCTTAATGGCTTTTCTTTGCTTAATGGCTTCCCGTTGCTTGCAGGATAAGTACGCCCTTTCTTGGTATCAACTCCCACATACCTCTAATGCACACCTTAAACTCAAACAAGACCCAGCTGCTTGGTTCCCTGCCCCATTCTGTTTTCATGCCATTGCTCATGCTGGAATCCCTCTATTCTACTTTTTTTGTTGTTGTTGCAAACTACTGTTTCTACTTAAAAATGAGGATTAAACATCATTTTCTTCTTTCTTTATCTCACATTCTTCCCTTAGTCTTCCTGGACATTCTCCCCTCTTGTTATCGAACTGAACTAACTGGGGCCTGCTCACCTGGTGCGGTAAGGCCAAACATCCACACTGAGGTTTGCAGTGGAAGAAAGGAGGGCATTTATTTGCAGGGTGCCAAGCAAGGAGAATAGGGCAACTTATGCTGAAAGACCGGATCTCCTCAATGGCTTGCAAGTCGAGTTCTTAAGGCATGGTTAAGTTTTAGGAAAGCAGAAGTTACAGACAAAATCATAAATCAATATGTGGAGGTTACACATTGGTTTGGCCTACAAAGGGTGGGATATCTTGAAGTGGGGGCAGGTCATAGGTAGATTCAAAGATTTTCTGGTTTGCAATTGGTTAAGGAAGGGAAGCTTTGTTTAAGATCTGAGTCAGCAGAAAAGATTGTTAGCTCTGGTTTGTGGTGTGACTTCTTTCAGACCCATCAGGAAGAAATTTACAGCAAAGAGAAGTGGTCAGAGATCAGTCATCAGTTCCTCCTATCTGAGGTCTACACGCTGTTCGGTGGGGGTCTGGGTTTCTGAAAAACAACTCATGAACATATGTTAAGATTTTTTCTTTACTTTCTGTAGATAACCAAACATTGTATTATTTTAACTTCCTTGGATATTGTTTTAAGTTACTGTTACCTTCTTGCTTATCTAGTTGCTCATTTATTTCTCAGGGAGAGCTAGGTACCTGGAAATTCCCTTGAGGGAACTCAGGATTTTCCATTATTTCTACGCTTGGGACTCACAGACCCCTAAGAAGTGTCCCTGCTCCATCTCACTCTGGGACTGGATGAGGGCACCAGATATGGAGATTTACACACCAAGGCAGGTGGTATGTAATTTTTATCTTGTTTCCATAGCCTTGTGTGGCATCTGGCATGGAATAGGCACTGACTATTTGTTGAATATTTGATGTTGGCTAAATATTTGATGTATATAGGAATGGAATTAAGTGAGTAAACTAGAGTTACCAGGCATATTTGAGAAAACACAGAGTAGTTGAACTTCAGTTCAGCTGTTTTCCCTCCTCCTTCTCTCCCACCCTTCTCTTGCCTCCCGGCTGCCTGTTCCTCCTATGCCTGTTCTGTGGCTTCCCAGAATACCTTGGTCAAGGAATTACTCTTCCCTTAAATGCCCCTCTATTAGTCCACTTCCATTCTGCTGATAAAGACAAACTCGAGACTAGGTTTGGAAGACTTTTTCTGGAAGAAAAAGAGGTTTAATTGGATTTAAAGTTCACATGGCTGGGGAGGCCTCAGAATCATGGCGGGAAGCAAAAGGCACTTCTTACACGTTGGTGGCAAGAGAAAATGAGAGAGAAGCAAAAGCAGAAACCCCCGATAAAACCATCAGATCTCGTGAAGCTTATTTACTACCACGAGAACAGTCTGGGGGAAACCACCCCCATGATTCAAATTATCTCCCACTGGATCCTTCCCACAACACATGGGAATTATGGGTGTACAATTCAAGATGAAATTTGGGTGGGGACACAGAGCCAAACCATATCATTCAGCCCCTGGCCCCTCCTAATCTCGTGTCCTCATGTTTCAAAACCAATCATGTCCTCACATTTCAAAACCAATCATGCCTTCCCAGCAGTCCCCCAAAGTCTTAACTCATTTCAGCATTAACCCAAAAGTCCAAAGTCTCATCTGAGACAAGGCAAATCTCTTCTGCCTATGAGCCTGTAAAATCAAAAGCAAGCTAGTTACTTCTTAGATACAATGGGGGTGCAGGTATCGGGTAAATACAGCAGTTCCAAATGGGAGGAATTGGCCAAAACAAAGTGGTTACAAAGGCCCATGCAAGTCCAAAATCCAGCAGGGCAGTCAAATTTTAAAGCTCCGAAATGACCTTCTGTGACTCCAGGTCTCACATCCAGGTCACACTGATGCAAGAGGTGGGTTCCCATGTTCTTGGGCAGCTCTGCCCCTGTGGCTTTGAAGGGTACAGCCTCCCTCCTGGCTGCTTTCACAGGCTAGTGTTGAGTGTCTGCAGCTTTTCCAGGCCAACAGTGTAAGCGGTTGGTGGATCTACCATTCTGGGGTCTGGAGGTCGGTGGCCCTCTTCTCACAGCTCCACTAGGCAGTGCCCCAGTAGGGACTCTATGTGGGGGCTCTGACCTCACATTTCCCTTCTGCACTGCCCTAGCAGAGGTTCTCCATGAGTGCCGTGCCCCTGCAGCAAACTTCTGTCTGGGCATCCAGGCATTTCCATACATCTTCTGAAATCTAGGCAGAGATTCCCGAACCCCAGTTCTTGACTTCTGTGCACTCACAGGCTCAATACCACATGGAAGCTGCCAAGTCTTGGGACTTGAACCCTCTGAAGCCACAGCACTCTTTGGGGACACAGAGCCAAACCATATCAGCCCCTGAGCTTCCAAAATACCCTTTGCCTTTCTTTCCCAAACTTCTACCCTCAACTCCAATCAAAATGCCATTTCTATACTGAGGAATGCAGCTAGATATAATTAGGAGATTATCACATCAACCTAATTTATGCCAAGCTATAAATGACTGACAGTGAGGCAGCAGAAAGTGTTTGGATTTTGAATTCCATAATATAAGTGATTGATTTGGTGTTCAAATTTCTGACTGTGTGTATAACCTTCTCTTTCACATAGTATATTAATGCCATCCTAAACATGTTTTCATGCAAGGGTTTTGGATTATGTCATGCAATCGTGACAAAGGAATATTCTGAGAGCTGCCTGCCTGTAACCAGTTTCAGCAACATTGCTGTCTTTGTTCAGCAGCATTTGTGCAATTATTTGAATATTTTATTGCTTTTTCATATCTTTCTTATATAAATGAATGAACACTAGAAAAATTACTGATAATGCTGGTGATGGGAAATTAGGTCTCATATAGCAATTCACTTCCGATAAAGATATAAAAGATCAGGTGAGCCAGAAAGAAGAAATTCTTAGCTTCAAGTGGATACTCTCTGAATTAAAGCCTGTCTAGAATCTGTTTTATTGGTAGAAAAAGAAGCAAAAGCAAGGAACTGTATGGAATTCTGGAACTCTATCATTGAATATTGTATACAAAAAGGAAGATATAACTAAAGATTTTTAATCCTATATTTTAGTTTTTGGGCCCTGAAATCCAGTTTCTCATGAGATTCCTACACATTTCATTTTTTTGTGTGTTTTCAAGAAAACATTTTACGCACAAGACAGGCTGCTGGTAAAAGGTTAGGAAAAATGCCTGGGTTTCCTTCAAGCTGTCCTTCTTCGAAGTCATTAATTCTTGCCTTAGATCTTTTCAACAACTGGAATCTAGGTAATAGCTTTGCTGCAGCTACTTTAGTAGATCCCAAAGTTAGGGCCCTGAAAAACCAAGATATGGCATAGGCCTGTTGGCTAGGCACTGAGTGCTACAAGGTGAGGCCAGAGGTCTGCAAACCATCATCACCTTCCTTACCTTTTGGTGTCCTTACCCATACACAATTACCAGATCCTGGAGGCCAGGTCACTTTGTGCCATTAGTTCTGAAGGGCTTGGTCTTATTAACCCAACTGAGAGGAGCTTCTGTCAGAAACTTAAATGGAATACAATCAAGTTGAATAAGACTTGTCTCTACCTTTGAGGAGTTCTCTTTTCATTTCCTTTATCTTACAGTGATGGGTGATCAGATAAGAAATGAATCATTCATTGAATTTAGTGTTGATGCTTCTTTTCTTCTCTTGATGCTTCTTTTCTTCCCTTCTTTGGCTATACCTGCATTTATCTGAGAGTTTTCTATACGTTTTATATAGAATTAAGGGTAAATTGGGTTTATTAACATTTCATATATGTTTTGTATAGAATTAAAGGGTAAATTGGGGGATTAAAAATGTAGTGTGGCAACCTTTGCTGTTATTGTTTTTATTTGTTTGATTTTTGAGAAGGTAAAACATTTACATGATTCAAAAATCAAAGCATATAAAAGTATATCAGTGAGAATTCTTTATCTCATTCTTGTTTTTTATTTCTGGAAGAGGAAATCTTCTAAGTAATGACTATTCTTAGTTTCTCTTAAATCCTTTCATTATTTTTCCGTACACAAGGAAATAAAAATATATTTTATTTTACTCTTTTTATATGGATAGTAGTATATTGTATACACTGTTTTGCATCTTGTTTTATTCACTCAATGTATCTTGAAGAGCTTTCCATAGAGAAATACTTCTTTTTATAGGTGCATAGTATTCTATTGGGTGCGTGAACATAATTTAGCTAATCATCCGCCTATTAATGTATTTGGGATTTTTCTAATCTTTCATTATTACAATCAATGCTGAAATGTAAAACCTTAGCCTTTTACATGTGTGCAAATGTTATCTGTGGGATAAATTCCCAGAAGGAGAATTATGGAATCAAATATTTACATATTTTGATTTTGGCAAATATGATCACATGGCCATTTACAATGGTTTATTTTAATTATCAATGCTTCATAATATGCTCTAGTCCTGCCTTATTGGTATACTCTTTTAGTTGTATTCTTTTTATTCCTATGTGAATATTAGAATTGGGTTGTCTAATTCCAAAGGAAAAAAAATCAGTATTTTTGTTGAACATGTTAAATGTGAATTTTATTAAAGGATAAATTGAATATTTATGATTTTGAGTTTTCCTATCAGTAGGTACACTTTTCTGTTAGTTCAACTCTTCTTTTTTGGCAGAGTTTTTTTCATGTATTTCTTCCATATTTCTTGTAAAATTATATCTAGTATTTTATTTTGGTTGTGATTAAAAACAGGCCTTTTTTACATTATGTCTTCCGTTTGTAGTTTCTATAAGTGAAGCTATTGGTTTCATTATCTTAATCTTATAATCTGCTAACTTATCTTACTGTTTGTAGTGGATTTTATTATAGTAGAATCTCTTGGGTTTTCCAAGTATAATAACATATCATCTGCAAATAGTGATTATTGTATATCCTCCTTTCCAACTTTTGCATTTTATTTATTTCTCTTGTATAATTGTATTGGCTAGGACATCCAGCAAAATGTTAAATAATAGAAATAAGAGTAAGTACCTTTTTCTTGTTCCTGACTTTATTGGGAAAGTCTCTGATGTTTCCTTAATTAGCATAAATGGGCTTTTGGGTTGAGATAAATCTTTGCTGGTCATTTACTCTCGGTCTTCCGGCTTCACCTCACCCTTCTATACTCTGTGGTGTTGGGGCTGGGACTCCTTTGATAGCACAATGGGCTCCGTCAATAGGGGGCACTGGAGGGAGTTTGGAAAGTGATAGCACTTTCTGGTGGGCTCTGCCAATACGAGGTACTAAAGGGAGCTTGGAAAGGGGAAGGAGGGAGAAGCACTTCCTGTCTCTCTTGCTCTTCCTGTCAGAGGTGCCCCAGTAGGGGTATCTCACCTCAGCTTTATGTATTTATTTTTCTAGATTGCCAGAGCCAGCCTCATCACTCCGCCCTGTAGGTACCAGCAGCAGCTAGGCAGTGCCCCCACCTCAGAGGTATGAGCCCCAACTCAGACGCACTTCCCTCCTCTGAGCTCCTAAAGGACTAACAGCAGCTGAGCAGCTGAGCAGTGCCCCCTTCTCACAGGTCTGAGCCCCAGCTTTGTGGGGCCCTTCCTTTGAGCTCCCATGATCTTGTAACTTAATCTCATCCTTTGGAATCCCTCAAACTGGAGGTGGTAGCTGCTTCCTTGCATTTATTGTCTGCAGGTTGCTCAGTGTCCTAGTTTTGCTGTTCTAGTCCTCTAGTACCTGTTTAAACAATTCCCTTTATTAAATCCCCTCTGTTGAAATATCTAACGTGCTTTCTGTTTTCCTGAAAGGACCCAATCCTGAATGACTCATGCATTCCTATTTTATTGAACATTTTTGTCAAGATCAGTTGCTCATTTTTTTCTAATTTTTTTTCTGTGTCAAAGGGGGTGATTGTATGGTTTTTCTTTTTAGACCTATGAAATATAATAGGAACTTTTCTAACCCTAGACACTTCTAGAATTTCTATAACAAATCTCCCTTCATCATATTGTATTCTTTTAATGCACTACTGATTCTACTTGCTGATATTGTAATTAGGATTTTTGTATTAATATTTATATCTGAGATTGGTCTTAATTTTTCTCTTTTAGGGAAATCAATGTCAGGTTTTTATTTCAATGTTATATTTGCTTTATAAAACCTTTGGATCTCCCATATTTTTGCTAATCTCTGGAAAAATTCAGATAGCATTTAACATTAACATTTCCAGGCTTTTGTTGTTGTTTTGTCTCGTTTTTATTTTTTAAGATTTGGTAGCATTGCTTTATGAGACTCTCGGTTGGGCACTAGTTTGGTATCATATAATGGGAAACTTATTTCATTAAATGAATCCAGAAATGACTAATAGATAAAATGATGTTTGTATGTTCTGCATTAGCTGGGCTAGTTAAAAAAAAGCTTTTTTGGCTACCAGCATTAGTTTAGGCCAAACTGTGAAATAGGCAGCGTGTCTCTGGTGCCCTTTTTATCCTTTAATTATTGTACCTATGCATCTAATTAATTCTCCCTCTTACCTGCTCTTTTCCCTCCTATTCTGTTGCCAGTCTCTGCTGAAGTTACCTACTGATACTGTTTTTGGAGGTATGACTCTGCAAATAAATATTTGCATTTTCATAGAATTATGAATATGCTCTTCGCAGAATCTTGGGTCCTGGTGCTGTATGTTTTGTGTCCCTTCTTCCTTCTAAGTTCTTCAAGTACATGTATTCCTGAGGTGAAGCATAAGCGTAGCAGCTTGAGGAGAGCATATCCTCCCATTGACTTAGTTACACAGATTTAATAAGTTCTACACTCAGGAACCTTAGAGAGCCGCCAGTCTTCCTCTTAATAAAAAGAGGGTCGCCACTTAACTACCTTTAGTGTGAGTAAAGGAAAAGGTGGAATAACACCTGTTATTGTGAACTCATCGCTAGCTGCCTGGCTCATCATTTCTTTTCAGTGCCTTCATGCATCCCCCTCTCTCTGGCCAGCAGGTCTTTCCTTGACTTTGTCCCTGTTGAATCCTCACTGGTTTTTGAAGCGATGGCCTTGGCTTCCCTCACACAGTGGTTCCTCCTTCCCCTCACGAACTGACCCCCTCCTCAATTTCCCCTTACTGTCTCCTGAGCTTACTTCTAGCATGTTACCATCATTGCATTATTTACTTATAAGTCTGTCTCCTTCACCAGGCTGGTTGCTGCTGAGGGTGCATTCCATGTTTATTTCCTTTTGTTTCCAATGCTTAGCTCACTGCTGTATACATAGTAGGTTTCAAAATATACTAGTTGAATTACTGAATAAATGAGACCCAACAAAAAGTGGAGAGAAAGAAAGATGAGTGGCAAATGGATAAATGGACTCTGTAGGAACTTTTAGTACCATTGCTCCAGACATGTTCCAGATGCTAAAAAGATTTTTTTTTTTAAATCCACCTGTACTATATGAAAAGTTAACACAGTGTTTCATTCAGAGTGAACTTAATTTATATTTGATTTATGTTCACATTGTGGATGCTTTTTTGGCAACACACTTTCTACATCTGCTTACTCGAAGGCATATATCAGAATAAGTCAGAAAGACAGTTTCAAGACTATGAAAGTCTAAAATCCTCTGGTAGCTTTATATTAATTTAGCTTTTGGGTCAGGAAATTTGGGTTTATTTTTCCTGCATCAGGAAATTATGTCCTGCTTCAGGAAATGATGATAGTAGAGATAAGGGAATCAAAGGGATTAATAAGGGATGCTAAAAATAGATTCATTGGGAGATAAGATGACCTGAAAGCAGAGGATTAAATTGAGGGGGTTGAGGGAAATAAAACCTATTTTCATGATGCTTCCACTTGGAAAGTATAAATATAAAGAGAGCCTGGGATTATGTTTAGCTTGAATGTTTTCCCATCTTAAGCTGCTGGAAAAATTCTAATTGGCAAGCTGTGTTTGGAAGACAAAGAGAGGAATTTAGAATTCTTTGGAACTGCTTTAGCCACCAAAATTATTCTGAACTGTATAAACATTGTGATCTTTTTCCCCCTCAAAATGTAGATATATAAGAAGGCCAATTTTTACCTGTAAGTCAATGTGGGTGCCTATCCCTTTTCCCTGTTTCTGCCATCTCTGCCAGGGGCAGAGTGTGCTTTAACTTCTGACTACTGGCTTTGCCAATCTCCATAGGGTCTAGGTGAGAAAAGTCATATGCTCCCTATTAATATTATTTTGACTGTATGTTTTTTAAAAATAATTGATTGGCCTAGCATTATTATGCTAAGAAAGCTTTTTAAATGGACTGACCATGGAGGTGCTCAAATAGATTATTTTTAATCCCTATGAAAAAAAACAACACTAGTGTGATGTTAGCCAATTCCATCAAAGTTTGGCATGAGATGGAATGTCCTGATCCTACTCCTGTCTTATTAAATTAAAGAAATACTTTTATTAAAGCAAGCATTTGTGATATGGATTTTTCTTTAAACTCAAATGACCACTTATAGAACTCGGTGTCCCTCTCCTCCCCATCTCTTTCCTGCTATGCTGTTGGTAATGTAGTTTTCAGTCCTTTGTTACAGGTGTTCTAATTATAAAAAGAGTAAGCTGGATTAAGTCCATTTCCATAGCACAGGAAAGTGGCCTCTAATTAAGCCTATTTTGAATTTTTACTGTGAATGAGAAGTTACTTAAGAACATTTTAGGGGACACAAGATAGGGTGAAATGAGAGATCTCTCCTGCACTGTGGATGGAGAGTCACTTATTCAACCATATCTGTCACTTATTTTAACTTAATCATAAGAAGTATGGGCTTCTTGTGATTAAGTTAAAATAAGTGACATATATGTTTGAAAATTAGAAATGATGGCTTTGTATGTTTTCAGTACCAAAAAAAAAAAAAAACTAGCGCTCTCTCTATGTTTAATTTATTGCCTTAGTAAAATTTCCTTCACCATAAGAGAATATTAGTAGAAATCGAAGATGACCAAAGCTGAGAAGAAACCAATATAATTGCTTGTATCGGCAAGACACCATGCTCTCAGATTTTCTTGTTTAAGCATATTAAAACTGTCCTCAGGCTATCTTTGAACACAGAAAAGCTGAACTGTGTGTGTATGTATGTACATACAGATAAACACAAATATAAATATTAAAAAATATATAACATCAGTCTCCATCCATTGGTGAGCTGGAGCTGGGGATCGATATGCATATAACTGGCTCTCCAGGGAGAGCTATCTGATAGGGAGCTATATCAGCTAGGGAGAGCCAGTTTTATGTTTATCGTTCCAACTTTGTGTTCAGTGATATCATGGCCATGATGGGAGTGTTTATACCATGAATTTTGGCAAGCACTATGTGATGGTTAATTTTATGTGTCAACTTGGCTGGGCCATGGGGTACCCAGATACTTGGTCAGACATTTATTCTGGGTGTTTCTGGGAGGGTTTTTTTTTTTGAGATGGTGGCTTGCTCTGTCGCCTGGGCTGGAGTGCAGTGGCGCGATCTCAGCTCACTGCAACCTCCACCTCCCAGGCTCAAGCGATTCAATTGCCTCAGCCTCCTAAGTAGCTGTGACTACAGGCATGTACCACCATACCCTGCGAATTTTTGTATCTTTAGTAGAGACAGGATTTTGCCATGTAGGCCCAGCTGGTCTTGAACTCCTGACCTAAAGTGATCCTCCCGCCTCAGCCTCCCAAAGTGTTGGGATTACAGGCATGAGCCACCACACCTGGCCATAGGGAAGGTATTTTTGGATGAGATTAACATTTAAATTGGGGAACGTGAGTAGACTGGCTTCCATAATGTGGGTGGGCCTCATCCAATCGGATGAAGGCCTTAATAAAACAAAAAGACTGACCTTCCCCTGAGTAAGAGAGAATTTTACACTTGAATGCCTTCAGACTTCAACTGGAACATTGGATCTTCCTGCTCAATGGCTTTTGGACTAAAACATTGGCTCATTGGCTCTACTTGCATCTCCTGAACCACTGGCCCATCCTGTAGATTTGAATTAACCAGCCTCCAAATTGCCTGAGCCAGTTCCTTATCTGTTTTGTTTCTCTGGGGAACTCAGACTAATACACCCTGCATCAGAATTTTTTTTTTTTCCAGTGAGCCGGTTTACCAGCATCCATTCTCTCCATCTAATCTAGGGAAAAAATCAAAATTCCCAAATAAGTACTTTCTGATCACTGTCTCTGTCTAAGCTAAGGAAAAAAATCAACAAGTCCCAAATAAAACTTCCTGGTAGGTAATCTTTTTAATATTCAGGCAGTTTCCTTCTATTCTTATTTTACTTAATTTTAAAATCAATAATTTCTCCTGAACTTAATTGAATTTTAAAAATTTAAGGGGATTTTTGATGTACCTATTGATATAATTATTTCTCCTTTAATTTATAACTAATGAATTACAGTAATGAGTTCCCTATTGAATCAGCCGTGATTTCTTGGAATCAACTTTATTTAGTCTTGGAATATTATTATTTTAACTCACTTTGATAGTTTTGGCAAGATTTTATTTAGGACTTTAAAACTTATATGTTAGATTGATGTATAGTTTATTTCCTTGAGTTTATCAAGTTTTGTTTTTAGATTGTGCTAGGATCTTAACATGAATCTAGAGTTATTTTTAGCTTCTTGATATTAATTTTAATTACTTTGAAACAATGAAATTTAGTAAATGTTTAACAAGCACCCATTATAATTGCTAAACTGTGAAATCAGCATTATTTGTATCTGACCAGCTGTACAAAACTCATCCATTTTTCTTTTGACAAAAGGTAGTAGAAATTCCAAACAATAAAGAAGAAACTACTCATTAAAAGTCATATTTACTAATCTAGCACCATAATTCCAGTCTTAGAACCATGCAGCTGGAAGGAGGATATGGAAGAGGTGAGAATACTGGAAATGTAAGGGTAGTTCTCAAATTGGGGCCCCATTTTGCTTGCTCTAAGGCAAAAAAAACAGAGGGTTTAGCAAAGAAGAAAGTCACTGAGGCTAGAGATGCAAACAAAAGCTTTTGGTTCAGATGGTAAAGGAGACCCTCAAGAGCAGTAGAATCAGTGTATCTATAAGACAGTGCCTCATGAACTAGGCTCCAACCTTCTTGGCATCCAAGTCCTTTTTAATTTCAAGTTTTTTAGCCAGGTTTTGTATAGTATGCCATAGTTCTGAGCCAGATACATTCCAACCACATTGCCCAAAGTAAATCAAAGCAGGACCTGGACCATGATGTTGGTAGGGAAGGTGAGGAGGGCACGAAGGGCGGCTGCAGCTCCATGGGCTGGCCTGATGAGAAAATTTTTATCTTTTTCTATTTCTTAGAATAATTTGAAAAATATGGGAATGACCTGTTGTAGGTTAGATAGAACTTGAATGTACACACATAGCCTTTTTTAACATAAGCAGTATGCTTCTGGAAATGGGAGTGCTAACTGAATCAGTGCATGAGAAAACAGAAATTTTAATAGTCAATGGGAATGGGAACTTAAATATTTTAATGATATATATATATATAGAGAGAAAGGATACATATGTATATATGTATGTATTTAAAGAAATAATTTCGTAAACAGCAATATAATAATAATGCAGTGCTGTGTGTTTAGCATTTAATGGGGGCTATGTATGCAAAGTCTTTGTGCCTAGAACCTTTTCTCATGTTAGATCTTTCTCCTATCCTCTTTCGTATATTCTATGATTATAGTCCATTTAGATTTTTCTTCCTCTTTTATATGTTGAAGATAAATATATGAAATAACAAAAAGATCCTTGTCTGCCAGTAGTCTTCACAGTTTTGATTGCAACCCCACCAGTGAAATAAATTTGAGCATGCACACTCAATATGTATATGTATTTATGTATCAATTATATACATATACATATACACCTATTCTAATATATTATGTAAAACAGATTTCAACATGAGAAAAATGCAGTTAAACGTGCTTCATTATTTTAAAAAATCTTTAACACTATGTGAATTGGTAATTCAACGTCTGGTTTTAAAGTCAGTTTATTTTGATATTTGATTTTAGTCATTGCTATCTCAAAAAAAGATTCAAATGGAAGAAATGCATTGATAACTGCTCTTACTAATCACGATATTTGTTTTTCAAGTTCATCCATTGATTATGCAAAGTTACTTAAAAATAAAATTTACTAGCAAATTTTCATCTTGATGTCAACTGATTTTCTTATAATCTGAAGGTGTTGATATTTCTACTTTTAACAAATGATTACAGAACTCACTGAAGATCTGCATTTGGTTGGCTTTAAAACAAATTAGAAAACTCTATTTTCAAATTTTAAAATCTGCAAAATTAGGGCTTTTCTAGATAATAAACCTATATTCTTTGGGAGGAACAGAATCACATGTTAGTAGAAATATATTCAAATTCATATTTTTGAAATGCTCTTTCTGTTCCACAAATTTAAAAGAGCAGTTACTTTCTCATTCATTGTTCAAATATCACCTTTACTTGTTTGATTTATTTGTTTAAAAATGTCTGCTGCTCTGCTGGGCATGGTGGCTCATGCCTGTAATCCCAGCACTTTGGGAGGTCAAGGTGAGAAGATCTCTTGAGCCTAGGAGTTCCAGATCAACCTGGGCAACGTAGGGAAACCCTGTCTCTGTGAAAAAAAAAAAAAATTAGCCGGGCGTGGTTGTGTGTTCCTGTGGTCACAGCTACTCCGGAGGATTGAGGCAGGAGAATCACTTGATCCCAGGAGGTTGAGGCTGCAGTGAGCGGTGATAGTGCTAATGCACTCCAGCCTGGGTGACAGAGCAAGACCCTGCCTCAAAAAAAAAAAAAAAGGAAGAAAGAAAGAAAAAGAAAAACTGCTGCTGATGGCATCTTGCTGTTACTGAAAGTTAGTAATTTTGGAACTCTTGTCTTTCTATAAAATAAAGCTGCATAATTCGCTTTTAAATTTGGCAATGCTTTGAAGTACTTTTTATAGACAACCAATGAAACTCCGTGATCCAAAAAATTTTTAACGGTTGCTCACTGTAGTAGAGACTATGAATTTCTACCAAGAATTATTCTTCTCTTCTTTTTGTAATAGAAATGTCCTGGTTGTAGCTGGGCACGTGGTGAGCGAGCTAGAGACTTCATTTCCCAGCCTTTCATGCAGATGTGTGTGACTCTGTGGCTAAGTTGTGGCCAATTGGATATAAGTAGAGGTGATATATACACATTCCAGGTCAAGCCCTTAAAAGAATCAGCTTGCCTCCCATAGCCCCTTTCTTCTCATGCCTGGGAAGGAATTGTGGTGGTAAGCTAGCTTCAACCCTGTGTGCAAGTAATATTGGAGGGGAAGGCTGAGCAGTGATAGAGTAGGATCTTGGGTTCTTAGATCCCTTGGTTACTGGGATCTTATTTTAATAGCTGTACTTTTGGATCTCTTTGTTACAGTAGCTAGCCTGTATCTTACTACACTTTTTATCTCATTACAATGCAGTGTAAACAGTCTATATTTTTGTTGTTTTTATCAAAATTTTTATGTGTTTATATAATTGCTGTAAAAATAACCACATTGATTGAAGTGGTGCAGAGCAGAGTGTTTAGATATATATATATCCTTTTTTTTTTTTCCCGGAGACAGAGTCTCACTGCGTCACCCAGGCTGGAGTGCAGGAGTGCAATGGTGCGATCTCAACTCACTGCAACCTCTGTCTCCCGGGTTAAGCAATTCTCCTGCCTCAGTCTCCCAAGTAGCTGGGATTACAGGTGCATGCGAAAATGCCTGGCTAATTATTGTATTTTTAGTAGAGATGGGGTTTCGCCATGTTGGCCAGGCTGCCCTCGAACTCCTGGGCTCAAGTGATCTGCCTGCCTTGGCCTCCCAAAGTGCTGGGATTACAGGTGTAAACCACCTTGCCTGGCCCAAATAGATATATCCAAATATATGTAGGAGTTTAGTAAATGATAAAGATGGGCATTTGAAATCAATAGAGAGGCACTAATGGTTGTTAAAGTTGGGTGATAGGTACTTAGGGTTCTTTTTTAAATCTTTTTATATTTTGGAATTTTCTGTAATAAAAAGTTAACATATTTAGGAAATTAAAAAAATGAATAAAATAAATTCATTGGAGAAAGGATAGTTAAGTAGATGATGTTACCCACTTGGCAGGAAATAAAATTAGTTGTGTCTCTCACACTATACTTAAAAATTAATTTCAGATGGATTAAAATATACATATGATTAATTCCAGATGGATTATAAGTGTACATTTACAGGATTTAAAAAAATAGAAGGTATAGGAGAATGTTTTATAATTTTGCAGTTGGGAAAAGCTTTCTAGGACAAACAAATTTAAAAGTCATAAAGGAAAAGATTGGCAGTTTTGAATAAAAGAATTCTAAACTTATGTACAACAAAATGAAAAGACAGATTGCAACCTAGGCAAAAATACTTGCTGCATATATAGTAAATTATTTTATTCATATTATATAAAAAAACTTCTCAAATCAATAAGAAATACATATAAGTTGTACAAAAATGAGCAAAGCATGTGAACAGACAATTCAGAGAAGAAAACAATTCGGAGAAAAAAATGGCTTATAAAAATATAAAAAATAATTTAAAAATTCAGACAATTCAGCGAAAAAAATGGCTTATAAAAATATACAAAGATTTTTAACTTTACTAATAAATAATGCAAATTAAAACTCAGTGCATCACCCGGGCTGGAATGCAGGAGTGCGCGATCTCAGCTCACTGCAACCTCTGTCGCCCGGGTTAAGCAATTCTCCTGCCTCAGTCTCCCAAGTAGCTGGGATTGCAGGTGCATGCCAGAATGCCTTTTGTCCATCACATAGGCAACAGATATAAAGATTTATATTATCCAGTGTTGATGGAGATAATAGAATTAAAAAGGCACTTTCATAGTGTTGCTAGAAATGTAATTTGGTACATTTTTAGAGACAAACTTGGTACCTGTAGTATCTCTCAAACTTTTTCCTACGGACTGGAAATACCACTTCTAAGTAAAGAAGATTTGGTTGAAGATATTTTGTTTATTCCACTGTTTATACTGGAAAAAATTAAAATGTCCGAATCCTAGTCAGTAGGAGAATAGCTGAGTATGGTACGTGCATAAACTAGAAAATTATTCAGTTGTAAAAAAGAGGGTGTGGTGGCTCATGCCTGTAATCCCAGCATTTTGGGAGGCCGAGGTGGGTGGATCACTTGAGGTCGGGAGTTTGGGACTAGCCTGACCAACATGGCGAAACCCTGTCTCTACTAAAAATACAAAATTAGCTGGAAGTGGTGGCACGTGCCTGTTATCCCAGCTACTCAGGAGGTTGAGGCAGGAGAATCACTTGAACCCAGGAGGTGGAGGTTGCAGTGAGCCGAGATCATGCCACCACATTCCAGCTTGGGTGACAGAGCAAGACTCTGTCTCAAAAAAAAAAAAAAAAAAAAAAAAGAATGTATACCTGAAATGTCATAAAAAGAGCAATGTAGAAAACATATATATAAAACAAGATCCCATTTTTGTTGAATTATTTTTATAGGAGAAGTCAAGATGATAGGAACTAACATCACAGTGATTACTCTAGAGGGATGTATTTGAAGGTACAAAACAGGGACATTCACACTTATTTATGGGGTTCAAAAAGGGTTGCAATTTTAGGTGGATTTAAGTTTCTAATTTGTTTTTTCTGAAATTTTCACACAAGTAGATCTTTAAAAAGGAAAAATCAAACCCAAAGCATATTGAGAGTCTATTTTGTGCGCAAACATAAGTAGGAGCAATGAAGGACACAAAGATGAAAAAGAAGCTGTCCCTCCCCTTCATATCCATGATAAGTCAAACTGTGATAAGTGCTATTTAAAAAGCCACATTGAAATAAAATTCTTTTAAATGAGTCTACTGGGAAAAGTCAACAGGAATCATAGGATTCAGGTTAAAAGTTCATAGCTCTTGCCTGAATAACTGCAAGAGGGGTAAGAGAAGGTAACAAAAATCTCTTCAAAGCTTTTAGCTACTGATCTAGATTCAGTAACATCATCTTAGGAAAAGGAGTCAATACAAGATGACTTCTTATGCACAGTTTATGCAGATATCCATGTAATGCATTGTCAAAGACAGAGCAGAAATGAACAGTAAAAAATGCTGTAGCCACCACAAAATGGACTAGCCACAAGCATTTCTCACAAACCTTTGATTAACCATCTTTGTTTAAAACCTGCTCCTGTTGGCTTTCCCTTCTGATTTTTCTCTGTCTTTACTCAGCATAAATTATCAGAAGATTTTAGGTCATGAAAATATTTTTTCTCCTTTCTTGCTAAGTGTGTCTTCAGAGTAAGCAGATTTTTGAGAGAGAATGTGCTGCCAGAAAAAGCATTTAAGACTTGAACACAGACCAAATACACATTTGATCTATGCAAGGGCAAAGATTCAGCCCCCAGACAGTGGGCAGGAGTGGTCAGTCCTTTCTGCTGCATGTATCCTCAGTGGGCTGTTGCTGTTTCTGAGAAATACCTGGTCCGAGCAGTGTGTTCTAGGAGCCTCTGCCTGTTTTTTTTTTTTTTTTTTTTTTTTTTTTTAGTATGCCTGGGGCTTGATGGTGAGTCTTGGCAAGCATCCATTTCATGGGGGCCCAATGAATGCTGCTTCCCTACCTTAGTAATGTAGCTCACCTTTGGGACTTGAAATCCTGCCTGGAACTCCAGCCCAAAAGCCTGAATAGCTTCTCTCTCTCTCTCTCTCTCTCTCTCTCTCTCTCTGTGTGTGTGTGTGTGTGTGAGAGAGAGAGAGAGAGAGAGAGAGAGAGAGAGAGGATCTTGTCTCAGGGCTGGAGTACAGTGGCCCCATCATGGCTTACTACAGCTCAACCCCCCAGGCTCAGGAGATCCCCCCACCTCAGCCTCCCAGGTAGCTGGGACTACAGGTGTGTGCCACCATACCCAGCTAATTTTTTGTATTTTTGGTAGAGACAGGGTCTCACTATGTTGCCCAGGCTAGTCTCGAACTCCTGGGCTCAAGCGATCTGCTCACCTTGGCCTCCCAAAGTGCTGGGATTACAGGTGTCAATCACTGCACCCAGGCCTTGAATAGCTTCTGTTAAGTTCAGGCACTGGCAGGATTGATGCTCAAAATATTTAACAACCAGTAGAAAGTGGGCACTGAGCAGTCAGAAGAGATGCCAACTGAAGGTCCAATACTTTGTAGTTTCTAGATCCTGGAGGAGGTTCAGGAACTCTGGGGAGGGTGTGTGCAACAGGAGGACACTCAGGGGTCTTAGGGCTTCTACCCCTTATGGCTGTCCAGGTCCTGCTGTGCTTGAACTAATCACCTAGTGTCCTATGGCTCTTCTCTGCCTGGCTTTGAGGATTTGATTCATGGATCCTCTCATGGCTGTGCTGATGTATGAGCTCTTGCCTGTACATATTCATGACACTTAGCTGACTTGTCTTGTTACTTCCTCCCTATCACCTGTCTGCCATCTGAGCTAGTCTGAACTATATGAACTATCGGAACCGTCTAAACTATCTGCCATCTTCCCATCTGTCTTATGGCTTAGCCTGCCTCCGTCATGATAGGGTTGGCTTCAATGCAGGAAATTCTCAGAGAAACAGTGTTAGGATTACATTGTACCTGAAGACAAAGATATTACTGGAGAATAGTTTGTTGGGGTTGCTATTCATATAGCTATCGTTGTAAGATTAGTTTAACCACTCATTCTTCCCTTGCGTAAAGTATTAACAGTTCAGTTTGCATATACAGTTATGTCTTTATTCTATCTTCTTGTCCTCTCTTGTGTCTTGAGTGGTTTCTGATATACTGCCTGATACATTGACTTTTGTCTCCAAAGACTGATTTTGTAGTGGTATTAAAAGTCACTTAAGGATGCCCTTGAAATAGACTCAGTTAGGACTTTGCTGTGACTTATTGCACATTAGCACACGTTTTTTTCCTTTCTTTTTTTCATCTTGTTTCTTACCTTTTTTTCTGTCCCTGTCTTCACTCTCCACCCCCGTATTTTGTGCTGCACACTCAGTGGGCTGCACGACCTCATCTATCTCAGTTGACTTTCCTTCCTGTACTCTTTTTGTGGCCCATTTTCTTTTCTCATCACACCCCGTAGGCTGTCTTCTTATGATTAGTGTTCCTGGCCTTTGCTTAGTGTGAACATTTACCACTTCAGAAATCTTGCTGTTTGGGTGCTATTTGGCTTTTCAGAATTTGCAGTTGGGAAGTTGTAAATGCCCCATAAAACATGCTTTTTTTATTTTATATTTCCTAGCTTCTTGTCTTGAGAAGGACGTTATCTTAGATATACATATTTTTAAACCGTGACTCTTTATTTGTAGACATGGTCACTAGTGATAATGTCTGTGAGTAGTATCTCAGAAAAGGCTGCATGCAAACAGATTGTGCTCACATTTAAAGAATCATCTATAAAATCCCTTGGTCTATAATTATGAAGGCTGGGTTATGATTTGCTGGTGACACAGCTATTTATAGAGTCTGTCATTGCGCATGACTGTCTGTGCCCGGGGCTGTGGGCCCGTTGCTGAGAGAAGCTGAGCTCTGGCTGCCGCAAGAGCAGATTGCACTGACTACTGCTCCTGTTTCTCAGTCAGCCTTCCTCATTTGCCTTCCTTAGCTTTGAATGGAGCTTGTTTCTCTCTAGAACTCTTGTCTATTCCCACTTTGCTTTTTCATATGGTTACTGTTACCTGTTTTTGATGTGTATATTGCCCAGTGTTTTGCCATTACTCTCATTTTTTGTGTTGATGAATTTCCTGTCCTCTAGAAGCTCTTTGTTGCCGGATCTTTCTTGTCATTGAATGTTAAATATGGTTCATAAGTTATTGATGGCACTGTCAGGAAATCAGACTGTGTTTGTTTCAGGTCAGCTTCCCAGGAAAATAGACGTTGAGATGGAGACTCTATGCAGGAGATTTATTGGGGAGTGCCCTCAGGAAAAACACCCTAACATAGTGAGGGAAGCAGGATTGGGCCAGGGAGAAGTTGAATTATGTTGCATATGCCGATGATCCCAAGATCCCACAGGACGTTTCAGAGTTGTCCCTGGTTGAAGCAATCACTAGCCCTTCCCTGTCGACCAGCATTGGCCTGGGGGACGGGATGTGACAGCTAGCTCTTAGGCTGGAGGGCAATTCCCAGCTAAAAGCCATGCTGCCACCCTCTCAGCAACTGGCCCAAGGAATGGGGGAAAATGTGGGGTATGCCCCACATTATCCAGACTTGTCATAGTTTTGAATATAGTGTAATTTCTACCCTCCTTTAATTTTAATATGGATGCAATGTTGGTTCCATACTTAATATGGGTGCATTGTTGGTTCCATACTTAATATGGATGCATTGTTGGTTCCATAAATATGCCTGAAAGCCAAGCATATTTATTTTCTTTTTATGGTTCATTTTGGTACAAAACATGAAGTTGATGAATTCAGTCTAAGAAAAAATAAGAGTGTAGGCCAATTTCAACAGAATAAACCCTGGCTTACTGAACAGCCACTGTTCATAAAAGTCTGCTGTCATTCAGTGGCTAATGACTTTATCCCTAAAAACCAAAGCTGGAGATGGGAAGGATAAAGGATTGCAGTAGGGTTGATAAAATTTGTGCAGACTTTTGCCTGGTAGTTGCAGTCTAAATATAAAAAAAATCATCAGATTAGAAAAATAATCCAACTGCATCATCTATGTGTTTGATGAAATAACATAACAGATGCTGTTTGATCTGCCTAGAAACTACAAACAGATGGAGTAGACATGGCTGCCAGAGGGAAATTAGGGTGACCTTATATTTCATAGACTAGGTTGTTGACTGAGAGTACAGATTAGCAGACCAAAACATCAAGTCAAAATTATTTTTCAGTCTGTGTTAGAAACAGAGTGCTCAAGGCCCTACAGGGTGCTATAGAGCAGGGGTTGGCAACATTTTTCTGTAAAGGGCCAGATAATAAGTACAGTATTTTTGACTTTGCAGATCATATGATCTCTGTTGCAGCTACTTAACTCTGTGTTTGTGGCAGAGAAGTAGCCATAGACAATATGTAAATGAATGGACGTGGCTGTGTTCCAATGAAACTTTGCAAAAACAGATAGTGGGTCAGTTTGTCCGAAGAGTGATAGTTTGCTGACCTTTGGTGCAGAGCACATATCAGGTTGCTGAGTTTCGGTCCTCGAGCAGATACTTACAAAGTATTAGGCAAACTTCTAAGTGTCCATTTCCTTATCTGTAAAATGGGCATTGAAATAGTATTTACCTACTAGGAATATTACAAGAAATACTGAGATAATGCATGTATAGTATTTGGCACATAGGAAATGCTTGATAAGTAGAAATAATTGTTGTTTATGGAACTGTAAAGAATTAAAGAGAGTTGAATGTAGTTAGGAGCTGAACAATGCTGGAAAAGTGTTAGATAAATGGGACTCAGATTCTGTTTGGCTATGTAATAAGATGTGTAAATGGAGCTCTTTTTGTCTTAGTTTTGTTTGAGGCCCCAATAGTTGTAGTCAGAAAGGCTCACATTGCCAGAGAGAGGAGTAGAGCCCTATGTAGGAGGTAGCTATAAATTTGATTTTGCCACCAGCTCTGTGGTAGACTGTGTTTTGCTCACCAGTGTTTGTGTTCTCTTATTCTTGGCACATAACTAATTTTTTAGCTTCCCTTGCAATTTGGTGATGACCTTGTAACTGGGTTCTAGTTAATGAAATGTAAGAAATGATGTGTGCCATTTACAGGTCTGGTGTACTGAAACCATGCACACAATCCTGGCCCTAGTTTCCATAATCCAGCAGAGTGGAGAGGATATTGAGGACCTAAAAAGCCATAGATGGAAGGTGCCTGGTGTTCTAAATGACTCTGTGGAGCAGAGCACCACCCCCACTTGCTGATCTATGCGTGACATGAGCGAGGCATAAACTTTTATTGTGTTAAGCTCCTGAGGTTTTGGTGTTGCTTGCTGTAGCCGTTACTCTGTGCTGATAGTTATAGTCAGCCATCACCAATTTTAGGTATATGGATAAAGGCTAAGGTTTCAGCTGTGAGAGGTTAAAGAAGTGCTGTTCAGTAGAACTTTCTGTGAGAACACAAATGTTTTATCTGTATTATCCAATAGGGTCTCTACTAGCCACATATGATACTGAGTACTTAGAATATGGCTAGCATGCTTGAGAAGTTGAAATTTTAATTTAATTTTAATTAATTAAAATTTAAATAAAAATATGTGGCTAGTAGCTACTCTGTTAGACAGGTCAGGATTAGAGACTGGGAAATGTCTTAGCAGTGTGCTGCGCCCGACCCCAAGCCTCCGTAATAATTCCAAATGGCCAGAGACTGTGGCTGGACCACTGTTCTAATGGTGGAATGAGCAGAAAGGGCTGCACTGGAAACAGCCTGCTCTCCCAGAATTTGTTGGGGCAAAGGATACATGAATATTTCTTACGGCTGTCTTGGGAGAAAGAGCCTGAGGTCACTTTAAACCCCATCTAGGAGGAGACCAAAAGGAGTGATGTGACCTCATTGGAATGGTATGCTTTTGTGACTAGAAGTGGTTGGGAGACTTTTTAATTATCTGAGAATGACCAGAAAAATTATAGGATCTACACAAAATCTTATGTAGTACTGAGAGAAAAGGAACCCCTCATTGTGGATTTCAGAGGTCGACCAGGAAAGAAAATGTAGTTTTTTTTCTGAGTGTACACTATGATCCCTGCTTGGGCTAATCTAACATTTATAATTAAAAAGCACTTTAAGCTCTTTAAAGGAGAAGATGCTGTATCTCAAGTAGCTTCAACCTCGTAGTCTTCATTTAGTCTTTTCCCCACCCGCATCCAAGACTGTGTTTAGTGTCTTAGGCTCATTTGGATGCAGAATCAGAGACATACTATATTTTAAGGCATGTCATATGTATAATTTAATGGAAATCAAAGAAAAAGATCCATACGAGGGTCTGGCTTTACATGGATAGAACTGGAAGTTGGTTATGGATTAAAGGCCTCACTCCTTGCAGTAGCGAGATGCCATAGGAATGACTCCATTCTACTCCACTAGCTGCTTCTTTTCCTTTTACCCTTTTCACTTATGTTTTCTGGCCCCTGATAGCCTCAGCCTATACCAGGGGAACACAGTTTCCAATGAATCCTTCTATGTCCTTGTTACTCAAAGTTTGGTCTGCAGACCAGCAGCATCAGAATACCCTGGAAGCCTGTTAGAAAAGCAGACTCTCAGGCCCCACTCAGACCCACTGCATTAGAATCTGCATTTTAATAGGATTTCCAGGTGATCCATGTACATATTAAAGTTTAAGCGCTGATCTATAGAATTAATTCCCTCCCTTCCTCCTTCCCTTCCTCCCTTGCAGCCTCTATGCTAAGCAGCCCAGGCTCTCAGTTTTTCTCAGACGCTCAAAGGAAAAACTCTGATAGACACAGCCCAAGTGTCAAGAACCAGCAACTATAACTGGAGGGGTGTGAGGCTACGGTACAAAACATGCTTCCTCAGGCAGCAGGGACTATGGGTGGAGACTTTTGTTTAAGAAGGGAATGTTTGACATTATTAAGAGATTTTAAATATTTTCATTTACAAAACTGCACCTAAGTTGTAGTTCATTTGCAATTTAGAAAACATTAAGGCTCTCTGATTGTTTAAATCAGAGCTTCTTACCAGCAGAAACTAATAAGCAGTTGATATAATATCAGTCAATATGAAGTAAACACTGTATTACTAACCTGTGAAAGTTTATCTAAAATAAATGTACAGGCCGAGCACGGGGGCTCATGCTTATAATCCCAGCACTTTGGGAGGCCGAGGTGGGTGGATCATTTGAGGTCAGGAGTTCGAGACCAGCCTGGCCAACATGGTGAAACCCTGTCTCTACTAAAAATACAAAAATTAGCCAGGCATGGTGGTATATGCTTGTAATCCCAGCTACTTGGGAGGCTGAGGCAGAAGAATTGCTTGAACCCAGGAGGTGGAGGTTGCAGTGAGCTGACAGCATCCCACCGTACTCCAGCCTGGGTACTGGAGTGAGACTCCATCTCAAAATGAATAAATAAAATAAAATAAAATAAAATAAATGTACAATTCAGCTAGGCACAGTGGCTCATGCCTATAATCCCAGCACTTTGGGAGGCTCAGGTGGGAGGATTTCTTGAGGCCAGGAGTTTGAGACCAGCCTGGGCAACATGTGAGACCTTGTCTCTTTAAAATATTAAGTGGATATAGTGGTGCATACAGGTATTCCCAGCTGCTCAGGAGGCTGAAGAAGGGTGATCACTTGAGCTCAGGAGTTCTAGGCTACAGTGAGCTATGATCACACCACTGTTCTCTAGCCTGGGCAACTGAGTGAGACCTCATCTCTATAAAATAATAAATAAAAAGAAATGTGCAGTTCCTTAGACTTTTCCAAAACAGACTCTTTGTTGTCATCATACCTCCAGGGACCAATGTTCTATAGCAAACAATGACTAGTTATTAGAAAAGATTTTAAAAAGGTAATATTTTGCCCCACTTTCCTTTACTTGCCAGGGAATACATTCTCTCTGAAAACAGAAAGGTATCTTCTAGATACATTATTTTTTTTCCCCGCTGACAAAATGACTTCCAGGACCAATCTTTTAATGTAGGGTTATTAAAACAACAAACAGTTAAGTTGCTCTAATCCTGAGGGTCCCCCTGCATGTAGCACAATGGGATACAGTATTATTAAGACCAAAACTACTCACTCACCACACAGTAAGGGGCAGGACCTTTGGTTTCTCAGACTGTACTCACATGATGGCGGCATCAGCATCACTGGAGGATTTGTTAGGAATGCAGATTCTTAGCCGTATCCCAGACTTAATGGATCAGAAACTCCAAGGTGTGGCCCAGAAGTCTGTATTTTAATGAGCCTTCAAGGTGGTTCTGATGCTTGATAAAGTTTGAGAACCAGTGAGTCAGGGTAGTGCAAACTCCTGAAGCAAATATATACTCATTGGCTCAAACAAAATATAAATGTGTTTGTTGTTTATTTAAAGGTACAGGTGTGGGTAAACAGGTTGGTAGAGTGGCCTCTTTCTTGTAGTTATTCAGGGACTTGGGCTGCTGGAAGCATGGTTGCTTCAAAGGTCGTGCTGGCCAAAAGAGGAGAAGAGCATGGAGAAGTGGCTGTGGGAAGTGCTTATATGCTAGGTCCAGAAATGGCTTATATACATACACATTTCATTGGCTAGAGCTCAGTCACATGGCCTTATCTAACTGCAGGGGAGGCTGGGAAACGTAGCCTAGCTCGTGACCAACAAAAAAAGGCAAACATGGATAAAAGACAGAACTATAAAAGAAACCAATTACATTGAAATATAAGTTATTAGAAATATTTTTGACAGCAGTATAGGTACTTTTTAATTAATGCATTGAATAACAAGATCTAGTGGTGTTACAGGAAAGGAGTCCTGATTGAGACCCCCAGAGAGGGTTCTTGGATCTCCCACAAGAAAGAATTCAGGGTGAGTCCATAGAGTAAAATGAAAGTAAGTTTATTAAGAAAGTAAAGGAATAAAAGAATGGCTATTCCATAGACAGGGCAGCCCCAAGGGCTACTGGTTACACATTTTTATGCTTATTTCTTGATTATATGCTAAACAAGGGGTGGATTATTCATGCATCCCCCTTTTAGACCATATAGGGTAACTACCTGACCTTGCCATGGGATCTGTAAACTGTCATGGCGGTGGGGGGAGTGTAGAAGTGAGGACGACCGTAGGTCACTCTCATTGCCATCTTGGTTTTGGTGGGTTTTAGCCAGCTTCTTTGCTGCAACCTGTTTTATCAGGAAGGTCTTTATGACCCGTATCTTGTGCCGACCTCCTGTCTCATCCTGTGACTTAGAATGCTTTAACCGTCTGGGAATGCAGCCCAGTAGGTCTCAGCCTCATTTTACCTAGCTCCTATTTAAGGTAGAGTTGCTCTGGTTCAAACGCCTCTGACAGTGGCACATTTACTAACTACTGTGATTTTGAAGTAACAAGTATAAATAGTATTTCAAGAGATCTGCAGCCACTACAACTTAATATTTAAATCTATGATGATTTTTGGTGGCAAAAGTCACAAGTACTGTTAATGATACCAGGTTTATGGCCTACATTCATAATTGAACCATATTTTAAATTTCAATTATAAGTTATTGAAAATCAAGGCATATTTTTTCTGTATCCAAGTTCGTTGACTGCCCTCTTCATCTCTCTCAAATTTTATCCATGGATCAAAGAGCTTCTACGATACACTTTATTTCTAGCCTGGGATGAGAGGAATCTTTTGATTTTTTAATGGAGCATTATAGACTTTATAAGCAGTAGCTTATTGAGCTTTATAATATTTACATATGGTAAATTTGTATCTTGTATAACACAAAAGTAACATTATATATACATATATGTGTGTATATATACGTGTGTGTGTGTATATATATATACACATATATATATGCATTTTCTTTTTTTGTTTTGACGAAGTCTCACTCTGTCTCCCAGGCTGGAGTGCAGTGGTGCAATCTTGGCTCACTGCAACCTCCGCCCCTGGGCTCAAGCAATTCTTGTGCCTCAGCCTTCCAAATAGCTGGGATTATAGGCGCGTACCACCACGCCCGGCTGGTGGAGACGGAGTTTGACCATGTTGCCCAGGCTGAAAAGTAATTCTATAGTAATGCTCAATGGGTCAATGTGTTAATTTTCCTCTTTTCAGATGCGTAATCAGTAAACTTGACAGTAGTTTGACCTTATAAAACAATAATGCTTACCTAAAAATGTTATTTTTTTCCAATTTCTGCCTCATCCATCTAAATTGTTAATAGATCTTTTCTTGTTTTAATCAGTCAACATATATTCCTGAGCACTTCCAGTCCTGTGGATACATGTAGAAGATTAATTCTGAATGCATTACTGCCTTATAATCTCTTTACATAAGAGCAGAATGTTGAAGGGCACTGGTTGGAGTTAGATAAACCTGGGTTCTAATCTGGGCTTTTCTAATTGCAACTTTTTGCCTTTAAGAAGATTACTCAACCCTGAAAAGCCTGTTTGCTTGTTTCTGCAGGGTGTATATGGGCTAAGTGCCTAAATGGTGCTTAGTAAATTATTGCTATTAATATTTCCTCCCTTTATATGCCCATCTACACATACACAACCAAACAGCCTGGTTGTCTGAGAATTCAACCTCCAAGGAAAATAGCGAACCACTTGCAAGTTTTAACAAAAAGTGTGTGCGTTAGAGATTTTTGTTTGTAGGTAACAGGACCTGACTGTCTGACTTAAGCCAATAGAGAGTTTAATACAACTAGATTGTGGAACTCACAATCGAGACTGGATGTCTGGTTAGAACAAACAAAACCAGGCAGCTTCAGAAGGTCTTTGGTGTAGCCATTGGAACTAATGAACTCCTGATTTTTTTCAGTCTTTACTTGCCTCCATGTATTATTCACAGTCCAAGCAGAGAAATTTGAATTCACTGAGTCTTGGTTATGGGCCTACCCATGAGATGTACTGGGTTATTAAGAGGGAAGATCTGGAGTGGGCTCTGGAGCATCTTGGTGTAACTATGTATGAAGACATACTCATCATCGGGAAATGCAAATAAAAGCTACAGTGAGCTATCACCTCACATCTGTTAGGATGGTTGTCATCAATAAGCCACAAGATAAGTGTTTGTTGATGAGGAAATGAAGTGGCTACATTATCTGGGGTAAATACCCGGGGTTCGTTGTCTTGCACCAAGAAAATTTAGGACAGGGACACACTTGAGGAGTTTAGGGGCAGAGGTTTAATGGGCAAAAGAAAGAGAAAGAAAAACATCTCTCTCTCTAGTGAGAGAGAGGGGACTTCTGAGAGGAAAAGGCTGGCAGGCGGTGAACGCCCCGAATTTTATAGTCCGGCTTGAGGAGGTGGTATCTGATTGTTGTAGGGCTCACAGATAGATTTGATCAGGTGTGACGTCTACATAGCGGGCCTGGAGGGCTGATTACCCCACCCTAATATTATTATGCTAATGAACTCTTCCCTTGGCCAGCGCCATTTTGTCTTCTCCTTACTGTACACGTGGCTGGCAGAGAAGGGAAGATGGAGCCATCATTTTGAATACGTCTAGTCCCAGGTAGTTCTTTCCTGCAGGCATCTACCCGTGAAAGCTCTCGGCTTGCTTGTCTATGTCTGCAGCTTGACTTTACAGGCTGTTCTTTGTTAGAAAATGATTTGGGGCTGCTTTTCGTTAAAGGGAAAACCTGACTGAGGACTTTTGTACCCTGACTATCTGCCTAGTAATTTCTTCTTAACTCTGGTATCAGAAGGCTATGGAGAAATTGGAACCCTTGTACACTGTAGGTGGGAATGTAAACTGGTGTAGCTGCTATGCAAAACAGTATGGTGGTTTCTCAAAAAGTTAAAACTAGAATTACTAGAATTAGATGATCCAACCATCACACTTCTGGCTAAATGTACAAAGGGGTTGAAATCAGGATCTTGAAGAGTTATATATGCTCCTATGTTCATTGCAGCATTTTTCACAGTAGCCAAGATATGGAAACAATCTAAATGTCCGTGGAGAGATGAGTGGATAAAGAAAATGCAATATAGGCTGGGTGTGGTGGCTCACGCCTGTAATCCTAGCACTTTGGAAGACCGAGATGGGTGGATCACCTGAGGTCAGGAGTTCAAGACCAGCCTGGGAAACAAAGTGAAACCCCATCTCTACTAAAAATATAAAAATTAGCTGGGTGCGGTGGCCTGTGCCTGTAATCCCATCTACTTGGGAGGCTGAGGCAGGAGAATTGCTTGAGCCCGGGAGGTGGAGGTTGCAGTGAGCGAGATTGTGCCATTGCACTTCAGCCTGGGTGACAAAGCAAAACTCTGTCTAAAAAAAAAAAAGTAGAGAAAAAGAAAATGCAATATATGCGTACAATGGAATAGTACTCAGCCTTAAAAAATGAAGGAAATCCTGGCATATGCAACAGTATGGATGAACCTGGAGAACATTATGTTAGGTGCAATAACTCAGTCACAGAAAGACAAATACTGAACGATTCCATTTATATAAAGTATCTAAATTAGTTGAATTAATAAAATCAAAGAGTAGAATGGTAGTTGCCAGGGGCTGGAGGGAAGGAGAGATAGGAAATTGCTGTTCAATGGGTATAAAGTTTCCCTTATGCCAGCTGAATGAGTTCTAAAGATCTGCTATACAACATTGTACCTAGAGTTAACAATACTGTATTGTGAACTTAAAGGTTGAAGAGAGCAGATCTCATGATAAATGTTCCTCACACATGCACATGCACACCACACACACACACACACACACACACACACACACACACACACGACTGCACATCTTGGGAAATGATTATCCAAAAGGTGCTGATAATTTGGGGTGTCCTAAGAATGATAGAAGTCCACTACTGACAGGCTTCCAAGTGTCCATCACCTAATGGTTGAAGAGTAACTCTTATTGACCAGGCATGGTGGCTCACGCCTGTAATCCCAGGACTTTGGGAGGCCGAGGTGGGCAGATCACGAGGTCGGGAGATCAAGACCATACTGGCCAATGTGGTGAAACCCCATCTCTGTACTAAAAATACAAAAATTAGCTGGGCATGGTGGCGCATGCTTGTAATCCCAGCTACTCAGGAGGCTGAGGCAGGAGAATCACTTGAACCCGGGAGGCGACGGTTGCAGTGAGCCGATATTGCGCCACTGCACTCCAGCCTAGTGACAGAGCTAGACTCGGTCTCAAAAGAAAAAGAGTAACTCTTATTAACACCTGGAAGAACTTATAGCACCACCTACTGTTTCAAGCTAAAATTTCCTCTGTTAAAAGACATGTTTGTTTTTTTTTTATATTACTTAGGACAAGAAAGTGTCATAAATCAAGGAGCTGTAATTCCTTGCAGTTATTTAGGGAAATAAAGGTGAACGGTCATCGTTGTTTATAGTGTTTGTAATCATAGCTGTGAGCTGCTGATGTGTAAATTGCTGCTGCCAGATCCAGGACGTGAAGCAGTAATAATAATGATAATAATGTATTAAGTATTTTTTCTATGCTGTATACTGTTCTGAGTACGTAATGTGGATTATCTCATTTAAACACCACCATTACTCTACAAGAGAGATGTATTGTTATATGCATTTGACAAATTAAAGAAGAAGCAAGGCACAGAGAAGTAATTTAGCCAAGACCACACACCTAGTAAGTAATAGAGCTGGTATTATATTTGAACCCAGGTAGTTTGACTCACTGGAGAGTAATAAAGAACTCTCTCCTAATGATTGGTACCTCGCATGTGTCTGTCTTCAAGGCACAGCAGCAGTGTGACTCATTTTCCTATTTCCACCTGATTTCTTTTTTAGTTAGTATGAATAATACACTATTGTGTTCAAGGCTATATTTTATTCACACAAGTAATATCCATAGTAATTATAGTGAATGTTTCTGTACTACTATGTGCCAGGCACTCTTTGAAGTACTTTACCTACATTACTTTATTCTTTTCAGCAACCCTATGAATTACTATTTTAATCCTTATTTTATAGGTGAGGAAATCATTAAGTAACTATTCAAAATCATACAACTAGGAAGTGACAAAGGCAGTATTAGAACCCAGATCGTGGCTGCAGAGTCTGTGTAGTATACTACAGTGCTTATAAATAGTTATTTTAAAATAGTACAAGTAAATTTGGGTATAACAGAAATAACTGAGGCAGTGCTCAGATCTGGAGGAAAAATGTTAAGGTGGAATGAAGATGCCTGAAGTTTAGGAAAGACTGATTTAAGTGATTTAGAATTTTTGGCCGCGTGCGATGGCTTAAACCTGTAATCCCAGCACTTTGGGAAGCTGAGCTGGGCAGATCATGAGGTCAGGAGTTTGAGACCAGCCTGGCCAACATGGTGAAACCCCATCTGTACTAAAAATACAAAAATTAGCCGGGCATGGTGGCGCATGCCTGTAATCCCAGCTACTCAGGAGGCTGAGGCAGGAGAATTGCTTGAACCCAGCAGGCAGAGGTTGCAGTGAGCTGAGATCACGCCACTGCACTCCAGCCTGGGTGACAGAGCAAGATTCTGTCTCAAAAAAATTTTTTTTATATCATAAATAATTCTGCATTGAATATCTTCCTGGGCACTCTTGGTAGAATTTCTCTAGGGTAGATACAGGGATGTGAATTCACTGAGTTATTGTTTTGCAGAATGGCTGTGCCAACATGTTTTAATCTCTGTCATTTGGTTACTTTAGCGAAGTTTTATGCAGTTTTTCTCCCTAAGTGTTTCTAGAATTTGTAGTCCACTGAGGACTATTGGTAATAATACCAGTTAAGCAAAATCTGGTTGCTTATTACTCATAAGGGAATCTACATTCTTACCAAAGAAATGTACAGAACTTACTCCACTATTACAGAAGCTACTGTATCATCAAATGTTTTGTTCATCCTACCAGAACACCAAATTTCCGAATTAGAATGCAGGGGCTATGGGAGATAATGCCATCTAGTGGTCAAACTAAACTCTGGTTCCTAGAGGTTCTTAGTCTTCAAAGTGTAGAAAAATTATCAGAGAAGCTTGTTAAAAAATGAGATTCAGAAGGAAAGACAGAGAGAGAGAGAATGAATGTGTGTGTGTAGAGGGTGGAGGGGCGGGCGGGTGGATGGGGAATGTCCAGGAAGCTGCATAAAAAGCAGCCTGTATGGTTGTTGGTTTTGATGTGTGTGGTCTAAACTGCCCTAGAATTTGGTTCAGCATTTGGCCCAGTTCCCTCTTCTCCTTAATCCTCTTCTCCAGCAGCTGCTGTAGTACCTCCTGAGTTACGTGGGAGTGGTGGGGATGTTCTGGGACTATTTTCGGTTGAAGAGGACGAGCTGAGCTTGCACGCAGGGGCGGGATGGGAACAAGACTAATGTATTTGCGGATGGATTAGGAGAGCCCAAACAATGACCTCGGTTTTGCCAAATCCATTTGCATTTTCTCCTTACCGATTTATGTTGAACTCATTGCTACTTTTGACTCTGGGGTTAACCCGCTCCTTTTTTTAAAATTCTCTCCTTCTTCATATCCTTCAGCCTGGTGTACAGGCTCTCCGTAATTGGACAGTAGCCCATCTTCCGGCTCCCTCAGTGAGAATCCCACTGTACACATTTATCTTTCAGAATCCCACAGAATCATTATTACGCCTTTTCTCATACTGCTTATCCCTCTGAAATTCTTACTCCTCATTTTTTATGCATTTACTGCAGACTTTAAGCCTTTTATACATCTTTAAAAATTCAGAAGACACACAAACTGAAAGAAGCCCTTCTTGGATCATTTACTGTTTATCCCTCACTAGTTTCCCACCATATTTAGCTTGTACCCTCATACCAGCACATTATCAATAATGTTTCTTATTGTTGTAAATACTCCACCCATCTATCATCTATGTATTATTCATTCATTTCTTATGTCGTTTCCTTTGTCTTCAATATAAATTCAATTCATTCTTCAAATGCCACCCACTCAACTAAGCCAAATGTTAACTATTCTCGGCTTCATTCATTGATTTCCTTCCCTGAGATCTGCTAGCGCTGAGAGTCTACTACTTTAACCACTTTAACCCTTCATTATGCAGTCCCATGTGTTTATGAACTCTATGTTATATTTCTCCTTCTGCTCTCCAGTAAATTGTAAGCCATGAGGACCAAGACTATTTTATGTAATTATTGATATTTTCCAAAATTGCATGTTCTCAGCTGCATAATATGACTTAGCTGACATGTTTCCATTGTCTGAGTTGTCCTTATACTCATCTTGCTCTAAAAGAAGAGGAAAATGACAATTTTATTAAGCACTTCCTATGTGTCAGATACCATGCTTAGAATTTTACATATGTATATACACACACAGACACACACACACAGATACACACACACACATATATACATATTTTTTTTATCTTATTTTATTTTATTTTTTAGATGGAGTCTCACTCTGTCACCTGGGCTGGAGTGCAGTGGCGTGATCTTGGCTCACTGCAACCTCTGCCTCCCAGGTTCAAGCAGTTCTCCTGCCTCAGCCTCCCAAGTAGCTGGGATTACTGGTGCCCACCACCATGACCAGCTAATTTTTGATTTTTAGTAGAGACAGGGTTTCGCCATGTTGGCCAGGCTGGTCTCGAACTCCTGACCTCAGGTGATCCACCCGCCTTGGCCTCCTAAAGTGCTGGGAATACAGGTGTGAGCCATTGCGCCCGGCTGGAATTGTACTTATATTTATGTTATTTAAAACTTAAAAGCCCTGTGAGTGGAATGTTACACATTTTGTAGGTTAGAACAGTTGGACTCAGAAATATTTAATACATTGTATAGCTATAATTAAGAAGTCAGCATTTGGACCCAGGCCCATCTGACACCCAAACCCATACCCTTTGTGCCACCTCATTGCTTCCATTTGAGTTTGGAACCCTCACTTTGTGGTGTTTTGCAGTGATGCTTTGCATTCCTGCTCTTTCCTTCCTCAGAAAGAGTCTCTCTCAGGAATGTAAAGTGGCACTTTACCCTGGAATGATATCCTGTCCCGCTCCCTACACTCTACTTCAGGCCAAAGTGGAAACACCCTTCTTCACTCACAGTCTCCCTGATGCTTCAGTCAAGCAGTGTGCCCACCTGCTTTTTTTCCCTCCTTTTTTTTTTTGTACTGGCTTTACTCAATTAAGAACATTTCTTGATGTAGAATAACTCTGGGCCCTGAAATACTGGGGTGCTTTAAAGAACACTTGTGGGGAAAACTTACTTGCATGTTAAGCCTCCTCCATGCTCACTTTGGGGGTGCACGTGATCTCACTGAGTATAGTGACTTTTGGAGCTCTTTGTATAACTAGCCCTGGAGAACTTCCAAACTAACTCAATACAAATCTGGATTTGCTTGGTTGTGTTTTCTGCCACAGGGATTCAGAGCAAGCCCTCGGCATCTTAGAAGACGAGTTGCAGCGGCCGCAGCTGCCCGTCTGGAAGAAGTGAAGCCCGTGGTGGAAGTTCACCATCAGAGTGAGCAAGAAACTTCAGTGAGGAAACGAAGAATCAAGAAGAGCAGCCGAGTCCAGCCAGAATTTTATCACTCTGTTCAAGGTGCTTCAATCAGGAGGCCTGTAAGTAGAGAACTATCTTTTATAAAAATATTAAATTCACTGTCGAATCATGTGGTTGTTCTTTTAGTTTAAAAACATTGTCAGATTCACTTTGAATTATTAGGTTGTTGTTATTCCCAACAAGTGGCAGTGTACTCACATGAGTTCCAGAAAGGAATATGGTTTCATAGAATGTTCTAGGGTGGATAGATAGTTGACAAAAAAGCAAGAGTTAGTCACTGTCAGGCAGCTGATATGAAAGCTGGTGAACTCCCAGCCCTGCTGAAGCTGGGGTTCTAGAATGAGGATGGGGACATAGAGTCAACAAATCTAGGTGTGTGGTAATGAGAGAACTGGTGAAGAGGATGACAACAAAACCAGTGTCAGGATAGGAGAAGCAGTGAAGGAAGGTGGGGCTGGAGTCTTGGGCAGTAGCAGTGGCTGAACTCCTCCTGGAGGCTCTTGAGCCAGTGGGGACTGTGCATCCCTCCACACCCAGCCTAGGGTAACTCTGTAAGTGTCCTGGCCTTCTCTGGTGTGGCCTTTATATTGTTATAAGGCAGCACCATTGTCCTTTTCTAACCTGGTGCCCTGTTGGCCACAATGCCACCTTTCTTCAGAAACTCAGGGCTCAACTGGGAGCTGGTCTTCTTCTCCTTCTCACATCCTGAGCACGTTGTTCTGTGTGCTCTGATTTTTCTTTCCTTGGTTCTGACTCATAGGCTTTTTACCAAGGCTGGGGCTTAGAAAATGCCATTTTAAAACTTGTAAAGTTACTTTATGACTGCAATAATTTTATGTTGCTTTGGCATTAGAAAAAAGTGTCTGTATGGCTCATTTCTATGCTGTGGGGAGCCTGTTGTTGTTTCTTGTGCCAACATAGGGGAGCCATCAAGATTTGGCTTGAAAGTGTCTTTGTAAATTATTGAAACAGAACTGCCCTTCTGTGGGGGTAACTGTGTGGCAGGCACATGTGGAGACTGTGCGAAGGCCAAGAGAATGTCTGACTCAGTAACCAGGCCAACAACAATGGAAAGAAGTTAAATTCCTTTACAGGAAAGGATCTGTTTATCATAACCAATTGAAAAAAGTACATAATTAGAAATGAGGGTTTATTTTTCATGATTCAATAAAACAAAGGCTAAGTAGAATTTGGTATCTATGCAGAGAAATATGAAATGGTAGGAAAATTTACTCATTCAACAAACATGCATTTTATATAGAAAATAAGGGACATACAGATATGTGTTAACTAACAGTTACTGAGGGCTTAGTGTGTAACAGACATTATTTTATGTCACTCATTTAACAATTCTATGAGGTAGATGTTATGATTCCCATTTTATGGATAATGAAACTGAGCCCCAGAGAGGATACATAACTTGCCTCAGATTACCTAGTTGTTTGGGGTAGAGTTTAGGATTTGGATCTAGGTGGCCTGCCTCCAGAACCCAAGCATGTACCTCTACCATCTGTTACTTTCCTGTAGTACCTGGTCACTAGGAAATCACAGTCGAGTCAATCAACAGACATGAAAACAAGCAATTATAATGCATGTTCTGTGCTTTGAAAGTACTGTTCTAGAGTTATACACAAGGCATTATGGAATCATCTTGGATCTCCAGAAATATTTACAGATAAGCAGACACCTGAGATGAGTCCTGACAGATAAGGAGGAATTTACCGAGTACAAAGTAGAAGTAGGTATCTTCTGCATGAGAAAAACATATATAAAAGCACAGAGATGTGGGAGGGTATGGCATTCTCAGTGAACAGCTTGAGGTGGTGCTGGCACATGAGACTGGTGGGTTGGGTAGAGGCCAGATTAGAAAGGGCTTGTACATTATGCTAAATATTTGAACTTATTTTGTGTAATAGGGATCATTTGAAGGTAGGGAATAGGTGAATTGTTTCTCTTACCCGGAGTCTAGCTAATTCTTTGCTTCTTCTAATCTCCCTATATGGATCAGGATTGAGAAGTAAGTGACTATCATTAAAGTTTAGAAACTCTCAACCATCATTATTCTCTCACAAGCCCTCTACATAACTGCCTTGGTTAATAAGACATAGTCTTTATGCCTCTGTGACTTTGAACCTGCTGTCTACTTTGCCCTTGAATGTTTATCCTTATTCTTTGTTTGCTTGGTAAACTTCAGTTCATCTTTTGAGACTGACTCATGCTCGGATAGGTCAGGTGAAGTCTTTTCTGATCCTTCCTATCAGAGTGAGGTGCCCTTAGTTTTGATTCTCAGCACTAGGTACAAACCTCCAACATAGCAATTACCCCAGCAAAAAAGGAGGTCTCTGCAGTAAGACTCACGTGGGTTCAAATCCTGCTCTGTGTATCTGCAGGAAACAGCACACTAAGAGGGTTTAACTGAAGAGAGTTTAATGAAGGCACTATTTACAGAAATGTGGGCAGGGCTAAGGTGCTTCATCAGCCTATAGGTGGAGCCTACTTACCTTCAACTCCTGATCTAAGGGGCAGCAGAGGGCAGTGGTCTTAATGGATCCTGGTAGGAAGAGCTGGAGCCATGGAAGAGCCTTTCCACAAGGATGGTGCCTGAGGGATGCAGCTACTGCCAGAACCTAGTGAGTCAGAGGGAGCAGGGCGAATAAATATACTGCTCTCTTAGTTCCTGCTCCCAGTGGTATCTCCTGTTGACCCAACCTACCTAGAAGCAGGAGGGCAAAGGAACTTGGGTGATGCAGATCACAGCCATCAGTCTCCCAGGGACTGAGCAAGGAAGAGATGGACAGACAATCTGAGAGGGTGACAGTGACAGCAGACAATAAAAACATACCTACCTGGTGGCTGAGCATGGTGGCTCACTCCTGTAATTCCAGCACCTTGGGATACCAAGGTGGGCAAAACACTTGAGGCCAGGAGTTTGAGACCAGCCTAGCCAACATGGCAAAACCCCTTCTCTACTAAAAATACAAAAATTAGCCAGGTGTGGTGGCACACACCTGTAATCCCAGCTACTTGGGAAGTGGAAGCAGGAGAATCGCTTGAACCAGGAGGCGGAGGTTGCAGGGAGCCAAGATCGTGCCATTGCACTCCAGCCTTGGCAATAGAGTGAGACTATGTCTCAAAAATAAATAAATAAATAAATAAATAAATAAATAAAAACAACCCCCCCCCAAAAAAAACCATTTGGTATTCTTTGCCAAGATATTTCAATTCTCTGAGAATCAATTTCCTTATTATAAAGTGATAATAAGGGAAAGGACACCCTTCTCAACAAATAGAAAAGTTTGGGCTAGCCACATGTAGGAGAATGAAACTGGATCCTCATCTCTCACCTTACACAAAAATCAACTCAAGATGGATTAAGGACTTAAACCTAAGACCTGAAACTATAAAAATTCTAGAAGATAATATTGGAAAAACCCTTCTAGACATTGGCTTAGGCAAAGATTTCATGACTGAGAACCCAAAAGCAAATGCAGTAAAAACAAAGATAAATAGTTGGGGCTTAATTAAACTAAAGAGTTTTTGCATGGCAAAAGGAACAGTCAGCAGAGTAAAGAGACAGCCCACAGAGTGGGACAAAATCTTCACAATCTATACATCTGACAAAGGACTAATATCCAGAATCTACAATGAACTCAAACAAATCATCAAGAAAAAAACAAACAGTCCCGTCAAAAAGTGGGCTAAGGACATGAATAGACAATTCTCAAAAGACGATGATATACAAATGGCCAACAGACATAGAAAATGCTCAACATCACTAATGATCAGGGAAATGCAAATCAAAACCTCAAGGTGATACCACCTCACTCCTGCGAGAATGGCCATAATCAAAATATCAAAAAACAGTTGATGTTGGCATGGATGTGGTGATCAGGGAACATTTCTATACTGCTGGTGGGAATGTAAACTAGTACAGCCACTGTATTAGTTTGTTTTCATGCTGCTGATAAAGACATACCTGAGACTGGGAAGAAAAAGAGGTTTAATTGGACTTACAGTTCCACATGGCTGGGGAGGCCTCAGAATCGTGGGAGGTGAAAGGCACTTCTTAACATGGTGGCAGCAAGAGAAAATAAGGAAGAAGCAAAAGCAGAAACCCCTGATAAACCCATCAGATCTCATGAGACTTATTCACTATCATGAGAATAGCATGGGGAAGACTGACCCCCATGATTGAATTACCTCCCACTGGGTCCATCCCACAACACGTGGGAATTCTGGGAGATACAATTCAAGTTGAGATTTGGGTGGGGACACAGCCAAACCATATCAGCCACTATGGAAAACAGTGTGGAGATTCCTTAAAGAACTAAAACTAGGACTACCATTTGATCCAGCAATCCCACTACTGGGTATCTACCCAGAGGAAAAGAAGTCATTATACGAAAAATATGCTTGTACATGCGTGTTTATAGCAGTAGAATTCACAATTCCAAAATCGTGGGACCAACCCAAATGCCCATCAATCAACGAGTGGATAAAGAAACTGTGGTGTATATATATGATGGAATACTACTCTGCCATAGAAAGGAATGAATTAACAGAATTTGCAGTGACCTGGATGAGATTGGAGACTATTATTCTAAGTGAAGTAACTCAGGAATGGAAAACCAAACATCATATGTTCTCACTGACATGTAGGAGCTAAGCTTTGAGGACGCAAAGTCGTAAGAATGATACAATGGACTGTGGAGACTTGGGAGGAAGAGTATGAGGAGAGCGAGGGATAAAAGCCAACAGTATGGTACAATGTATACTGCTTGGGTGATGGGTGCACCAAAATCTCACAAATCACCACTAAAGAACTTACTCATGTAACCAAATACCACCTGTACCTCAATAACTTCTGGAAAAAAAAATAAATAAAGTGATAACAATAGCTACCATATAGAGTTGTGAGGATGAACTGAGCTGACATATGGAAAGACCTGCATAGAATAAACAATAAATAGTAGTTTCTTCCTTTTATTCTTCCTCCCCTAGACCATGAATTTTTTGAGGCCCATATCAAGGGGTCTAGAATATCTCCTGACATCTGGCATTTGGCATCTGAGTGAATACTATTGACTAAGTGAGTGAATGATATATGAAAGATAGCTTATGATGAGTGGTACAATTAGTAAGCATTATAGGAATTCAGAGAACAAAGAGGGGACCCCCACCCCTAAATAGGTTGGTTAAGGCATAATTACTTTATGGAAAAGTTGGGATTGAGTTGGGATTTAAAATATGGGTAGTGCTGGGCGTGGTGGCTCACACCTGTAATCCCAGTACTTTGGGAGGCTGAGGTGGGAGGATCACTTGAGCTCAAGAGTTTGAGACCAGCCTGGGCAACATAGGGAGACCCTATCTCTACTAAAAATTAAAAACAAATTAGCCAGTCATGGTGGTGCATGCCTGTAGTCCCAGCTACTTGAGAGGCTGAGGTGGGAGAATCGCTTGAGTCTGGAGTTCCAGGCTGCAGTAAGCCATGATCATGCTGCTGTACTCCAGCCTGAGTGACAGAGCAAGACACTGTCTGAAAAAAAAAGGGTAGGAATTGGCTGGGTAGCAGATGCTGGGTCCGGGAAGTGGAGTAAGCAAAAGTGCTGAGAACTGACTGGATGTGGGGATTTATATGAGAGAAATACAAGATAAAGCTGGAAAAAATAGGGGCCAACATACATTTCAGACAAGCACTGGTTTAAGCTTTCTTTTCTGTGCTTCTGAAGACACTGTAATAGGTGAGTAATGTGATCATAGCATGATTTTAGGAGGATTAAACATGTGCAGGCTACATCAGCAGAGCAGGACAGTTAGGTAGCTGCGGCAGCCTAGCAGTGAGGTGATTAGGGCCTGAATTTGGGCCTAACCCTTGGTGTTCTGCGGACATCTGCTGATGACTGCTGGTGGGGAATCTGAGGGTGGCCTCACCCTCTCTCCTGAAGGATCTGTTGGAAGAGAGGGAGATTAGAGGGCAGCAAATAGCAGTGGAGATTACTCAGTTGCTTGGGCAAAAAACCATTCTGAGGAGTGGTTTTTTTTTTTGAGACGGAGTCTTGCTCTCTCGCCCAGGCTGGAGTGGTGCGATCTCAGCTCACTGCAAGCTCCACCGAGGAGTTTTCTTTTTTTTTTTGAGACAGGGTTTTGCTCTGTCACCCAGGCTGGAGCGCAGTCGCGCAATCACAGCTCACTGCAGCCTCAACCTCTTGGGCTCAACCTTCCCATCTCAGCCTCCTGAGTAGCTTAGACTACAGGCAGGTGCCAGCATGCCTGGCTAATTTTTTTTTTTTTTTTTTTTTTTGAGACGGAGTCTCACTCTGTCGCCCAGGCTGGAGTGCAGTGGCTCAATCTCGGCTCACTGCAAACTCCACCTCCCGGGTTCACGCCATTCTCCTGCCTCAGCCTTCCGAGTAGCTGGGACTACAGGTGCCCGCTACCACGCCCCATGCCTGGCTAATTTTAACTTGTTTTTGTAGAGGTGGAGTCTGTCTGTGTTGTCCTGGTTGGTCTTGAACTCCTGGGCTCAAGAGAACACCTCGGCCTCCGAAAGTGCTGGGATTATAGGCATGAGCCACCACATCCAGCTGGGAGAGTTCTTCAGGGCATCTTACTGCATTTCCTGTCAGTTGTCTGAGAGACTGGACGTTGTCAGAGTTGGTAGTGAGAAGGCTGTTGGCTCCTTGTCTCACACGATTCTTGTGCAGGCTTCTAGAACCTTATGGCCTCTGCCGACATTTCCCTGCTTTTAATGCCATATATGAGCTTGAACTGAGGCTTTGTGTCCTCTTCTGGATTTGGTTAGGTGCAGCCAGCAGTGCCTGCTAGAGCCACCCTATTCAACATGCGTCTAAAGCCTGTGTCTTTTCTAAACTTACACATTTGGAGAAAATCAGTGTTACGACGTGTTGCCATGAAAGCAACTCTGATTATAGCTTGGAGATGGAGTAAAAATAAATCAGTTATGGTGATTCAGGATTACTTGAATGACTTTATATGAAGCACTCAAGGCATTTCTAGTGGCAATCTAAATAAGAAATAGGCCCATGAGTGAGAAAGACTGAAAACAGAAGTAACTGCAAAGGAGATGAGTCAGAAAGCGTGACTGTGCAGTTTTAGCTACTTTCAGTCAGACCATCCTCTTGAAGTGTTATGTGAAATGCAAATACTTTATCATCCTTAGCTGTTTTAACCTATTTACTTATTCTGAATTTGTAAGCTATATGCAAATATGCCTATAAGAATTTGTAATGGGGATCACTAATAAAAATAATATCTAGATTTTTAATTTTACTCCTTGTTTTAGATGTTTCTAAAAGTGAATAAACTAAAAATTTATCCTGATTTCCTCTCAGTACATATGTATTTGGATTTATACTGTATATTAAGATATGTCACTAGGATGCTTAGGAATTTTTTTTACCACCTTGAAACAGAAAAGATAATTAGATCCAGATCTCCATTTATTCCTTAGTATTTTCACATTACAAACATTTTGTTTTGTTTCTGAATCCCAGGATTTTTAAACATCATCATCATTATAGTAAGAACTCTTGCATTACTGCATGTTTACCTCATTGACAATACATGGGCATTGTTCTCTGCACTCTTCTCTGTTTTTCTCTCATTTTATCTTCTCAGCGATTCTCTGGAGTCGGTGCTCACTTTCCAGGGAGGAAACGTGTCAAGGTCGTACAGCTGGTAGATCATGCAGTTAACATTTAAACCTAGGCACTCTTGGCTTGAGCCGTTTTTGAGTAAGGAATGGAGAATTCCCCATGATTACAATTCTAGTGCTAGACGTTTATCCTCGTCAGCCTTCCTGAAGTATTTTAATTACTTTGAGTCTCATTTTTCTAACTGCATAGATGGTAGATATGGATGAAATCTTTGTGTTTTTAAACTATTACATCAATTAAAACCTATCTTTAAAATGGTATTGAAAACCATAGGTAAACCTCAAACATCATTTTTGCCATCATTTTATTAGCCCCCTCTTTCTGTGGCAGAGCACCTAGGAGGTAGCAAGAAGTAAGCAAGAGTAATTTTGCCCTACTGCCTACTCACATGAACCTGTTAATGTACAACTTTCAGACCCAAGAAGTATTTATGTGTTTGAGATTGGGGGTGGGTATGGGGAAATAACAGTTTTAGAGCATTAGGAAATAATCAAACATCCTGACTCTACTCCTGTTACATTTCACTGATTCCAGTTTTTTGCACACTGCGACAGCATTGCCTGCATTTCCTGGTGACTTAGAATCTCTGAGACTTTCTCACTGAGCTGAAAAAGTCTAATTAAAAATTGCTAGTGTTCCCAGGTTATTGCCAAAGCTGCAGCTTGTTCTCCCTGCTGGCAAAATCTTAGCCTCTGAGCAGCTGTTTTCTTACTTTTGGGCTCCCACCACCATCAAGCAGTGGGATTTTTGAACCTGACAGTTTTGAATGAGGAGTTGGAGGACATATGGGCCTAACACAGGTGATTGGGTGATCCTCTTTTCTGAAATGGTAAGCACAAAGGAAGCAGGTTTGGATTGAGGATTGGAAAGAAAAATTTCTGATTTGGATATGTGAAGTTTGAAATAACTATTAGATATTCTTGTGTCTGGATTTCATGGAAGATGTGGGAATTATTTGTACATAGATGTTATTAAATCTATAAGACTGGGTGGGATGACTCTGAAAATGAATTTGATAGAGAAGAGAAGACAGTTGAGGTCTGAGCCTTGGAGTCTGCCAGTGATGAGAGTTTGGGAAGAGGACTGAGGATCCCTTATAACTTCCAACTCCTCTCAGAAATATAAATGCCTTAAGCAGAGATGGGTCTAGGTAGCTCTTGACTTTGATTTAAGGCTATTCATTTTAGGCCAAGAAAAGGCCACTCAGGTGGAGACTAGAGAAAATAGCAGGAAATGAAGTCCCAGTTGTACTCATTAGATTTTCCCTTCCCTGAACTGTCCCCAACTAAACCACCACTTCCTTGACCTCACCCTTCTTTTCCTTCTGTTGTGGGTTTCTGTTTTTCAGTCTTGGGGAAATTTTCTGTTTTTCTGATTACAGCTTAGGTTTTTGTAAGGCTGCAGTATATTTTAGAACATTATATAGCTTTAATTTGTAATAATTAATATTAACCAGATTTTGTCATCTTTGTAGTTGGGAACTTTTTGGAGTGTAGGAAAGACTTAAGCATATATCCTTGATCTCTTGAAAATATAGCAGGGTGTTTCTGTGTTCCTTTCCTGCTTAGATTATTAAAATGGTCTTCCTTTTCCCTTTCCTTTTCAAATATGTAGGACCAGGCAGCTCTATGTGCATAACCTTAGGACACTTCCCCTCCTGTGGAAGGCATAACTGTACAACTCATACCTTACTTTGGCTAATTAACTAGCAAATCCAAAGCTCTTAGAGGAAACATTTGTTTCCTTTTCCCCTTTGGAATTCTAGAGAATGAATTGATTAATAAAGTCAAATTTCTTTTGCTAATTATCTGAAAAGAATTTTTTTGAATGACACCCATTCAATGTACTGAGTCTTTGCTACACATTGCTGTACCTCCCTTTTTAGGTTCATAATTAATAGAATTTTATAAAAGATTTCATTTATGGCCAGGTGCGGTGGTTCACATCTGTAATCCCAGCACATTGGGAGGTCGAGGCGGGCGGATCACAATGTCAAGAGATTGAGACCATCCCAGCCAACATGGTGAAACCTGTCTCTACTAAAAATACAAAACTTAGCTGGGCATGGTGGCACGTGCCTGTAGTCCCAGCTACTTGGGAGGCTGAGGCAGGAGAATCACTTGAACCCGGGAGGCAGAGGTTGCAGTGAGCCGAGATCACGCTGCTGCACTCCAGCCTGGTAACAGAGCGAGACTCCATCTCAAAAAAAAAAAAAAAAAGATTTCGTTTATTATAGGCTTGCTATAATAAATTATAGTAAGGTATAGGAATAATTAATGCACAGGGGCACAGGAATGTGCAAGGTAGGTAGACTGTATTGAATGAACAGTTTAGTCTCTATAAACAACTCATGAAACCAAGATTAACTTGGTAAAGGGATTCATGTGTTCTGCTTGGAGAAAAATAAGCATGTGTTTATAACTCATGATTCTTTTTTGAGGTCAGTATTTTGACTGAAGCAAGACCTCTTGCCATTCTTTCTATGTCTTTCTTGTATGTGATGACAACCTGTTGTCTTAAAAAAAAAAAAAAAACCTTAAATTCTTTAATCTCCAAACCAAGGAAACTTAAAGAAAACATTTAGATAGTCATTTATACTTTGAAAATTTTCATGGACAACTGTGGATCAAAGGACTGAAAAGAAAGCCCCTTCAAAGATGGTCCAGTTTATTATTTCACCTCTAGCCAGAGTAATCCTTAAATTGCTCTGGTAAGATGGGTATAGCTTCCTTTATTTTAAAGGACACAGCCATAGCTTACCTCAGAATTCTGTCTGGAATTTAACAGCCATCTCTGCCTGAAACAACTCCTTGATCTTTGTCCTAAATCCCATGGCTTACAATTTAAGACTATTTCTTATTGTAGTATCCTCTGTGGAGAGGATGAAGCATAGCCACCTGCTACCGTGTCACTCTCAGTCTTTGTGAATCAAAGAATGTTAAAGCTTGAGGGGATCTTAGAGCTTATCTGACTTAACAGTTTTTGTAATGCTAGATTCCTCTCTGCTTCAGTACTTTTAGTGATACAATCTCCTACCATTAAATAGTTTTAATTAGCAGCAAGTTAATTGTACTTGAAAATCAATAAATTGTTTCTTTTCTAGGCTCATGGTTCTCTGAACCTTTTCTCCTAAGTCTAATTCTTAATTTTTCCAAAACATCATTTTTGTTTTACTCTTCTAAACCACCTCCAAGTGAGTGATAAGGGTCTGATTTCTCTCAATATTTTCTGTCTCTATTTATTTATTTTAGTTCTGAGATGATGAGTGTGGTTCAAAAAAATCAATCTATGGAAATTGAACAAAATTTAGTTTGTGCTTTGGGAGATGAGAATTCAGTTCTAGAAATGACAGTAATGTTTCAGGAAAATTTTTTTTTTTTTGAGACCGAGTTTTGCTCTCGTTGCCCTGGCTGGAGTACAATGGCGCGATCTCTGGCTCACCGCAAACTCCACCTCCTGGGTTCAAGCAGTTCTCCTGCCTCAGCCTCCCGAGCAGCTGGGATTACAGGCATGTGCCACCACACCCAGCTAATTTTGTATTTTTAGTAGAGACGGGGTTTCTCCATGTTGGTCAGGGTGGTCTCGAACTCCCAACCTCAGGTGATCTGCCCGCCTCGGCCTCCCAAAGTGCTGGGATTACAGGCCTGAGCTACCATGCCTGGCTGTTTCAGGAAAATTATAGCTTTGGTGTAGTACTTTGTAGTTAAGTAGCACTTCATACTTTCAAAGAATGCTCATATTCATTATCTCCTGAACAGACACCCTGTGTGTTGGGTATGGCATATATTATTGATCCAGTTTGACAAAACTAAATCTCAGTGAGTAAGTGATTGGCCTAAGTTCATAAGGTCAGTTAGAAGCAGACCTCTCTCATCCTTGCAGTCTGTTGTCTCCTGTGTTTATCCTATGTTTATTTAGTCTTTATCTCTGACAATGCTTACAGAATTGGGTGAGAACTTCCAGGGAGAAGAATATAGATTCCATTTGACTGGAGGAATTATTCATTATCCCAATATGACTCATTCCCAGGGAGTAGCTTTACATCTTTGAGAGTCTGCTCACAGCCTGCATTATCTGTGTTGGCCGCCCTAGGGTACTCATGTATTGGCAAGTCCACTTTGGTCTAATACTATCAAGTCCATGCTGCTCCTCCACACACCCTATTCAATTATGAATTTGTAAAGTAGATAATCAACTCTGATACTGTGGAATACCACTGGCTAATCTACATTGACCCTTGTTACATGCAGCTCAGTATTACTAGGATCGATGAGGATCAGATACTGTCCTAGTCCATCTGTGTTGCTATAAGAGAATACCTGAGACTGGGTAATTTATAAATAATAGAAATTTATTTTTTCACTCTTCTGGAACCTAGAAAGTTCAGGACCAAGGCATCAGCAGGTTTGGTATTTGGCGAGGTGTTTTTCCTCAACGATGACACCTTGTTTCTGCATCCTCACCTGGTGGAAGGTGGAAGGCAAAGACAGCAAGAGAGAGCAAGGGAGCTCTTTGAAGCCTTTTTTATAGTGGCATTAACCCATTCATGATGGTGAGCCTCCATTACATAATCACTTCCAAAAATCCCCTCCTCTTAATACTGTCACATTGGGGATTAAATTTCAACACATGAATTTTGGGTGGGATACAACATTCAAACCAAAGCAGATACCTAAGCTAATATGGTGTTAAAATTAAGTTTATATACCCTCGTGCACTCTTGGTGGGGATGTAAAATGGTTCAACTGCTATAGAAAACAGTATGGTAGGTCTTCAAAAATTAAAAAATAGCATTATCATATGAGCCAACTATTCCACTTCTGAATATTGAACCCTGGCACATGAATTGTACTGCAGAGTTAGTCTCAACTTGAAGCCAAGCCTTTTGTCCCTCACCTCAGTCAGTCATTGGTTATGGGCTGCTAGGGCTGGGGGTGTGAGGAAGCTTTAGGTTAGGGGAGTCCCTGAAGGAGAGGGCGGCTATGAGCCATTAGCAGCCAACACTCACAGTAGCCTGTATGTGAGTCCATTGGCCAGGTGGAAGGGATGCAGGCAGGACACTCATAGAAACCATCAATCACAAAGTTGTTGGAGAAATGGCTGATTCTAGACCTGAAACAGAAAATATAGAATGAGCTTTGCAGCCGGGCACAGTGGCTCACGCCTGTAATCCCAGCACTTCGGGAGGCCAAGGTGGGCGGATCACGAGGTCAGGAAATCGAGACCATCCTGGCTAACATGGTGAAACCCCGTCTCTACTAAATATACAAAAAAATTAGCCCGGCACGGTGGCGTGCGCCTGTAGTCTCAGCTACTCGGGAGGCTGAGGCAGGAGAATGGTGTGAACCCGGGAGGCGGAGCTTGCATTGAGCTGAGATCGCACCACTGCACTCCAGCCTGGGCAACACAGTGAGACTCCATCTCAAAAAAAAAAAAAAAAAAAATGAGCTTGGCACATCTTGTCAAACCAGAAAGCAAGGAAGCATCAAAGACTACTGGGATCATGTCAGCACCAGGAGTAAACTTGGAGAGGCTCCTACTGCTGTTGAAGGAAGAAGGAATGATGAAATTACAATTTTACCATCTTGCAAGCCCTAATAAAATAACGAACCTAGACACTGTTCATCAATGACTGCTAATACTTGAGAGACAACCACACATATGCGTCTCCTGATGAAAGTATACAAAAATACTTATAAAGTATTCTTGCTAAAAAATTGAACCTAAATCAGATCAAACTGCTAGTTCTAATTATAGATTTACATAAAATACAGGTGACAGAGGAATATATTAAATGATAAGGTGAAGATAGTGAAGATACATTTAGGATTTAGCTAAGTTGAGGTGTGGGAAACTCTAGAACAAATACCCCTAATTTCTTTGACAAATTATAAGAAAAAATGTGGGAGTGATAGTCTATACAAGAAAAGAGACTTAAAAGACCTACCAACCAAATGTAACATGTATATCTTATTTGGGTGAATAAACTGAATAGAAAAAAAAGAGAAAGTGGGGGAAATTTGAACAATGAATTTTTTTTTTTTTTTGAGATAAGTTCTCACTCTGCCACCCAGGCTCGAGTGCAGTGGCACAATCACAGCTCACTGCATTGTCAACCTCCTGAACTCAGGTAATCCTCTTGCCTCAGTCTCCTGAGAAGGTGAGACTACAGGTGTGTGCCACCAAGCCTGGCTAATTTTTTAATTTTTTTGAAGAAACATGGTTTTGCTTTGTTGCCCAGGCTTGGATATTTAATGATATTAAGACACTTATAAAAATATTTTAGATTGATAATGGTATTTTGATTTTATTAAAAATAATCATTATCTTTTAGAGATGCATACTAAAATATTTAATAATGAAGTAAAATCCCTCATATTGGCTTTAAAATCATCTGGCGGGGTAGGGGAGAAAATGTGGATAGGGGTATAGTTGAAATAGCACTGACCAGGAGATGGTGATTGTTAAAGCTGGGTGTGTAAATGGCAGTTCTCTATAGTTTTCCTTTGTTGTATAAGCATAAAATTTTCCATAATGAAAGGTTTAAGACATTAGAAAAAGAAACAAAGCTTTACTTGAAGCTTGCGTCATCAACACTTTTGTTTTCCATAGAGTAAGCCTAAATTTTTGTTAATAACATTTTGAGATTTTAGATATTTATCATTAAAAGGTTTTTAGAAAGGCAGAAGGTGGGAATATTGTTCCTATGGCCATCTCCTGATTTCTTTTTACTTCTTGTTTTCTTTTAACAAAGAACTATTTGCTTATTTGTTGTCTTTTTACTTAGAACATTTGACAGACCATATTAGTGAATGGTGTATAAAATGTGCTTATTATTTAAAACTTAAACAAATAATATAAAATAGACAAGGAATTATATAGGCATATTCTTCTGTTTTAAAATCTAGAACTGATTTTTTTCCCCTGAGACTGCTATTTTGTTCTTTGCTGATTTATTGATCTGAGACTAGAATCATCATTGAAACAAAACTGACCTGAAAGGCAACATGGGCCGGGCGTGGTGGCTCACACCTGTAATCCCAGCACTTTGGGAGGCCAAGGTGGGTGGATCACCTGAGGTCAGGAGTTTGAGACCAGCCTGGCCAACATGGTGAAACCCCATCTCTACTAAAAATATAAAAATCAGCTGGGTGTGGTGGCACGCACCTGTAATTCCAGCGACTCGGGAGGTTGAGGCAGGAGGATCAGGTTGAACCTGGGAGGCAGAGGTTGCAGTGAGCCGAGATCGTGCCACCTCATTCCAGCCTGGGTGACAGAGCGAGACTGTGTCTTGGGGGGGAAAAAAAGCAACATGCTATCACATTGCTTGACTTTTGTCTTGCTGAAATTTAAATGATAGCTGGTCTAAAAATTTTTTCTTAGTAAGTAGAATTCTTCCATTTTAGTATGATTTTATTCCAGCAAATTACACATATATCTTTTCACAGAGCTCATGAAATTTTGATGATGGCTAAAATTCAAGATATTGAGTTGCTTAATCGATTTGAGTTGCTTAATCGATTTGAGTTAATCTTTAATATTGACATTACATGCTATTATGTGACTCTGCTCAGGAGATAGCTTTTCAGTGATAGATTATTTGCTTTCATTTTGCTGCTTATACTTTTAATTTTCTGTTGCTAAATAGGGAGGCAAGCCAGTGATTTATACATTTCTAAATCTGTTCATAGCTTAATTAAGAAAGGTTGAAACTATCATTAGTTAGGATGCTTTAGAATTATCTGTGAATTTTATTTATATAAAATGCCTATTATAAATAGGCATTGTTAATTGAGAATGGAGTATAATTTTTAGCTACTTTGCCAAACACAATAAAAATAACCCATTTACTTTCTCCAAAACTGGATAGCTGGATGCGGATATCTTTCAGAAGCAATGGGGTCCTTACAGGACATGTGCTTTCATGCTACTAATTTTCATAATTTGCAGCCACAGAAAAATAATTATTTTTAAGTGGCCAGCATTCGTGTTGAAAATGAGCCCATTTTTCTTGGCCATCAGAATAACCATTTCCCTTGAACTATGATAATCAGTTCTGACATATTGCTTTGAGCCTTTTCTCCTTCTGCATTTCAAGAAGGTTAAACATTATTGAGCAAACCTTTGTCCCAGGAGTTCAGAAGGGCAAAAATTATACATTCAGCCTGAACATATACTTTAAAGTGGATTTCTGTGTTCATTCAGCTCTTGGAGTTTTAACCGGGAGATGTCTGAAAAATCATTAGCCAAGTTTCTTGTGCACCCGCCGCCCCCTCCCTTTGTTTGGTGCTTTTTTTGGTCTCTGTGACATTAAATATTAGCCACCCATTTAATGAAATGTGAATGAGTTAGTCAGGCTTGAATTCTTCCACTGATGGCAAATTATAGAAATTGTGATTTTTTTTAACCAATAAAGAGAAATCACTTGGATTAAATTTTCAGATTGTTGATCTTTTGAGTTGTATTATTTCCTGTTTTTAGGAGTAAAAGGCTGAATATGGTTGGAGAGTTTTAGAATTCTGTGGCCTATGGCTTGCTCTTAAAAATTTGGGTTTTTTAAAAACATAAAAATAAACTTTTGAGTTTGAAGATGGGAAATGGGGTGGGAAGATCAGTCAGTTGGATGTCAGGCATTGTCTGATTCTGTTATCAGTTACTTGTTTTATATTCTAATTATCACTTGTTCTTTTATTTCTTTGTTGTTGTTGTTTTTTGAGGTGAGTCTCACTCTGTCACCCAGGCCGGAGTGTAATGGCGTGGTCTTGGCTCACTGCAACCTCTGTCTCCCGGGTTCAAGTGATTCTCTTGCCTCAGCCTCTTGAGTAGTTGGGACTACAGGCACGTCCTACCACGCCTGGCTAATTTTTGTATTTTTAGTAGAGATGCGGTTTCACTATGTTGGCCAGGTTGGTCTTGAATCCTGACCTCGTAATCTGCCCCCATCGGCCTCCCAAAGTGCTGGGATTACAGATGTGAGCCACCCTGCCCGGCCTTATTTCTTTAGGTATATATAACCTTGAGAAAGATGGTATTTTATGCCGGGTGTGGTGGCTCACACCTGTAATCCCGGCACTTCGGGAGGCCGAGGCGGGCGGATCATGAGGTCAGGAGATCGAGACCATCCTGGCTAACACGGTGAAACCTCGTCTCTACTAAAAAAATACAAAAAATTAGCCGGGCGTGGTGGTGGGCACCTGTAGTCCCAGCTACTCGGGAGGCTGAGCCAGGAGAATGGCATGAACCTAGGAGGTGGAGCTTTCAGTGAGCCGAGATCGTGCCACTGCTTTCCAGCCTGGCAACAGAGCAAAGACTCTGTCTCAAAAAAAAAAAAAAAAAAAGAAAAAAAAAGAAAGTATTTTATATTACTAGGGACTATATAAGTATTTCATTGATCAATATTTTAAAATATCTCTTTCACTAATTATGGAACCAGATAAGTTGAAAAACAGAACAGCACTGCTTTCTGTCATCCAGGCTGGAGTGCAGTGGTGTGATCTTGGCTCACTGCAACCTCCGCCTCCTGGGTTCATGCAATTCTCCTGCCTCAGGCTCCCAAGTAGCTGGGATAATAGGTGTGTGTCACCACGCCTGGCTAATTTTTGTATTTTTAGTAGAGACAGGGTTTTACCATGTTGGCCAGGCTGGTCTCGAACTACTGACCTCAAGCGATCTGCCCGCCTTAGCTTCCCAAAGTGCTGGGATTACAGGCATGGGCCACTGCGCCTGGCCTAATATACTGCTTTCTAAGAAACATACTAAAATGGTTTCTCCAAAGTAATTTCTTCATTGTAGTTCTATCTCTTATTCTGACTTTAGTAATGAGAAGAATTACATCATTTTGGAGGAAAGAGACTGTGCTTTGTGTTCTAAACCTTAGCACCAGATAATTGTAAGATTTCAATATATTTTTAATAATGAATCTCTAGACTATTTTTCTGAAGAGTTATCGCTTAACTTTAGCTAAGAGAAAATTGTAAGGTGAGAAGTAAGGGTGAAGAATGGATAAAAGGAAAATCATACATTCAGTTATTGTGATGAATTAACAAGTTGGGTTGTATGTTACATATCCAAAGTACCTTTCTGGATACTCTTTTGAAAGTTACCTATTCATCGTGGGAATAGAAATTTTAAAAATGTCTTTATCATATGCTACAATAGCACCTACTTTAGTAATGGGCTAGGCCCAGTTTAATTTTGCTTGAGCTAAGACTTAAACCTTTTAGCAAACATAAGCACCATCATGGGGAGGCTAAGAGTGTGCATTCTGGAACTATACAGCCTAATGTGAGTTTAAATTCTGGTTTCAGCACTTACCAGCTCAGTGCCTTTGGGCAAGTGAGTTACTTAGTTTCTCTGTGGCTCAGGTTCCTCCAGTTTAGAATGGGGGTCATAACTTGATAGTGTTATTGTGTGGATTAATCTATTTATAGATTTGAGTAAGCAAGAAAATTTAATCATGGTACACTACTTAATTAAGGAGTGAATGATATAAGATGGACTTAACCATAATATCACTGAATATGGATGTATGCAAAAATTCTGTGAGAAAGGTATAATTCTTTATCTATCTTAATAGGGACCGAATAGGTAATAACTATAATTAATAAACCTAGACATACCACTATATGCATGTTACTTGGAACTATTTTTTTTTTTTTTTTCCGAGACAAAATCTCGCTCTGTCTCCCAGGCTGGAGTGCAGTGGCACGATCTCTGCTCACTGCAAACTCCGCCTCCCGGGCTCCTGCCATTCTCCTGCCTCAGCCTCCCGAGTAGCTGGGACTACAGGCGCCTGCCACCGCGCCTGGGTAATTTTTTTGTATTTTTTAGTAGAGACGGGGTTTCGCCGTGTTAGCCAGGATGGTCTCGATCTCCTGACCTCGTGATCCACCTGCCTTGGCCTCCGAAAGTGCTGGGATTACAGGCATGAGCCACCTTGCCAGGCCGGAACTATTAAGATAAATGCAGTAAGATATATAGAAAGTTGAAAATGGTTGTGTCTGAGAAGGTGGGAAGAAGAGCCAGGGGACCACATTTTCTTGTGTATAATCTATTTATTGATTCGAGTGCAAAGAGAAATCAAATTTATTCTTTCTCACTAATCACCATTTAACTCACTCTCTACTCCTAAGGAAAAACTCAAGGCAGGTGCCACAACTTTACTGGTGATTCTTAGATAATGGAAAGCACTTGGGTCACTGTCAAGTATTAAAGATTTTTGCTTCGTCTAATAATAACTCCAGTCTAGCCTCATGAATTATTACAACTTCATATTCAACATTAATATTTTTTCCCTTCTCTCAGCTTGACAGAGATTCAGGCTGCAGTGGCAAAGGACATGGTTGGTTTTTTTCCTCTCTTCTCTCCTCATTTTCTCCTGTTGCTGTTTCTGACTGCTCTAGGATTGGCCAAGGAGAGAGGGGATTAGGGGACAAGGGCCTAGTTTTGCACAGCCCTTATAGTTATGACCTGGCAGTTGGTGTCCTCTGAATGTGTTGTATTTCCTTTCATCTGGGAAAAGATTTTTCTTTGCTTGTGTATTGCTGTCTTGGTCCTCTGAGCTTCTAATGCTTCACCCCGTCTGTTTGGTCCCTCCTTCCATCCACAAATTCCTCTTAGATAGGATCCCTTTGAATAGGAGCTTAAACTAGCTCCCTCTGTCCCTGGGTCCATGACAGATCTCCCAAAAGCATGTGCCACGGAGGGGCAGCTCAGTGCCAAGCATGCCTTTTATTCCAGCCACAGTCTTCACCTTTAGAGTCTTTTGGTGAGAGTCATATTCTAGTCAAATGTTCCTTAAACTCCAGGGGAGACATGTTTTACCCCTCAAGGTGTCTCCTTGAAGCCCTCTCCCTTGGTTTAAGGCATAGGATATGCACACCAACCTCTCTTCTAGGAGGAAATGCTCAAGACATAAATAGCTTTCTACAAAACAATCTCTCCTCTTGGTTTCTGGCTTTGTCTACCTCTCTTAGACTGGTGATGGGCTCATGTTGCTCTAATCTGTGTCACACTATCCTAACGTGGTCGTCACAGATGGTTTAGCACGGGGCATTGCATACATTTGTGGGAAAGATTTTTTTTTTAACTTCCAATTCATTACAGATCTATACCTGGCCCTTTATTGCATGACTGGTCTTCAGTTCGCATCACACTGGTGATGTATTATATGAGTTCAACAGCACCTGAAATAGTCTGTTCAACAAGACAAGCCTATTGACCAGTTGTACTTCCAAAGCAATGTCAAATTATTCTAAAAGTCTCTAAATACTTCCAATTTCTGTATTTATCTTATAGCAAACCAATAAAAACAGTTCTCAGACTGGCATTTGTCCATGGGCATATTTTGAGTTGCACTGTTCCAACACTTTCCTTTAGGACTGGGGGATAGTGGCATTTATTGTGTTGTTCCCAGCCTATGGGATATCAGTTGAAACTAACTAAAAATGTTCCAATTTGATATCCTGTTAGAATAGATTTTCATTAATTCCACACATATTTATTGTTTGTTCTGTGCCACAGATCCCATAAAAATAAAAACAAATAACTAAATTTATTTATTTATTTATTTTGAGATGGAGTCTTGCTCTGTCACCCAGGCTGGAGTACAGCGGCGCAGTCTTTGCTCACTACAACCTCCGCCTTCTGGGTTCAAGTGATTCTCCTGCCTCTGCCTTCCAGGTAGCTGGGATTACAGGTGCCTGCCACCATGCCCAGCTAATTTTTTGTATTTTTTAGTAGAGACAGGGTTTCACCATGTTGGTCAGGCTTGTCTTGAACTCCTGACCTCAAGTGATCTGCCCTCCTTGGCCCCCACAAGGTGCTGGGATTACAGGCGTGAGCCACTGAGCCCGGCCAAATAACTAAATTTATTTTATGCTAGGAGGTGGTAAACGGTATGAAGAAAAATGCTTCAGGTAAGGGGGAAGATGGTGTTGGGGTGGGATGATGGGTTTACATTGCACAGTCAGGGAACATTCTTTGATAAGGTGACATTTGATCAGAGCCAGGTATCTAGGTAAGAGCCTTTTAGGCCAAATGTTTTTTAGCATTATTTGCTTCTTATAGGCATGTTTTACTTTGATACAAATACAAGTCAATTTAAAAATGAATGGGGAAAAATGACTAGGAAATATAGACATGGAAAGAGCCTTTATAAATTACCCTTTAAAGGAGTTTGCCTAAGAAGAGACTGAGGAATTTAGGCAGTAAGCCAGGGAGGATATAGGATTCAGAAAGTTCTTTCATAAGATGGGAGACATTTGAGATATTTTAGGGAGATGAAAGGGGGCCTTTCCTGGGCCTGGACAGAGTGCAGGTGAGGGTAAGAGTAGAAATGGATACATTTGGGGATAGCTAGAAGTTGTTAAAGAAAAACAGTGCTGAAAACCTAGTTGATGTTAGATGGTTGGACATTTGTCGAGGGATTAAGCTGCTTCATTGAGTAGTGTTTTCAAAGCACATTTCAGCCATTTAGAATTGGGAGTTAAGGTGAATATTTCAACTGATCCAAGATAGAGGGTGGAATTGATAGCTGTAAAGGAGGCAGCTGGGATATTGATGTCAAGAGAATGCTTGAAATGATGCATCATGAGGCTTGATGAGGAAGAACAGGAAATCTTAACGGCAGTCCAGGAACACAGCATTAGAAGTCTGGATTAGCTTGAAGAGGAGTGAGAGAGCTGGAGAGCCAAAAATTGGAGGTCACATTTTTGGATTACAATGAGAGGTCTCAGAGTTGGGTCAGTACCAGGTGATGTCATCATCCAGAATGGGGCCATGGCATGCTGGGAGAAGAGGAGAGAAAGATTATTTGAACTCAGGAGGCTAGGAACTTTTGTGGCTGAGGTGTTGGCTGGCCCATCCACATGAATGTGGAAATCTTCCCAGATGACTACACTCAAAGTGAAGAAGAAGCAATGAGTCAGGTTCCAAAGTCCTCAGCAAATGAGGGGGTGTGGCCAGAGGTCAGACAGTGACAATTCAGGGAAAGGAAGAGAGTGGTGTTGGATGATGGTTCCCTCCGGGATTTTGATGGGACATGCAGGAGAAGCAGAAGCCTCTGCTGGAGAGGTGCAGAGGTATAGAGAGCAGGCGCTTAACAAATACAACGTGGAATGATTAAGGTAAGGCAAGCAGTGGAGATGGCACTTTTGTGAGGAGTTAGAGCTTCCTGACAATTAAATGAAGGTTTCAAAGGGCACCTAGAAAAGAGTTGACTAGGAGGGCAGCAGTGGAGCAGCTACAGAGTAGCAAAAGGATGATAGTTTTTGAGAAAAGAGTTGCCCATGGGGCTTGAATTTGGGGTAGTATACAAGTATGGTATGGAGAAGTGGTGTGGTGGATAAGTTCACCTGTGCTAAGATTCCAGCAGCTCTAGGGATGGAGCCAGGGATAGCCACAGACAGCCCTCTGCCATTGACACCAATAATCTGTGGCCTTTGCTCCTGGCCCGATGGTGTGTCCATTAGACATTCTGGTCTGTCCTTCGGGTCCATGAGCTCTTCAAAGGCTTTTTGAGATTACTGGGACCTAAATATATATTATTGATTACAGAATAAGAAGCTTGGAACTTAACTTTAAAAACAATCTTTAATTAAATGACTAGTCATAATTTCAACTGCCCAGTTGCAATTCAACTTTTGTATAATTGTGCATAAGTAAAATTTAAAATTACACAAAAATAACTTTTAACAAAATATATTTTTCAAATAATAAAAGCCCTTTCAAGCATTTAATGGAAAATGTATTGAATGTGTCTGAGTATATGTCTAATGTGATGAGACCTGTAAAAGAGTGACTCAGGGCCCTGTGAGCATCTTAAAACATCTCTGGCAGGTGGGGCATGGTGGCTCACGCCTGTAATCCCAGCACTTTGGGAGGCTGAGGTGGGTGGATCACGAGGTCAGGAGATCAAGACCATCCTGGCTAATACGGTGAAACCCCGTCTCTACTAAAAATACAAAAAATTAGCCAGGCATGGTGGCGGGCACCTGTAGTCCCAGCTACTTGGGAGGCTGAGGCAGGAGAATGGGGTGAACCTGGGAGGCAGAGCTTGCAGTGAGCAGAGATCGCACCACTGCACTTCAGCCTGGGCGACAGAGCGAGACTCCAACTCAAAACAAACAAAAAAACAAAAACATACCTGGCTTAGGTTCCAAATAGAAGCTCAGTCAGGAGTTGTTCAGAAGGTTATGTGTTTGTGTGCGATTGAAGATGGTATTAGTAAAGATAACCAGGCCTTTAATATGACCTTGTTTAGGTGGCTGAGAAAGGGATCCACTAGTCTGAGGAATCTCACCTTTCAAGGGTGTTAGTTTTGGCATCTACTTTTGGTGATTTGGTGCTAATTTTATTATTTCTTCGAGATCTCTTAAATATCACATGATTTGAGATGCATGTGGAGCGATTAGAACGGATAGATATTTTTCAGGCTCATGTGGGAAAGAATGCAGAATTTGGAGTTTAAGAACTGGATTTAAACTGGAACAGTCACTTATCTCTTTTAGCCATAGTTTTCCCTTACATAGAATGAGAACGATAGCAATGCACATTTCATAAGATTGTTGCAGGGATTAAATGAGATAATATTTTTGACAAGTTTTGTGAGCTATTAAATGAACTACAAATGTAGTTATGATTGACAGTGGTTTTAGGTAGTGATAAGAGGGATGAAAAGAAAGTAAGATGGTGAATTCATGACACCCATTGGCTCATGTGCCACTTTCAGTTGTTTATTTAATTTATATAAATTTATTTTAAGTTTTATTTATTGATTTTTTTTAAGAGATGGGATCTCGCTGTGATGCCCAGGCAGGAGTGAAGTGGTGCACTCATAGCTCTCTGCAGCCTTGAACTCCTGGGCTCAAGTGATCCTCTCACCCTGGCCTCCCAAAGTGTTGGGATTACAGGTGTGACCCACCAGATGCAACTTTGTTTTTAATTTTTATGGATACTAATAGTTGTACATATTTATGGGGTACATGGTTTTTTTGTTTTGTGTTTTTTAAGAGACAGGGTCTCTCTGTGTTGCCCAGGCTGGAGTGCAGTGGTTATTCACAGGTGTAAAGTATACTACAACCTTGTATTCCTAGGTTCTAGTGATCCTCCCACCTCAGTCTCCCAAGTAGTAGGACTATAGTTATGCACAACTGAGGCTGGCTTACATGTGGTGTTTTGATACAAGCATAGTGTGTAATGGTCAGATCACAATTGGGATATTCATCATCTCAAACATTTATCACTCTTTTGTGCAGGTAGACATTCCAAACCTCTTCTAGCTATTTAGAAGTATACAATAAAGTATTAACCACAGCTATCCTATATTGCTGCCAAACACTAGATCTCGTTCCTTCTGAGTGTATTTTTGTGCTCATTAACCAACCTCTCTTCATCTCCCCTCTCCGCCTAACCTTCCCAGCTTCTGGTAAACACCTTTCAATTCTCTATCTTCATGAGATCCACTATTTTAACTCCAACATGAGTGAGAACAGGCAATATTTTTCTCTTTGTGCTTGGCTTACTGCACTTAACATAATGCCTTCCAGTTCTGTTTATGTTGCTGTAAATGACAGAATTTCATTCTTCTTTATGACTGAATAATATTCCTTTGTGTATATGTATATCTCACAATTTCCTTATAATTTCATCCATTGATGGACACTTAGGTTGATTTCATATCTTGCTATTGAAATGCCTCAATACATTGGTCTAGGCAAAGATTTCTTCAGTAAGACCTCAAAAGCACAGGAAACCAAAGCAAATTGACAAGTGGGATAACATCGAGCTAAAAAGCTTCAGAGGAAACAATCAGCAAAGAGAAGGGACAGCCCACAGAATGGGGAAAAAATATTTGCTAGCTATTCATCTGACAAGTGATTAATAACCAGAATATGTGAGGAACTCAAACAACTCGAGAGCAAAAAGACAAATAATCTGATTAAAAAATGAACAAAAGATCTAAATAGATATTTCCCTAAAGAAGACATACAAATGACGAACAGGTATGTGAAAAGATGCTCAACATCACTAATTGTCAAGGAAATGCAAATTAAAACTACAATGGGATATCATCGCACCCTGGTTAAAATGTCTGTTATCAAAAAGAAAACAACAGATGCTAGCAGGTATTCAGGGAAAGGAGAATGCTCGTTGGTAGGAATGTAAGTTTAGTATAGCCATTATGGAAAACAAAATATGGAGGTTCCTCAAAAAACTAAAAATAGAACTACTATGTGATCTATCACATAGTAGTTCCCACTGCTGGGTATATATCCACAAAAAAAAAAAGAAAGGGAAATCAGTGTATTGAAGAGATTCTGCACTTCCATACCTATTTATTTTTAAATTACTCTATCTTTCTATCTATCTGATAAGTACCTACACACCCCCACTCAAAACAAAAGCTAAGATCTTGGTAGTAACCTATGTCTAATGATATGGTCTCTTTTTCCATCGGCCTGAGTGTTCTTACTCAAGATAACCATCATTCTGAAACACATTTCATCATTCTCTTGTTTCCCTGTTCACAGAGTTTTATTGCTAGTCTATTTATTCCTAAAAAGTTTAATTTTTTAATTTTATTTATTTGTTTTCTTAGAGGTGGAGTCTTCCTCTGTTGCCCAGGCTAGAGTGCAGTGGTGCCATCATAGCTCACTGCAGCCTCAAACTCCTGGGCTCAAGTGATTCCTCCACCTCATCCTCTTGAGTAGCTGTGACTACAGGTATTAGCCACTGCGCCTAGCTTAAAAAATTTAAATTTTAAAATTTTAGTTACTTTTAACTTAATAAAAAATGTTATCATACTTTATGTAATTATTTGAAACTAACTTTTTTCACTTAATATGCTATTGCTAATAGTATTGCTAATAATATTGTTCACTATAGTTTATTTGTTTTGACTTTTGTATGACTATACCACAGTTTGCTCATTTGCTCTCTTGTAAGTGGGACATTTGTTTTCAGGCCTTTACTGTATAAGTGCCACTATGCATTTTCTTGTACATGCCTCTTACAGTTCATGTGCAGTTTTTCTTGTGTGTATGCTTAGTGGAATTACTGGATCAATTCTTAGTAGAATCGCTGGATATACATGAAAGTTCAACTTCAGGAGATAATGCCAAACTCTTTTTCAAAATACCTGCACCCATTTATACTTTCCTCAGCCACGTCTAAGTGAGCATGAGGAGCCATGTTCTTTTCAACACATAGTAATATTAGACTTAATTTTTTTTTCCAGTTGAATACATGCAATCTGTTAACCTCATTGTGGGCTTGATTTGCTTTATCCTGATTATTAATGATGCCACACCTCTTCTTTTTCTTTCTTTTCTTTACTTTTTTTTTTTACTTTTAATTGTATTTATTTTAACGTTGAATTTACTCCCATGCTGTAAGTTTTTGTTTCTTCAGTTTCTTCTGGGATATCTTTTTCTTCTAGGCAACCCCCTCTTCTGGTTTAGAAACAATTTGTTCCTTTTCAGTAAGGATCATCTCGATGTGGCAGGGAGAGCTTATGTATGGGTTAATCCAACCATGAGCTCTGTAGGTCCAGCGGCGCGTCTTAGGTGCTTTGTTCATTTGGATATGCTCAATGACCAGAGAATCTACCTCTAAGCCCTTAAGTTCAGCATTACTCTCTGCATTTTTAAGCATGTGCAGCAAAAATTCAGCACTCTTTTTGGGCCACCGACCTTGTGTCCAGCCTCACTGCTTGGCCTAGGCACACCTGCCGACTCCAGCATTGTAATGTTGGAATGGTACACACTGTTTCTGTAAAGTGACATCTTTCAGATACTTTGTGGCTTTTCGTATATGCATACCCTTGGTGTCCTGGGCAGTTTCACGAGTATTCTTAAAGTGAACAGGAAGATTTGAACCTCTTGATTTGCATGACTTTGTGGGGTTCTCTGGGTCAAGTAAATAGTGAACCATTTTCACAGATTACCTCAGGCCACTTAGAGGAAGAGGAAGAGCCCCACACATTTTTTCATATGTTTATATCTTTTTGTATGTTTATTAGCCATGTATGTTTCCTCTTCTGCAAAATGTCTGTCCATTTCACTTGCTATTTTTCTTCTTTGGTTGTTTGTATGTTTTTTACTGATTTGAGTGGGTTCTTTATATATATTCTTTGTTCACTGAATTTTAATTTATATTATTATATTTTCATTGCTTGGTATTTTTGACAGTCTCTTATTCCTAACTCCTACTTTTGATACTCTTTTCCTTTTATTTAAATATATAAAATATGTTTATTTTATATGTAATATCTGATAATTAACATACCTGAAGTTTTTGCCTATGGGTTTGTGTCTTTTGTTTCCATAGTTTCACCAGTGGGGCCTTGTTTCATTGTATGCTTTGTGACTTTCTTGTTGCCCGGGCTGGAGTGCAATGGCATGATCTCGGCTCACTGCAACCTCTACCTCCCGGGTTCAAGTGATTCTCCTGCCTCAGCCTCCCGAGTAGCTGGGATTACAGGTGCCTGCCACCATGCCCGGCTAATTTTTGTATTTTTAGTAGAGACAGGGTTTCACCATATTGACCAGGCTGTTCTTGAACGCCTGACCTCAGGTGATCTGCCCACCTCGGTCTCCCAAAATGCTGGGATTACAGGCGTGAGCCACTGTGCCTGGCTGCTTTGCGACTTTTTACCACGAGCTCTTTTTTTTTATTTTTTTATTTTTTTTGCAGTTGCAAGATTTAATAGAGTGAAAATAGAGCTCCCATAAAATGGGAGGGAACCCAAAGGGGGTTGCCTTTGCTGGCTCGAATGCCTGGGTTTATATCCCTCATCATTGTCCCTCCCCTTGTGCTCTCAGGCGATAGATGATTGGCTATTTCCTTACCTCCTGTTTTTGCCTAATTAGCATTTTAGTGAGCTCTCTTTACTACCTGATTGGTTGGGTATGAGCTAAGTTGCAAGCCCCATGTTTAAAGGTGGATGTGGTCACCTTCCCAGCTAGGCTTAGGGATTCTTAGTCGGCCTAGGAAATCCAGCTAGTTCTGTCTCACCACGAGCTCATTTTTGACTGAACTTTATCTGTGGTAATTTTAGAGGCTAGGATTGAAAGTACATTTCTCCAGAGAGGATAATTCTCTTAGTTTTGCCAGGGAAATCTAAAAAAAAAATCTCAGCTGGGTGCGGGTGGCTTATGCCTGTAATCCCAGCACTTTAGGAGGCCGAGGCAGGTGGATCGCTTGAGCTCAGGAGTTCAAGACTAGCCTGGGCAACATAACAAGACATCGTCTCTACTAAAAATCAAAAAAATTAACTGGGCATGATGGCGCCTGCCTGTAGTCTCGGCTACTCGGGAGGCTGAGGTGGGAGGCTCGTTTCAGCCTGGGAGGTTGAGGCTGAGATTGTGCCACTGCACTTCAGCCTTGGTGACAGAGCGATTCCCTGTCTCAAAAAAATAAATAAAAATAAAATCTCAGTTTCAGAGTTTTTCATACTGCATAGATTGTGTGAACTTGGGCCATAAAATGCACATGAGAATCAGCTTGTGGTTATGAAGTTGTTTTTTTTTTTTTTTTCTTCTCCAGCCACAAGCTTGACATGGGCAAGTGTCCTTGCAATCTCAGGGTATTTTTGTTTGGTTTTCCTAGTTCATGCTTCCCTGGCTTTATTTGTTTCTGTTTCTATTTTTGTTTTTTTTCACTGAGACTCCTTTGGCTTTGTCTTCTGTCCCCGAGCAGGTCGTCCTGCTCTTCTGTCCCCTGTTCGTCAAGTGAAACTTTAGATGAGAGGGAATCAGCCTAACATTTCTGTATTTGTGCTTTTGCTTTTCTATTGCTCCAGCCTCTAAGAATTTTTCTTATTTTCCTGCCCCTTTGCTGATTCATTTAAAAATATTTTATCTAGCATTTTTAGCTAATGTACAGCAGGAAGGTTTGTTAGGAAGTCATGTCTACAATATATCTGAGAAACCCTTGCCTTGTTTTTGTATGACTAAAGAGACTCCCCAAAATAGGTCCCCTCAGATCAGAGCCATATGTACCCCAAAGTTCTAGCATCCATCCCTAGAGCCACCAAAAGTTTTTAAAAAAATCTGTGCATCATTATCAAAGTACAGTAGCCATTGTCTGCCAAGACATAGCTTTTAGTCCTTATTTTTAGTATAATTTCATTTCTGTGTAGGGCTCTGCAGTACATTTAGCCAATTGTTTCTTATCTCTTGGTCTTAAAGCAGATGACATAGGGCCTTCATTTCCCACAGAGGGTAGGTAGAATTCATGTTTACATAGGTATTGAGAAGTGCTGTGGTGCCTCACTTATTTCAACTCTCAAATTTCAGTACATATTTGTCATTTCTGTTAGGCCAAATCAACTTCCTAATTGCACAATGTTTTGTTATAATTTGGAGTTGAACCTAAAACCTCCAATAGAGAAAATGTTCATGGAATATTTTTGTGATAAAATCAGATAAATTGTTAAATAGCAGTTGTGATTGTCAAATTATTTTATTTTATTGTTGATTTATTTTATCATTGGTTTTTATTTTTGTTTTTGGTAGTTAACAACATTCTAAAAAAATGTTGTAGTCCAAAATACACTTCTTTTTTTTTTGAGAGGACGGTGAGTTGTGGCATTGGGAGAGGGTATTTTCTGTTTTCTTACATGTGCTACTCAATTCATAATATCTCTGACTCATTAGCATTTAAACTTAGTTCAGGGTAACTATATAAAGAGGCTCTTTAGAAGTTTGAAAATGAAACACTAAAGGTATGGAATTTGTATATCAAAAAAGCTTTAGAGATGATGGATTCGTGGACAATTTAGGAACATCAAAAGTCATCCAGCCTGAGTTGTCGTTTTGAGGAAATAAGGCCCAGAACAGTGACCTGAGATGCTGAACTATCAGAACCACGATTGGAAGCAAGACCTCATAGTTGAGAACACTCTCTTCAATGCTGCATTGTTTTCCTGTTTATATGCCATGTTTAGCTAAGCATTTAAAATTGTTTATACTTACAAATTAAAAAAAATTATTTCTACTTGCATGTTTTGTAAAATGAACTGACACCCCCCCATGTTTAAAATTGATTTAGAAAACCCAGACATTTAGTGTTTTTTAAAAAAACTACAAAATAATATTTGGAATTTATGGGAGTATTAAGCAGGCAACACAACTTTCTGAAGTTTATTTCTAGAACACGGGTAATCACCATGACTCCAGGCACACCCGTCTGTTTATTAAAGCAAAAGAATCAGGAAGTCTGAGATGCAGACGTTTCAGGATACTAGGGAGGTGAAAAATAGTTTTTTCTGAAATGAGAGCCCTACTATTTTTTTTTTTTTTTTTTTTTTTGAGACGGAGTCTCGCTCTGTCGCCAGACTGGAGTGCAGTGGCGCGGTCTCGGCTCACTGCAACCTCTGCCCCCGGGTTCAAGTGATTCTCCTGCCTCAGCCTCAGCCTCCCAAGTAGCTGGTACTACGGGTGTGCACCACCATACCACAAAATACACTGATTTTTGTATTTTTAGTAGAGACAGGGTTTCACCATGTTGGCCAGGAAGGTCTTGATCTCCTGACCTCGTGATCCGCCCACCTTGGCCTCCCAAAGTGCTGGGATTACAGGCATGAGTCTCCACATCCAGCCAAGCCCTGCTTTTTATAAATAAATGACTATCATTATTTCCTGTTTTTAAATCTTTTAAAAACTGTTTTGGAACTTTATCAGCTCCCTATAACTCCAGAGATAACCGTAAATGAGACTGTAAAAGAAATGAAGTTATAAAGACAGGCATTTCATATCAACAGCATTTTTATTGATGCTGACCAACAATATTAACAGTAGTGGGCATTTCTTAAGCACTTCCTATGAGTCAGGCTCTGTGCTTGGCAATGGGCATTAGGCCATTTAATACTAACAGCAACCCTAAGAGGTAGATATTCTTGATAAATAAGAAAGCCAAAGCTTAGAAAGTTTAAGTAGTTTGTCCAAAGTCCTATAGCTAATAAGTAGTGAAGCTGGGTCAGGAGGCACAGAGCTCTGCCAGACTACGGGGCCAGGTCTAGCCTCAGTTCTCTGTTATCTCCCCAGTTAGCTTGCTGAGAGCAATCCCATTTCTGATTTATGGTTAGGAGGGTTTAACTGTGGGTTGTGAGACTATGTTGTGCTTTAAATATGTTGTTCTATAACAAGCTTCAGGGCAAGTATTGCAGGCGATGATAAATAAGATAAATAAGAAATAAAGATAAATAAGAAAAAACTAATATTTATTGCAGGAAATTGGTACTTGTTGAGCACATAGAAACTGTATGCTAGTTAGTACGGGTGCTTTTGCAAAATTCTTTTACTGTTCATTTTCCCATTTCACAAATATTTTCTGAGCACCTGCTATGGGTTTGCCACCATGCTAGGAACTGGGGACACAGCATGAATGAAACAAAGAGCTTACTTTCTGGTGGAGGAGACAGACAACAAGCATATTAACGAGTAAATACATAATGTGTCAGATGGTAATAAGTGCTGTGGGGGAAAGTGAAGCAGGATAAGGGGCATAGAGTAATTGGTGAGGAAGGTAAAGTTACATAAGGCTTTTAGGGGAAGAACTTTCTTTAAAAGGGTGACATTTGAGCAGAGACCCAACAGCACATCAGGAGGCCTTGTAAGTCACGGTACAGGCTTTGGATTTTATCCTGAGTGAAGTGGAAAGCCACAGGAGGGTTTTGAGCACAGGCATGATGTACTCTGACTTAGGTCTTTGAAGACTGGATCTAGCTTCTGTATGGAGAATAGATCGTTGAGGACAAAGAGGCAAACAAGATCAGTTGGAAGATATTTTTCAATAATTGTTCAGGCAAGAGGTGAATGTGACTTGAAATAAGAACAACATAGCTCTGGCTGGGCATGGTGGCTCATGCCTGTAATCCCAGCACTTTGGGAGGCCCCAGTGGGTGGATCATCTGCGGTCAGGAGTTCAAGACTAGCCTGGCCAACATAGTGAGTTGGCCCATCTCTACTAAAAATACAAAAAATTAGCCGGGTATGGTGGCATGCACCTGTAGCCCCAGCTACTCGGGAGGCTGAGGCAGGAGAATTGCTTGAACCCAGGAGGCAGAGGTTGCAGTGAGCCGAGATCGTGCCACTGCACTCTGCACTCCAGCCTGGGCAACAGAATGAGACTCCATCTCAAAACAAACAAACAAACAAACAAAAAACATAGCTCTAATTTATTGAATGCCTATATGTACTTTATGTATATCATTTTAGTAATCTAGTTGAATTTAGCTATCCTTGTGTTTTAGAAGATGATAAAACTCAAAATCTTCCAGTGGCTTAGAAATGCTCTAACGGGAACATTTCAGACATTGTGGCAGCAGTTTTTGGTAGCAGATTTTCAGACTCCATCAGATCACATCAAAGATTATATTCTACCTAGAGAATCAGGAAGACAGGTGAGAAGGTAACGCCATCTGTCCCTATGACTCAACAGAGCGGTAATGAGCTTTTACTTTCAACTAGGGAAGCAAGGCTGAGCATGGTGGCTCATGCCTGTAATCTCAGCACTTTGGAAGGCTGAGGCGGGAGGATTGCTTGAGCCCAGGAGTTCCAGATCAGCCTGAGCAACACAGTGAGACAATCCCATGGCCACTCTTCTCCTATCTCTTCAAAAAATAAAAAAATTAGCCAGGTGTGGTGGCACACCTGTAGTCCAGCTACTTGGGAGGCTGAGGTGGGAGGATTGCTTGAGCCTGGAAGGTCAAGTTTGCCATGAGCTGGGATCTCACCACCACACAGTGAACTGGGATCTTACCACCACACTTCAGCCTAGATGACAGAGCAAGATGCTCTCTCTCTCTCTCTGTCTCTCATACACACACACATACAGACACACACACACACACACACACACACACACACAGAAAACTAGGGAAGCAGAGAGGTGGATTGTCATAATTAAAGTGTTCCAGGCCATATTTCTTTTGAGTGGTGTTCTGAATTGGGCTAGGCTGTTTCTGTTAGGACAGACTCATTCGACTCCTTGAATCTCTGTCTCTGTGATTGTCAGAAATGGCTCCAGGAAAAATTGTGATCTAGGCAGCTTATCTACTTCTAGGAGCCTCAGTGTTCCCTTTTTGTTTTATCAAAACACTTCTGCAGGACATAGTCTGGTGGCCTTATTCATACTGAAGCATAAATGACTGATACTGTGCCACTTAATATTTTTCATCCATGGGTAGTTTGATTAGAAATAAAAAGCTTTAAACCAAAAGAATGTATCTGTTACTGGAAACTTAGGCGACAGCATGCAGGTGATGTGAAGGGACGTAGATATTTTTTTCAAGTCCTCAAAATGATATATTTTTGGTCATATAGCTATAATCACTGCAATTCTAAGTACTCGATGTCTAGTTTTTGTTTTGTCTTTTTATTTTATAATAAAATGCTATGGAAGTGTATTGAGTAGTATGTGCTGAGCAGGCATCATATTACAGGATTTACATATATTATTTCATTTTAATACTAATATCTAGTGAAGTAGGTATGATTATTCACGTTTAGAATATAAGCAAGTTAAAGATGTTAAGTAATTTTCTTGTGTAGTAGTATGGGTAGTTAATTATGGGGCTGGGTGAAGCACTCTGGCTTCCTAACTCAGCTTGGTGAAAGTCCTGCATACTTTCCATAAAACTGTAAAATGTGAATTATGGCAGGTGTTTCTACTTCCCTGAAATGTAGTAAAGGTGAGTCATAAGTCTTTTATGCAGTAATATGGTAGACAATTGTGTTAGTTAGGGTTCTCCAGAGAAACAGACCAATAGGATATATTAGTTACAGCACACATACGCACACAGAGATTTATTTATTTTAAGGAATTAGCTCATGTAATTGGGCTGGGAGATCTAAAATCTGTAGGGCAGGCCAGCAGGCTAGAAATTCAGGAAAGAGCTGATATTGCAGTCTTGAGTCCAAATTCTGCAGGGTATCAGGCTGGAAACTCAGGCAAGGTCTCTATGTTGCAGTCTTGAGGAAAATTCTTTCTTTGAGAAACCATGGTCTTTGCTCTTAAGGCCTGATTGGAGAAGGCCTACCCACTATATGGAGGATAATCTGCTTTACTTGAAGTCCACTGAATAAAATGTTAATCACATTTAAAAATATACCTTCACAACATCTAGACTGATCTTTTATGAAAAACTGGGTACCATGGCCTAGCCAAGTTGGCACATAAAATTAACCATCACATCAATAGCCAGAGATTTTCACTGAATAGACTTTTAAAGGTACCTGGATTCTCCACTTGCAAATTCTGTAGCTGGTTCCTATGCTGTGGATACAAACACAAGGCCAGTTCAGGAAGATAATGAAGGATGGCACAAAGGAACATATAGTCATATGTTCTATGGTGTGCTTGTTTTTTGTGATAGAATTCATCATATTGTTTTATGGACACAGATATACATTTTTAAAAATTCTTCTTTGCTTTATTATTGTTGGAGGAAGCTATTAGGCTGGCTTGGAAATCCCCGGTTGAGAAAGGGAGGAGAAGAAACACCCAAGCAATATTTCAGGGTCAGGAGGGCAGCTTTGAAGGGGAGGAAGGTCAGGGGATTGGAATTCACACAGATCCTAAGTGTACATGATGACTAAGGAGGAGAGGGGTGTGGGCTGCATAGCTCCAACTGCCCTATGATGGGCACTGTGAAAGAATGAGTGAATTTACTTCATAAATGCAGTGGGAACAATTATTACTTACAGACAATTGGAAGTCAGAAGAAATAGGGATATCGTTATTTTTGTGTTTTTAAGTACAATATCATGGCTCATAAAATGTTTAAGAAATACGTGTAAATGGCATGACTATTATGTTCCCCAAAACAACTCCTGCGTGAAAGGGGACAATGAACAAGATGGTTTATACACCTTTGTTCTCTGTGTGTATGAGGAAAAGGATGAATAAAGGATGGAGTGGCTCCATAACACTTCATTACCAGCATGCTACCATCTCAGGAGTCCCTTGCATGATGCTGATCAGCTGCAGCTTCTCTAAGGGACAGGTTTCCACCGCTCACTCACAGCAGCTCCAGGAGCCAGAGCTATAGTTGGAAGAAAATGCAGGTCTCTTGGAAGTTGGTGTCTAGCCAGCCTTGTATCTTAAACCAGTTTGAGTCACCACAAATTAGGAGGCTTATCAAAAAGAACCTCATCGTCTCGAACTCTCCTTGTATGACTTGACTGGGACCCACTGATTTTCCTACTGCTATTCTCTGTCTCCCCACTATTACAGTTTTGCTTGACTTCTGACCTTCTTCTCATTCCTGCATAGTAAGCTAGTTTCACTTCTTACCCTAGCAGCCTCAGCCCTACCTTCCTCTAGCCTTCTTTTTTCCAGTCTCTAAATGTTTCTCAAATTCATCCTCTCCACCCCCAATTTCAATGATTTAGTTCAGGCTCTCATCATTTATTGCTAGACCATTACAGTAACTGCTCACTAATCTTGTCTGAGTGTGATCCCTCTTCAGTCCATGAGTCACACAGCTATACGGGCAAACTACTTATAACCCTTCAGCAACAATCCAGCTCCTACTGGATGAAGATGAAGATGAAGTCTGGGCCCCAGTGTCACATGCAAGCCCTGCTGTGATCTTCATCCACCACCTGCTTTCCAGCCGCCTCTGCTGCCACTTCCACTTGATGCTCTCAAAGCACCTTGTGATTTTCTCACTTCTCATTCTGGGAGACTGGTTGGATAACTCAAAGGTCCTAACATCTTCCCCCCTCAAACACTATCTTCTTCTTTTCTTACCTGATTTGGAATAAGGTGGCAACAAGCAAGAAAGGAAATACATTCCCTTCTTCCCTGGATCTAGAATAATTCAAAGCAGCCTTAAAATGAGAAATGATGCTGGAGGAAGGAAGTAGCTGCTGTGCTGATCCCATTGGTGGGCTCTGTGTATGTGTGTGTGTGAGAGAGAGACAGACAGACACTTGGGGCATTTTTAGCCTTGGTTGTGGCAGAGCTTTCTTTCTGAATTTCTACTCACATTTGACCAAGCTGCTGAGGCCAAGCTGCCAAGCCAATAAATTCACCCAGCAGACATTCATCAGGGCCCCCCTCCTAAGACCTGGGATTCTGAAGTACATAAGAAACAGCTGCTACCCACACGGTGCGTTTGAATCTCAGTCTCTACACTCTGGGGTAAGAGGTGTCCCTTTGTCTTTTTTTCAACTCACCTCAGGTTCTGACTCCCCAGTCTCCATGAGGCCAGGCCTGGTGTTCCCCATTTCTTCCACCTCATAATTGTGTTAAGGTTCTGGGGTCCTGTAAGATGCATGCCACGGTGTCAGGGGATGGGAGGGAACATTTGTGCCTCCAGGTTATGCCCACCTCAAAAGATTCAGGCTTGTGGAAAATAAAAGTCAGGTATTCTTGCAGGCTGTTTCTGCTCCCTGTCCTGCCATGTAGCTTCCTCTAGGGGTAAAGCAAGGAAGGGACAGTTCCAGATCACCTCAGGAAAGAGAGATAAAATGAAATCTACTGGGGCCTTTAGTGCAGAGACGGGGGCTTTGAGCCACACAGTTGTTCCAGATGGATCTCTGGTGTTCTAAGAGGAGGATGTGCAACAAATGTCAGGGAAAACCCAAATATTGTTAAGGACATTTGTAATGAACTTAGCATTTATTCTTGAGAGGAGGCTGTGGTTGGATTGGTTTGCTACCGTGCAATATGAAGCATCCCACCTGAGCAGAGTTTTCCACCAAGCCAGCTCAGAGGGATCAGGCACTGATCCCTGGTTCTGATCGGGTGTGGCTTAAGGTAGCAGCAGAATTGTTTTCACTGAATGTACATGGAGCAGCCCTGCTTTCCTCAGAAGAGGGCAGTGGGAGTGCCAGGCACTTAAAGTTTCATAGACTTTGCTTCTGTGCAGTAATGAAGGTTTTTGTTTTTAATGAAAAAGTAATTATTTCACTTAAGTATCTACTGTTTGAAGTGAAAGAGTAAGTGTGTAAAAGCTATTATCAAAAGCAATTTCTGAAGTCTCATTAATGAAGACAGGTAATGAAAATAGAAGCATAAAGAAGGTATAAAGACATAACTTTGCTTATGTGTCAATAGAGAAGAACTGAATATCTATAATTGCTTTTTTTTAACACTAACATGTTTGTCTAAGTTTTTGTTGTCTCCAGTAATGGAGAGAATAAATTTAAAAGAAAAAAAACCTTCTGAATTACAGAAAGGTATGTATTGGAAAGATACAGGGACATCTCAAAGGAGGTTTAACAACCAAGCTTGGGAAGGATAGATATGGAACTCATGGACTTTGTATCCTGAGAGCTGTTATTAAGGTGACCCAGTTGCAATAACTTCTAGTTTCTGTGTCTCTGTTGTTTCATGTTTCCTGAAGTGACAATTATATTGGCTTAGTCATCTACCCCTGGATCAAACAAGTTTGAATAGACAACATCACCTAATAGCTAAAATTTACTAATGCTTCCTACCTGTTGACCAAGGGTAGGTACGGGAGCAAAAACCAGCAGGGAGTCATCAGCAGTAGTGATGGGTGGGTCCAGCTAGATTCGTGGGGATCCTGAGCCAGCATTTACATGAGTCATACTGCTTTCTTCCATTTTCTGGGCATTGGAAATGTTAACCAGGGTGTTTGGGGATACAGCAGAATGAAGTGAACACTTGGATGTCAGTAGAAACATGGAATTATCTATTTTTTGTTTGTTGTCCATTTAACTGAAATATTTTGAAAGCTTTCTGTTTTGTTTTATCCCCTCTTCTCCAGTTTTCTTATTTTTAAAAATTTCATCCCTAGTCTATCAATTACCACGATCCCTACCTCTCCTCCTCTATCTTTTCCTTTACTCTCTAAATACAGCAATGTCATCCATCACTTACTTCATGCCAGGGGCTCCAAAGAAATATATCGCCAGGGGCCAGGTATCATACATGCAAGGACTGTGTCAGACTGGAAAGCACAAGTCCTTTACGTATCCTTTCTTTAAAGGGGAAACCACTAGGGCCAGTATTCCACATCTGAATTTTCATGTGAAATTTTCCAATATTTACGTGTTTGCTGTTAATTTGTTTTTAAAAATGAGTAGGCCAGCTACAGTGCATCTACAATGATGGTGCTATCAGCAGTGAATACTTTTGGATAGGATACTCTTGGAAGAGTGAAGTGAGGGAGCTGGGGAACTGCATCTCCAATCTGGCTTCTGAAGGGACTGCGGAGGCTCGACTTGATTTAGCCTCTCTCTCCTTATCAACTTTCTACTGTGAGCCATATTTTTATGTATGTATTTATACTATTCCACTAAAAGACATATTTTTAAGCCTAATAAGTGATGATAAGATGATCGATATTTAATTATCCATTGGCGATTTTGTCACTTCTCCTCTCCCAGTTAGATTTCAGGCCCTTCTAAGAAAGAAGCCTATGGGTACTTCAGACATATTTTTAATTAACTGACATAAACAAAAATCCATTTAAAATATAAGATTAAGTATTTTCTAGTTAAATGTATGTTTTCGGTATTTGAGTTTGTCTTCCTAATGCATTTGTTTTGTGGGGCTATTTTTAGAGATCTGTTTGCTTTTCTTTTAGGCAAGTTATTTAAAATGTTCTTCCTTTGGTTGGAAAGACTATTTGTAGATACTCAAATGTAAACTAGTTCTGATGTCTCTATAACTATAATTTTCATATGATTGGGTTTAGGTGGACTTGCAAAAAAAAAAAGATGTCTGAAATTTTTTGAAAGTTTTTTTACATTTTTTAGAAAAATGTTGTATTTTGATACTTTGCATAGTTCTTATTTTATTTGTAATCTGTTTGGGGAGATTTATGGAGGTGTGGGAGCACATAGGACCAAAGAATCTTTGAGTGGAAAGAGACCACAGAGTAAGTAAAGGCTTGGTCCCTTGGAATAGGAGAGTGCTCACTATACACAAAGCAGTCTGGGAGTACTGTAGTTGTACATTTTGAATGGTTTTTTTTTGTTGTGAACTGATACCTGTCATTTCCATGCTTTGGGCCTAGTACTGAACCCAGAACAAGTCTAGTCTTTTTGGGATCCCCAAATATATGGTAATCTTTAGGGCTGTGAGTATATGTTCCCCTAGTGCCAAGGACCACATTTTAGGGCACTTAGTACCATGTGGTCAAGAGCACAGGCTTTTGTGTCAAAAGGACCTATATGGAAATCCTGGCTGCACCTTGTACTGACAGAATGACTGTGGACAATTTACTTAATATCCCTAAACGTCCTTTTCCTTATTGGATTTCAGTGAGTATTAAATAAGATAGTCAGTGAAAATGCTTAAATTATAATCACCCAATAAATGAGGCATCTGGATAGAATATACTAAACTGAAAGAAAGGAAGAAATCTTGCAGAATCTCTTAGTGCTGAGCCTTGATTGTCTAGGATTCAAAGTGATATCCCTATTGGGAACTGAAATTAACATGTTGAAGAGGTATCTGCACTCCCATAGTCATTGCAGCATTATTCATGATAGTCAAGATATGAAATCAACCTTAGTGTTCATTAGCAGTTGAATGAATAAAGAAAATGTGGCATATATACACAATGGAATACTATTCAGTCTTAAAAACAGAAGGAAACAAATCTTTGATACTTACCTTGTATACCTGTGAGAGAGACCACACAGTTAGAGGAAAATGACGTTGAAAATTGTCTCCCTGTTCTGTCCCATCAGCAAGCTTGGTTTCCTTAGAAATACAGTACTAAGTAACACTAACCAGTGTACAATCATTATACCCTAGAAACAGTTTGTGTTCTAAATTCCAGTGTTCTTTCATAGGCTGATGAACTGGGCTTCTCTACCTAGAAAGAAACCTTTGACTTCCTTAACTCTGCCTGAAACTGCTTCCCTTGAGTCAGAACTTAGCAGTAACCTTCCTGCTTCCTCTCCCTCTGATCCCCCTTCCTCTCACCTCCACCCAGGCTCTTCTGCCTCTTGGAGTTAAGGGTTCCTGCATATCTCCCCTAACAGAAGAGAGTGAGAGCCAGCTAATGGCCTTACCACTAGACCCCCTCTTCCGCACTTACTACCTAAAGGTGGTTTCCAGGTAAGACTTAACTGAGAGCTATTTATTTGATAAAAGATTTCATACCTTAATTGTTCAAGAAGTTTTGAAAATTATTAACTAAAGCAAGCACAAGATGCCCCAAATTTACCATATCTCATTTTTTCTTCAAGGAGTTAAGCACATTTTCCTTAACTGTTTTCTTCTACATCTATTTATTTGTGGTAGAGCTTGTTTTCCTTGGGATCTCTAAAATCAGATAATGTGCTCTTGCTTCTAAACTTATTTCTAAATAAAAAACTAGTCATGTAAGGATAGTCTTGGGCCATACCACATATTTTGATACAACATCGAGGAAGTTAATATTTGTACCTACCTACCTAAGGGAATTTTAAAGAAAATTGTATCTTTGATTTTCCTAATTTTGGAGGAAAAATTTTCTGTTTTTGTTCATATAAAATATCAAAATTATGTGATGCTGAACCTATCTTGTCTTCACTGTATTGTACATTATTAATAAATGAATAGCAGAGGAATTTCTTTTATATTTTTCTGTCCAAAATTATGCTTAGGACTAAGGCAAGCAGGTCATCGTTCTTTGATGACTTCTTTACACAGGCCACTGCTTCTAGTGCTTCTCTAAGTGTTTATGAAGAAATGTTACGAGAAATTTCTTAGATCAAAACTATCACTTTGTCCTTGCAACCTGTACATGTTGATTTTGTGAGCACAGGAATAAACTAAGCAACACTTAAACACACCGCAAAAGACCTTGCTATGGGCTGTGTGCAATGGCTCATGCTTGTTATCCCAGTACTTTGAGAGGCCAAGGCAGAAAGATTGCTTGAGGCCAGGAGTTTGAAAGCAGCCTGGTCAACATAGTGAGACCCCATCTCTATAAAAATATTAAAAAATAAAATTAGCCTGGTGTGGTAGCATGTGCCTGTATACCCAGCTACTCGAGAGGTTGAGGTGGGAGGATCTCTTGAGCCCAGGAGTTCGAGGCTGCAGTGAGCTATGATCACGTCTCTGCACTCCAGCCTGGGCAATGGAGCAAGACCTTGCCTCTTAAAAAAAAAAAAAAAAAAAAAAGACCTTGCTATTTCCCCTCAATCCTTCATTTTGAAAATATTCAGATTTATAGAAAAGTTGAAGGAGTAGACCAATGAATACTTATTGTTAGCCTATTATCACATTTAATATTTTTCCTTGTTTTTATTGAAACAATAAAAATAAGTGCAGACATCTTGGGTTTCCTCAGCCTGCACTTTCTATGGATAAGGACACTTTCCTGCATAACCACAATACTATTATTGCACCTTAGAAAACTAACAATAATTTCCTAATATTGTCTAATAAACAACCCATGTTCCATGTTCAGATTTCCCCAGTTGCCCCAAGATGTCTTTTTAGCTTTTAAAAAAGAATCAACCCAGAATCCAACCAAGGTTCAAGAATTGGTTGTGTCTCTTTTGTCCTTTTAAATCTAGAACAATTCCTCCTTTTTGGGTGTGTATGTTTCATGTCATTGACCTTTTTGAAGGATCTAGGACAGTTGTCTTGTAGAATGCTTCACAATCAGGATTTGTCTGTTTCCTTGTGTGCTTTCTATTTTTGGGGTTTTTTTTTTGGTGAATATTTTGAAATACACATACAGTAATGTGCTTAAGTTATAAACGTGGGTATGTGGGTTTGTGAAAGTTTACTTTTCAGCCTCTGGGATTTTAAACTTTTGGCTACTTTGCAAACCCTTGTCTCTGCACTTCTTTCTCCATTGCCGGTAGAGAATGACTATTGCCAAGACAATTTCCTGGCACTTTCCTATAGATCAGGGTGCTAAGGCTGGGCGGCATCCAGTTTAGGCAGTTCCATTGTACTTATCTCAGATCCCCCACTGGGTTTCAGTTAAAGAAGTTATTGTTCAGTTCCCCTTCTAAAAATGTTGCATTATGTAATTATCCTGGCTTTAGGAGATTTGGGTTGTCTTTATACCATGTGAATGAATTGGCTATCAGGAAAGTCATTTTAAAGCTTTTGGTGATCTAATTCAATTGTTAAAACTCCTTTAATAACTAGGTTGTAGAAGACACAATATAGCAGGTCCTTGAATAATGTTGTTTTGTTCAATGTCTTTTTGTTATAATGTTGATGAGAAAAAAAAATGAATTCCTGGCTGGGGCCCCTGTCAGTGGAGTTCACACTTTCTCCCCATGCCAGTGTGGGTTTTCTCTGGATGCTGCAGTTTGCTCCCACATTCCAAGGAAGTGCACATGAGGTTAATTGGTCCCATTCTGAGTGACTGTGGGCATAGATTATGAGTGCACCCTGCCATGGGATGGTGTCCTGTCCAGGTGTGGTTCCTGCCTTGTGCCTTGAGCTGCTGGGATGGGTTCTGGCCACCCTTGATCCTGAACTGTAATAAGCAGGTTGGAAAAGGAATGCATGAATAAATGCAAATTATTGTAAAATAAAAATTTGTAAGGTCTACAATAATCCTACAAATGCATGACAATAAACAATGTGGTATGAAAGTGCTCAGTGGGTCTGCCATATTTGTGATTGGCTTTGAACTGCATGGCGGTAGGAGGTACTCCTTATATTTTTCACTTTGCAAACATTTATTCCTTGATTTAACACCCCACCCCGATGACTGCTGTCATTTACTGATTCACCAAAAATTGGGTAAATAATTATCTTATTTGTTTTTATTAATCTTCCATAAATGTATGTATAGCTCACATTTATTGCAGTGTTTAATATTAGAAGTGTTTTGGTCTTTATTTAGAAGTTTAGTGATATTTTTATGCCCAGAAATATTATTTGCTGTAGGAACTTAACTCTCATTTATATTAATTAGTCTATGTAAAATTGGTTTTATTATATGTCCTTTGACTTAAAGCAGCAGTTTCCGAGAACCTATTGATGATTTTAAGTGAGGGTTTACTGTACAGGGTTTTTGGCTTGTAACTATCTAGTGCTTTTTTGTTTGCAGAGATTCAGTATCAGTCCAGAAGTGGCTCATGGTCATTTATGAAAAAGGCCAACTGTTAAAAAGTATTATGACGTAGGCCAGCTTTATCTTCACTACCCTAACTACTCTGCCCCCTTGTTGGTATGGTTACTCCACAGCTCTTTCATGTACCTCTTGTTTTCAGCATACATGCCAAATGGGGATGACAAATGATGGTGTGAATTGGGGTCTTAACCTGGGGTCAGTGGGTCAGTTAATCCCATAAAATGATATGCAAAGTTTGCATGTATTTACTCTTGTACTTTATTCTGGAAAGAGGTTTTCATAGATTTCATTAACTTTTCAGGGGTGCCCATGAGCCCAGAAATGTTAAAAACACTGACTTAGTTACTTCTTCACAGAGTTGTCCATATTTTCTCTGACCCTTGACATAAAATCTTTTTACTTTTGGTAATCTTTTTATGTACTTGCATTGAATTAAAATATCATAAGGAATAAAATTAAATTCATTCAGAATCTTAGTCATCACCCAAAGATAATCGCTACTTACATATGGGTAACTATTACATGTACATGCACATGCACATATTTTAAGAAATCATTCTTTATGAATTATTCTTTACTAAATGTAGATCAATAACATTTTTGTTTAATTGCTATAGAGTAGACTATGGTATCCATGTAACTATATTTAAACAGTCTCTTATTGATGGACATAGCTACTGTATTTGTATTTTAATAGGAATCAAACCTTAGGCAACAATAGTAGAATACTAGATAGGAACCTGGGGCTTTTGTTGATTACAGGAGCCCTCTTCCTTTGTCCTACCTTTCTAAGCCCCACATCAAAGGTTAGGCTCTGGCCTTTGGGTGAGAGAACATATTTGCTTTTCTTAAAACAAAAGGGAACTGTAGTTCCGCACTCTTCTCAGATAGTAACATGATTTGGCAAGTCATTTGAAATCAATAAAGAATATAATAGGTTTTCTTTAGGATCAATCCACTTTAAAGCAGCTCCATTTAAATCTGTTCCCAATTTTCAGGGTTCAAATGGGCCTACTTTTATATAGTTTACCTTATATTTTTAAAAAGTATTCATGAAAATTTTTGTGGGAAAAAATCCAATACTTTAATTGTTAAAACACTTGGATCATGTAGCCTGGGAGAGACTTTACCACATATAAATATGTATGATTTCCCTCAGTTTGTGTGTGTGTGTGGGGTCCATATTTTCCTATGATATATTGTTGAAAGAAGTGTTGTTGATTGTCTTTTCCTCTTTTTCTCTCTTATCTGTTTACCAATGACACTACCAGATTAGAGGCTGCACCAGTCAACACCCATGGGTCCAGGGGTGGTAACTGTTCCCATCTGGCTATGAGTGATTAACAGTGTTTATGTCATGGCATAAATCACATTTCATTGTTCAATCAGCTGAGACTCAGGCCATTAAAAAAATTTACTCTACAAAAATCAATAACCAGTGGTTTTTGGAAAGGAGCAGTTCTTTAACAGTTATTCTCCAAGTCTGGCTGTAAAGATAAATAATCAAATTACTATACTCACTAAAATAGTACAGGTAACAAGAAATATAATCTCATAGATAAAGGATGACCTTAAATAAGGACAGATAGGAAGCCATTTTTAGGAAGATAGAAAGCAGCCAAAGAAACCCAATACCCTCTTAAAAGTCTTTAAGAATGTCACCCTTTTATACAGAGCCAGCCAAAAACAAAATCTCAGAAAGCTCGAGATGGATTTTCAGAAAAGCATGGAAAATAAACTGGGTTGATAATAGCATGCTGTGACTGACCTAATGCCACTCACAACTCCCTATGGATTGTAGCTACCGTACAGAAAATCAATTTTATTTACTTTTTGCCTGAAGTTTGCCTAATACCTTATTGTCACTAGAAAAATATACAGACTCTAAATAAATAAATTAGCCAAGATGATGATATTTTATGTAAAATAAAATGGAAGACAGCTTTTTTGGGGGGAAAGAATAGAGAACTACGTCTTACATACTTCACTTTGTGGGAAATATTACGTGAACTTCTAAAATAATTGGGTTTACACCTACTATGTGCCCACAAAAAAGAAAAATAAATAAAATAAAATAATGGTGTTGACCATGCATAGCCACAGGCCTAAACAGATTGAGATAAGGTTAGTAGTCCTGATGCAATTATAGTTTATTTCACGTACCTTGGGTGAGTGTTTTGGGATGTGGCTCACACAGCCTGTTTGTGCTGCAGTTGCCACTGCTTTTGTGGGAAGCCCAGTGTTTTTGCTCAAATTGGAGCACGCCTCACTGATTTCTGCCTGTAACTTGCTTCTTAGGAATCCATGGCTGCAAGTTACATTTCAGGAATTTGAGTTATACCAGTTTTGCATCTTTACCCTGAGTCTCAGCGAAGTAGAATTCTCAGCAGGAAAGTCAAGACTTCCTTTTGCTATGTTGTTATGTTTATAATTCTGCAGCAGAGATAGTCAACATCCTTGTTTCCTTAGTAAGCCAGTGGCTTTGTAAATAATCACAAACACAGCCCAACAAAGAAGGAAGGAATAACATCTTGTGCCTTTTCCCTCTATGGAAGATATAACACTTTTATGCAAGACATGACCCTACAGATTTGCTCCAGCTAGATGAAGGGAGGACTAACCTTCAGGCGAAGTGCTTTGGTAAAAGCATCCTGTTTCTCATTTCACTGTGTAATGACCAGGAGCTGAGAAGAGCTCTGTTTCCTGTCACTGCGCTGCATCATTCTCATTTACATTATTGGCAGCTGTTACTTTGCTGGAAGTTTAAATTATCTCGAGAACTCTAAACCGAGTTCAGATGTTTGTTTATTGGTGCTGCCATAGGCTTCTGAAAACAGTCTTTTGTGTTCTCCTAGTCTTAAGAAAAGGCTCTTCTCAGAATCAGCCCTTCCTCCCTCCTTGCTCTTTTCTGGGAACCTGCTTCAGTCTCATGAAGAAAATTAAATAAAGAGGACAGGGGCTTAAAACTGGTCAGAACGGAGTCTCCAGTGGTGAGGTGACTTGAAGCGGAAAGGAGTTGGGACTCAACATCCTGCATTTGTGCTTTGTTTTCGAAACTTCGAGTTAGTTGCATTAATGAATTAAGCAGCAGGCTAGTAATGGAAAATGTTTCTACTGTCCTGGTGGGGGAGCCAAATACTATAAATTTGTAACAGGAAGGCTGTTGATTCTGGCTTCATTGTTGGGCCAGTCATTTGTGAGCTGGTGGCCGGACCACAGGCCACACACTTCTTCCGTGCAAATCTTCATGTATTGGAACTGCCTGTGTATTGTTTTTACGATTGGAGACTTGGCCAAGAAAAGATGGTGAGCTCTGGGTTTAATTTTTTTGGTTTCTGCATATTCCCTCAGCTCTGAGGATGGTGCAGGATATGCCAGACCCAGTTTAGGGGCAGGGAGGGCGGCGGTGGTCGGTGGGGGGGATGTTTAAATCGATGAGCATATGTGAGTATTTTGCTGTTAATGCTTTTTCTGTGTCATTCTCTGTAGAGTTCCGGGAACGCGTCCTATCGCTGCTCTATGTCTTCCTCTGCGGATTTTTCCGATGAGGATGATTTCAGCCAGAAATCTGGCTCCGCATCCCCAGCTCCGGGAGACACCTTACCCTGGAATTTGCCTAAACATGAGAGATCGAAAAGAAAGATTCAAGGGGGCTCAGTGCTGGACCCTGCCGAGAGGGCAGTGCTTCGGATAGCAGGTAAGAGCATCTGGGGAAGGGGATGGAGTGGGGGAAGAGAGTTGCGGAAATTCGCCCATCTACCTCCTGGGGGGCCATAGCGGGAGCTGATGCACTGGGCAGGAATCTGTGCTCAAGGTGGGGGAGGATGATGACCATGTTTACTTTATGCCTTGTTTTACCGATAGAGCCATTTGCCCTGCCTGCTGGTGACTAAGCTGTTTGGCCCTGCCTTCTGGTTGGATGAATCGATTCCTTTGAAATGCAAGGAAATATTTACAGACATTTGCACTAAACTTTCCTATTTACTGCATTAGTTACCATAACATTCTGAAAGTATTAGCTCCAGTGATTGCTAGTATATTTGCGGGAAGCTGGAAGTGAGCAGCCTTTATTTTCATTTTTGCCCAGGGGCACTGAGCTATGCAGATTGACAAGATTCACGGTTTTTGGTACCCAGGATTGCAAAGCATATTCCAGCAACTTGGATGTTGTTTTTCTTTAAATGTAGCATCTCTGTCTGCATCATCATATCCATAGCAGCTTTCTGTCCTTAGTGCTTTTGAGGGTTTGGCCATCACGCCTTCCTGATTAATTAATACATGAGACGTGCCAATGTTTCTGTTCTGTGTTACCCGGTGTTCCCTTGCATTGGCCCTAAAAGCTGAACCAGAAGTGATGGCTTGTTTTACCCAGCTGAAAGCTGAGAACACTGTGGAAATCAACCTTCCAACCCCTGCGTGGTTTGTGTATATGTGTCCTGTGCATGAGAGGTGCTTCCAGGGGTGTTGTTCCTTTCTTCCCTCAATAGTTTTTTTTTTTTTTTTTTTCCTTCTTGGGAATGGTAACAGGGCAGGATGGAATGTGTCCTTGGGGACTTTCTTGCAAAGGCAGAAGGCAAGGTGTTCTTTAAGTCTGTTTCTGCATCCAGTGCTTCAGGCTTCCTTTCCTTCCCTCTCTTCCACTCTTAACTCTGGGGGTCCCTTTCCACAGTTTTTTTTTTTTTGCCTCCTATACTGTATTGCAAAGTTGGTACTTTCTCTTCCTCCAAGGGGGGCTGGAAGGGACCAGCCCAGATTCCAGCCATCAAGGCAGCTGAGAACCCCCTTTTTGTCCCCCCATGGGATTTTCTGATTACGGGAAAAACAAACAGTGCCTAGCCAGCCATTCTGTAGTCAGGGTTTCTGGGGCAACAGCCTTGAGCTTCTTCTGGCTTCTGCTGTGAGATGCTGGCTGGCCTACCCAGGCCTTTGAAGAGCAAGGGGTGGAGTGAGAAAGGGGAGGTGGAGGGAGGATGGAGACTGAGAGTGAGCAGGGGTAGACTTGGAGAGTCAAGGCAGACCAGAAAATGTTTAGTCACTGAGGCCTGCCTCCTTGCCCTGTTGAGAACTTTCCCGCAGGTCTGAGGCTCCAGCGAAACGAGTGCCTATACAGATGACACTGCCCATACCAGATGTTTGACTCAGCAGAAAGGGAAGATAGATGAAAGGAGGGTGTGAGTGAGAAGTTACTGGGGGCTGATGGCCCACTTAGGGCATCAAAATGGGATGCCTGTTCTATGTATTTTTTGGAAGGTAGAAGGTGCTTCTGGGATGAGAGTTTTGATAGTAGTGGCAGAGATGGATATTTTGCTTTCAGTAATGAAGGAGGGAGTTATGACAGGAGGACAGGGCAGGTGTTTGTTAGGGGGAATGAAATTATATAAATTGGGAAAAACTCTACTGGGCAGGAAGTCATGAGAAGTTAGTAGTACTAACCATCATTGTACACTGCAGGTGGGGAAGACATTGAAGAACTCTATGTTCTAATGGGATGCAGTGTACATGAAGGTGTTGATGCTGTTAGTAGACTGTGGAGTCATTGATGCAGGGGCCATCGCTTGTTAATTGTAAAATGTTCACTGAGTTTGTAGGGATAGCTGTGAAGCTGGTGGCAGGTGATGCACTGGGGATCTCAAAATTCCATTCTTTAGAATTTACAGGCCAGGCGTGGTGGCTCATGCCTGTAATCCCGGCACTTTGGGAGGCCCCGGTGGGCGGATCATGAGGTCAAGAGATTGAGACCATCCTGGCCAATGTGGTGAAACCCCGTCTCTACTAAAAATACAAAAATTAGCTGGGCGTGGTGGCGTGTGCCTGTAGTCCCAGCTATTCTGGAGGCTGAGGCAGGAGAATTGCTTGAACCCAGGAGGCAGAGGTTGCAGTGAGCTGAGATCTTGCCACTGCACTCCAGCCTGGCGACAGAGCAAGACTCTGTCTCAAAAAAAGAAAAAAAAAATTGCATGAATTCTTCAAAAGCAGAAAAAAATAAAATGAAACAACAAACAGTAGGGAAGCATATGATGTAATTTAATTTAATTAATTAATTTATTTTGAGACAGATTCTCTCTCTGTCACCCAGACTGGAGTGCGGTGGCATAATCTTGGCTCACTGCAACCTCCGCCTCATGGGTTCAAGTGTTTCTCCTGCCTCAGCCTCCCAAGTAGCTGGGAGCACACGCATGCACCACCATGCCCAGCTAATTTTTTTTTTGTATTTTTAGTAGAGATGGGGTTTCACCATGTTGGCCAGGCTGGTCTTGAACTCCTGACCTCAAGTGATCCACCCACCTCAGCCTCCCAAAGTGCTAGGATTACATGCGTGAGCCACCACACCTGGCCTATGATTGTATTTTAAATAAATATTGGTAAATTAGCTTTTTGCTAGACAAATCATAAACAATAATCATACATGGAGGATAGACTTGGGGGGCCAGTCCATAAATATCTGTTTAACTTATAATGTGGCTAAATCATGAAATTTAGATATATTATGTGTTAAACTGGCCACTGATCACCCAGTGTGAGGATGAGGGTACAGGTTATCTAATGGAATTTGGTGCTGTAGATACTATGAAAACATAAAATTGAAATTTCAACTTCTAATTTTGTTATGTATTTTCATACTCTTCCTGCAACTTACCCCCTCCCTGAAATTCACCCTTTTTAGGAAATGAGGTGAAGTTCAGAAATGGTGTGAGGATGTCTGTAGTGGTCATTACTTAGTAATAAAAGAGCTGAGAGTTTAGTATTTTTATTTGTTTTTAAGGTCCTAAAAATAGAATTGATGGTGAAAGTGTCTATTGAGTCAAAAAGACTATGTGGTCTGTGGGATACCTTAATTCACCCACATTTAGCAACTACGTATTGAGCCCCTGCAATAAAATGAAGATTAGCATACATTTCTGCCTTTAAAAAGTCATAGTTTCAAGAGAGATTGGTGAATGGATACAAACTTACAGTTGAAAGAAATGAGTCCTAATAGTCCATAGCAGAGTAGGATATCTATAGTTAGCAATAATATATTGTATATTTCAAAATAGCTAGAAGGAAGGACTTGAAATATTACCAATACATAGAAATGATAAATGCTTAAGGTGATGGATACCTCAGATACTCTGACTTGATCGTTACACATTCTATGCATGTAAAAAATACTTGCAGTATGGTACCCTCATTAATATATAAAATATCATGTATCAGTAAAATAAAAAAGAATAAGCTGGAAAAGAAAGGTCATAGTCTAATATGATAAATGGATGTGTTGTTAAACAGTTACAACGCGGTAATTATTAGTTGTTACAGCGATTAGTTGTGATGGCTATAAGCACCTAAAATTAAAAGAACCCAGAGGAGAGTGTAATTAACTTGGGGGGAGAAGGGAGGCATGGGAGGTTCCTGAAAGGTTTCTGAGAGGAAGTGCCACTTGAATTGAGATTTAAAGAGCTTGATGGAATTAGGGTGAAAGGGAAGCCCACTTTAAGGGATGGAACTACAAGAACAAAGGTAGGGAGATGGGTGTAAATGGGAACTGCAAGTAATGTGTGTTGCTAAGTGTGGGATTTGGAAGGGAAAGGCAGAAACTGTAAAGATGTTTGTGTACAATCTGAGGCAACTGGACTATTTATGTTGTAAGTGCTAGGGAACCATTGAAAGATTTTTAAGCAATGGAGTGGCATAATCAGGTTTACTGTTTGGAAAGTCGTATTAGTGAAGGTGTCACATGTCTTAACACTTCTTATTATTTATTTGTTTATTTAAAAATTTACTTATGAGTTGAGGGTTTGCTCTGTTGCCCAGGGTGGAGTGCACTAGCATGATCACAGCTCACTGCCACCTCTAAGTCCTGGATTCAAGGGATCCTCCCACTTCAGCCTCCCGAGTAGCTAGGACTACAGGTGTGTACCACCATGCTTGGCTTATTAAAAATTTTTTTTTATAGAGATGGGTTCTCATTGTGTTGCCCAGGCTGGACTCGAGCTCCTGGACTCAAGTGATCCTTTCTGCCTGGGCCTCCCAAAGTGCTGGGATTATAGGAGTGAGCCACAGGGCCTGGCCAACTTCACTTTTTTTTTTTTTTTTTTTGAGACAGGGTCTTCCTCTATTTCTCAAGCTGGATTGCAGTGGTGTGATCTCAGCTCACTGCAACCTCTACCTCCCGGGCTCAAGCGATCCTCCCACCATAGCCTCCCAGGTAGCTGGGACTAAAGGTGTGTGCCACCATGCCTAGCTAATTTTTGTATTTTTGTAGAGACAGGCTTCCACCATGTTGCGCAGGCTAGTCTTGAACTCCTGGGCTCAAGCAATCTACCCACCTTGGCCTCCCAAAGTACTAGTATTACAGGTGTGAGCCACTGTGCCTGGCCCAACTTCACATTTTTAGTTTTTAGTGCTTGTGTATCTGTTGTGGTTTCATCATATTAAAATCTGAGACTATAGTATGTTTACTTCTTATCTCCTAGGGTCAATGTGAGAATAAAACAATGAAATATAAGGAAAGGGGCTTTTAAACACCCATTGTATAAATGCTTTTTACATATAAGCAATACAGATCTGCTGTTGTTGCCTACAGGATATTGTAAGTTGGGTTTTTCAGTCATAAACTACCTATAAAGTTACATGGTTTGTCAGTGATAATGCTATTTTAAGAAAAGGATTTTTGTCCTATCCAAATTCTTTGAAGTTGGAATTGAAGTATCAAAGGAGAATCAGACTTTGAACTCAGGCAGACTTGGGTTTTAATTCCTCCTCTGTCCATGACTAGTTGTGTTTACTTGGACAATTTACCAAACTTATCTTAGCCTCAGTTTCTTTATCAAAGGGTCATGGTTGTGGTGATTAAATATAATAGTGAATGCAAACAATTCTGCTAACTCCTTGGCACATCAAATGCTCTATAAATGATAGCTTACCCATGGCCAGATGTTCTTCTAAGCACTTAATATGGTATCATATTTAGACCTCCCAAGAACCCCATGAAGTAGGTACTATGATTTTCTCCAATTTCAGTTCAGAATCTGCTGAGAAAGGAAGAGAAACTTTGCCAAGGTCATAGTGTCAAGAAGTAGTAGAGCTAGGATCTGAATTGAGTCCAAGCTATTTACTGCTATGCTTTTGCCTCTTCTCTATGGAATACACTATTATTATTAGCATATTGACCCAATGTTACCCTTCCAAGAATGCATGGGGTAAAGGCTGTTTTTAAAAACAATCCCAAATGCTGCTTCTGCTCATTTGGACTGGTTCCTTAAATGGATGATTAAAATTACTAAGTGTGTGCTGACTATATTCATAAAACTGGGTGCTACTGGGTGTCAGTCTCTGATGAAGGCTCACACGTGCCTTCAATGACCTTACTCATTGTAAAGGAGACATTTTTGAGAGACCTATGTCTATACATGTGTGGTCTATAAATGAATGACTCTCAGGGACTTAATTGCTAACCCTTTTATTTCAAGAAGGTGTCCCATATGATGCCTGGTTGTTACTTCATGAACTAATGTGCACACAAATGCATATTGAGCTGTAAGAAAACTCTAGTAACCTTAAAGACTTACTGGGACGATGGTTCAAACTCAGATTATAAACCAGTGGTCAGGATAGAAAAAAGAGATGTGGTCTTGCTTTGTTTGGAGTAACAGAAGTAGGCCAGTTGCTGAGGAGTGCTCCAATTCTATCTCGTCAGTTTTTTTTTTTTTTCCACGAGTACACAATTTTTTCTTTCAAGAGGAACTCATCCCTATCTAAGCATTAATGGAAAATGGTCCATAGTTCACAACACCCAACGCTAACAAAGAAATAAAAAATCATGGAGGGCAAAAGGTCAGTATATGTGAAAGGAGGAAATAAGGAAGGAAGATTTAGACAAGAGGTGAAGTTGACATAGGTCAGACCGTCAATAATCAGCTGATTTATCTAATAATAGCAGTAGCAATGAGGTATCATCCTGTCACTGTACTCCAGCCTGGATGACAGAGTGAGACCCCACCTCCTAAATAAAGTAGTAGATGCAGCAGCTAATCCTTATATAACACCAGACATTATTCTAAACTTCATTTACTATACGACTTTATGAGTTAGGCACTATTATCACTGTTTTACTGATGAAGAGAGTCTCAGAGAGGATAAGTAACTTGCCCATGTGACACAGTAAGGAGTGAAGATTCTATCTACAGCAGCCTGACTTCACTGTTTTTTTTTTTGAGACGGAGTCTTGCTCTGTCGCCCAGGCTGGAATACAGTGACATGATCTCGGCTCACTGCAACCTCCACTTCCCGGGTTCAAGCAGTCCTCTGCCTCAACCTCCTGAATAGCTGGGATTACTGGTACCCGCCCACCACGCCCGGCTAAATTTTGTATTTTTAGTAGAGACAGAATTTCACCATTTTGGCCAGGCTGGTCTTGAACTCCTGACCTCGTGATCCACCCGCCTCGGACTCCCAAAGTGCTGGCATTACAGGCGTGAGACACCGCGCCCGGCCAGTCATTACTCTTAAACACATCCATTTACATGCCTGGGTATCAGTTGGTTCCTCCAATGGACTCTTAAACTCACTTACTTTAGTATATGATACACATATATCTAATTTAAGGGAACTGTATCCATTTTGCTCAGTTTAATGGATACTAGTACTATGGAGAATGAATAATAAGGAGAGAGCAGGAGGGAGGTGATGAATATCGGGCTGTTGTGAACCTATAGGCCCGCCGCGGAGCCCAGCAGCAGATGCGCCTGTGGGCTCTGGGGGGCAGAAGGGAGGGACCGCGGGCTGGTCCTCGGCAGCCTCGCGGCGGCCGGGCGCTCAGGCGCAGGCGCGGCCCGGCTGTCAGGCGCTGATGCGCGGGGCCACCTGCAGAGGCCTCCTCACCCCGTCCCCGGGATGTGCCCTAGACGCGGACCCCCCTGCCCTCCTTGCCCTGTGTTGTCACAGATTGACCTGAATCCTCCCACGCCAAAAAGATGGGTGGAAGAAAGTATTTCCAACCCTCCCCCCGATCATCCCTTACCCAGGGAGAGCCGCTGGCCCCTCAGCAGGGGGCTGCGAACGGCGGTGGAGCGATCTGCGGCTTTGTTTCTCAGGCACCTGTTGTGGATCCCAAATAGAAACGTCGCCCTTGGGGATCCGGGACCGGGCAGCCAGTGTCCGGGGGTGGGCGGGCCTGGGGAGGGGGCCCGGGGCGCATGGCTCTGCCTGGGAGGGAGTGGCCGAGCGGCGCCGGGGCCGAGCTGAGCCAGCCGGGGCGCTGACCGCCGCGCTCGCCCCCTCCCTTCCGCCCTCCGCCCTCCGCCCTCCACCCTCCTCCCTCCCTCTCTCCCCGGCGCGGGCGAGTGTCTGCAGCGCGGCGGCCAGGAAATGCCGCAGATGCGCCGCGCAGCATCCCCGGTGGAGGCAGCGCGCCGGTCCTCCCGCACCGCCGCCGCGGCCTCGGCCCGGCCCGGAGCACGCGCCCCGTGCAGGGCCAGCAGAGCGGTCGGCGCGGCCGCAAAGGGTCCGGGTGCCCGCCGGCCCCTGCCCGCCCTCGCCGCACGCCCCGCTCCTCCGCTTGGCGTGGCGCTGCTCGTCGCCGCCCCTGGGCTCGCCGAGATTTGCCGCTGCTGAAACCCGAGAGGGACTCAGGCTCCCGGAGCCGGGCGGCCCACCATCTGCCTGCCCGAAGGCCTGGGCGTTTCCTTTGCCGGCCCCGGCGCCCGCAGCCTCCTGCGCCCCCGCTCTGCGTCTTCGGCTTCCGTGCTCCTAGCCAGCGTGCTGCTCCTTCCTCTTTTCCAGTTCCCAAGGCTGTGTCTTGCTGACTGCGATACTGTCCGGGGGTTACGAGGGGGAGAGGGGAATTGGTCAGTCATCGCTTAGATAAACTTCGGCATGGCGGGTTACCTCTCCCCTGCTGCTTACCTGTACGTGGAGGAGCAGGAGTACCTCCAGGCCTACGAGGATGTCCTGGAGAGGTACAAAGGTATGTGGTCCCTGCCCTGGAGCTGAGGAGCTTGGCACGGATCAGAGGGGCAACCGCTGCCTTTCCTTAATCAGAGCCACCACTGCTTAGGCACGAGTAAACAGGTGTCTGGACCAGTCTTGGGAATGGACCAGGTCTTTTTGCATGGGATTTAGTACCCGCAGCGGAGGGAGGATGGTGGGGTGGGCGACAGTCCGGAGACGCCCTTAGATGAGCGGTAGAGAGGGGGGAAGGGGGTTTGGTTTCCAAGAAGCACATTGCGTTTTCTCTCCCTTGTAAAAGCTCTTAAGCACTACGCGTAATCATAATTCTTCCTGGGAGGGTGGATACCGATTATTCTCTGTGGGATTACTAAGTCATTGCTGCTGCTGCTTGGCTAGAGTATTGGTTAGCCCTGTAAAAAAGGTTCAGCATCACTAGATCATTTTCCTTAAAATGATCTTTCTTATTTGAAAAAGTTTGTGACTATATACTTACTCTGATATATTGTAAAAATTATTTTATAGCGTGATGGATAAAAGACTTTAGTGAGTTTGTTGTAAATTTAAATGTAAAGAATGTATTTTGAGATTTTTTTCTGCCCATCCTTTATGTTCAGGAAATTCTATGCCAATCTGATATTTATGTTTTAGTATAATGTTTACTTTGACTTCATAGTTAAATATAATGACGAAATACAAATTGCAGCTGTCCATTTTTTAAGTGTTTCTGTCTCTGGAAATGTATTTTTAAGTGTGTATATACCATCTTTGTATTGTAGCTCCCAAAACACTCCGAACTCAAGAGCAGCTCACAGAGGTTTAACGTATTTATAGTGAATAGTGACCCATTTCATAGGTAGGATTGCAGATGGTTTTATATCTTTTGAATATTTGCTTTGGGTTTGGTAACTCAATGTCAGTAAATTCAGTGGTATTATATGGTTAACGATGCATGTAGTTTTCTATTAGTAGAAAGTAGAAATAAAAAAAAATTGAACTACACAATAAAATTCCAAAGCCTCAAAAAGCCCAAATACACTCACAATTGTTTTCTCTCTTTGTAGAATATGTTTTGTAACCGAAATTCTTGCAATCCATGTAGAATTTTGTAAACAGTACAATGAGAATTCCTTTGTGCCAAGACTCTTATTGTGTATAATACTGCCACTGAGCAAGTGCGGTGATATTTTAGGCTAAAGCACATTTGTGACATTTGTGTGTGTGTGTGTGTGTGTGTGTAATATACTCATGTTTACCTGCATCACTCCATTTTAAAGTAAGGTTTGTAATTAGTTGTTTCCAGAGCTTTAAAAAGGAGAAATATTGCAATATAGACCAACAAACCTTATTGAAGAAATACATCTGTGCTCTATACAGTCAGAAACAAAAAAATCTGAAAGTTCTAAAGTAGATACATTTTATACTTTTGAAAAAAATTATAGCTGAATGAATTTTTGTCACATGAAGTTTTACCTAAGTGACACGTGGGTGATTTCAGGTGACTGAAAACAAGTGCTTATTTGACTTTGTCTAAAAGAAGTAGGCATTGTTTAAAAGCTTGTCTTTGCCTTTGGAAATAAAAGGAAATTAAAGATCTGAAGGCCAATGTACAACAATCAGTATTGCCCTTAAACATATACATTTTCAAACATATTGTTCAGACGTCACTGAAAAAATGATGGGAGTTTTCCTCATTTTTACTTACGGTTTTTAAAATGCTTAGTTCATCAATTTGTACTTGGGCTTTATAGCTGTGCTATGTTTTTAGTCATGGAAAGGAAAGTAAGAGTATTGGGCAGTGTATTCCATGAAAAGCTGGAGACCTGGAAAACTCATTGTTTCCCGATGTGTTTTGAAGCCAGTTATGATTTCCCATCAGTATCCAGTATGATGACTTCACTACAGTGCTTATTATCCTGATGACTTGCTGTGGGGACTGATCTAATCACAAAAGAATTGTAGGCTTTGAATAGGGAGTGTCAGTTCACTAAACGTTCAGAGTACGGTTGCTCACTTTCTGAAATCATGCATTGTTCAAAACATTTTATGTTCTCATTTAAACTTACAGAGAAGTCATTTTGATTTTTATTTCTGACAGAGTTCCTTGGTTACAGAATGAGTTTGCATTCGTCTAGAATATTATCAGGTTGCCAAGTTATCATATGCCTCAGCTGTTGAGTAGTGTAAGTGGTGGAGTCAGCTGGAACCAATTCAAAATCTGCCTGTTGTCAGAAATGTAGAATTGTAATAATCTATAATATTAGGAATTATGAGCATTAGATTTAGAAGTCGAGAGTTTTGTTGGGTCTAGTCTTCAGACAGCCTTGAGAGGACTTCAAATCAGACTCTGTAGAAAAACAAGACTAGTGGAGAGTGAGCGCTAATTATTTATGGTGTAGTCAGTCTATTCTTGTATCTTGCTTTGGTCCGTTACTTCTGGGCAAAAATAGGCAACTGTTTGCTGAATTAGAATAACACAGAAAGAGCTATTTGCTACAAAGAAGGGTGCAGTGTTCTGATTCATATTCGAGTCCTGTTACTTGTAAAATATATTCATGGAATATTCAGGCCATCTGATTAAAAAAATATTTCTTCAGCTGATACCAAACTTCGGCTGAATAAAGGCATTTATTTTTGAGTAAAACATAATTCTTTATTATTGCTTATGCTAGAAATTGTCTACATCAGAGTGGCTTTCTTTTATATCTACAGTAAATTATCCAGTGTATCTACCGTGTAATACAAAACATTCTTAGTAGCTTAGCTTAAAAGATACAGTAGTATCTTATTTTTCTTCTTAAGTGTAAGGAAACTAACCCAAATGCTGTTATTGTAAATGATTAATTAGTTCTCATCTTATGAAATTCTGCTTTTTGAGTGTATCATTGGAATATTTGTTTTCCCAACATATTGTTGCTTTGTAGTATGATGTTAAGTGAGAAAATGAGATAATGTGAATTCAATACATTTTATTCTATACCTTAGAGATGTAATTTTAAAATGTTACATTATTTTGGTCCACCAAAAGGGTTATTTTTCTACTGATCTAGAAGTAAATCCGTTGTACCTAGACAACCGTAATGAAAGTGTTGCATTTATCATTCTCTATGAAAGCTGAATGGAATGGTCGTTTTGGTTACTTATCTGTAATATCACTAACCCCACTCCACCCCCTCACCCCCTGCAAACTGCTGTTCAGGCAATAGGCAAAGTTTTCTCTGTTTTTTACAAATACCTTTTATAATTGCTTTAGTTTCTTCTCTCATTGGGGCTATAAAATCTGCTTATGTGCATGGTGACAAAAGGAACGAAGACTACCATAATTTTCATTTTCAGTTCGGGTTTATTGCCTTTATTGATAGGTGATTAGTAAAAATTCTGTCATTTTACTCTGTAAATCGGCTCTGACACTCCCTTGAATTGAAAATTGGAGTATACAGGTTTCAGGGAATTTCTCTGCAGCATGTAATGTTCTAGCTCAGTGGTTTTCATTTGGCTTCTAGGATTCTGCAAAAACTTGATTTCAAATTTCTTCTGCTCATGCTCTGTTCATAGGTTAATAGTTATATAATAAGTGAACTTTAACTGTGCTGCATCATGATAATATTATATTATAGCTAGTCGTAATAGTGTAAGTCTGGGATTTTTGTTTTCTTTTAAAAGTGAAACAGGTTGAATTTGCTGAGTGTTAGTTAAGATTATGTTTGATTGTTTGTAACAGAAAACAAGTGATAGTGCTTAGCCAAATAGATGTTTTCTTTTTCTTAGGTACTCAGAAGTCCTAAATAGGCAAAACTGGGTTGTAGGGTACCCCCATTTGCTAGTAGGGACTCAGACTCCTCTATTTCTGTGTGGCTATTTATAGTGTATCTTGTGGTCGTTTTGTGATCACAAGATGGCTGCTCCTCTTCCAGCCCTTATGTCTCCATTCCAGGGGACAGCTGTTCCAGGGGCCATCTCTATCTGCAGGTAGACTAGGAAATGTAGATTTTTAAGCTGGTTTCATTTAGTGCCCTGAACAAAATTGAAGTTTTGTTTGTAAAGAATAAGGAAAGAATGGCAACTGGTTTTGCAATCAGCAGTGTCTGGCACATGGAGGGCAAAGTGTGCTAAAATTGGAAACTAAAATTGTGCTAAAAAGTGTGCTAAAATTGGAAATTTGGATACATATTAGCAATCATCACACAATATATTTGACTTCACTAAAGTTTGAAGGAGATCTGAGAGCTCCATGAGGTTTCTGAGTATTTTCAAAATGATGCAATTGAATGTTTTATGTTACAACATGGGTTTGAAAAGTCATTCTCACCAAATAATTAGGATTAAATTGTGTTTATTGCCTCACACAATAAGGAGTGTATATGAGTTCAGAAATGTGGGAAATTATTAGGTATTGTTAGTGAATTTAATTTTAAACTTCTACTGCTCTTTTCAGTTTCTTTTGTTCTTAGAGAGTTATCTCAACATTTATTTAGCCCAGAGACTTTAAAAAGAAGGCTTATGCTTTTAAAAACTTCTAGGTTTTTTGTTTGTTTGTTTGTTTTGTGTTTGAACAATTTGGAGATGCTTGTTTTCTGGCTCAATAACTTTTTAGGTAATCAGTGTAAGGACAGGTGGTGAAAACAATTTATTGTCTTACTGCTATCTTGTAGTCTGACAAAGAAGTGTTTGTATTTCTGCCTTTGGGTCATATGTGCCTCAGGATCCTGGCTCTGTGGGGAGCTGGAATATTTGACCAAAGCATCTTCATGCAATTGGAGATTATGAAAATATCTGAAGCTATAGAGGTGATAACAAGATGGAATATCTAGGCTGTCATGTTCATTTCTGTTTTAGTTCCATAACTGAGTATAAAAGTACACAAGAACATACCCAAATCATGTGGCCTGGTGGACTAATTGGGAAGAGAAGATGATTTGTAGTTTCGAATGTTTGTTATTTCATATTAAGTAAACATAGATGCTTCTGTTTCATGGAAGTCTGTCTATAATGGCTTTGAAAAAAAAAACAGGAAAGACTTCCGTGTCCATTTCTTAACTCTTAATATTTCAAGGATTACATTCTACCTACGTCCAAGGAGGAATTTCAGGTAATTATTTGCTGAAGTATGTCATTGTTTCTGTAAGTGATCAAATGAGACCCCTTCTTATTCATTTTTTTTTTTTTTGCTTGTCATTTAATGCAATTTTATTTGCTTTTGTTTTCTGACCTGCCTCATCTCTCCCAAAAGAAGCAGCAAATAATTCTGCTTAGGCTGGGGAGAAGCTTTATATTTGGGGTCAAATGGGATTTCACCCTGTGAGAAGGTGAAAAGTACCAGGGAGGAAAACTCCAAGAGGAGAAACTAGCATGGCTGTTCCATTTCATTGACATAATTGCCAAAATCATTTTGATCGTTGGCTGAAGTGCACCATAGGTTTCAGGGAAAGGATTGGTTAGAATTTGTAGGAAGATGGATATGGATGAATGATGGAGGGTTATGCTGTACCAGATTGAAAGCAGTCTTGAGTGGCATGCCCAGGACTGAGTTTGGGCTTTATTCTTTAGGCCGTGAGGGTGACCCTTTGTGATCCCCAGCAGGAAGTTAGATAGATATTAGAAAGAACACTCTGGCAGCAGGGTGGAGGACTGAGTGGAAGGGAAGACTCAGGCAGGGAGACAGGTTATGTGGGTACTGTAAAATTATAGTGGTTGGAATGGAAGGCTGATTCAAGAGAAATTTCAGAAATTGTCAGGATGGCTGATTAGTTGGTTCTGCACGTGAGGACAGGAGGTGGGTGCAGCAACTTTTGTTGTTGAAGTTATGTCCGAAAAAGTTTGAAATGTTTCCTTTTTAAGTTTTTTAAAAACTTGTAGTATGTATTTATTAGAAAAGGTGTTTTTAAAACATTTTTATTATTAATCACAATTAGACCTTTCTTGGTAGTTAAATGGAATGAAAGCTATTTTGCTTGACCTTGGAAATACAGCAAGTAGTGTGCCCTAGAATACTGGAATGCTCTATTTAATGTAGAGCACTTTAAGTAATACCTTATCAGTCTGTTTGTTGTGAATCCTCTGAGCATGATTAGTAGCATCTTAGAGCAGTGGATTTGTTTTCCATAAGCAAATAAAATAATTGAATTCATATCCTTTTAAAAGGTAAATATATATGGTGAAAAAACTGTCAATATATTTCAATAATTTTTAATATTTGTTTTGATTTCAAAAATCTTAATTTATTCTTTGTTTATTTTCTACATAAACTTCAGCAAATATGTAGAGTTAGTTTGGTTTGGTGTATAAAATGTTAAGTGGTTTTATGTTCATTTAAGTTCTCGGCTACCCTACAATTTGAGCCTTAAGCCTTAAATTTTAATTTAAAATTGCAAAACAATAACTACCATTTATATGTCAACCTACTCATATGCCTGGCATGATGCTGGGTATTGCATATGAAATACATATATGTTATATATATATGTAAGTTTAAAGAATCACATAGCTATAGTGGTAGAAATGGCATTTGAACATCAAATATATATTTGGCCTAAACTATATATTTTTAGTGTCATTATGTTGACTGGGAGATATTGCAGAAATAGTTATGAAAATATATTTATTAAGATTCTGATTTTGATTAATACTACAACTTTCTGAGATATGTTAAATGCATGAAATTGAAGTTAATAGTTTATACATTTATAGATATTGCTTTTATTCAAATATTAGATTTTGGAAGTCAAACTGTTGTGTCTTAGTTGTATTATCAATTCTAATGATTAGTTATAAAAAGACAATAAAATTTTAATATGAGCATTTCCAGTGTGTATTTGGGTCAAGAAGATTTTGAATAGAACTGTTTTTGTAAATGTTACCAATGAATGTGACTGCTTTGATACATGCCTGAAATGTTTTCTGGAAAGAATTGTCAAAGAGAGTTGACAAAGTCTTGATTTTACTCTAGTGGGTGAAAATATTTCCCAGTGAACCCTGGTATTAAAGATATTGTACAAACATACTATTGTTCTAGTGCCCCTATATTCAGTGCTATGGTTCTCCATGCTGGCCATGCCAGTGTAATGATGTGTTTTGTTGATTTTGGTGTGAAATAATACTACTTGTCTAGTGAGGTAGACACTGGGTTAATAAAGGCGGGATAAAATAGGGCATATGGAATATTCTGAGCAGTAGAGATTATGTAGGTAGTCAATGAATTAGGTAGACCTAAGAACTCAAGTACTGTGGCTCTTCCTACACCAGTAGTCTTTTAAAAAATGCATACATTATTTTTTAGAGCAGTTTGAGGTTTATAGCAAAATTGAGCAGCAACTACATAGTTCCCATATACTCCCTCTTCCTCCCCCATCGTTTCTCGTATTTATATCTGGTACTGGTGTGGTACATTTGTTGGAATTGATGAACCAATATTGATAAATTGATTCATCAATTACATAGTTGATTACAAGATTAATAGTTTAGGGTTTCCTTTGTTGTACAGTTCTATAGGTTTTGACAAATATATAATATCATGTGTCTATTATTATAATATCATACAGAAGAGTTTTACTGCTCCCAAATCCTCTGTGTTTGACCTATTTGTTCCTCTCCAGCTCCAGAACCCATGACAACCACTGATCGTTTTGCTCTCTCTATATTTTATGTTTTTACAGAATGTCATATAGTTGGAATCCTACAGTATATAGATTTTCTGACTAGCTTCTTTCACTTAGCAATATGCATTTAAAGTTCCTCCATGTCTTTTCATAGCTTGATAGCTCATCTCTTTTTATTGCTAAGTTCATTGTCTGGAAGTACCAAGTTTACTTATCCATTCACCTACTGAAGGACATCTTGGTTGCTCCTAAGGGTTGACAGTTATGAATACAACTGCTCTAAACAGTTGAGTGCAGATTTTTGTGTGGACATGTTTTCAAGTCATTTGTGTAAAGGAGTATGATTGCTAGATTGTATGGTACGTTTAGCTTTGTGAGAAACTTGTCTAACTTGACTTCCAAAGTGGGTGTACTGTTTTTCATTTCCACCAGCAATGAATGAGAGTTCCTGTTGCTCCACATCCTATCAGCATTTGGTATTGTCACTGTTTTGTATTTTAGCCTTTCAGATAAGTGAGTGGTGGTATTTCATTATTGTTTTAATTTGCAGTTCCCTAAATGACATATCATCGTAAGTATCTTTTTTATTTGGAGATGGAGTCTCACTCTGTCACTCAGGCTGGAGTGCAGAGGCACGATCTTGGTTCACTGCAATCTCTGCCTCCTGGGTTCAAGTGATTCTCCTGCCTCAGCCTCCTGAGTAGCTGGGATTACAGGCGTCCACCACCACGCCTGGCTAATTTTTGTATTTTTAGTATAGATGGGGTTTCACCATATTGGTTAGGCTGGTTTCAAACTCCTGACCTCGTGATCTGCCTGCCTCGGCCTCCCAAAGTGCTGGGATTACAGGCATGAGCCACCGCGCCTGGCTAGTATCTTTTTATATGCTTGTCATCTGTGTATTTCCTTTCGTGAGGTGTCTGTTCAGATCTTTTGCCCGCTTTTTAAGCATTTTTTATTTTGAGACACGGTCTCACTCTGTCACCCAGACTGGATGCAGTGATAAAATCATAACTCACTGTAACCATGAACTTGTGTCTCAGCAGATCCTCCTGCCTCAGCCTCCCAACTATCTGGGACTACAGGCATGTGCCACCATGTTGGGCTAATATTTTTATGTTATATAGAGACAGGGTCTTGCTGTGTTGCCCAGCCTGGTCTTGAATTCCTGGGCTCTAGTGATCCTCCTGCCTTGGCTTTCTAAAGTGCTGGGATTTACAGGTGTGAGCCATCATGTCTGGCCCTTTTGCCCACTTTAAATTGTTTTTTTACTGTTGAGTTTTGGAGTTTTTTGTATATTTTGGATACCAGTCCTTTATCAGATATGTTTTGCAAATGATCAGTAACCTTTTTATACCATTACCTCCTTTTGACACCTTTGAGCCACTGCATATTATAGGTATTATTTAAATGATTAAGGACCTGATTATTTCCTTTTATATGGTCATAGCATTCTTAAGTACTATTTTGTTTTAGCTATGTGTGTTATTTATTGTATCTGCTTCATAGAGTTGTATGTGGTGACTCTGAGTTCAGCAATCTGACAGTTTGCTTTGGTGTATCTAATATGCTGTTGTAGCTGCAATTCAGGTATCCAGTTGGTTGGCAGCTATGATGCTTTATAACACTTGAGTCTAAAATTAGTCTAACTGTTCTATTTTAAGCATACACTGAAATTAGTAGTCCATGTCCTGTAAAACATGTGAAAGTTAAAAACTCTTAGATATTGAATTACTTCTTTTAAAATGTAATCAGAAGTAGAGTTGGATAGAAAGTTTGTAAGTAAGAAAGTAGTTAGTGAGAAAGTTTTGTTGTGATAATTTGATTATGGCCTGGATGTAGTGCTGTATGTATACAGTATCCACAAACACAGAGTTTCACACTGTTGCCTCTTAGAGTTAAGACAGTGCTTTCATGTAAATGATTACATGTGATTTTAAAAATATGAGTTGAGTTACAGCAAGATTATTTGCTTTTTTTCTGTTAGCATATTTTAGAAGAGTCGCAGTTCCTAAATGTTTAGAATTCTGGAACACTATTGACTGCCGTTGCTAGAAAAAAGAGAGTGGTTAAAGGAGTACTTGGTTGTTCATCTTGTGACCTTGTGATAACCTTATTTGTGTAACAGAAACTAGATAATGTTGAAAATAAGTCAGGGCATGGTGGCTCATGCCTGTAATCTCAGCACTTTGGGAGGCCAAGGCAGGTGGATCTCCTGAGGTCAGTAGTTCGAGACCAGCCTGGCCAACATGTGAAACCCCATCTTTACTAAAAATATAAAAATTAGCTGGATGTGGTGGCAGATGCCTGTAATCCCAGCTACTGAGGAGGCTGAGGCAGGAGAATCACTTGAACCTGGGAGGCGGAGGTTGCAGTGAGCTGAGATCATGCCATTGCACTCCAGCCTGGGTGATAAGAGCAAAACTCTGTCTCAAAAACAAAAAAAGAATATTGAAAATACTTAGTAGATAAAAAGCGGAGTGATTCAAATTAAGAGTTTGATTTTGCATATAATATGAATTTTATACCTCTTGAAGCAATAGTTTGTGCTATAGAGGCATTTTTTTTTTTTTGCAGTGTTATTTGAATATCTCTGCATTAGTCTGTTTTCACGCTGCTGATAAAGACATACCCGAGACTGGGCAATTTACAAAATAAAGAGGTTGGACTTACAGTTCCTACAGTTCCACATGGCTGGGGAAGCCTCACAATCATGGTGGAAGGCAAGGAGGGGCAAGGAGGGGCAAGTCACGTCTTACATGGATGGCAGCAGACAAAGAGAGAGAACTTGTGCAGGGGAACTCTTCTTTTTAAAACCATCAGAATCTCGTGAGACTTACTCACTATCACAAGAACAACACGGAAAAGACTTGCCCCCATGATTCGATTATCTCCCACTGGGTCCCTCCTTCAACACCTGGAAATTCAAGATGGGATTTGGCCAAAATATGTCAGTGTCCTTTAAACAATCTCAGAAGCTTTAACAATTTAACTACTATGGATAATGTGTAGTCTTTATACTTTTCTTTGAACCTTTTTGGAAGGTCTAAAGCAGGACTGAAGGATTCTAAATTACAGAAAGCAAGATGCAAGGATGCTTTAATTTTCTTGTGGAAAAAGACATGTACTTATATATCCCTTTCCATTTAGAAAACTATATAGAAATTTAAATTTGTGCTTCAGTAGAAGTAAAATACTATAAATGGAATGAAATACTTTTATAATTAGCATTTTTTGAAAGCATTCAGGCAGTATTGTTCCCAACCTTTCTCATATTTCTAGTCAGAAATTAATGGATCATATGCTTCAAGTGAACATATTACCATCTAGTATATTCTCTGTTCCCTCATCCCCATCGTATTTTGTACTCAGTCTTTCCCTGGAAAAACTGGGAAGAGATGAAGGGTTTAGAACTGGGAGAAGCAGGTCTTCACCAGTTTGGAACATGTGGTTTAATTCCAAATACTTATTGATCCTATACATTAAAATATGCTAAGGAATCAGGGCCTACAGAAGGAAGAGGAACACAGATTTGTAGTCTCTCAAAGAGCAGAGTTTGGTGACGAAAGTGGACCAGCTACACTCATTATATGTGAGTGCTACACAAGAGGAGTGATACGAGCAACCAGGGGTTTCACAAGCTGGGCTGGCATTTGAAGGAAGGCAGAATTTCAGGGGGAGCTGGGGAAGGGAGAAGCTTTGTCTTATGTGTGGGTAGATGGTGTAGACAGAGATTTTTCTTGGTCTTACCATGTCATTTGGACAATCTGACCTTGCATTTCACCTTTTACATTGTAGGAAAAGTATTATCACAAAATTGAATTACTACTTTAATATAAACAAGATAGATTTTGCTTATAGGTAACCAGTGTTGAGTTGAAGATTTTATCCTTCATTTTTAAGAACTCTGCTTTATCATACATATGTTATGAAACCTGAGGGTTTAGTAATGAGAAATAAGTTTTAGCCACGGCTCAGCAAATGTAAAGATTGGATGTGACACTCTTAATATGGTGTAGGAAACTCTCAATTAGATTGCTGATCATAATAATTTTAGCACTTTATACTTTTTTTTACATATATGATACAATTTGATTCTTATAACAATTCTCTGAGAGAGGTAACATAAGTGCCAGTGCCCTTATTTTATAGGCAAGGAAATCAGGCTTCCATGATTGCATTGACTAGGTGGTGGACTGGGGCTAGAATTCTGGTCTTCTGATAGCCAGTCTAGAGAACACTGTACTGTAGGTAATTGTGGCTCATCCTTATATGCAGTCAAAGTTATCATTAATAATGTGGACTATAGGTAATATATGTGGTGAGAGGTAAATAGTCTCTGTTTAAGTAAACAGCAGTTGAATATTGCTATTGTTCTGGAATTACAGTCCATATTTAGGAAGAAGTATGGCTTACCTTTTGTTTAATGTGGTTTTGGGCTACCACGTCCGTAAACTTTGGTGAAAAGTTCTATTGCTGACTGTAGAGGATTTAGTTACTTGAGGGAAAAACTCCATTATCATCTCTTGCTTTCGTTGTTAATTGAAGTGGCTCTTAAAATTAGAGGGTTGTACATTTAGACAGAAAAACTATCCCGTTGACTAAAGATGTAATTTCTGTAGTACTCAGTGATGAAGGAGGAACCGTGTAAGTACTTGGGGGAAAATATAGAAAGAAAACTTACAACATATACTTGGTAACATTTTTGGAAAATAAAGAAGTGGACAAAAGTAGACAAAATGAGTAAAAATCTGTAATTCAATTACCTATATACGTTAATTTTATGACATATGTCCTTTTCCATTTCTTTTTTTCTCCATAATATATAACATTTAAAAATTGAGACTACTGCATGTACAGTTCTATATCCTGCAGATGCACTTAATATATCACAGCATTTTTTAATGCCATGAGATATCATTTCAAACCATTTTCATGACAATGCACAATGTGTGGTAAACAGTCTGATGAAACATTTAAGCAGTTTTGTATCCTGACAGTTTTTGGTTAATATTATTACATTGGTATTTTTCCATGTAATTACAAGCTTCAGAAACACAGTTTTTCAAGATAAGAAAGAAGTCATATGGATGATATAAGCCAATTAGCAATTAAATATTTATAAGATAGTGCCTAATTCATGATTGAGTAGATTCTTTAGTTATATATCCAATTAAATTCTAATCACTATGAATTTTAGAAATTCAACAATAAGGGAAGCAACTACTAGTACTCAGGAGATCTGATTTTCATTCCTAACTCATGCTAAGTAGCTAGTTTTGGATGGCTTATACATGAAAACGAATGATTGCCAAGGTTCTTTATCATCCTGTTATACCTGCCTTAATTAATTACTTCATTATTTATTTATTTCTTGAGTGTTTCTTATGTGCCAGCAACTATTTTAGGTCCTTGGGGTGCTAGACATAAAAAATTAATGGTCTTTTATGTTTTTTTAAAGAGTTATGAATGTGTCACTTCATACTGATATGATCTGGTTACTTTTGACATCATTTTCTGACATACTTTCCATTGTTTATGGCGTACATCTCATTTTTTATTTTGGAAATGATCACCACATTCATGGTTTTAATTTTTTGTAGAAACTATTATTGATTCCATTTCAAAACCCTTTTAAAATGCCTTCCAGCCTTTTGATATAGTTTGCAATCATTTATTGCATTTGTATTTCATTACTTGTACTAGGCTTCAAGACTCTATTATTTATTAATGGTATTCAATCAAGGAGTACTTTGGGGCATTAGATTTATCTGTAACATTGCCAAGTCAAACTTTGGAAGAAACTCACACTTTTAAAAGTGTTTTTACTCTCATTACATGTATTAATGATATGTAAACTTTGAGTGTGTGCAAATGGCCTCTTTTGGGAAGTTTTAAAGTTACCTATTTTGTCACTATGTGTTGTTCTTGCATGTCTAGGTCAGTGTTTCTTTTGTGTTTGGCTAAGTGATCACCATATACATGCAGTTTTCAGTAAAGGCCTAAATGTTGTCCCCTCCAAGGCTCCTTTTTCCATCTCCAGTTAATGGAAGATGTTTTTCATAGTACTTTTAATTCCATGTTAGCAGTGAACTTGAACAAGCTATTTCTGGTTGGCCATTTCTTTCTCCAAGATTTTTAAACCAGTGTTCTGAGTCTTGGGGGAACTACAGCTTCAAGACTAGGGATTGTGGTCTTCAGCTTTGAAGTGGCTTCATTCTGGGGGTTAGTGAAGCTTTCTAGATTTGTCTTTCCCTTCTCTTATTCTACCCTTCCCCTCCTCCCCATGAACAGAACTATAGGATACTTTAGGGAACAGAACTATAGAACTACTCTTGGGTAGTTCTGTTTCTAACCCTGATTCTGCTCTCCCACCTGCCCAGCTTTTGAGAATTACCATTGCCTGTAGGGAAAAAGATGTAAACATTGAGTATGTTGATTTTCACTTATTTCATTTTATCCTCAAGAAAACTAAAGTCCAGAAAAGGAGGGTCAGTAAAGGAAAAAGCAAGCTCTAAACTGAGGTCTCCTGATTATTAGTTCTTCACATTATTCAGTCTCCTTTGTTTCTTACTGGTGTATAGAAGCTGCTTTCACTGGCTATATCCAAGTCAATGAAAAGTAAGGGCAAGAATCTAGAAGAAATGAGTGGAAAAAGTGAAGCAATAGCAAAGACAGAAGTAGTGATATCAGTGTTATTCTTTACATGCAATAAGAGGAATGCTGAGGTTTCAGTGTTACCATTGATGTTTCTGTATTTTAGGGCCTTGCGTTATGTTGATAATGGTACATTGCATGCAGCAGGCTATCAGTGTTCTGGGGCTTTAAGAAATAGATTCAGACTAATATAAATTGGCACTATAACATGGAACTAAAATATTTCCCACCTCAAAGAGTTGGATGAAAATTTGGCTGCAGCTTTTGGATTAGTGTGTTGCTGTCTGGCTGTTTCCTAGTTAACTATAAGATCCAGGCTCCGCGCAGGCAGATCTAGGCCACTGACCACCTCAGCCATCACCCCTCCCCATGGCCTGCATTTTGAGAGTATGCTGGATCTGGATCCTTCCCATATGCCCACCTCAAATGGGCATATGGTAGGTCTCTGTGTATGTGTGTGGGGGTGGGGTACAAAGAAGGAAAAGTGCAGTGAAAAAGGGAAAGGGAATGTATCTCCTGCTGTTTCTGAGAGTTTGCGAGACAGAAGCTTTTAGATGAATGGTAGCCCAACTCCGTTTCTTATCATTTGGGTCTCCGCACATATATTTTACACTCCCCCCAACTCTTCCGCCCCTGCTCAGTTCTGTTTCTTCTGGCTCTCCTGGTGTCCTCAGTTCCCTCTATGCTAACAGCAGGTAAATGCATGGTTGGGAAGGATGTGACTTGGAAAGTGTGATTCTAATATAAACATGCCTACAGTTTATTAAATATACTTTTTATAGCTCCACCATTCTGTATTCAATTTTTATTCTAGATTGACTACAAAATGTCAATATATGTTTTACATTGATAATATTGTTGCTATTGTTTTACATTTTTTTTTTTTTTTTTTTTTTGAGACGGAGTCTCACTCTGTTGCCCAGGCTGGAGTGCAGTGGCACGATCTCAGGTGACTGCAACCTCTGCCTTCTGGGTTCAAGCGATTCTCAGCTTCCTGAGTAGCTGGGATTACAGGCACACACCACCACGGCTGGCTAATTTTTGTATTTTTAGTAGAGATGGGGTTTCACCATGTTGGTCAGGCTGGTCTCAAACTCTTGACCTTGTGATCCACCCGCCTCGGCCTCCCAAAGTGCTGGGATTACAGGCGAGAGCCACCACGCCCGGCCATGTTTTACCATTTTTTAAATTAAAAATGTAGTTGTACATTAGCCTGGATGATCTAACCTTTACTTAAACAGCATTTTTAAGAGAAAATGTGTTATACTGACAAGTGAATTTCTATAGCACAGGCCATTAATTAATCGGAGATACATTTTTGACAGTGGGCAAGTCTAAAGAGAGATTTAAAGGATTTTTTAAAAAACTAGGAGTAGTTTTTTTAAAGTTAGAAACTACTTTTCTTGTTACAGTCTTCTAAAAACACTTACTATAACATCCAGCACTGGCAAGAACATGGGGAAACATTGCTCTCCTGCACTGCTTTTGAGAGTGTGACTTGTTACTGTCTTTGGAGAAAGGATACTGCTGAAGACACATCTACTCCTTGACCCAGCAGTATTTCAGAATCTTTCCTGAGGGTGGAATTTAAGTGCAAAGTTTGTAATAGCAGAATACTGGAAACATCCTGAATGACCAGGAATAGGGAATAGTTGAATAAATTTTGATATTCAAATGTTAAGCAACTAATAAGTAATATGAGTTAAATCTCTAAATATAGACTTCTAATATCTCTGCCATATAGTTTAAAGGAAAATTAAAAGGCAGATGAGTATGTGTTTGGCATTCTTGTAAAAAAAGAAAAAAAATTCTATATGCAAATATAGAGAGCTATGAAAATAGAGAAACCAAACTTAAGAGTGGTTAGCTCCCAAGAACAAGTTTTCTTTTCATCTCTGAATTTGACATTTTAAAACAGATATTTATTACTTCTATAATAAATATAAATACCACCACAAATAAAGTAGAAAGTTTAAAATAATAAAATTATTAAATATTTTCATGCATATAAAATATTGCCAGTTTTTGAGAAAAGCTTCTTCCATGTGGTTCTGACAGGTATAATTTATAAGCAACATTGTGGGTATTAAGTGACATTGACTTAATAGGCCATCTGGTACTTTCATAAACAATTTAGAGACTTATTGTTTGTGTGGTCATTTATGGCTGAGGTGGGCCATTATGACCCTAGCTATTATTTTCAGTGTCTGATTTGATCGTACACTTGCAGGCTGTCTTTCTAGGCAAAGTACAGTGGGATGAGAAGACACTGCCTTGCATAAGTCAGACATGTGTAATATTGGTCCCTAAAAAGGGCCATCGTAAGCCAAAGGATCCGTTTGTTTTGTTTCTTATCTAACTTTACTTTTTTCATTCATTTATTTAATAAATTATATATAGTGTTATTGAGTGCCATGACATATACAAAGATGAAAAAAGATGATGTTGCTTTCCTTTAGGTGATCTCAGTCTGTTGGGGAAAACCAGCATGGTTTGTCACGGGACAATTAAGGTGCTGTATATGCAGTACAAATGAAGTACTCTAAGAGCCACTTTCTTAAACCCTTTACTTGGTGAGCCCAGTGTGTTCTGTACCCATTATCTTGTTTCATAGTTGTAATTCTCCGACAGTAAGGATAAAGAAGTTTTAGAAGAGTCCTATAGTACAACTTCTTTTTCTGTGAATTGTAATAGAAATTAACCCCACAGTTGTAAGGAAATACCTGATACTAAGAGATGATATGGAAATAGTAGGGAGATTAGAGAAAAGCAAGTTGCATATTTGTTTATAAAAACAGAAGATAGGATACTTTTGATGTTTGCAAAAGCAAGTTAGAAAACTACAGAAAATATTTTTTATGTAAGTCTTTTTAATACTTCTGCTGCTTATCATGGTGCTTGGCATATTGTAAATACTCAATAATTATTTTTTCTAAAAAGGTTGAATGAATTTCTACTGCAGATTTTGGGCTTTTAAGATTTTCTGAATTCAGTTTCTTAACCAAGCTAACTCTAGATAATAGTTCCAGTCAAGTACACTACCTTCACTAATTTTCTCCCAGCAATTTAAAAACTGCCAAGCAGATGAAGTTTGAAGTAAGTTTTGTAATTTTCAAGAATTATACAGGCCAGGCATGGTGGCTCACCCCTGTAATCCCAGCACTTTGGAAGGCCGAGGTGGGCGGATCAGGAGGTCAAGAGATCGAGACCATCCTGGCCAACATGGTGAAACCCCGTCTTTAACAAAAATACAAAAATGAGCTGGGTGTGGTGGCGTGCACCTGTAGTCCCAGCTACTAGGGAGGCTGAGGCAGGAGAATTGCTTCAATCTGGGAGGCGGAGATTGCAGTGAGCTGAGATTGCAGCACTGCACTCCAGCCTGCCAATAGAGCGAGACTCTGTCTCAAAAAAAAAACCCAAAAAAAACCCCCAAAAAATTATACACATTTCCTTATTTCATGCTACATAATTTCTTTATGTGGAAGATAGGCAAAATGAACTGTTGCCATAGTGAAGGACAAAATTCTAGAGAGAAAAGATTCAATTTAGATAAAAGTAACATGGTGCTGGAACATGTGGAACGAAAATACTGAGGGGAGGCTCAGAATAGGAGTGTGCCTTTAGACAACAATGGCAAAATTCACGGACAGACTTACTTAGAAATTTGTTGGGAACTCAGAGAATAGTGTTGTCCCAGGGTGTTCTTTGTTTACTTTAGAGATAGTGTAGGCTCACCACCTGTAATCCCAGCACTTTGGGAGATCGAGGCAGGTGGATCACTTGAGGCCAGGAGTTGGACACCAGCCTGGCCAATGTGGTGAAATCATGTCTCTACTAAAAATACAAAAAAAATTAGCCAGGCTTGGTAGCGGGCACCTGTAGTCCCAGCTACTCGGGAGGCTGAGGCAGGAGGATTCTCCTTGAACTTGGGATTCGGAGGTTGCAGTGGAGCCAAGATTGCGCCACTGCACTCCAGCCTGGGTGACAGAACGAGACTCCTTCTCAAAAAATAAATAAATAAAATAAAATAAGATAAAAATAAATAATAGTGTAGCATTTTTTTTAAAGTGGCTGTATATAGTTCTAGAACCTCTAAATATAAAAGGTCTAGAGGTATACTGCTAGGGTCAGCACATATATAGCAACTTCAGGTAACAGGAAATTTAATGTTACCTATTCTACCATTTTAATGATTTATTTGAGGATCTGGGAAATTTTTTTGCTATGAACTTTCACTTTTTACTTCGGAGGCAATACTCTTGATTCTGCCTACTCCTTTCTGATGATTCTTCACCTGGCTTCATACAGTTTCCTTACACACATATACATAGTGCTCAGGTAAGAATGCAACCCCTTGCAGATCTCTGGGATTTGCTTTTGTGCAGTCTCTTGGTTCTCTGCTCTGCAAATTCTAGTTGTCTTGACCTCCTCAGATGAACTGTCTCTTCACCTGAGGGAGAACTGCTGCCTCCCCTTGCGTCCCATCCCCTCCCTGGTTTCTTCTTCCTGTACCATATCCTGGAAACTCTCCAGGCAGTAAGCTGAGGGTAATAGTAGGACTCACCTTGTCTGTTTCTCTTTTCTTAGAGATGACACTCCCCTGTGCTGCGTGTTGTTTATTGCCCCAAAACTGTGATTTCATAAATTTGTGTCTGTATATTTAGTTATTTACAGTAGAGAATAAATCCCATCTCTGTTAGTATCATGCTCAGAGGTAGAATGTCCTCCTTTTCTCCTTAAATAAAACTCACATGTACATAAAATTTGCATGAATTTTCTTTAGAATTAGATAGACTATAGACATGTTGTGGGCTTATAATCCGCAAAGTCTTTAATATACTCTATCCACATCTCTCTTAATAAACGTGGATAAAGTGTATATTAAAGACTTTGATGAAAGTCTTTGATGGAAGACTTGGATGGAAGCTCTGGACTGAGCTTGGTGATAGTATAGCAGGGAAAAAAGTATAGTCTGAGTTCATGTATTTGCCTTTGTGTTAAGCTAACCCTAAAAATATTAAAGTTGGGTTGTAGCTGGAGAATTAAGACATGATAGGTCAGATTTCGATATTTTCCTACTAATGTGAATGTTCCTATGTGATATTTAAATTTGGATCAGTTTAGTAAAACTGTTTTCATAGGGCAGTCAGAGAGGAAAGATTCTTTTTGTAGTGACGGTACATTTATTCTGAATAATAATAGGGCAGAATCATAATGCCAAGATTGTATAATTTAGCTCCTGCATTTTATTTCTGAGAAGAATTAGGTTCAGAGATATTCAGCTCATAGAACTAGTTAGTACTAGAGTTGGAGCTGGAGCCCAGGTATTCTCATTTCTGGTTTAATGCTTTTTCCATTTAATCATGCTGCCCAGAGAAAGTCCTTGTACTCTTTAAGCCCCCAGACATATGCAGTATACTTCTACCTCCTGGTCCTGAACACATAGGGTGAGTCTTGAGGGCCCAGCCAGCTTGCTTCCTTGCAAGCTTCATTCTGTGCTATGTAAACATTGCCACGCATTTGACATGAATCGAAGTACTTAGCTGATCCCTTTGAACACATTATTTATGCCATGTATTGCACTAGATCCCAACAGAAGACATGCAGTGAGCAGTTGGAGTACCTGACCATTATTTTGAAAGTTAATATTTGTGTTTCAGCTAAAGTGACTGTGGGCCTGTTTGATATTGAATTGAGTTGCTAAGTAAAGTCAGAAGGTCAAAACAATTTTAAGAGATGTGTGGACTGTATCTGATGACAGTTTGGCACTTAGCTTTTATCTCCTTAAGGTGGCCTCCATATTGAACCATGGCAGATTAGCCTTGTTATTTTAAAAGAATATTGAATCTGTTGGGCCTTGGCAGTTTGGAAAGGCAAGACCTCTGTCTGGTGTAATTGTAGGCAAAGGTATGTGGTCCTTTAGGGACACATTTTTGAAAGGGAACCTCAGCTTGGCAGTCAAGTTTGCATACACAGCAACATATAGGGAGAAGAAGTAAAGATAACTAACATTTAGACTTGTCATCCTTTTTTTTTTCTGTGAAAAAGAAACTAAAAGTAAAAGAAATTAGAGATAATTTCTAATAATCACTATAACAATAGGCAGTAATGTACTGGGAAGTATTTGGCAACCAGCTATTTGGGGAAAAAGTGTTGATTTATAGCATTTTTTCATTTTCTGGTGTGAATACTTTTACTATGGCTGATTTCGGGTGACCAAGTTGATGTCACTGAGTGCAGAGTTGGGAAGAGATATGCAGTAGCATATCTATATCATATAGTATTTCCACGATACAGATGTACTAGATGTAAACAAACTCGTGTAAAGATACTAGTAAATGTAAAGAAATTAGTTAAGTGATGAGTTTTGAATATTTATTATCTTTGTTGTTGGTGTAATTTATTTAATTGAAGGCTGGTGTAATTTAATTTTTAATGATGGCTTTGCTTAAGAATTGGCTAACACAATTGTGAAAATTCAACAATCCACTCTCAAGTTGTTATGAGTTGCCTCTAGCATACTACTGAAAACAGGTAACACTTACAGAACATGTACACTGCCTTCCAAGCATAGTATAAGTGTTTTCTGTGAATTATGTCATGCTCAAAGCAATGACTTGAAGTAGGTACTTAAAGTATCCTTATTTTGCAGTTGCTATAATTGAATCACATAGTGGTTAAATAACTTACCCAAGGTTACAGTTTGAAAACGGCAGAGCTGGGATTCTAAACCAGGCCATCTGTTTCTAGAGCCTATGCTCTTAACCAGCTTGCCATACTGCCTGTTGAGGTTACAGATATTCTTGAATGTGAGGCAGTGGTAGCTATGATAAATTTTAAGTAAATTACTCATGGTTCAGAATTATTTTATGACTTGTTTCAATAATTGTTTGGATTTTATTTGAGTTTTATTTATGACAAAATGTTACTATCCTTAATATATGAATGCTTATATAAATCAACAAGAAAAGCTATTCTCTCTTCAGTAGAAAAACAGACCAGAGACTTCAATAGGCAGTTCATAAGAAAAGAACTAACAGTGGCCAGTAAACATTGAAGGCAGGGACAGTGTCCATTTTGTTCATTGCAATATTAACCCAACCCTTGCAGAGTGCCTGACACATAGCAGGGCTCTATAAATGTTATTTTAGTACCTGTTAATTTTTTATACATTTTAATAAAGTACATAAATATTTCTTGTCCTTTTGCTTATACTAAGCTATTTTCTAATGTTGCCTTTAAATAATTGAATTTTTAAAGAAAGTGTTTCTGATTATATAGTTAGAGACATTTTGTTATTAAAACTCCCTAAGTTCAAACAAGGATGAAGAGGCCTAATAAATTACTGTTTTCTTAATTATAATTAATCAATGTATGCCATTGTATATAATTTCACTAAGTAAAATGGAGGTTCTTAAGAGACCTACTGAAATTATGAGAAATCTCTGTGTAATTTCTAGAACCTTTAAGTTACAAGTAGTGATGTTTTAATGCATTGAGCTGTTTTATCTACAAACCTTGTTGAGGAACAGTGTACCCTGGAAGTTCAGAGACTGATGTTTTTCCTTTGCGGCTTTTCCCAGTTTGCCGTCTCTTTCTCCTCTCTGGTAGATGTTTTAGCCGTGTCAGAGCGCAAATATACTTCTGATGGATGTTGTGAATTATTTTGAGAAAATGTATCAGAACAATATTTCTGGTGCTGACAGCTCCTTTTTGGAGTTTAGGAATTTGAAATTTCTGAAATGGCTTAAAAGAAGTGTTTTAGTTGCATTACTAGACTTGTCATCCTTGGTATAGATAAGCCCTTGCTGTAGTATTTTTTTTCTGAAGATGGAAAAGTCAGTAAGGGTAAAGGTGGGAAAAATGGACAAACATTGATTGAATGATGACCCAGGGTCAGACCCAGTGCTAAGTGTATACATGCGTTATTCATCAAAGTAAAAGCTTTCTTATTCAGCAATTCAGAAAAAGCAGTTGGCGGAGGTGGTAGGAAACCAGTTCCTATGGAAAGTATGCAATTCACTAAAAGGTAATAGTATTGCTCTATGACATTGGTTACATATCAGAGTACTTTGAAACCTTTGGGATCAGAACCCTTTTCTGTATTCCAGAAACATCCCAAATAAAGTTGGCCAGAATATTAAGTTTTTGGCTGAAGTTATATTACTCTGAATTTTATGTTGATCAGCATATATCTGACTGACAATGCAGTATGTCTTATACTTATTAAAAAGGAAAATCAATTATTATTTATTATGTTTAGTTCATTTGGGAGATGACACACTCTTCAAATCATTGGAGCTATGAAGGATGGAGCATAAGATGGAGTAAAAGGGGTGTTTACTATGGAAAAGGTTAATGATTGTTGCTCCATTTGGTCTGTCTTATGACTTCTCATGCCATCACAGATCAATGTATTATAATAAAAGATACAAACAGTTTGCATTACCCATGTTATATGTACACCCGTGTTTCCTTTGCTGAGCCTCCAGGAGGCAGAAACCTTTCCTTCTGAACCTTAGTTTCCCCCCTGCTTTCCCTCCTTCCCTTCATGATAGCAGTGGTCCTTGTTTTTTCAAAAAAATTGGCATTTTTCCCCAGAAGGAAATTGTATTAGTTTCCTATTGTTGCTATAACAAATAATCAAAAACTTAGTAGCTGAAACAACACAAACGTATTACCTTACACTTCTGGAGGTCATTAGTTCAAAATGGACCTTACAGGTATCAGCAAAATTGTGTTCCTTCTGGACATTGTTGGGGAACATTCATTTCCTTGCATTTTCAGGTTTCTAGAGACGGGCTTCATTCCTTGGCTCATGGCTATGTCACTTCCACCACTGCTTCATTCTCCCATCTTCTGTCACTCTGATTCCCCACCTCCCTCTTTTGATAACCCTTATGATTACATTGAGTCCACCTGGATAATCCAGGCTAGTCTCCCCATCTCAAGATCCTTAACTTAATCGTATTTGCAAAGTCCCATTTGCCACTTAGTGTAACATATTCATGGGTTCTGAGATTAGGATATGAACATCTTTGGGGAACTATTATTCTGCTTGCCACAGAAATTTTTAGAACTTTAAGGTAAGATACCAGGTGGCACAACCATTCCTGTATTGGTTTATCATAATGGAGACCAGAGATGGTGTGTGCAACCTTTGGAGAAATCATCACAATTTCCTTTAACAATAAAAATATGATTTCATAAAAAATGAAGTATGACAATCTTGGCTAATTATATACTGTTTTGAATAAAAAGGGGGGAAATACTCAAAGGAAATATGACTTGATATTTTGCCATACAGTTTTGTAATAAAATGCTAAGGCTATTGAAACAAAACAAACAAAAGAAAACATTTTTTTCCCACAGTATCCCATCAAAAGTTTTATTTTCATAAATTGCTTTCCAAACATCCAACCTGCATATCTAATGAACATCTTTTGTCTTCTTCATCTGAAAAGTAAGATAAAGTCATCTGGCCCTTAGATTCTTTTAGAAAGGCTATGTTATTTTCTTGGTTGATTTAAGTCGTGAAGTTGCTTTTATTAACAGAACTATTTCTATTCTTGTTCATTTAAGAAAATTATAATATTAGATCAGTAAGGTTACCTGAAGAGACGCTATCGTTAGAAAGGGAGATGCCAGAGTGAAAAGTAGTAGTCCTTGTTGGTTTTTTTTTATAAGTATTTTTAGTCCTCTCTTTTTCCCTCCTCATTAAAAAAAATATTTAATTTACTTTGTGTGTGTGTGTGTGTGTGTTTAAGTGGCTTAAAGCTAAGCCCATTTATTATCTCACTATTTCCATGGGTCAAGAGTCTGGGCATTCCTTGGTAGGTGAGTTCTCTGACCGGGGTTTCACAGAGGCTGCATTTGTAGTTGGTTTTTGGAACATTGTGAAATTATAATCTAGCAGAGACTATAAAGATCTTCAGGAGAGAATTTTAAAAATAAATGTGAACATTATTGCTAACAAGCTGTACTTTATATATGGTAGGAATATTCTAAAGAGCATAGAAAAAGCAAAAAAAAAATCAGCCTATTTAAAATAGCTTTCTGCTTCTGCTTAGGATATATTTACGAACATAGGAAATTTGAAATTGAGGGAAACATAGACCAACCCAACTGCGAACTTTGAGGCTTGTTGAGTGTCTCCTGCTAACTACTGTCACCTCAGTCCTGCACGCGATAGGGGATTACTTTGGTACTGTTTATTTCATAGATAAGGCTTGTTAATAAACTGCCAGGATGCTTATAATGAGCAACCAGAACAATTACAAAAGAGTGCTGTTGCTATGCAATTGAACCATAGGCCTATAGTAATACATTAGGGACAAAGATAAGTGTGCTTACACATGCCAGAGCTTTTGGGTGCTCTGCTAAATCTCTTTATTGGCTGAATCTGCATGAAGTGGATGAAGCCTCTTCTGTGTGCAAAAGAGGGCATATTAAAGGGGCTCTAGAAACAGGTCTCACTATTCTCCTCAAAGAGTATTGAAATACTTTTTGCATTAGTTTGGCGCTACAGGAAGCGAAAAAAAATATCAGGTAAGCAGTTTGTTAAGGTTCTTAAATTTTCATCAGCTGATTAACCCCTGTGACTTTGGGTTTACCTCATGTTATTGAACCGACTTCAGTAAAGGGGGATATAAAATTAGAATTAAGTCAGCAGGAAGTTTTAGGGGAGAGATTGTGATATTAATGAGATTGAGGGAGTACTCCCTTCAGGGTGTTTATTTTTCTACCCTAAAGTTGCCCCTTTGATCAGAGATGCTCTGTACGGACATTTATTGCTAGAACCCTAAAATCTCACGGAGAGTGGAGGAAGAAAGAAAAGCAGAATAAATTACTCAATCTTACTTTTTTCAGAGTCAGGGAATGAGACCATGATCTTTCATCATTTTGTTATCAAATACCCAAATTGTATGAAATCATCTTTGTGTCCTGAATGCCTGATGTCTATTTAAATGCTAGCAAATATTTGCTAATAGTAGATTAAAACACATTTTATTTAATAGTCTTGCAGTGTTTTTCATTTAATATAGTTGATATTGTTTGGGTAATTATTGGCTAAAATATTTAAATTAGAGTGGGAAACCAGATGTTTACAATATTTTATAATCTACTTTCAGGGTCAGCTGTGCTAGTTTAACCTTAGTTGCACTCCTGGTGTCCTCTGAAATGGCTCAAGCTCTGAACTTAGGGGAGGCAGAGGTGCTGGGACTTGGGCTTCAGAGGCATCTTCCATATCTCTTTGTGAGGATCATCTTTAAAGGGCATCTGCACAGACCTTTCACCCAGTTCTAAAAGCGGAGTACTTCTGTGATTTAAAAATTGCTTGATTTGGTCATAATCCTTTTTGGAAAAAGATGACAAACTCAAGCTAGATAAATACAGTGCTTAATTAATTTGCTCAGTGTAGACATGATATACTAAAGCTGTCCTGCCCTGTAAAAATAAAGTGGTTATAAATGCCTCAAATTTAAAACTTACGTTTATATACCTTGGTGTGACAGGCAACTATGAATAAAAGAAAAACAAGTCTTATATATACTGCACATTATAGGAAGCTGTGTGCATTGGCCTTATTTATAGCTCCATTTTCTATTCATACCCTATTCTCCTCCCTACTTTTCCCTTTCAGGCTAATGTTTCTATAAAACTTTCTGCTTGCCAGATACTGTTCTAAATGCTTTATATATGTTAATCTGCATAGTGCAGTAAACATTATAATTTTTATTTTATGGATGAGGAAATGGGTGCACAGAGAGGATAAGCGACTTGCCCAAGGCCACACCAGGATTATAGTGAGTGGCAGAGCGGTGATTCTAACCTTGGCTGTGTGGCTCTGCAGCCTTTGCCCCCTCATGTCTCACCTACACTGTGCTGTCTCTGCCACTGTCCTGCCTCTCATTTATCTTGCTGTAATTTTGTAAATGACTTCAAATCATTTTTGGAACATGGTGGGAGTACCACTGAACAAACAGATAAAAGCTTTCAGTGTATATTTTGCCTGTAACTTTTTGTTCAATAATATTTTGATTCAGCAATTAAACTTTAAATATATCATTAGTTATTTTTCACCAAATATACCTCTAGAGTTACCTTTGGAGTCTTCTGCCAAACATCTTAAGAGTAGAGAGTTCATTTTCATTTTTCAGGGTTTGCTTTTAATAGTCTGTGGCGTGGTGCAATTAGGCTTTTCTTTTCTGAAAGCACAGCTGTAACTTGCTGTGACAAATGCTGTTGAAGGAAACTGCTGCATTGTGAACAGGGTGGAAAAAGAGATGCCTCAAATTAAGTGTTGTCTTTGGTCTGTCATAGACTTATTAGGAGGTTAAATCCTGCTCTGCAGGACTGTTAGTGGCAGGTGCTATTTCTGTCACCAGGACGGTCTCTGCTAATTTTTAATGCAGCGACATCCCCAAATAGAAGCATTCTGTCATTCTCTCAGTCCTTCCATTTGTGGAAGGATTTTGATCAGAGAGTGTTTTTGCTTTTTATTTATTTAATGAGCAATAGCATCATATTTCATACAAAAATACCTTGTGTAATGGTAAAAGTAAAACTTAATAAAGTGAAATTGTTTGTTTTCTTTGCTCATTTTCCACATACATGAATTTTGTATTTTAAAAATGAAATTTTAGAAATATGCCTTCATTATGCGAACCTATATTTGTTTATATAATAAATAATAATGTGTAGTTTTGTCTATATATTGAGACCATCACAATTACTGCTTTCTTGTTTTTATTTTCTCTTTGAGAATCAATGTATTTTTGAGTTAGTAATACAAAAAGCATGTGTAGACTTAGTAATTTCTTTACATGAGTAATGAAAGATACAGATTTTTATTTGACTACATGGTAACTTTTTTTTTCTCACGCTTAAAATAAGATAGGTCTGTTTTAATACCTACAAGGTTCTTAATGATTAAAGTTTTAATCTCTTGGGGCATATAATCTTGGATGCCAAAGAACAGCATCATAATGAAACTCTAGTATAATGGACTAGAAAAATTTCCACAGAAGGAATAGACCTGTAAAAACAAATAGCAAAATATTAAGGAGCAACCACAAAAACGCCATCTCATTTTTGAATTTTCATTTCCCCTCCTTTGCTATAGCAATTATCCATTAAGAACTGTTTTTCTGAAATTCGGCTGGCTTAAAAGAATGTTTTTCTGAAAAGTGTATCTCAAATTTATATTTCAATTGCTTTTTAAATAGTAGGAAACTAGTGTTATTATTTATACGTGTTTTATTTGTATCGTAAAGGAGTAACTGTTGGTAGGTAAAAGAACTGGAATATTTTTAGTATTTCTTTGTAGTTTCTTTAGGCAAATTTGTATTTCTTAAGAAATAGCATAAGAATTAAGTATATTAACATCGAATTTTAAAAAGTATTTGTTTCGTAAGTGGACATTTTAAATTAAATGAGAATATTTGCATCTAGGGTTGTAATATGGTAGCATATTCTGAGGTTTGATAGTCAAGACTGTTTTATTCCAGTGTTTTACGGCAGAATTTGAGATTTTCAATAATGTCCCACATTTAAGACATTTGTCTACTTTATTTAGCACACGTTTCAGAATATTAAAAGCTGTTTTATTGGCTAGTAAATCTTAGTTTAGATCTCTCATTTGAAATATTTCATCCCTTAAAAGATTTACCTCAGAATGTTTTCTCCTCCTATAGAATACAGTTTATGTTTCAGGTTTACTATTTTTAGATGTTTTTCTGAAAAATTTTATTTTAGATTTATTAGTAAATTTTCATCTTAATTAGAATGAGTTATGACCTGATTAAGACATTTCTTTCACTTCTGTCTTTTTTTAGCAGGTAGAAAAACATTTGAGTTTATTTTTAAGGGAGTAATTTCAGTTTCAAACAAACAACAAGAAAAGCCTGATATAAAATTAAGTAAGCTGTTTAAAAAACATGCTATCCATGTTATAGAACTGTGAAGAATTTTTGTCAGATTTATATCAGTTACCATAGAATATTTTCTTTTTTCTTTTCTTTTTTTTTTTTTTTTTTGAGTCAGAGTCTCTTTCTGTCGCCCAGGCTGGAGTGCAGTGGTGTGGTCTCAGCTCACTGCAATCTCCACCTTCTGGGTTCAAGCAGTTCTCATGCCTCAGCCTCCTGAGTAGCTGGGACTACAGGTGTGCTCCACCACGCCTGGCTAATTTTTTTTTTTCATATTTTTAGTAGAGATGGGGTTTCACCATATTGGCCAGGCTGGTCTCAAACTCCTGGCCTCAAGTGATCTACCTGCCTTGGCCTCCCAAAGTACTGGGATTACAGGTGTGAACCACTGTGCCTGGCCTGCTTTTGTCTTATCAAGGAACTTATATTTCTAATCACATTATCTATTAGTAAAGAAGTGAGTGCTTTCTCTTGTTTTCAAAGTGGCCTTGACATTGATATATCAGATTGTGGTTGGTGAAAATGAGAAAGACCTTTGGCAGGTCACCTTGTGTTTACCAGGCAAATGGGAAAATAAGGCTGACACAGTTTCATCATCAGCTGGTAGTTAACCTTAAGCTTTGTTTTTTTCTTCTCCATTTTAAATGAAAGATAGTATCCAATTTGCAAATGGATTTGCTTCACAGTTTCTTTTTAAATGGACTTAAATGGACCTCATAATAGCACATTTCCTCAACATGTTCTGTTAGGAAACCAAGGCATAATATTGATGATGCTATAGCATCCTGAGGTTTTACTTCATTCCATTCAGAAAATCCAGAGCTGGGTCCATGGCCCATTTCCTTCTGGTAGCAGGGGGAGAGGACCTGGCTTTTCTCTGGATCCTTCCCTAGTGTCAGCTGAGAGACTTTCCTGGCTTACTCCTTCTCTACTGCCAGGGACCCAGTACTTCCTGCTTCGTCTCTCAGGTTGGGGCTGGGAACATGCTTCCCATCCTACCTTTTTTTTTTTTTTTTTTTTTTTTTTTTTTTGAGACAGGGTCTTGCTCTGTTGCCTAGGCTGGAGTGCAGTGGCACAATCACAGGTCACTGCAGCCTCTACCTTCCAGGCTCAAGTGATCCTCGCACCTCAGCCTCCCAAGTAGCTGGGACTACAGGTGCATGCCACCATGCCTGGCTAAATTTTGTAGTTTTTGTAGAGATGGGGGTCTCACTATGTTGCCCAGGCTGGTCTTGAACTCCTGGGCTCAAACGATCCTCCTGCCTCTGCCTCCCAAAGTGCTGGGATTTCAAGCAAGAGTCACCATACCCAGCTTCCCATTCTACTTTTTTCTCCCAGGTTTTTTGCTGGTCAGAACTCCTTGAAAACCTGAGGTGTTCCAGCCTGAAAGGTGGCTGTATCTTGTTCTTTTTAATGAAGACAACATGATGTAGCAGGAGGAATAAAACACATTTGGAGTCAGGATACCTGGAGTTACCCTGATACTGCCTTTTTTTTTTTTTCCCTGTGAGACCTTGAGCAAATCATTTGCCTTTTAATTTTGGTAGGAGTGGTGGGTGTTTAGTGTATGTGGTGTGTAGTTTGCATTATGTTACATCTGATGTCCCTCACTGCTTTAACATTACATACCACATATTTCAGAAGAGGATTTGCAAATATGATCACATATTTCAGAAGGGGATTTGCAAATTATTAGGTTCTTAAAAGGTAGGAACATAAGATTTTTTACATAGAATTTACAAACTTTTACACGTGGTTGAACAAGAAACTCCTTAGAATTCAGATGTTTATAGTTGGGTGTGTTATGAATAACTGACATAGTCTCAGTGTATTACTATAAAATGCCGCCATTTCTGGAAGGGGTGGTATCATGTTGTGTGTAGATATAATACATATATTTTAAAGAGATGGGAGTCTTGCTCTATCACCCAAGCTGGAATGCAGTGCACAGTCATAGCTCACTGCAGCTTTGAACTCCTGGGCTCAAGCGATCTTTTCATCTCAGCCTTCCAAGTAGCTGGAACGTGCCACCATGCCTGCCTAATTTTTTATAGAGGCGGGGTCTTGCTATGTTGTCCAAGCTGGTGTCGAACTTCTGGCTTCAAGCAGTCCTTCTGCTTTGGCCTCCCAAAGTGCTGGGCTTACAGGTGTGAGCCACTTTACCTGGCCCATAAATATAACTAAAATGTGCTCTTTATCTGTTTACTGAAAGTACAGGTTGTCATCCTTTTATTTTCTATAGGCTAACACATTTAGTGCTACTAGGAGACAAAAATAATAAAGTAATACCGATAGGTAAAAATGCTATATTTAAAATTCCTAAAAATTTGCATATCAAAATTTAAGTTGTTCATATAATTTCTTAGGGGAAAATGAAGCAGAAAAAAGATTATTTAAAAGTTATACTCTTGTGATTGAAAATCTGTCTAAAATGTATCAGTTTCTTTTCTTGTTCTAGTTCAAGGTGGTAAACATAATTAAGCTTTATTGAGTATCTTGCCACAGAATGAATCATGAATGGTTATGTTTACTATGATTTTATCAATGATCTATGTGGAAGGTGGGAGATTAAATTAAATGTGTGCAGTCACCAGCCAAAAATTTATTAAATATTTTAATGCTTTACATTTTTTCTTTCAAGTAGAACTATGAGAGATAGTATATTGCAGGCTCTAATTTCTTTGGTTTCTAATGTTTGGCTATATAAAAATATAATCATCATAAGATGGCAGTATTCATTATTAAATTTAATTTATGCTACCACTCAAATGGTTAGGTTGTGAAATAAGGTTGTTTAATAGTGTTTGAAAGATTTGTATACCCCTGAGACTCTAGCTAGCACCCTGACTGATGCCCTGACAGAAAAAGATGATTGGAGCATTCAAAAGTTATGCCTCACTCGGGGAGGGGCAGTTGAGATTTGTTGCCTGATACCAGACCCATTCCTTGAATACTTTGTGACTGATGAGATTGACTTTGGAGTGGGAGACAGAGAAAGAATTTGGGGTGCGGTAGTATCTTGGAGGCTTAAGGGAGAGCACCAAGAAGCAGATCACAGGGCAGAAGAGGGATGAGTGCCTTTCAAGAGAGGGTGGGGAGGTTTGGGAGGAGTGAGTCAATAGTGTAGAGTCCTCACACAATCCTGCCTCCCAGCTGTTCCCTTTGCCATCAGATGCTGAGTGATTTGACATTACAGATGACCATGGAGGGCAGTGTGGATGATGAGGGAGGCTGCACAGCACTGTGGGATTCACATTAGGTAGTCCAGTATAAACCAGACTTACACCAGACTCATGCAACAAATTTGCCCACTGGCCATTATTCACAAATTACTGAAGTTATCACTGACTGATAAACACAGAATACCAGCAGGTGGGAGGAAATGTTGTCTAGTTTCTATTATTAGCTTGTGCTCCATCTGCTGATTATAAAAGTTTCACTGGTTCATTTATTTTAACCTCTCAATTGAATCTTAACTGCAGGAAAACAAATTGTAGAATACATCTTACTAGTTGTGGGAAATCAAATTTAATTTGAATAGCAAAAAGTAAATAGAATGATATTTTATGCTGAATCTAAGTAGCCACATCCATAGTTTTCTTTATTAAAGGAATGTTGGGTTAGCTCAATTGTGGATAATTTTATTATTTTCATTTAGGAAACAATTACAACATATTAGATAAATGGTAAATCATTTTTTTACCCTTTCTTCTCCATGATTTTAAAAATAAGAATGGAAAACATGAATTTTACATTTTTTTTCCCACTGCATGAAGTTTTATTATTACTGTGGTTTGTTTTTATTTCAAACTTTTCATGTTTCATGTCTCTCAACCCTTTTTGTCCTTAAACTTTTTTGCTGGAGTATTTAATAGCAAATATAAACGATTCCTATAGACTTTTGTATTTTTGAGAAAAAAGTAGCAGCACGGACAATCTCAGTTGATTTTTTTTTTAAACAAAGTACTGTTTTTCAAAAGAAACTATAACAAACAGTTGTGGGACTTTGTTAGGGCTTGGGTAGGTGGGCCAGAAGTCATTGAGGTGTTACTTGAATGAAGTCATAGCTCAGGGTCTGGTTCTTAGCCCAGGGAGACTCACCCTTTCTAGGTAAACAAACTCTGAGGTGCCTGATGTTTAAACCAGAACTTCAGTTTATTAACATAAAGTGAAAAGAATTCAACAGCCAAGTGGTTTGGACATTCATGTTGGATAGAAGACTAGTATATTTTTTCCTATCAGAAAAGCTGTATGAGAAGCCATAGTGTGCCTGGAATTGGGAGTAATAGGAATTATGTTTTGACCAGCAAAAAATTTTTATTGGGATGAAATCCAGCTTACCAATTTTTTTCTTTTGTGGTTCATGCTTTTGATGACATGTCTAAGAAGTTGTTGCCTAACTCAAGATTATAAAGATATGCAGCTACATTTTTTTCTAGAAGTTTTATAGTTTTGTCCCTTACATTTAGGACTGTGGTCTGTTTTGAATTAACTTTGGTGTATGATGCTAGGTAATATGTTAGTTATGTATGAATGTCTAGTTGTTTCGGCACTATTTGTTGAAAAAACTGTCCTTTCATTCCACTGAATTACCTTGGCACCTCTGTGAAGAATCTGTTGACCCTATATTGCTGGGTCTGTCTGGACCCTTTTCAGTTCCATTGACCCATGTGTTTAATTTTATGCCATTACCACACCATCTTGATGATGATAGCTTTAAATGTTGCAATCAGGTAATGTGAGTCCCAGTTTGTCCTTTTGCGTAATTGTTTTGGCTAGTCTGTTCCTTTATATTTCCATGTAAATTTTTAAATCAGTTTATCAGTTTCTATAAAAATGTTTGCCATGATTTTGATTGTAATTGTGTTGAGTCTAAAGATCAGCTGGGAGGCTGGATGCAGTGGCTCACACCTGTAATCACAACACTTTGGGAAGCCAAGGTGGGTGGATCGCTTGAGCCCAGGAGTTCAAGACCAATCTGGACAACATGGCAAAACCCTGTCTCTACAAAAAACACACACCTCTAGTCCAGGCTACTTGGGAGGCTGACATGGGGAGACTGCTTGAGCCTGGGAAGCGGAGGTTGCAGTGAGCTGAGATTGTGCCACTGCACTCCAGCCTGGGGGACAGAGCGAGACCCTGTCTCTAAAAAAAGGTCAGTTGGGGAGAAATTCACAAGTAATAACATTGAGTCATTTGATCTATGAACGTAGTATATATTTAGATCTCCTTTAATTTCTCTCAGCCATCTTTATAGGTATATAGAGCTATAGGTATATTATATAGACTCATATCTAGGTTCAAATCATGGCTCTGTCACTTATGAAGTGACCTTGGTCCAGTTTCTTAGCTTCTGTGAGCGTCATCTTCCTTGTCTATAAAATAGGGATAATATGTCATTGGTTTTGTCTTAGGGTTAAGTGAATTGATGTATGTTAAAGGCCTAATGTTATGCCTGGCAAAAAGTTTACTGCACAATACAAGTTGTTGTCATTATTATCATCATTGTCATCTTTACCATCAAGTAATGATGGCCTGTTGGATCCACCTCTGCCAAATAGTTATTCTTGCCCAGCAACCAGATGGTTGGTAGCAGCTGCTCAGGGCTCCCTTTATGGTCAGCATGGCTGATGAACACTGCCAAACGCTTGCTTTTAGGGCCTCTCTTTTCTCTACTCCACACTACCATTCTCCAGCTGTAGCTGTTTACACATTCTTCCTTTGGATTATGTCAATACCATTGATTAGGCCACAGCTTTCCTTGCATTTAGTCCAGTCTTCCTTTGATTTTCCAATATTGCTTTCTGCTTTTGCTTGGAAGATTTTGCTCTTTTTGTCTGTCACTGTCTTAATCTCTCCTACTACATGTTTATGGGTTTAATTTTCAGCGTTTGGGGCTAGCTCACTATCACCCAATTTTCCACTTGAGTATTTTGTAGATTGGGCAATAACTTAAGTTTACTAGAATAACATATTTTAAGTGTTTACACAGAATATATATTTTTAAATTTTGCCTCATTTATGGGAGAGTGGGGGAGAAAACAGGATTTTTTTTATTTAAAACTTTTTAGAAGATGAGATGTGAAAATAATTTGATAGTGACTAAATCAACTTGTTGTTACACTGTTATTCTCAGTCTTATGAATTCAGAAAGTCCATTGTTTTGAAATCAGAACCTTGTCACTTACCCCCATCCTGATGAGGTTTGCATGTCAGCACTGTCAGGGTCCTTCAGGGAAATGCAAAGCAATTTCTTATGGGGAGATTTGGGATATCTGTGTCTATGTGATGTCTACATTTTTGTACAGTCATGATTTAACTTCAGAAAGAGTCTGTATTTGGGACTAAATATTCTATTCCTTTCTGAATCATCAAATAATCATTACATTGTATTCAGTATTGGTTTTAGAACAAAATATGCCACTTCCCAACTGTTTAAATCTGGGCAAAGCATGTATCCCATCTGTGTATCAGTTTCCTTTTCTCTGAAATGGGAATGATACTAGTACCTGCCTGTTTTAAGGATTAATTTAAGTTACACTCTTAGAATAGTGCCAGTAGGCACTTGGTAGATAATAAATGTTAGCAGCTTATTGTAGTTCTTTGAAGAGTGACATCCCATGCTTGCCTTATTCAATAAAAATCATTTAACCAAATTGATAGTTTAACCAGTTGTTTTGCTCTTTAATCATTCTGCTTAACTAGGAAATACTGAAGGTGTTTTTTGTTTGTTTGTTTGTTTTTAATGTGAATCTGTTTTTACTTAAGAGCTGGTATAACTACTGTAGTAGTTCAGGGATAGTATTTTGACTCCATGGTGATATTAATTTCAAATTTCAGTTAATAGTAAGTTCAGTTTTATTTTTTAAGATAAGATGGAAATTTTGTTTTCCAATAGTGAATGTAATTTTCCAAAGACCTTGTATTTTACCTTGTTTCTATATAAACTAACTCAGTCATAAGGAAGGTATTTGATTTGCTGACAGCCACATAGGAAATCAAAACTCTTGGCTGCCTCGTTTGTTTCCCCAGTCCCAGATGATTCAGTTTCTTTAGAAACTGCATGATGCACATGATTTATGAATTATGTATCAATTTAGCTCGAGAACTCTGTCAGTTGTTTAGACCTCGTTTTAAAGACAAAAGTAATCTGAGTAATTTTAATGAATAAATGATGATTTGTAGAATAAGTATATATTTATTTAAATGTTTAAAATTAAATATAAAATTAAAAATATGGAAATGATCTTTATATAATCAAAACACTCACAATTTTGTACCCTAAATGAAATTTAATGAAGAATTTAGAATTAAAAGGGATATAATTTTTACATCTTATAAAGTGAGTTCAAAATCAGTTAAGCAACCTCAGCTTGAAATGACAGCTTGAAATGACACTATAGTAGCAAAACTTGCTGATTCTACTTTTTATGAATCAGTCATGGGCGAGAAGTGTTCTTGTTTGTAAGGGATTACTGATAATTATTATCAACAGAATAAAGGCTTACTCTTAACAAGATCTGGGGAGGATTATAGTTTGGCTTAATACAGTTATGTTCATTTCCTCTGTGCATATGTGTTTAATGGAACTTCTTTAGCGTGGTCGTTAGAGCGTTGTCTCTTCTATGATGTGGCCTTAAAAAAATGTACTATTGCAGTGGAATTTTAGGTAAACCTGTATTGAGCCTCAGCAGATTTTAATTGTCAAAAGAGGCTAAGATATATTAAGATTTCTTTGGAGCAAGCAATATAATATTTCTTGTTATTTCTTTCTCTTTAAATCAGTATATAGTATCAATAATAAATTTCAGTAATACCAAAACAGTTATCTCTGTGAAACTAGGGTCATAATTACCTTAAAATTTTTTAACATTTATTTTTAATCTTACTTAATGACAGCTTTTCCTAGAACTGTATTTCAGAGGCATTGCAATAACCTGGTTTTCAGAATTTGGAAATTGTCTAAATCCTTCTCATTGCAGAGTCACAGATGATCTGTCTGATTACCATGCATTCAATCCTTACGGTAAAAATCTAATTGTGGTTGGAGCCCTTGGGATGTTTTGCTACTTAATTATGCAATATATACACCTTAGTGTATCCTGTGTCTTGGTAGTTTGATTTTGTAAATGAAATCTATGATTTAAACAGTATATTCAGATTTACGCAGTAAAGATAGCCAGCTAAATTGTAACAATTTGGAAGACTGAATTTGGTCATATGTTTGGTATTGAGGACTTCAGATTCAGTGAAATGGGGTGGTGACCCTTGACCTTTGTTCATTGCTTTCATTTATGTGATGGGAAAGCTGCCTTCATTTCTAACACAAATCTTCCCTTCACTTCAAATCTCCCATTTTTGGAGATTGGGTTACAAAGAAATTGTATCTGTGCTTTTCAGATTTTTCCATGAACTACAGAAATTCCTGTGGCACTGCTTCCTAGGGAGTTGTTTTAAGCTTTAACAGAAGGCATCTTAGAATAATGTAAAAGGTCGGGGTTACCACAGTATTAAAGTATTTGAACTCTTGGTCTGTCAGGATGGGAGTTGACTTTGTTGGCCAGCCTGGTCTGCCTGTAAGATTCGTATCAGGGGTTGTGCGAGTTGGAAAAGCATCTCCTCATATCTTTTTTGTTGAAAGGGAGCTCTGCTTCTGGCAGTGCAGAAAATGATTGCATGAAAAGTTTGATAATTATATCAAAAGAAAATGATGGTAGTTAGGTTAAATGGAAGATGCTTGTACTCACATGGTCCCATTAAAGGCTATTCTATTGTTCTTTTTCATATTTTGCAGTCTCCTTAACATTTAAGAAACTGAAGGTGTATTTAATCAATAGTGTCACTATGATAGATATTAAGAAAGAAAAAAACAACGCCCGTGGAAAACTAAGCAAAGTTACCAAGTAAGATTGCAGCATAAATTTTAAAAGTGATTTCCCAAGGAATAGGCTATATCCAGACACTTGGCTAATATTATTGCCCTTGTTCTAGAGTTAATGGTAGGTACGCTGTAGTATTTTAGGAGCACAAGGGTTTTACAGTTTTGGTTCTGCCAGTTAACCTAAGATTGACTTTCCTCACCTGCAAAATATGGATAACATCCACTTCCCTGACTTTTGTGAGAATCAAATGGGATGATTTATGTAAAGCATGTAGCTCAATGCTTTACATAAAAACAGCCCCCAAATGGCAGCTATTATTGCAGATTTTCATCTCAGCTACAGTATTTTGGATTATTTGTCAGTACTGTACTATCTTTTAATGTATGATATTCTTTCTATGTTCTGGGCCTTCTTAAAGTATAATGATTTCCCTTTTCTCAAATTGAATTTGACCTTTTCAAAAGTCTGGAATTTACTGAAGACAAGGAATTATCCAGTGCTTTATGAATGGGGATGTTTATATTGGTTTGGCTGGCTTCCAGGTGGCAAACAACATTCAAAGGCAGACATAAATTTTTCCCTTCCAAGAGGCCACGTGGTGCTCCTTTCCTGCATCAGGCTCCCATGGATATCAATGCGTGTAATGTGTGTAGAGGAAGGGAAAGGTCTTGCTACTAAAAAGTAGGGCACTGTGCTATATCAGAAGTACGTTCCCATGAGCTCATGCTTTGTCCTAAAAGATGTCTTTGTCTTAATGCCCTGTTAGAGTCTAGCTAGCAGTTAGGAGTCAATATTTGATATAATTCTCAGTGGTTGAATCCTACTAGGATGTTCATAGTTTGTATATATATGTATATATATATAATATGTATAAAACTAGTAGTATTAAAGCCCAAACAAAAATATTTATTAAAATCTTACAGGCTACACTTTGTTAAAGTGTTATTGGCTGAGTTTCCTGTTACCAAATTTAAAAGGTTGACTTACATTTTTTCCCTAAGAGTTTTAAAAAAAGTGGTAGTTAAATTCATAGAGCTAAGAAAATTGTTGCTCATTGGCCATGGATATCAGAAAATATAATTTTGATTGTTTATAGAATTATAAAAATTTTAATAGGGTACTCATGTTGTTAATTCCACGTCATCATTCATTCTGCTAATAATGCTCAGATTATTCCTTAAATATAAAAATTAAATAGATGAATGAAAAAACAAGAAGTAGAAATGGTAGTAGATATTAAGGAATTAAAAATTGGCTTTAGTTTCTCTCTTAATAATTATTATGTGGATGGCTGGGTGTGGTGGCTCACGCCTATAATCCCAGCACTTTGGGAGGCTGAGGTGGGCCAATCACCTGAGGTCAGGCATTCAAGACCAGCCTGGCCAACATGTCGAAACCACTCCTATACTAAAAATACAAAAATTAGCCAGTGTGGTGGCACATGCCTGTAATCCCAGCTCCTCGGGAGGCTGAGTCAGGAGAATCGCTTGAACCTGAGAGGTGGAGGTTGCAGTGAGCTGAGATCATACCATTGCGCTACGGCCTGAGTGACAGAGCAAGACTCCATCTCAAAAAAAAAAAAAAAAAAAAAATTATTGTATGACTTGTATTAGTAAGATTAGAACATTAAATACATTTTATATTATCACTTCTTTAGGCTTATATTATGATTTTTTTCCTTGGGGGTTCTCAAACATCTTATTATACGTAAGTCCTTTATGAACATGTCAAGAGTCTTTGGGTTCTCCATGTAATTATAAAGATGAAGTTATATATTTGGCGGGTTGGGGTGGGGAAGAGAATTTTAATTCTCTCTGGACATTTTATAAGAGAAGACATTTTAGATCCTTGACTAGCTTGTGAATAATACGTATTAAGCAAATATACACTCCCAGTATGAAAACAGTTTATAGGGCCCTTTCATATTATTATCTTATTAGATATTCTCAGATAGCGGTATTTCCTCATTCTACAGCAAACAGACCTGAGGATCAGAGAAGTTAAATGTTTTGGTTAAGTTTATACAAATGACTGTGCTTAAACAAGTATCTCCTGAGTGTAAGTGAAAAACAGCCTTTGAGACTGGGGAGATACGACAACTAAATGCATTGTCGTCCTGGATGAGATTCTAAAACAAAAAGAGGATATTAATGAAAAACTGATGAAATCCATATAAAATCTGGAGTTTATGTTTTAAAATATGTGGAAAAGGTTAAAAATTATTTGGGGGAACATAACGTAAAAAGTTTGAAGACAACCGAACAGATTAAAATTTTGCACATGTGTGAGTAGATAGGAGGTTTTTTTGTTTTTTTTTTTTCTCCCTGAGACAATGTTTTATTCTGTTGCCCCGGCTGGAGTGCATTGGTGTGATCATGGCCCACTGCAGCCTTGACTTCCTGGGCTCAGGTGATCGTCCCACTTCAGCCTCCTGAGTACCTGGGGCTACAGGTGTGTGCCACCATGCCTGGCTAATTTTTTGTATTTTTTGGAGAGATGGGGTTTCACCATGTTGCCCAGGCTGGTCTCGAACTCCTGGGCTCAAGCAGTCCTCCCAACTCAGCCTCCCAAAGTGCTGGGATTACAGGCGTGAGCCACCGTGCCCAGCCTTAGATAGGAGTTTTTATTTTTTTGGTTTTTATTTTTTATCAGGTTGTTGCTATATACATGGCATTGTAACTATTACACCTCTGAAAATGCTTCTCTACAACTTTTTGAAACTTGTTGAGTTTCTTGAATCTTCCACCAGACAAAACCTAATTTTCTGTTCTAGAGAGAGGCAGATTCTTTTTCGCTGGGGATATTCTCATCCTAGGATATCAGAGGCACCATGGAGCTTGGGGATAGGAGTTTTTCATTGTACTATTGCTTTTAATAGAAACAACCTAAATGCTTATCAGTATTATAATGGATAAGTTAGTGATTGTATAGTTGGGCAATTATTACTATGTACAGTTAAGAAAATGAACTAGAATTATATCAATAAAGTTAACTCAAATTGTCAGTAAATAAAGCAGGTTGCCAGTTAAAAACAAACCTTTGGATAATTTTCAAAAAACTATACTATATGCACATGATTACAAAAACAGTACAGAAGGATTTATAATGAAAATGAAGTGTTTCAGTTCCCCTTCTTCCCTTTCTCTACTCGGTTCCCACAGTCTATTTGGAATCATGTTTAAATGTGTCTGGTGGTTACAGGCATACCTTGGAGATACTGTGGGTTCAGTTCCAAACCTCCACAATAAAGCAGGTATTGCAATAAGTCAAGTCAGAGAAATTTTTTGGCTTCTTAGTGCATATAAAAGTTATGCTTATATTATACTGTAGTCTATTAAATATACAATAGCATTATGTCTAAAAGAACAATGTATACACCTTAATTAAAAAAGATTGTATTGGCCGACGTGGTGGCTCATGCCTGTAATCCCAGCACGTTGGGAGGCCGAGGTGGGGGTGGATCACTTGAGGTCAGAAGTTCGAGACCAGCTTGGCCAAGATGGTGAAACCCCATCTCTACTAAAAAAAATACAAAAATTAGCTGGGCATGGTGGTGCGTGCCTGTTATCCCAGCTGCTTGGGAGGCCGAGGCAGGAGAATTGCTTGAGCTCAAGAGGTGGAGGTTGCAGTGAGCTGGGATTATGCCACTACACTCCAGTTGGGCAACAGGGCAAGACTCTGTCTCAAAACCAAAACCAACCAAACAAAAAACACAAAAATGTCGTTATTGCTAAAAAAAAAAAAAATGCTGAAGGTCATCTGAGCCTTCAGTGAGGCATAATCTTTATGCTGGTAGAGGGTCTTGCCTTGATGTTGATGGCTGTTGACTGATCAGGGTGGTGGTTGCTGAAGATTTGAGTAGCTGTGGCAATTTCTTAAAACAACAGTGAAGTTTGCCATATCAATTCATTTCTTTTCTCGAAAGATTTAGCTATAGTATGTGATTTAAAAAAAAAAGAGAGATGGTTTCTTGCTCTGTTCCTGGGCTGGAGCGCAGTGGCACAATCATAGTTCACTACCACCCAGAACTCCTGGACTCAAGCAGTCCTTCTGCCCCAGCCTCTTGAGTAGCTAGGATTATAGGTGCAAACCACTGGAGCCAGCCTGTGATGCTGTTTGATAGCATTTTACCCACAGTAGAACTTCTTTCAAAATTGGAGTTAATCTTCTCAAGCCCTGCTGCTGCTTTATCAACTAAGTCTATGTATATTCTAAATCTTTGTTGGCATTTCAATAGTGTTCATAGTGTCTTCACCAGGAGTAGATTCTGTCTCAGGAAACCACTTGCTTTGCCAATCCATAAGAAGCAACTCCTCATTCATTCAAGTTTGCTCATGAGATTGCAGCAATTGAGTCCCATCTTCAGGCTTCACTCCTAATTCTCTTGCTATTTCCACCACATCTGCAGTTACTTCCTTGACTGAAGTCCTTAACCCTTCAAAGTCATCCATGAGGGTTTGGAATCACCTTCTTCCAAACTCCTGTTAATGTTGATATTTTGACCTCCTCCCATGAATCATGAATGTTCTTAATGGTATCTAGAATGGTGAATTTTTTCCAGAATATTTTCAATTGAATTTACCCAGATCCATCAGAGGAATCACTGTTGATGGTAGCTGTAGCCTTACAAAATGTATTTCTTAAATAATAATACTTGAAAGTTGAAGTTACTCCTTGTTCCATGGGCTACAGAATGGATGTTATGCTATTAGGAATGAAAAAAATATTGATTTCCTTGTAGCTTTCCATCAGAGCTCTTGGACTAGGTACATTGTCAATAGCAGTAATATTTTGAAAGAAATCTTTTTTTTTCTGAGCAATCTCAATAGTGAGCTTAAAATAGTTATTAAACCCTTCTGTAAACAGATACACTGTCATCCAGGCATGTTTTTCTATTTATAGAGCATGAGCAGAGTAGTTTAGCCTAATTCTTAAGGGCCATAAAATTTTCAGAATGGCAAATGAGCATCAACTTCAACTTAGCTGTATTAGCCCCTAATAAGTGAGTCATCCTGATTTTTGAAGCTTTAAAGCCAGGCTTTGCCTTCTTTCCAACTATGAAAGTCCTATGTGGCATCTCCAATAAAGAGACATCTATGGTATAGTCTTCCATTAGAAGACTGTTTGTCCACATTGATAAACTGTTGCTTAGATTCACCTTCATCAATGATTTTAGCCAGATTTTCTGGATAACTTGGTGCAGTTTCTCTATCAGCAATTGTTGCTTTGTCTTGAACTATGTTATGGAGATGGTTTCTTTCCTTAAATCTTACGAACCTACTCCTGCTAGCTTCAAATCTTTCTTCTGCAGCTTTCTCACCTCTCTCAGCCTTCATAGAATTGAAGAGAGTTACGACCTTGCTCTGGATTAGGCTTTGGTTAAGGGAATTCCTCTGTCTAGATCACTGAAACTGTCTCCATGTCAGCAGTAAGGCTGTTTCTTATCATTCATGTATTCACTGGAGTAGCACTTTTTTTTTTTTTTCCAGACGGAGTTTCGCCCTTGTCACCCAGGCTGGAGTGCAATGGCGCAATCTCAGTTCACTGCAACCTCCGCTCCTGGGTTCAAGCGATTCTCCTGCCTCAGCCTCCTGTGTAGCTGGGATTACAGGTGCCTGCCACCACACCCAGCTAATTTTTGTATTTTTAGTAGAGATAGGGTTTTGCCATGTTGGCCTCCTGACCTCAGGTGATTCGCCTGCCTCAGCCTCCCAAAGTGCTGGGATTACAGGTGTGAGCCACCACGCCCAGCCTGGAGTAGCACTTTTGATTTCCTTCAAGAACTTCTCCTTTGAATTCACAACTTGGCTAGTTATTTGGAGCCAGAGGCCTTGCTTTTGGCCCGTTTTGGCTTTCAACATGCCTTCCTTACTAAGCTTAATAATTTCTAGCTTTTGAGTAAAGTGAGAGATGTGTGACTCTTCCTTTCACTTGAACGCATAGAGGCCGTTGTAGGGTTATTAATTGGCCTAATCTTAATACTGCTGTGTCTCAGGGAATAAGGGGGCCTGAGGAAAGGGAGAGAGGCCAGGGATATGGTGGCCGGTTGTTGGAGCAGTCAGAACACACATTTCTTGATTAAGTTTACTGTCTTATATGGGTGTGGCTTGTGGTGCCCCAAAAGAATTTAAAGAGTAACCTTAAAGATCAGTGATCACACATCATCATAACAGATATAATGATAATGAAAAAGTTTGAATATTGTGAGAATTACCAAAATATAACACAGAGACAGGAAGTGAGCCCATGCTGTTGGAAAAATAAATGCCAGTAAACTTGCTTCACTCAGGGTTGCCACAGTATGTAAAAAATGCAGTATCTGCAAAGCACAGTAAAGCCAAGTGCAGTAAAATGAGATATGCCTGTACTTCTGTATCTCTAAATAAAATGCTTATGCTGTGATTTTTAGAAAAATATGCAAACTGCAGACATTTGCTCTTAATTCCTGTTAAAATAGATGAGGATTTACTCTGCTTATAGTCCCCTCCCTCCCTTTTTCTCTCCTTCCTTCCTTCCTCCTTCCTTCCCTCCCTCCTTCCTTGTTATATTACTACAGGATATAACAATATTTACTTTTTTAAAATTTAGTTTTTTAATCAGATTGTTTGTGTAGATAGTTTAAAACTGAAATAATTCTATAAATCTTATTATGAAAATCTGCAGTTGCTTCTGTAGCCATTCACCCCCACCACTCCCAACCATTGCCTGCATCCTAGAGACAAGCATTTCACACTGCAGGCTGTTTCTTTTGATATTTAAATCATATCACTAGATAACAAATTTTTGGATCTACTTCTTGATTTTCTGTTTTGTGCCCTATGTATTGGATTTCCTCTCTGGAAGGAGAACATTTAGCTCACTCTCACTGTTTCTACCACTAGACAGGTCATACTCTCCATTCTCTGTCCTCCCAATGTAGTTACCACATTCATTTGTCTAGATTCTTTGTCACATTATTGTGATTTAGTAAATGCTCTTCGCAGCTGAGTCATGAGTAAATTATGACTCTTTCTTTCTTGCATGACTTTCCTTGTTTGTGCTCTGTAGTTAATAATTGTCTTGCTTCTTTGCTTAGTTTTCTATGTGTTTATCATAAATTCATCCCCAGTTTTTAATATTATTTTCTCCAAACATTCAGACACATCAGGTATTGCATCTTTTTGGGTCTTACTTGCACAGAACCTTGTGAGCTGTTCTGTTTCGTTCTGTATGGTTGCCCCGTATCCCTGGGGCACAGGTAACCATCACTCTGGGGGTGCTGTTTGCCTCTTTCTGTGTGAGATAGCTTTCTGCTGGATCCTGTGGTCTCGAGACTCTTGATTACAACCTTGTTTTGACAAACTGTCTTCTCTAGTAGTACCATGAGGAAAGATGCATGGAAGAGAAATTTTGTGTGTCCTGGAAAAATTTTTTATTGGTGCTCTTGCACTTAATTGGTACTATCTAGATTGGAAATAATTTTTCCTTTAGAATTTTGAAAGCGCTGATTGATCTGTTGTCTTCTGGGCTTTCATTATTGCTATTACAAAATCTCAAGATCATCCTCCCTTCTCTCTCCCTCTCCCACTGTTTCTTGACATTATAGGGATTGTGATTCTTAACCTTGGCTTCACTTTAGAATTATCTGGGGACTTTGACCAAATCCTGGTATGAGAGATTTTGAAGTAATTGGTCTGGAGTGGAGCCCAAACATAGATATTTCTGAAAGGCTCCGTAGGTAATTCTAAGATGTAGCCAGAGTTGAGAACTACTGTTTTAGTGTCTTTTCTTTGTCTCTAATTGCTGAAATTTCTTGATGATATGCTATGAAGTGGGTCCGTTTCCATCCATTGTGCTAGGTACTTGATTGTTCCATTAATCTGGAAGTTTATGTTAATTTTGGTAATTAAAAATTTTATTTTCTCCCGTTCTTCTAATCTGTTATTTTAAAAATCTTATTTGTAGTTCCTCTGCTTGCCTCTCCTCTGATTTTCTGTAACTTTTTCCTTTTGTTTACAGAGTGATTTCCTCAGTTTGATCTTCCACCCCTTTCATTGAGTTTTCCTTTTCTGTAATCCTATTTTAATTTTTCTGAGAATTCATTTTTTTGTACTCTAATTCTGCTTTTATGGACTCCTGTTTGTATTTAAGGATGCAGTGTCTTCCCTGCTTTCTAAGGATATTAATAATTTTTTGTTAACTTTTTATCTCTGTTCCTTGCTCTGTTTCCTCTAAATTACTTTTTGAAAATCTATTACTTGTTTTGGCCTCCTGGTTTTTCCTATAAGGAGCTTTGCTCAGAAGCCTTCCTTGGCTATGTACCTGTTTATGTTTAAAAGCTAATTATGGACACGCTATCTGTGTGGTGGACTTCTCAACCTTAGCCTTTACCATAGGATCTGGCTGGGTCATTGCAGTGGGGGAACGCCTGGGATCAGAATCTTGGGATCATTTCTCTTGGGCTGGTCATATTCCTTAGAGAGTACTCTTTTCAACTCCACTTTTGGAAGCTGATTTGGCAGAAGATGGCTGGAGGATAACTTTTAGGATGTGAAGGCATGCTTAATTTGCCTTTCTGATTTATGTCTCTCGTCATGCTGACTAGAGCCCCTCTCTCTTTTACTCTCTCCAGAGAATAAACCTCCAGCCTCCTGGGGGTTGGGCAGGGGAGAGGAATCTCTGTCTTAGACTTTTCCTTTCTGTGTCAAGGCCCACCCCACCCCAGCTTTCATGGCTACCTGCTGCTATCCTTTTCTGGTGGGGTTTTTGTGGGGTTTCAAGGTGTGAATCAGATTGCTTCTCTCAGCTTTCCTGGCTGCTGGCTTAGTGGTCACCTCTCTGTTGAGTCAGGTACAACTTGTTCTTGGGCTTTCCAGCTACCAAATGTTGTTCTTCTCAACTCCTTTTCCTTTCTCCTTGTTGGTAAGTATGTATCCTAAACACAGATTCCATTACTGTGAATGTAATGTGTTTTCAGGAGAGAGTGGAGGTAAGCTAAAGGTCATCTGCTCTGTATAATCAGAACTGAATAATATGATTGTGGTAAATGAAAAATAAAGAGATGGTAAAAGGCCTCAGATTGTCATAATGATTCTATTTTGCATGTCAGCTCTGAGGTTCAGTCGAAATACTTGGTGTGTATAATGTCTGCAGAAACGTAGCAGTAACTCATACTTGGTGTTCTTTGGTTGGTGGCAGATCATGCTGCAATCAGTTGGACTGAAAGTTAAATTTGGAAAAGTTATTTAAACTCTTCTGTTGCAATGCAGGTTGACAGCCTGTATTAAAATAAAATGTTTGGTTTAGAAACCCTAAAAGCACTGTGTTGGTTTCAACCAAAAAAGCTCGACTTTTCTCCTTAAATCAGTCATGACTGTATTACATTTAAAATACCATTTTCTTGGTACCATTTATACCTCAGCGATGTCACATAGAAAATTGAGAAATTATAACTCATTTTCATTCTTTTATTGTGCATTTAAAATATAAACTCTATAATGTAATGTTTCATTTTAAGATCTTTTTCTTCCTTAAGGGAATTGATAACATAGCACTTTAAGGAACTTTTAATAAAAATACTGTTTTTTGGTAAATTGATTGTATTTTTATCCGAGACAATATGTACATTCTTCACTGCATGTTCATGTAAATTTAGAAAGCCAGTCTGAAATTTGCTGCACTAAGAAAAAGCCGGATTAAAACTTTTTATACTACCAAAAGCAACCTTTAAAAAAATCTTGTTTTTCTTTTCAAAACATAGTGTTCTTGTCTGTCTTAGGACTTCTTTTGTTAGAATTCTCTGTGGGTAGTTTAAGAGAACAACATTTTATTCTGAAAAACTTAAAGTCCTCAGAAAAGTTGAAAGAATAGTTATACAAACCCTATGTATACCTGTCACCTTAGTTCACTGAGTGTTAACATTTTGCTGAATTTGTGCTTTCTCAATTTTTTTTACTTAACCATTAAAATTTAAGTTTAGACATCATGACATTTTTGTCTCTAAATAATTAAGTATTTGTGTTGTCAGAATAAGGACATCCTCTTTACATAATCATAATACCATTTTCAACTCTAAGAAACAATTCCATGATACCATCTAACATACAATATGCATCCCTCCTGGATTTTCCCTAACCTTTAACTTCTAGCACTTCCCCACCCTCCAGGACTTCAAGATGCAAATAAGGATTGCTAGAACAGTGCCCTCTCCTAACCTTTTTCTTTTTTTTTTTTTTGAGACAGGATCTCACTCTGTTGTCCAGGCTGGAGTGCAGTGGTGTGATCAAGGGCTCACTGCAGCCTTGACCTCCGGGGCTCAAGCAAGTCTCCCTTCTCAGCCTCTGAGTAGCTGGGACTACAGGTGCATGCCACCATGCCTAGCTACATTTTTGTATTTTTTGTAGAGATGGAGTTTCACCATGTTGTCTAGGCTGGTCTCAAACTCCTGAGCTCAAGCAATCCACCTGCTTTGGCCTCCCAAAGTGATGGGACTAGACGCGTGAGCTACCATGCCCAGCCAACCATTTGTCTTATATAATGTCCCACAATCTGGGTTTGTCTTATTATTTCCTTATGATTGGATTCAGGTTAGAACATTTGTGGCAAAATTATTACAGCAGTGATAGTGTTTATTTCTTATTGCAGCATATCAGGAAGCACATATCAGTGTATTCCATTAATGGTGGTGTTGAATTTGATCACTTAGTCAGGTGTGGTGGTGTACCCCTGTGTTCCCAGCTACTGGGGATATTGAGATGGGAGGATTGCTTGAACCCAGAAGTTACAGGCCAGCCTGGGCAATGTAGTGAGACCCTATCTATTTAAAAAAAAAAATCAGTCATTTAGTTGAGATGGTATCTGCTAGATCTCTTCATTGTAAAATAACCTGTTTTACTACTTTTTCTCTCTTGTAATTAATGGATAAATTGGGAAATTTGTACATGTCATGTTCCCCCAAAGCCTTTTACCTAATAGTATTCCTTGATCCTTACCTGAATGAGTTATTAATATTTAATTGTAAAAATGGTGATCATTTCTTGTTTATTAGCTGGCATTCTTCCACAAAGAAGAGCTTTCCCTCATCTCCTCCTTTTCTCTTCTTTAATGTCATTGTTGTCTCTTTAAAAAAAAAAACAAAAACCTCAGTGTGTTAGAATTCATTATCATTGTGATTATTTTTGATGATTAAATTGTCCCAAGTTTGGCTAGTGGCAGCCTTTTGAAGCTGGCTTCTGTGTCCTTTTACCATGTTCTCAGTAATCTTTAAGCATTTCCTTTGCTTTTTGGCACAATGAGATGTTTCAGGCTCACTTTGTGCTTTCCCTGCCCCAGAGTTGGAATAGATGATTTCTCTAAGAATTCAGTTTGTTTCAGTGGTTCTTCATATTTATAAATCAAGATTTGGGCACTAGATGTGTTTATTGCTGCTGATTATGATTATATCCAAACCCTTTCAATAGGAATATCTTGGAAATAGATAGCTTTCTTTTCTTTCTTTCTTTAAGACAGGGTCTCTGTTGCCCAGACTACAGTGTAGTGGTGTGATCATGGCTCACTGCTGCAGCCTCGACATCCTGGGCTCAGGTGATCCTCCTACCTCAGCCTCCTGAGTAGCTGGGACCACAGGCATGTGCCACCACACTTGGCTCATTTTAAATTATTTGTAGAGACAGGATCTTCCTATGTTGCCTAGGCTGGTCTCGAACTTCTGGGCTCAGTCATCCTCCCACCTCAGCCTCCCAAAGTGTGGGGATTACAGGTATGAACCACTGCACCTGGCTGGATAGCTAATTTTTAAATCATACATTTATTACTGATATTCACTATTCAAATTTGATACTGTAGGTTTCTTTTTTTTAAACCTTCTCCCACTTTTATATCCCTGGTTCCCAGCAGTGAGAACTCTGGTTCACAACATTACTGTATTTATCACCTACAGTATACACAATACAGTGTCTCAGTTACTATACCTATACCTTTACCAGTCTTATTTGTTTGTTTATTTGTTTGTTTTTTGAGACGGAATCTCGCTCTGTCACCCAGGCTGGAGTGCAGTGGTGCCATCTCGGCTCACTGCCTTACCAGTCTTATTTGGATTCAAAGTACAGAGATTAATTCAGGCTACTGGAAAATGATGAAGGATAAAGGATTCATGTAAGGATACATAGTAGCATGGATCTAAAAGGTAGCTTCTGGCATCAGCTACTCTCATTCACCCACTCTCTTGGCCTTCTTTGTTGGCCTCTCTTTCTCATTCCATGTGTCTCTGCATCTTGTCTCTCACCTTCAACCTTCCTAAGTGGAAAGGAATTTGTTAGGTTGATTATTTACCCTCTAAGTAGCATTTCTGTTGGACAGCTCGTGATCCAGGTATCTTGGTCTTGTTGGCCAAAGTGTGGGCAATGGGGACTTCTTTTGTTAAAAACAACGGAAAGCTTTCTTCTATTTGGTCAGTGTAATCACTGGGCACTTTTAGGTTTTATGGTCCAGTACAAACTGGTTTTCATTTTTCTTAGTATAGTGATAGATTTCCTTTACCCTGGCGTGTTTAAAGTTCATGAGTAATTTTGAAAATAAGGTAGTAAAATATATTTAATTTCCAGCTGCCAGCCAGAAAACTGTAGTCTGTTTCTGAACAAATGAAACTCAGTACACAGACATATTTAGTGATTAATGACCTATTCTTAGAGGAAGCCTGAAAGGAGGAAGAAGGTGTGTTTTCTCCCTGGGCTGTGAATGAGAAGATAAAGTAAGTATCCAAAGTACATAAATCTGATATTCTGAGAATAATAATAGGCTTTATCTGGGGTAGGTGTTAGTGACTGAGAATTAATAAGACAGTTTTTAAAATGTAGCATGCATAGTGAAAAGAACACAAGCTTTCAAATATGACAGACTTAAGGTCCACATTTGGCTTGGCTCATTCAAACTCTGTGACACTGGGCAAATTACCAATGTACTCGGAGCCTCAATCTCCTCTTTTGTAAAACGGGCATGATAAAACTTACTATCTATCATAGTAGATAGTAACTATATAAATGAGAAATCGCAGATGATTGGACAGTTTAAAAATTTTTTTTTGCTTTCTGGCAAGACAAATTCCAGCTCTGGAGAAATAATGGGAAAGTCCCCAGTGTCAGCAAAGGAAAGCATGTCCAGGAAGGGTAACAGAAGGAGAAGTATGACCTGAAAACCTGGGAGCAGTCTATGCATGAAGAGAAATGAGCTCACCTCTTTGAGCTTCACTTCGCTCATCTGAAATAAAAGAAGAGGGCATCCATGGTAGAGACTGGAGTCTGAAATATCATGAGGTCAAGCTAGGAAGAGTTCTTGCTATGTATGAATATTTGTAAATAAGCACAGATATTGTACATAGCAGCGTTATTTACAATGGCCAATAGGTGGAAGCTAAGTGTTCATTGATGGGTAAATGAATAAACAAAATGTCTTATGTACATACAATGGAATATCTTCAGCCTTAAAAAGGAAGGAAATTCGGACACATGCTAAAGTGTGGATAAACCTTGAGGACATTATGCTAAGTGAAATAAGCCAGTCACAAAAAGACAAATATTGTATGATTCCACTTACATGAAGCATCTAGAATAGTCATATTCATGGAAGCAGAAAGTTAAAATGGTAGTTCCCAGGGGCTGGGGGAGAAGGAAATTGAGAGTTGTTTAACGAGTATAGCATTTTAGTTTTACAAGATGTAAAACTTCTAGAGATTGATTGCACAATAATGTGAATATTATAAATATACTTAATGCTAATATACTATAGTTAGAAAAGGTTAAGATGGTAAATTTTATGTTATGGTTGTTTTTCTGCAATTAAAAAAAGTAAAAACAGCATTTTAAAAGGCATCATTTGTATAATAGAGGTGTGTATATATGCATATATAACTATATATTTTTTTTCAATTTTATTTAATTTTTTAGGTGCAGGGTTTCCCTGTGTTGCCCAGGTTGGAGTGCAGTAGTGCAATTATAGCTTACTGTCACTTTGAACTCCTGGGCTCAAATGATCCTCCTGCCTCAGCCTCCTACGTAGTGAGAATACAAGTGTGCGTAACAATGCCTGGCTAATTAAAAAAATTTTTTTTTTTATAGAAACAGGGTCTCACTATGTTGCTGAGGCTACTCTCAAGGGATCCTCCATCCTTGGCCTTCCAAAGTGCTGGGATTATAGGTGTGAACCACTGTACCACTATATAGTAATGGTTATAAAATACAAATATTTAACAATTAATCATATGTATTTCATATTGTACCATTTAAAACAATGTTTCTACTAAGACTAAAAATCATACAACCTTTCTGCAGGACAAGGTACAGATTCATGTTGACTCTGAAATTCCACTTTCAGGAATTATAAGGAAGCATGTGTACAAAAGTTTAACAAGTTTAATATAAGTATGCTTACAAAAGTTTAACATGATTCACAGTACTATTTGTAGTAATAGCAAAAAGTTGGAAGCAATCATAATTGCTCAGTACTGGATAATTCGTTAAGTAGGTTATGGTACATTTATCAACTCATTGGAATGGAGTATTGCAGAAATGTATCTTGACATTGAAAAATATCTAGACTGTTAATACTTGGGAAAAAAGTAGTTTGCATGTATAAATAACAGAACTCATTTCTTAATTCTACATATTGTGCTGTAGCCACTATAACAAAATGTTTCTCTTGTGCTATTTTTATTACATACACAATTTTGTTACTTACATAATTTGGTATTTTATAAGCTTTTGATCTTCAGAGTACCTGATGATAAAGAACATAATACTTAGGCTGGGCGCGATGGCTCACATCTGTAATCCAAGCACTTTGGGAGGCCAAGGTGGACAGATCACTTGAGTTCAGGAGTTCAAGACCAACCTGACCAACATGGTGAAAACCCAACTCTACTAAAACAAATACAAAAAGTAGCTGGGTGTGGTGGTGCACACCTTTAGTCCCAACTACTTGGGAGGCTGAGGCAGGATAATTGCTGGAACTGGGAGGTAGAGGCTGCAGTGAGCAGAGATCGTGCCACTGCACTCTAGCCTGAGTGACAGAGCAAGACTCCATCTCAAAAAAAAAAAAGAAAGAACTTAATACTTTTGATACTTGCTATAATTAAATGTTTTCGGAGTCTGATTTTTTTTTTTTTTTTTTTTTTGAGATGGAGTCTTGCTCTGTCACCCAGGCTGGAATGCAATGGCGTGATCTCGGCTCACTGCAACCTCCCCCTCCCAGGTTCAAGTGATTTTCCTGCCTCAGCCTCACGAGTAGCTAGGATTGCTGGGATTACAGGTGCCCACCACCATGCCTGGCTAATTTTTGTATTTTTAGTAGAGGCCAGGCTGGTCTCGAACTCCTGACCTCAGGTGATCCACCCGCCTTGGCCTCCCAAAGTGCTGGGATTACAGGTGTGAAACCGCACCCAGCCTCAAAGTCTGATTTTTAAGAGACTATATGCTTCATAAAGTTGCATTTTTCTCACCTAATATTCATTTAATCAAGTTAACATTATAGTACTTACTTTCATAGAAGTTGTTATTAAACACTTTCATGTTAGAATCTAATAACCATAATTGTTTTAAAACAAAATTTGGCATTTATTTGGTTATTAATCACTCAAACATAATTACTATGGTTAATTACTGTGTTTCTCTATAAGTTTTGATATTAATTCTAAAGGATAGAAGTCTACGTATTGTTTTTTGTGGTTTGTGTTACAATTTCATATTTGTCCATGCCAATCCTGGTGAGAATTGCAGCCTGTCTTAGCTGTTGAAGTACTTCAGCCCATAAAATACTTCAGGCTATTTTGTATCATTTTGTATAGTGTCTAGGAATGTAGACTATTTAGTCTAGTTTGTTGGACTCAATCCTGTACTTCCAAGTGAAGTCAAGTTTCCGTTTGAGCGGCCCTGGCTAAATTACTTCATCTCTTTGAGCTTCACTTTACTCATCTGAAATAAAAGAAGAGATGATAATAAATAGACACATCCTTATTTTTTGTGAATAGAAGATTATTCATTCCATTATAGTGCATTTCACTGTATGTGCTCAGCATGCAGAGTCTATCCTACCAACTCATGCTCCCGAGAGAGCCTAAGAATTCCCATTCCCTCAGTGGTTCTCAGTTCTCTTATCCTCTGATAGTTTGATCATTTTTTGTGCCTCCAGTTCTTCATGTATAAAATGAGAACATTGATTGTACCTACTTCATAGGGTTATTGTGAAATGAAATTATTTGTTGCGTGTAAGTTTGTTGAAACAGTGCCTGGCACATGGTGACTAATAATCCAGTGAATATTAGTTATTGCTATTACCTTGGTTCAGAGTATGTAATGCATTAATTTTAAAAAGGAACCACGTGGCCCACATTCAGGTGATGGATGATTTTTTTATCCCCTCATTGATGGACTCTCAGTATCCTTTAGTTGGCACTTCCTAGGTTCTTCTTGGGTTAAAAAGGTGTTGGGGTTGGGTGCGGTGGCTCACACATAATCCCAGCACTTTGGGAGGCTGAGGCAGGCAGATCACTTGAGGTCAGGAGTTCGAGACCAACATGTGAAACCTTGTTTCTTCTAAAAATACAAAAATTAGCTGGGTGTGGTGGCGGGTGGCTATAATCCCAGCTACTTGGGAGGCTGAGGCAAGAGAATCACTTGAACCCAGGAGGCGGAGGTTGCAGTTAGCCCAGATTGTGCCACTGCACTGTATCCTGGGTGACAGAGCGAGACTCTGTCTCAAAAACAAACAAAACCAAACCAAAAGGTACTGGGACTGGGATGTTAGGGGCATGATATCAAAGGAAGTAATCAGCAACTATAGGGCTTGGTGATAAACACATAGGAAACAGCAAGTAGGTCTTAGGGTATTGTTATCATGAGGTGATCAGGAAGTCAGGTATTGTAAATGGCCAGACAAGATTAGTGTTAAATTCTGAAGAATGCAGGCTTACTATCTGCTAATAGAACAAGGATGTTTATCTAAGAAATGGGTGAACCTGAAAGCAATAAAGACTACATCTTGTAACAATTCAAGACTTGGAGATGGGGGAATGAATCATTGCTAGAAGTAGACTCTTTAATTGTTTTTCTTCACCTGCCCCAATTAAAAACACACACTCATATACACACAAGTGCACATATGTGCATGCACACACAAACACACACAGTTTTACTCAGTAATGACAGCTTCTGAGTTAGGTGCTGGGGACATGAAAATGAGTCCTCAGAGAGTTAACTATAATACAATGAAAGTTTAATAGAATGATAATACTGATGTGTGAATATACATGTGATAATGTTGATATGTGAATATAGATAGAGCCTATAGCTGCTTAGCTTCCCTCAAGTGTAAGGAAACAGTTACAAACAAGATCAAGAATAAAGAAGACTAATGCCACATATCTACAACCATCTGATCTTTGACAAACCTGACAAAAACAAGAAATGGGGAAATGATTCCCTATTTAATAAATGGTGCTGGGAAAACTGGCTAGCTATATGTAGAAAGCTGAAACTGGATCCCTTCCTTACACCTTATACAAAAATTAATTCAAGATGGATTAAAGACTTAAATGTTAGACCTAAAACCATAAAAACCCTAGAAGAAAACCCAGACAATACCATTCAGGACATAGGCATGGGCAAGGACTTCATGTCTAAAACACCAAAAAGCAATGGCAACAAAAGCCAAAATTGACAAATGGGATCTAATTAAACTAAAGAGCTTCTGCACAGCAAAAGAAACTACCATCAGAGTGAACAGGCAACCTACAGAATGGGAGAAAATTTTTGCAATCTACTTATCTGACAAAGGGCTAATATCCAGAATCTACAATGAACTCCAACAAATTTACAAGAAAAAAACAACCCCATCAAAAAGTGGGCGAAGGATATGAACAGACACTTCTCAAAAGAAGACGTTTATGCAGCCAAAAGACACGTGAAAAAATGCTCATCATCACTGGCCATTGGAGAAATGCAAATCAAAACGACAGTGAGATACCATCTCACACCAGTTAGAATGGCGATCATTAAAAAGTCAGGAAACAACAGGTGCTGGAGAGGATGTGGAGAAATAGGAACACTTTTACACGGTTGGTGGGACTGTAAACTAGTTCACCCATTGTGGAAGTCAGTGTGGCGATTCCACGAGGATCTAGAACTAGAAATACCATTTGACCCAGCCATCCCATTACTGGGTATATACCCAAAGGATTATAAATCACGCTGCTATAAAGACACATGCACACTTATGTTTATTGTGGCACTATTCACAATAGCAAAGACTTGGAACCAAGCCAAATGTCCAACAATGATAGACTGGATTAAGAAAATGTGGCACATATACATCATGGAATACTATGCAGCCATAAAAAATGATGAGTTCATGTCCTTTGTAGGGACGTGGATGAAGCTGGAAACCATCATTCTCAGCAAACTATCACAAGGACAAAAAACCAAACACTGCATGTTCTCACTCATAGGTGGGAATTGAACAATGAGAACACATGGACACAGGAAGGGGAACATCACACACCAGGGACTGTTGTGGGGTGGGGGTAGGGGGGAGGGATAGCATTGGGAGATATACCTAATGTTAAATGACGAGTTACTGGGTGCAGCACACCAACATGGCACATGTATACATATGTAACTAACCTGCATGTTGTGCACATGTACCCTAAAACTTAAAGTATAATTAAAAAAAAAAAAAAAAACAGATTTGAAAAAAAAAAAAAGAATAGGGAAGACTCGGCACCAGTAGGCCCTCAGACCTGTAATCCTCTTGTAATATTTCTGCCTCAGTTCTGTACCATGATGACCTGAGCAATTTTGATTTGTTTTTATCCTAATTCATGGTGTTGCTTAGGGAGGCAGAGATGAATGAAAGGCTCCCAACTCCTTGATTTCATTTATACTGCTGACTTAAAGAACTATGCTAGTAGAAGCACTCCTTGGATTTACTCAATTTTTGTGCTTATACATGATATAATAAATTTGTAACTGGAATAACTGAACCAAGGAATATTTACATTTAAGTTTTCTTAGACCTTCTTTTGCGTTTAAAAATACTCCTTACAGGCCGGGCGCAGTAGCTCATGCCTGTAATCCTAGCATTTTGGGAGGCTGAGGTGGGGGAATTGCTTGAGCTCAGGAGTTTGAGACCAGCCTGGGCAACATGGTGAAACCCCATCTCTACAAAAACAGAAACACCCCCAAATTATCCAGGTGTGGTGGCGTATGCCTGTAGTCCAGCTACTTGGGAAGTGAGGTGGGAGGATTGCTTGGGCCCAGGAGGTCAAGGCTGCAGTGAGCTGCGATCATGCCGTTGTACTCCAGCCTGGGCAACAAATCAAGACCCTATCTTACAAAAAAAAAAAAAAAAAAATCCTATGTGGGAAATGCTTCTTTCCTATTTCTAATGATTTGCTTCATATGACAGAGACCCCATTAGTGTAATATTTATGCCTTCTTGTGCCTTTTGGAAGTGACTGAATGTGATTGGTGAGTTTGAAATTAGAAAGTGGGTTTATTTGGACCACTCACTTTTTCCTCTTTCTTTTATGAGCAAGCTATCTGTGATTTAGCCTTTTCCATCATGCTGTAAGTTTTACAGGGTCAGGCTGTCCCACTTGCATGACACTACATTGCCTGTGACTGGGAGAGTAAGTCTTCAGTTATGGGACTTAGTGTTTGGAAACCATCTACTTGCCTGTAGTAAGTAATATTCTTTAAGCTAGATTATATTGGTAGTAAAGGTAATATTTTGCTCCTTTTGCCTTCGTATTTCTCTTATCCTTCTATCTAACTTATTTCTCTTACTTCTTATCTATTTTATCTCACTTCTCAGTTGATTCAGAGTTTATTCAGAAACAGGGTTTCCTATTTGTTGGATCACCTTAAACATAAATGTCTTGTACTTCCTTAGATAAACCAGGGTTAATTCAAGTAAGTCAAGTGTTAGGAGCCATTGCCAAGTAAAGAATAATCAGCAATAAGATAAGCATTTTTGTCTCTGCATGAAGATGAGCAGTATTCATTCTTAATTTCTAGCCAATTAATCTATAAAACATAATGGACCATGTTAGGAAGACCAAACAGTATTTGTGTGTGTGTATTCCATTACTATAATTGTTAAAATTTCAAATTAAGCTGTCACAATGCCTGTCTCCTCAAAACTGACTTTTCCCTGGTATGTTGATGAGATTCAAGTCTTGATTTGATTGTGATGTTTAAACAATTTGCTTTGGTAATGCTATTCAAAATAAAATCTCTGGATGTGATAAAGATCGTTTAGTGCCAGTAAGTTTTTAAAAAATATTTTGAAAATAAAAATAAATAATTTAGGTGTAGAGTTTGCTTTTTAACAATATTTTTTATTGTGAATCTTAAGTCTGGAGTCCTCTTTTTCACTTGTAAAAGGTTTCAAAATATGTGACCCTTTTGAAATTAAAAAAAATTTTAATAAACTTTTAATTTTAGAATACTTTAGATTTTACAATAGTATTAAATAGTAATGGATTTAGATTTAGGATAGATTTTAGATCTTGGCAACAGGAAAGTTGCAAAAATATTACAGATAGGTCCTGAACACCCTGTGTCCAACTTGCCCTGTTGTTAGCATCTTAAATTAGTACGTACATTTATCATACCTAATGGACCAACACTGGTACATAATCTGTAATTAAATTCCATACTTGATAAGAGTACCATTAGTTTTTCCCTAATGTCCTTTTTTTTTTTTTTTTTTGCCTTCTGGTATCCTATCCGGGATACCACATTACATTTCATTGTCATGTCTCTGTAGTCTTCTCTGGTCTGTGACATTTTCTTAGACTTTCCTTGTTTGTGATGATCTTGACAGTTTTGAGGAGTAGTGGTCAGGTATTTTGTAGAATGTCCTTCAATTTCGGTTTATCTGATGTTTTTCCTGTGGTTAGGTTGAGGTTATGGGTCTTTGCAAGGAAGACCACAGAGGTGAAGTGCCATTATTAACATATCAATTCACATATCTTATCAAGGGTAGGTGCCACCCACATGACTTGTCACTGTGATGTTATTATCCTTGATTACCTGACTGCGGTAAAGTTTGCCAGGTTTCTTTCCTCCCCCATCCTTACTTACATTATTCTTTGGAAGCAAAGTGCTATAAGTGCAGCCCACAACGGGGGATGGGGAATTAAGCTTCACATCCTTGAGAGGAGAATATCTACATAAGTTATTTGGATTTTTGTGTGAAGGAAACTTCTTTCTTCTCTAATTTTTTAATTCATTCAGTCACTTGATTTATGTCAATATGGACTTGTAGGTATTTATACTTTGGATTATAATCCAATGTTATGCTACTTGTTTTGTTGCTCAAATTATTCCAGCTTTGGCCATTGGGAGCTCTTTCAGGTTTGTGCCTGTGTGCTTTCGCTATGCTCTTTTGCTTTGTTTTTTGAGCACTTCCTTCCTTTTCTTACATTCCAAGATGCTTCAGGCTCATCTTGTGTATTTCCTGCCCTAGCCCTGAAATCAACCATTTCTCTAAGGAGCCCTGGTTCCTTTTATTGGAAGCTGATATTAGAAACCAATATCTAAGCACTGGGCCCTTGAAATGTTTTGCCATCTATCTTTAAGAGTAATACTGCTATTTTGAAATCATATCTTATGCAACTTTAGACCTATTTTAGTAAGTGAAATACTTTTTGGTACCCATTGTTTATATAATTAGGATAGCCACAGTTCCATTTAGAGATAAAAAGGAGATATTCAAGGTTAAATAAATAAAGCAGCCTAAAAGTTTGTGGATAGTAATGATGTTGGCTATGGATGCAGGTGTGCCTGGGTTTAACGGAGACTGCTAGGGTTGTGTAGAGGATGCCTCTTGGCTGAAGAGGATGAGGAGAGGCTTATTTTAGTAAACTGTTCTTCCTGTCCCAGATCAACTGTAATCTCTTCCTTGTTCTTTCTGTTCTTCCTGGGAGAATTTAGTTACTCTTGTAACTAAAATTCCCCTCAAAACTTATTACACTGTACTATTGAAGCTGTCTTTATCTTGCTTTTGCAAGAATCTGTAGACTCCCAGATGTCAGGGATTTGTATTTCTTTTTTTCTTTTTTTTTTTTTTTTTGAGATGGAGTTTCGCTCTTGTTGCCCAGGCTAGAGTGCAATGGCGCCATCTCGGCTCACCACAACCTCTGCCTCCCGAGTTCCAGCGATTCTCCTGCCTCAGCCTCCCAAGTACCTGGGATTACAGGCATGCACTACCACACCTGGCTAATTTTGTATTTTTAGTAGAGATGGGGTTTCTCCATGTTGGTCAGGCTGATCTTGAACTCCTGACCTCAGATGATCTGCCCATCTCGGCCTCCCAAAGTGCTGGGATTGGAGGCGTGAGCCATCATGCCCAGCTTTGTATTTCTTCTTTGTATAATCTTTAGCGCAGAATTTAGTAGGTGATGACTTCAGGGTGTTCTGTAATTATGGTTTGAAGTGAACTGAATTTGGTGTTGTAGATAGCATATTTCATCATAGTTAGTGAGCAATATAAATGTCTGAAAAGATAAACATACCAGGTTCAAAGAAAAGTTCAAGATGGCAGTAAAAGAGCCATTGAACTGATATGTGGTGAATGGCTAAATGAATATCTTGACTGTTGTTTGTTGCAGGACTAGAGGACGATGGGCTGTCAGGGAAGTCTTACCTGAGGAAGTGATATTTGGTTTGGTTTTAAGCTATGGGTAGGGCATGGATGGGGCAAGTTGGCTGGAATATTGTGGGTGGGAAATGACTTTTTTAGAGAGTGTTGGATAGGCCTGTCTGCCCTAACAGAACATTTCAATAGAGACTATGAGGCTGGAGAGGTAAGTTTGGGTCAGGTAGATTGAAGATGTATGTGAATGTCAGCTTTCTCAGGGAACCATGGATAGTCATGGAGAACTATTAAATGTTTTGAGCAGGGGAATCAAGATCTAAGATAAATTCTTTTTTTTTTTTTGAGACAGAATCTCACTCTGTCGCCCAGGCTGGAGTGCAGTGGTGCCATCTCAGCTCACTGTAACCTCCACCTCCTGGGTTCAAGCGATTCTCCTGCCTCAGCCTCCCAGGTAGCTGGGATTATAGGGGCGTACCACCATGCCTGACAATTTTTTGTATTTTTAGTAGAGACAGGGTCTCACCATGTTGGCCAAACTAGTCTTGAACTCCTGACCTCAAATGATCCACCTGCCTCGGCCTCCCAAAGTGCTGGGATTACAGACGTGAGCCACCGCGCCCAGCCCGAGAGAAATTCTAGGAAGATTGATCTAGAGTAGAGGCTGGAAATTGGTGGCTCACAGGCTGAGTCCAGACGGTAGATACATTTTGTTCTATACGCTGTAACAATTTTAAGCCAATATTCAAAAATTGAAACATATCATAAAAATAGAGAGTTTAGGGTCTTCGTATAAAAGCAGGTGATCTGGCAACACTGGGCCCACGTGCTCACGTGGCAGCAATTGGTTGGGGTTGAGCAGAAGACAGCACCCTAAGAAGGCACATTCATCCTGATGTTCACCACTGTCCCCAGCCTCCCCATTACCTTATGCTTAGTCCAGTTGACATTGCCTGAATATTTCATATATATTTGAATTTGGGATTCTTGACTTAGAGGTATAGTGTATAGACTTTTGTGGTATTTGTAATAGTAAGATTCAGGGGACCCAAATCTGGGTGGTTGCAAAGGAAATGAAAAAAGTATATGTATAGGCAGTGGTTATATAAGAGACAGGGTGAAAGAATAAATAAATCTGGACCAATAACTTATAAGGTCCAAGAGGCTAAAAAAAAGAATAAAAGATGACTGTATCTGTTACCTATTGCTATATAACAAATTACCCCAAACCCTACTAGATTAAAACAAGAAATATTTACTGTATCACAGTTTCTGAGGAACAGGAATCTAGGAATTGCTCAGCTGTGTGTTTTGGGCTCAGGGTCTCCCATCAGGTGGCAGTCAAGGTGTTGTAGTCATCTCAAGGCTCAGCTGAGTTAGTGGATCTGTTTCCAGGCTTACTCACATGCTTGTTGGTCCACCTCAGTTCCTTGTTTGCTGTTGGCCAGAAGCCACAGCATGCTCACCACGTGACAGCATGCTTTCCCTAGAACTAGAAACCAAGAGTGAGGGAGAGTAGGCACTCAAGCTGAAGATTTTGTCTTTTATAACCCAATCTTGGAAGTAACATACCATTTTTGCTGTATACAGTTGGTCACAATGACAACCCTAGTGCACTGTGAGAGGAGACTGTGTAAGGATGTGCATAACAGAGGTGGGGATTACTGGGAGTCCTCCTGGAGGCTGGCTACCACAATGACTCTGAAGGACCAAAATATTTGTGGCAGCAACATTTCTGAGGAGTTTTTGCTCATGTATGAAATGTTGTTTTGGGGTATCCTCTAATGAAAACTACTTGCGATTTTAATTGTTCTGCTCCACTAATTGACCCTGATTCTAGTTTACTTTTGATACACTCTTAGATAACTTTAAAATAATTAGCAGTTTTAAAGGTCATATAGTGCATTCCTTTAACTTCATAGGTTTTAAAAATTGGGATTCCGAAAGATAATGACTTGATCGGAGTCACATGGCTAATCAGTTGCAGTTCTAGGAGCAGATCGAAGAGAGTTAGCTTGCAGTATGTGCCGTTTCTGCTCTGCCATGCAGTCTCCTGCCCCACGCTCCTCTAGTACGGGCAGTATCATCACATAAAAACATCACTTTAAGACACTTCTACCTATGATTCAGCTAATAAGTAACATGTATTTTTAATTCTTATTTTCCATCACATGAAATAATTTAGATGTTATATTGAAAATTTATGTGTTTTTATATGTAAATTTGACATTCGGCTTTACCGAATGATTAAGCACTTACATAACCGAAGCCTGCTAAAGAAGCCTAAAAATATACCTATTTTAAAAGTTGAGATTTATGTTAAAATGTCAGCTTTCTTGGCATTACTCAATCCTCATTCTAAAATAACCTGGACCCCACATGCTAGGGTGTTACTCTTCCCTACTTTTATTTCAGTTTCCCTTTTGGAGAACCTTTTATAACTAATACTGGTATTCTTTTATTTTCTCACTGGAGTATTCATACTTTATATATAAGTCATTCTGCCCGTGTCTTAGAGGCCAAAGTACATGTCTAGTGACTCTTCAATGCAATGTTATAATGGGATTTTTCTCCTGGTTAGAAGTTTTTGGGCTGAGGTAAAAGGTCAGTTACTTTCTAAGTTTGTAGGTACAGTTTTGTATACATGTATATGTGCATTTAGAAGAAAAGTCCACAGGGTTCATCAGATTCTTGCAGAGAGCTATGAGCCAAAAACTGTTAATGATTTCTAGTGTTTGATGCAATTTTTTCCCTGTAGTTGTGATTGATTTTGCTCTTACATGTGTGCATTTTGTATTCATGGCAAACAGTGTCCAGGTATTTCCAGTTTTTTAGATAGGAAAATGGAGCCTCAACATCTTGTCCATAAATAGTCAATAATAAAATATATACCTAAATATTTTGATGCAAGGCTTTTGTGTTTATTTGATGATGATTTATACATTTAGAAATGTTAGAAAAAAATAATATTACAGCAACATTTTAATACTCTGCATTCAGTACAGGAAATTATAGTGTCTCCTTAAATGACACCACATTCTTTACCTATCATATTACAGACAGATCCAGAATGTCAGTTGGACAACTGCTCTTTGCAGACAATTTTAGTCACATACTAGTGTGAGGATTATCATTAGCCTAAATTGGGGGCCCTGTGTTAAAGAATTTGTGAACTTCTAAAGTAATACTCACATTTCTAAGGTAATATTTATGATTCCATTCCCTTTTAAAGAGACTCTTATATAAAAGGAATATAGTTAAGATTCCTCCTAGTAATTGTATAATCAGAGTTTTTTTTTTTTTTTTTTTTTTAAGATAAATCATTTTGGGATGTGGTAGCTCTAAGGCTGTGTTTATATTGACCAGAAGAGATGTGTTTATAAATAGAGCTTTTCTTTTCTCAAACTCATACCTTACTCCTTGATAATTTAGGCACCTTGCTGGATTTTTCTTTTTTTCTTTTTTTTTTTTTTTTTTTTTTTGAGATGGAGTTTCGCTCTTGTTGCCCAGGCTGGAGTGCAATGGCACGATCTTGGCTCACGCAACCTCTGCGTCCCGGGTTCAAGCTATTCTCCTGCCTCAGCCTCCCAAATAGCTGGGATTACAGGCATGCGCCACCATGCGCAGGCAATTTTGGATTTTTAGTAGAGACGGGGTTTCTCCATGTTGGTCAGGCTGGTCTCAAACTCCTGACCTCGGGCTATCCACCCACCTCGGCCTCCCAAAGTGTTGGGATTACAGGCACGAGCCACGGTGCCCAGCCCCTTTGTTTTCATTTTTAAAGGCAGCAGGTTTTACTGTAAGAGTCCCATTTTAAAGCTGTAGCAAAAACTAGTCTGGGAAAAATCCTGGTTCATCATTTCAAACCCTTATTATGTTGCAGCACTCAGGTAAATTGACTGAGGATGCCAACTTTTAGTTTATCCAGTAGTGAACCTGAGCCCCCAACTCTATGTGGATGCATGGAATAAAATAGGGCATCCCACACTCTGGGTTTTATTGTATTAGCAGGGTTTGAAATTAGGAGAAATTATGATCTTTATAAATTAAGTTCAGCAGATTTTCAGCTTAACTAAATTATTTTTATTGAGTCACTGCCTTTTACAACTGGAAGATAACATTAGGTCCAAAAATTATATCATACTTTATGGCGTAACACCAATACCATGAGGCCTGGGAGTCAAACAGGCCTAGGAGTTGAACAGACCAAATGTTGAAATCCTGGCTATACCATTTTTAAGTGGGACTTTTAATGATTTGTCTAACTTCTCTGTACCTCAGTTTCTTTACCAAATTAATGGTTTCCTGGTTACTATTGCATCATTAAACTCTCTTATCTGCTTTTTAGGAGTCTGACGTGGGGGCAGACACTGATGAAGTTATAACACCGGAATGGATGCTCTGAAGGGCAGATTCATATGCAATGAGAGCATATAGTGAGGCTTGACTGAAGGAAGTCAGCAAAGGAACAGCAATAAATAACTCTTTAGCCAAAATTTTGATGTAACTGTATTGATTTCCTTACACATGATTTTTGATATTTTATTTCTACTTTTAGTATCCCTTTTGTATGTGTTAACTCCATGTTGGAAGTGGGCAGAATATGGATAATAAAGTAATAAGAGAATAAGCTTTTTGAGGACAGGAATACATTTTTTTTTTCCTTCTTTGTGAAACGGGGTCTCAACTTGCAACTCCAGTTGCTCAGGCTGGAGTGCAATGGCGTGATCTTGGCTCACTGCAGCCTTGACCTCCCGGGCTCAGATGATGCTCCTGCCTCAGCCTCCTGAGTAGCTGGGACTACAGGTCCCCGCCACTACACATGGCTAGTTTTTGTATTTTTTTGTAGAGATGGAGTTTCACCATGTTGCCCAGGCTGGTCTCGAATTCCTGGACTCAATCCACCTGCTTTGGCCTCTGAAAGTGTGAGGATTACAGACATGAGCCACTGTGCCTGACCAATTTTTTTAAATAGACTTTTAGAGCAGTTTAAGTTTACAGAGAAATTAGGCAGAAAGTACAGAGTTCCCGCATCCTTCCTCTTCTCACATCATTTGGGTTAATGCCTTGAAGTGTAATTGCTGAATTATATGGTAAGACTATGTTTAGCTTTGTAAGAAACTACTCAAAGTGGCTGTATTGTTTTGCATTTCCACCATCAGTTAAAGAGAGTTTCTGTTGCTCCACCTCCTTGCCAGCATCTGGTGTTGTAATCTTTTTAGATTTTAGCCATTCCAATAGATGTGTATAGTGGTATCTCATGTTGTTTTAATTTGCAATTCTCTAATATGGTGTTGAGCATCTTTTTATATGCTTATTTGCCAACTGTATATTTCCTATAGTAAACTGTCTGTTCAGATATTTTGCCCACTTTTAAACTGAGTTGTTTGCTTTCTTATGATTGATTTTTTAAGATTTCTTTGTATATTCTGGATACTAGTTCTTTATCATATATGTGATTTGCAAATATATATATATATATTGAGATGGAGTCTCACTCTGTCACCAGGCTGGAGTGCAGTGGTGTGATTTTGGCTCACTGCAACTTCTGACTCTCTGGTTCCACTATGCCCTGCTAAGTTTTGTATTTTAAGTAGAGATGGGGTTTCACCATGTTGGCCAGGATGGTCTTGATCTCCTGACCTCTTGATTCGCCTGCCTCGGCCTCCCAGAGTGCTGGGAATACAGGTATGAGCCACCGTGCCCAGCCATGATTTGCAAATATTTTCTCTCAGTCTGTGGCTTATCTTTTCATTTTCTTAACAGTGTCTTTTGCAGAGTGGAGGTTTTTAATTTTAATGAGTCCAACTTACGTTTTTTCTTCTGTGGGTTATGATGTTGGTATTGTATTTAAAAATTCATCACCAAATCCAGGGTCATCTAGATTTTCTTTTATGTTATCTTCCTAAAGTTTTATAGTTTTGAATTTTACATTTAGTCTGTGATTCATTTTGAGTTAAATTTTGTGAAAGGTGTAAGGTCTGTGCCTAAATTTGTATATTTTTTGCATATGGATGTCCAGTTGTTCCAGCACCATTTGTTGAAAAGATTATCCATTCTCTGTTGAATTGCTTTTTCTTTTTTGTCAAAGATCACTTTACTAAATTTGTATGGGTCTATTTCTGGGCCCTCTGTTATGTTCCTTTGGTCGACTTGACTTTTCTTTTGCCAAAACCACACTGTTTTGACAACTGTAGCTTTATAATAGGTATTGAAATTGGGCAGTATTAGTCATTCAACTTGGTATTTTCCGGGATTGTGTTGTCTGTTCTAGGTTGGGATAATTTTTTATACCTTAGAAATAAGCACTTGGTAAATATTATGTGTTGAGAAACTTTTTCTCAGTACACAATGGTTACCTTTTTAAACACAAGTTAGGTCTGTTATTCTTTTGCCTCAAGTCCCACCAGTGGCTTCCTATTTTAGTGAGCATCAAATTGAAGGTCTTTGATATGGCTTATATGGTCGTGTGGTACCTGGCTCTTCTGTTACCTCTTTAGCTTCATCTTTTAATACTTTTTGTCTTGGTCTCTTTATTTCATACCTAATGGCCTCCTTGCTTTTGTTTGAGTACACCAGGCATATCCTGTCTTAGGTCTGTAGCAGTGGCTGTTGGCTTTATCTGAATGTCTTTCTTCCAGATATCTGTATGGCTAACTCCTTCATCTCTTTTAAGTCTTATTCAAATGTCCCCTTCTCAATGGGGACTCTCTGATCATTTTATTTAAAATTCCATCTTGCCTCTCACTTGTCCCTCAACCTCCACACCCTCAATTTCTCTTAACCTGCTCTGTTTTATTTCACATCCATCATTACTTTGAACATCCTCTAATACTTATTTGTTTTATTTATATATTTATTTGAGACATGGTCTTGCTCTATCACCCAGGCTGGAGTACAGTCGTGTGATACCAGCTCACTGCAACTTCCGCCTCTTGGGTTCAAGCAATTCTCGTACCTCAGCTTCCCGAGTAGCTAGGATTACAGATGTGCAACACCATGCCACGCTAATTTTTGTATTTTTAGTAGAGATGGGATTTCGCCATTTTGGTCAGGCTGGTCTTGATGCCTGACCTCAAGTGATCTGCCCACTTTAGCCTCCCAAAGTGTTGGGATTACAGATGTAAGCCACCACTCCCTGCCTGCTTGTTATTTTTATTATTATTGCTTGCTGTTTCTCTTTTTGTTAGAATTTAATTCCACATTGGCAGGGCTCTTTGTTTTGTTTACCAGTGTATCTTCAACTCATAAAGCATAGTAGGTTTTCAATAAATATTAGTTTTAAAAAATGTATGAATGTATAAGTTGAGACTGATAGAGCATTAGCTGTGTGCAAGAATGCTGATTCATTAGATCTTACCTGATCTTTAGCTGATGACCTTCTAAGATGAACTGAAAACTGAAACCAAGCCAAGGAAATGTTTTTAGAAAATTCATTGATTTTTTTGAGAAGCTGCAGCTGCTTGTGGTGGTATAAATAGGTTTCCTTACTGTGTTATTGAAGAGTAGCTTAAGGGCATGAGCCAAGTCAAAACAGAAAAAAAGCACTGACTCAGATTTTTAAAGCATGGGTTGTCCACTTGTGTTTCTAGGTTAAGAGAATTGGGGTTTCCCATATAATCAGAACTATTAAAGGTACTGCAAGGCTGTGTGCGGTGGCTCAGGCCCATAATCCCAGCACTTTGGGAGGTTGAGGCGGGTGGATCACCTGAGGTCAGGAGTTCGAGACCAGCCTGACCAACATGGTGAAACCCCGACTCTACTAAAAGTGCAAAAATTAGCTGGGCATGGTGGTGCGTGCCTGTAATCCCAGCTACTCAGGAAGCTGAAGCCGGAGAATCGCTTGAACCTGGGAGGCGGAGGTTACAGTGAGTCTAGATCACGTCACTGCACACCAGCGTGGGTGGCAGAGTGAGACTGAGTCTCAAAAAGGAAAAAAAAAAAGATACCGCAGCAATTGCAGAGAAAGGCCTTATATGTCTGATGAGAAACTGCAAGCTTTAGAAAGACAGCAGTGCTATCTTCCCAAACAACATGATAGCCAGCATGTCAAAGCCAGATTTCTTTTACCCGTCTTTGTATCTCAGCATCTAGCCTGGTTAGTACTTGGCATGCAGTAGGTGCTCAGAAACTACTTGTTGAAAGAATGCATTGTCAGTGCATGAATGTGAACAGTGGTCACATTCATGATCTGGAAATGTCATGGACATGGGAGAGATTATACTCATGTGTTCTTGTTTTATAAGAACATGCTTTTTATACTGTATCATAGAAATTGTATTAAGCAAATTGACTTTGACTTAAAGTCTCAGGCATGTAAGCTTTCTACAAAATGTGAATCCATGCTTCAATTAATCAATCTTTGAGAGATAAGGCTCAACTTTCACAGTTAGAGTGGATGGATTGGGTTTTGGTCCCATGAGGCTGTAGTGTTAAGAATACTAAGTTGTGCGTGTGACTAGCTAAGTAGGACAAATCCTTTTGCTCAGATTCTCTTTGCCCACATATAGTTCAAGTAAACACAATGAACCCAAAACCAAATTTGCTAAGTCCTTAGAGGAAATGTTATTTAGGTGTTTTTAGAATGTTTAAAATTTTTGAGTTTTTGGGAGGTAGAGATGCCTTTGTTTTCCTGCTTAGGAAAGTTGAATAAAAGGCTGTCATAGCTCCATTCCTGATAGTTGTCAGGGACCAATAACTGAAGTCTCAGTAAAATCTTTGAAGACTTCTTCCAGATGCTAGTAATTGCTTTAACTTGAGTCTGTCTGGCAGTACCTCAAGATCTCTGTTATATCTCATAACTCATACTTCTCCATTCATCTTAACATCTCTGTTCTCTAAGCACAGATTGCTTTTTGCTGCCTCTCATCACCTCTGCCTCAAGACAGACCAGAAATCTCTTGCATATCTCACCTCTGCACTGTACGTTTATTTTACAGTATTCTCCTTTATGATATCCTGGCATGCGTATGTTTCCTGCATTATTTCTACTATGGTTGATTGGAATTCATTCTCTTCATTGGCAGTTCTAGTTTCTACCTGACTTCTTCCTTGAGTGACTTCTTATGATTCTAGAATAGTAATTTGGTAACACTTGCAAGTTCTGTTACTGCATTTCAGTATTTGTTATGAAACTCAAAATATCTCAAAACATAAAACTGGGGGCAAATGATATCTGCAGAAACTAGTAAAGAAGGTTAAGGCTTTGCTTTTGAAAATATCATTGAAAATGGGTGTTTGTCATGGTGACTTTCACAAACACGGTGAACTTTGTATAAAACAATAGGATGTTAGAATCTACAGGTTATGGGGTCTCAGAGATTATAGACTATTGTCCAGTAATCTTACAGATAAGAAACTGGAACCACTGAATAAGTTATTCCTACTCTTACGGCTAGCAAGTAGCAGGCAATCATACACAGATTTCCTGAGCCTGAAGTTAGTGCCTATTGCTTCTTCCCCTCCCTTCCCTCCCTCCCTCCCTCCCTTCCCTCCCTCCCTTCCTCCCTTCCCTCCCTCCCTTCCTTCCTTCCTTCCTTCCTTCCTTCCTTCCTTCCTTCCTTCCTTCCTTCCTTCCTTCCTTCCTTCCTTCCTTCCTTCCTTCCTCCCTCCCTCCCTCCCTCACTTTCTTCCTTCCTTCCTTCCTTGACAGAGTCTCACTCTGTCGCCCAGGCTGCAGTGCAATGGCATGATCTCGGCTCACTGCAACCTCTGCCTCCCCCGGGTTCAAGCGATTCTCCTGCCTCAGCCTCCTGAGTAGCTGGGATTACAGGCATCCGCCATCATGCCTGGCTAATTTTTGTATTTTTGTAGAGATGGTGTTTCACCATGTTGGCCAGGCTGGTCTTCACCTCCTGACCTCAGGTGATCCACCCACCTCGGCCTCTCAAAGTGCTGGGATTACAGGCATGAGCCATCGCACCCAGCCTAACATCCTTCCTTCTAGTGTTCTTCCCACTCCTTCTTTTTTAAATTTTCTTCTTTCTTCCCATAAATATTTGAATGTCTTCTGTCAGCTAGGCAGTGTGTTTACTACAAAGAGACATGAAACAAGGTCATTGCTCTCAAGTTTTGCCATTAGGCAAAGCTAGATGAGTGAAGTTAGAGAGCTAGATGAGTAAACAGACCTTACCCTGCAGCCAGGGGATCCTAGGCTACTAGTGCAAAGGGAGTGTAGAAAATCAAGCAGCATGTCGTGGGGCTCCAGAAATTGCAGAATATTGAAAGTGACCAAAGGAAGTGAAAGAAAAGGCTACCAGCCAAGCAGAATAGTATATGGTATTTGCTCTTACAGTGGTTTGAAGAGAAAACGTTTTGGAGAATGTGCTTGTTGCTTTGCTTGTTGGTGACTTGCATTTTTCAGTTTAGCCACTGGGGAGCATGGGAAAACTGGGAAGAGAGGTTCACAGAGGCCCTTGTCTAGGCAGAAGTGGTCAGACCAGGGTTGGTGTCTCTTCCAGAGGCATCTGAGGCTGTGTGTGTGTGTGTGTGTGTGCGTGTGTGCGTGCATGCGCATGTGCACTTTGGGAAAAGGTTTTGACTGTGAGAAAGGGTGCTCAGAAACAGGTAAATGAATTTTGACTACAGACTTAATATTATACTTAATTATTGGACTATCACTACTGATAGGTTGGACTATTGCATATTAATCTGTATATTTATAGTATGTAGTTTCATTAGAGGGAGCTCTCCAAACTGGAGAACAGAAATATTTTCAAACCTTAGATCATTGTGTACTTAGTCTAAGTACATTCTCAAACTGAAAACTGGAGGTGATGTAGGACTAGAATTCCTTGTGGGATTGGACCAGCATTCCTCAAGACAAATGGTAATTTGCTAGGCACATCCTTTCATGCGTGTCCGTGTGAAGAGACCACCAAACAGGCTTTGTGTGAGCAATAAAGCTGTTTATTTCACCTGGGTGCAGGTGGGCTGAGTCCGAAAAGAGAGTCAGCGAAGGGAGATAAGGGTGGGGCCGTTTTATAGGATTTGGGTAGGTAAAGGAAAATTACAGTCAAAGGTGAGTTGTTCTCTGGCAGGCAGAATGGGGGTCACAAGGTACTCAGTGGGGGAGCTTTTGAGCCAGGATGAGCCAGGAGAAGGACTTTCACAAGGTAATGTCATCAGTTAAGGCAAGGACAGGCCATTTACACTTCTTTTGTGGTGGAATGTCATCAGTTAAGGTGGGGCAGAGCATATTAACTTCTTTTGTGATTCTTCAGTTACTTCAGGCCATCTGGGCATATACGTGCAAGTCACCGGGGATGCTATGGCTTGGCTTGGGCTCAGAGGCCTGACACATACTTTGGTTTTCTCCCCCCACCACCCCGACACATCCCTATATGTATGTGTCTGTGTGTGTGTGTGTGTGTATGTGTGTGTGTGTGTGTGTGTGTATATATTTTATTTTATTTTATTTTTTAAGAGGAGTCTCATTCTGTCGGCTGGAGTGCAGTGGTGTGATCTCAGCTCACTGCAACCTCTGCCTCCCAGGTTCAAGTGATTCTTGTTCCTCAGCCTCCTGAGTAGCTGGGACTACAGGTACATGCCATCATGCCTGGCTAATTTTTGTACGTTTAGTAGAGACGGGGTTTCACCATGTTGGCCAGGCTGGTTTCGAACTCCTGACCTCAGGTGATCCTTCCGCCTCAGCATCCCAAAGGGCTGGCATTACAGGCGTGAGCCACCATGCCTGGCCCATCCCTATATTTTTAAATTAATTAATCATAGAGAAAAGCTAGGACATGTTGGACTTGATCCAGGCATAAAGAAGCAACGCTTTGACTTATTAGGTAAGTGATCAGGAAGACAAGGCATGAATTAATGCTTATGTGGACCTGCCTGAAATATGTAAGGAGAAAACTAGAACATATGGTCATGTATGCCAAATCCCTGAGGTAAACAAGGAGAAAATGCTTTCTATAAAGGTAATGTTCTCGGCTGGGTGCTGTGGCTCACGCCTGTAATCCCAGCACTTTGGGAGGCTGAGATGGGCGGATCACCTGAGGTCAGGAGTTCGAGACCAGCCTGACCACCATAGTGAAACCCCATCTCTACTAAAAATACAAAATTAGCTGGGCGTGGTGGCACGTGGCTTTAATCCCAGCTACTCGGGAGGCTGAGGTAGGAGAATCACTTGAACCAGGGAGGCACAGGTTGCAGTGAGCTGAGATCACACCATTGCACTCCAGCCTGGGCAACAAGAGTGAAACTATCTCAAAAAAAAAAAGGTGGTGTTCTCATAAATTTGTTTTACCTATGGTATAGTACAAAGTGGTTGTTAAAATAAGTTGTTATTGAATGAGTGCAATAAACTAATCAAGCAAAAATATCTCACATTTCAAAATCCAAAAATACGTGTAGAGGTAAAGAAAGAGATGAAGGGAAAGTAGTTGTGCAGGTATTTTACATTGTTCTGTTAAGCAAACAGTTATTGGGTGACTCTTAAATGAAACTGTGATAGTGAAAGACGGGGACTACAAAAGAGTTATGATAGCATTCTTGTCTTTAAAGAAGTATATAGTTAAGAAAGGGAGGCAGAAGTGCACAGATAATATCAAGGGATGCAGTACGAATTGTGAGTGCAGGCAGCCATTCACAATTTCCAGATAGCAACACTGGGGCTGGACTTCGGAGGAGCTGCTTTTGAAGCCCACTTCTGCTTTGTAAATTTTTGTTGGGCCTGGGTGAAAGCAAGTAGGCCATTCTGAGATGATTTCTAAAGCCCTTTCTCACTTTCAAGTTATGTGAAACTTTTAAAATTTCTAGAGTCTTGTCGGGCACGCCAGCACTTTGGGAGGCCAAGGCAGGTGGATCACCTGAGGTCCAGAGTTCGAGACCAGCCTGACCAACATGGAGAAACCCTGTTTCTACTAAAAATACAAAAAATTAGTGGGGCGTGATGGTGCATACCTGTAATCCCAGCTACTCGGGAGGCTGAAACAGGAGAATTGCTTGAGTCCGGGAGGTGGAGGTTGCAGTGAGTTGAGATTTCACCATTGCATTCCAGCCTAGACAACAAGAGCAAAACTCTGTATCAAAAAAAAAAAAAAAAAAAAAAAATTCTGGAGTCTTGTTTAAAGTTGACATCTGTGCCATGATGAGGCAGAGGATTGGTTAACTAATAGAAATTGCTTTTGTGGTTTTGGATACTCAGCTGTAAGGTGCACTAAATAACCACTAATGTGTACTGAAAGCAAAAGCTGTATTCAGATTCATAAATCAAGTTTCTATATATAATTATTTGGTAAAAAGTGATTGTGATGTAAGTTCTTCTTTTTTGACTTGAAGTATCAAGTGAGTAGAACTGATTAATCTTTATCTTAGTTGTCAGAAGGAAATTTGAGCATAATTGTGAGAAGTCAAGCTTATTATTGTTTTTTAATAGGTTCCTAACCTGGGGTTAAGATGCTAGGACCCAACCCTAGGCCTGTTTACTCTTTGAGGATGAAACCCGGGCATCCGTAAAATGTTGTGCAAATGATTTTAATGTTGAGAAGGGCTGAGAACCACTCTACTATGCTGTTTAATTTGTGTAGTTGGAATTTGAAAACATTTGTGGTGTTTAGTAAAATTATAGCTTGGTTAAATTCCTAACTATTATCAATGATAAAAACCACAATTACTTTTGCATCAACATAACATATGGTGTGTATTTATCTGACCAGTAGCAGCTTTCGGTACTGGACTGCTTGGGTTTGATCCTGGCTCAGTCACTTGTTAGCTGGGCTAGTTACTTCTAGCTGTATAACAATTTGCCCCCCACTTGGCAGCTAAATCAGTAAACGTTTAATAACTCTTTCTGTGGGCCAGGAATTTGGGAGTGGCTTAAGTGAGAGTAAGGTTAAAGTTAAGATGTTGCCCAGGGCTGCTGTCCTCTGAAGGCTTGACTGGGGCTGGAAGATCTGCTTCCAAGATGGCTCACTCATTGGCAGAGGGCAGGAGGGCCTCCCTTGCCACGTGGGCCTCTCCACAGTGCTGTTTAAGTGTCTTGGACACATGGCAACTGGCTTCTCCCAGGGTAAGTGATCTAGAAAGCAAGAAAGAAACCACATTGCTTTTTATGACCTAGTCTCAGAACTCTAACACAATTACTTTAGTTATATTCCATTAGTTAGTGTCCCTACATGCACAGTGATTGGAATTAGCTCTTGAAGGGAGAAGTTTCCATGTGTGGACATATTTTAAAACCACCACATGAGTTGTCTGTGCAGTTTCACTACACTTTTTTTTTTTTGTTTAATCTCAGTCTCATCCATAAAAGGGAGATTTAATTATACTATCCACTTTATGTTGTTATTGAAGGATCTGATGACTTTAATACATGAAAAGTACTCAAAACAATTCCTGGCATATAATAAGTGCTCAGCAAATGCTACCTTTTATTACTTAAAGATATGTTTAGTAGTATTCAAGGTAGTAATTCCTATATTGACAGAATAAGGGAAAATCAAGGATGCATTTTCAGCTACCTTATGGGCAAGAGCTGGGGGCAAATATAATACTTGCTTCTATTTATAATTACCCTGGCACCAAATGCCTTTATCTATGGCCTGATCAGCTTGCTTTTTACTTAACCAAATTCTGGCCAGAAGATCTGAGCTCATAAGTATCTGAAAGCTGATACACATTAGAGTTTAAAAACGAAGAAGATTAAGCATCATTACACAGTGGGTCTTACTGGGGTTTAGTGGCTGATACAGATGGAGAGACATACAAAAAATAAAGTAGGATTAAGAGATGCTGGAAACTAATTTTAAATAAGTTTTAAATAAGATATATTAAAAAATGTGTTTTAATAATTCATTCTCAAAGTTGTTTAATGTCCTTACCCATATTCCATATTACCCCAAAACATGGCTTAATCCTGTGGCATTTCTTAACAGTTCATTTTATGGATTTGCTATTAAATTATTTGCCTCTAGGTACATATTTCAAAGTTAGATATGTGTCTTTGAATATATTTAGAAATGTTCAGACTTGTACAATTTTCTTTTAAATTTGTGTTCTCTCAAAGTTATTTTCTTTTTTGCTTTGGGGGGACATGGAAGAACCAAAGTATTTTTTATATGCTTTTTTTTTTTGAGTGGGTATAAAGAGATAGAAATCCTATTATTTGTTAATTTAAAAAATAAAAGGATTTTGACATATGCAGTGCATACTCTATGGTTGGACCACAAAATGTTTCTGTGAAACTATTAGATTCTTTAAGGACTCACTTTGCTTAGAGGACAAGAATGGCAGGTGGAAGGAGTGCTCTTTGCCTTGCCTAGAGTAGTGTCTTTGATAGGGAGTAGCTGTTTAATGAGAGGCTTTAGGACACATCCAGTCAGATTCACACGCGCCTCTGGAACTCTTTGTTTTCAGGCTGCAGTTCCTTGGCTGTGTCAGCGTCTTTATTGTCTGAGCTCAGAAACCCCTTAGTGCACCAAGCCAGGAAGGGAAACTGGCAGCATGCAAATGACTGACAAAGGGATTGTAATATATTAGAGGTCTCTGATAGTCATTAAAAATTTCGAATGGAAAAAAATATGCCAGCAGTTAATAATATCAAATAAATTAAAACTACGAAGTCATTCCTGTAGTTGTAAAATTAGTTTCTTGAGATAGACATTTTTGCTACTTGTGGTTTTTGATTGATTTATTTATTTATTGGGATGGAGTCTCTCACTCTGTCACCCAGGCTGGAGTGCAGTGGTGCGATCTTGGCTCACTGCAACCTCTGCCTCCCCGATTAAAGCAATTCTCCTTCCTCAGCCTCCTGAGTGGCTGGGACTACAGGCATGTGCCACCATGCCTGGCTAATTTTTTTTTGTCTTTTTAATAGAGACAGGGTTTCACCATGTTGGCCAGGCTCTCCAACTCCTGACCTCAAGTGATCCGCCCACCTCGGCCTCCCAGAGTGCTGGGATTACAGGTGTGAGCCACTGCGCCCGGGCTGATTTATTTTTAAATATTGAGGTACATAAGTATTCTTTATAAATTTGCTACAGTGACCCACAATAATAGTGGCTTTAAATGATCATTTGTATTTCCACTTATGTAGCAGTCCAGAGGTGGGGAGTGCGGGATGATTATGCAGCTCAGCTTCATGAGGTCAGCCAGGGCTGGTATGATGCTCAGGGTCAGGCGCTGTATGGGTTTTAAAATGTGTGCAGTTTCTTTGCTGCTTTTCCCATTGTGCACTGTGGTTGAATCTGGTTGGGCACCTGGCTCTCTTGTAACCAGTAGAATACCACATGACTTTCATGGTTAGGTCAGGAAAGGTGATGCAGCCTCTGCCTTGTTGCTGGGTCCGTTGCTTTTAGAACATTGAATTACCACAAAAGTAGTTTGACTACCTTGAAGCTGCCATTCAGTGAGAAAGTCAGGCCACATGTAGATGACACCTGTGGCTGTTCTCGCTGACTGCTTCAAATGAGGTTCCCCCCAATAGTTAACATCAGCCACCAGCCATGTGAGTGAGGATGCCTCCAGATGATTCTAGTCCCCAGTGGTCAAACCACCCAGCTGTTGATTGTTACTAGCTGAGACCCAGACATCATGGAACAGCGGCAAGCTGTCCCCCTTGTACTTGGTTTGAATTTCTGACCTACAGAATTCTTGAACATAAAAAAATGGTTGGTTTTCATAGTTGAATTCCAGGGTAGTTTGTCACATAGCAATAGTAACTGGAACAGGGACCCAGGCTCCTTTTGTCACATTGCTTTGCCATCTAGGTTGTTACTCTTACATGTTTTTTTTAGATGTTTCACCACCACATCTGCATTCCAGCCATCTGGATTGAAGAAGTACAAAAAAAGGCACTGTATTCCCCTTCAAGGGCCCTCCTCAGAAGTAGCACAGTCACTTCTGTTCTCATCTCAATGGCCACAGCTGAACTGGAACACAGCCACATCTAGCTCAAGGAAGGCTGGGAAATGTGTATTTATTCCTTGTGTATTTGCACCTAGCTAATAATCAGAGAATTTGTTTCTTTGAGAAAGAAGGATACAAGGATATGGGGAAAAGTTTCTGCTACAGTTGTACGCGCTTGATTATACCAAGTTCTTTACTTTGTGCTGTATTAATGGTAGTTGTTTCTCTCCTGGGAAATTTTCCATTTCAAAGAACTCTTAGTAGTAGGTTTGCTGGAAAGCATTGTATTTGTGGGTAGGATTAGGTTGACTGATATTGGTTCTATTTTGCAGATGAAAATGAAACAATAGTAACTTTAAGAGAAGGAAGTTTACTTTTCTCTTACTTGAGAGAAGTCCAGCAGGAGGCAGTCCAGGACTGGCATGGTTATAGCCACCATCCACAGAGGCTCCTTACTTCTTGTTCCTGCAGACTTAGGCTGCTGCTTTGTGGTCCTAGATAGCTGCTTGAGCCATATTCATCGGGTCTGTGTCCCCAGCCAGTAGAAAGGAGGAGGGAAGGAAGAAGGGGCAAGGGGCTCATGCCAGATGTCTTACAAAGAAAATTTCTAGAAGCTGCCATGTAACACATTAGCTTTTACTTCATTTACTGGAACTTTGTTATTGAAAGTAAGGCTGGGGTGGTGTAGTTTTATTCCAGGCTACCATGTGCCCCCATCAGAATCAGGGTTTCTCTTACTAGGAAATGTAGCACAGCTCACAGCTGTGAGTCCACAGCTCACATCATATTCCCTATACTGTCAATTTGAAAAGAGCTATGTGGTTTGCCAGAACTTGGGCCACACTGTATATTGCACCATAAACAGAATGGTTAGAAACTGTGCATTTCAGAATGTTGGGATTTACGTTTGTGTTCACATAAAACTTCAGCCATTCTTTCCCCATTATTATACACACTTGGGTTTGTAGGGACATCTGATGTTTACTGGCAGATGACATGCCGTGTACAGACTGTCACTGTTTTAGCCTCAACTCTCAAAGGCTTTCCTGAAAAAAATAAATCCCATTTCTAGTATATACATAATAGGGCCATCTGTCACTGTTTCTCAGTTGTTTAAAGTTGCATTGTTTGAAGTCCTGCTTTTCTAAAAGTGTATTTTTTTTTTCTTCCTGGAACTATCTCTGTTCCTTTGCTTTAAAATGAAAATAGTCTGAATGAGTATTTTAGCCCTTTCTGGAATGAGACTGAGTTTGCTGCAAGGCATTGATTCATCCAGTATCACATACAGTTGCTGAGAGCTTTTGTCTTATTAATACTTCTCTTGAAAAAAGACCATGACTCTTTGTTGTTCTCTGTATAAAACCAACTTTTCTGCCCTGTGTACTAGGCTTGAAAGATTTAATTCATGATTGAACTTGGAAATGCAGAGAAAATATTTTCTTTTATGGCTGATCTAGTCATCTTTATGAGTTTCACCTTCTGATTAGTGAGAAAATGTACTAAAATTGAATCTGTTTTAAAGCCTAGTCTGATGTGGCAAATCGAACAGTCTCCTCTGATCTTTGTTGTCTTAGATAAAAATGCTTGGTTGTTGAAGGCAGCTTCCTCTCCCTCTCTTTTTCTCTGTGTATCTTGAGGGAGAGATGTGGCTTCTGCAACCTTGCATTTCTGGGGAAAACACTGTGCTCATTCCTGCCAACGTCTTTATCCTGGCTTTTAGGACTCCTGCTTCCTGGGTGATTTGTACCCCTTTTCTGTCTTGGATGCCTGGCACCTTGTGGGACACTGATTCTTAAGTCAGCTACCAGTGAACTCTGGCCCATTCTTGTGACTCAGGCCATGTCCCACATTGATTTGACTTCCCCTTGGCTTTCCACTAGTGCTCCACACCCATCTGCAGTCTTTCTGGGATGCTTGATTGTTCCTGGCCCATGTGACCTTCTCTGTATCCGTTGCTAGAGAGCCCCCTCTCTCTGCTAGGATGACCCCTCTGGGAGGTGTCCCAGTCAGACACACAGACACTTCTGTGTCTGGTCTGTACCAAGCAGAACCAAGGGTAGCCTCCTTTACACGGTACCAGATAGGGAGTGGGTCAAGAGCCCCCTGTGCCTTCCACATCACTCCTTATTCACTGAATGCACCTCCTCCTCTCAGGGCCAAAGCCTGAACAGGAAAAATTCGTCTTGACTGCCCTCTTGACTCCATCATCTTTGTCCTACATATACTATATCATATCCTCCTTTTAGCTAGCCCTATGGCTCTGCTGTCATCGCTGGAAGTGGGGTGTCTTTTCTACCCTGGAGAAGAGCTAGATCAGGCCCCTGATTAAATGGAGGCAGGGAGGGGAGACAGAAATAAAAGCAATTGGAAACATCTTTCCAGGCAATAGTATGGCTAGCAAGGCTATGTGTCTTGCTGAATAATCCTATTTTATAAACCAGAAATGGTTATTCCTGTCTTTTTGTAGAATTTCTATAATGTCTTTTTTAGGCTGATAAACATTTCATGCCAAAAGGCAAAAGAGAAAATGGGAATAAATTTCAAAATATTATTTTATAATACTTGCCTTAAAGTCTACCAAAATTTTTGTCTTCTTAAACTTTACATCATCAAAGTCAGTCTCTGAGCTAATAGTGTTTAGCAAGAATAGGGGATTTGGTAATCTGAAGACCTGTGATCAAGCCTTGATTACAAGATCAGTGATAAGGATAAGCTGCTCTCATTGAGTAGCACCTCAGTTTCTTCATCTTTAAATGTAAGTATCTGCCTTACTCACAGAGTATATGTGAATGTAAAGTGGGGTAATTACATGAAAGTATTCTGCCAATGCAGTGTGATTTTATTAATACTAGTTTCCTTGTCTCACATTATGCTCATTTCCATTTGTGTATTTCTGCTACTGCTACCTACAATTGTCTTCTTAAATTTTACATAATCAAAGTCAGTCTCTGAGCTTCCAGCTACCCACAACTGTGCAACTCCTGTACAACTCCTGCATGCCCACAGGTCTGTTACAAGTACTCAGGGTTACACTGGTAACTCTTCTCTCAGTCCCTATTCTGCATATGGTCAACCCGATTTCCTATTTAGTGTCTGATATCTTGTTGTTGTTTTTTTTTATTTTCTTCATTAGATTTGAAATGACTTGATGGCAAGGAATATATACTTTATATATGTTTTATACATTTCATACATTTTCTGGTATTTTTTATAGTCCTGGAGCGTACTTTGGAGCTGAAAAAAATAGACATTACTTGGTATTACTATAAGCTAGTGAAATAGAAGGGATAATCCAATTATATTTTCTTTATAATCCTGTTATCTCATTCCTTTCTGATTCTGAAGAGTACCTAACTTCTGAATAACTTATACTAACTGAAATTATTCAGGACTTATGAACTAAAGAACATATGTTTAATTTAAATACTTTATCCATATCTAGTTTTGACTGTTAGAAAATATTTTTAGGTTTTACAAATTTATCTTGGAACCGTGAAGTCATTTATTTTACCACACTAAAATATTCATGGGTCAAAGATTTAATTTTTTAATTTTTTTTAACAGTTGGTTTGTTTGAATCCAGCTCTAATATATGTAACATTTTTATTTTAGTGGCCGTGTTTACATAGCTCTTGGATCTTTTCAGGGGCTATATCTTCAGTTTCTGTAATTAAGCAGATTTTGTCTATATTTTGCTAATAAATATTTATGAAGTTGCCATGTGGGAGAAACTAGTGATAATGAGAATGGTCTGTATTTAGAAGCAATTGAGCACATTTACTCTCAAGGACCTGTGATAGATGACATGCTAAAGTAGATTAAATTAAGTCTGGATCTCTCAGTTAAGAGCATAGAACTTAAAAAGAATCAGTCACACAGACCCCATCGCAGAAATAAAATTTCATAGAAAAATTGTATAAATTCAGACAGAAATCTGCCTTTATTATGAATGTTACTTATTTTGTTTACACTTTTTAAAAGGTTAGCATCTACAAATAAGTTACATATTTCTTTTGTTGAATTAATTGATTTCCTTTTAGAAGTTGTACTTTATAAATAAATTACTTTACCCTTACCAGAGATTACTTGGAATGGCGTCTATCACTATATATTCTTCAGTTTCTTTCTTATTCCTATTGCTGAAAGAAACCGAAAGTCATTTCTTTTGTAATTGAAAATTTCATTATCAGTGGTATGAAGTGAATTTCCAAAATGGCTCATGTAAACAAAAAGCTCCATTTTAAGAAGCATTACTGTGTTCTTTGTTCTAGGCTGCATTTTGGACCTATGGGCATTTCACTGGCTATGCTATTATGCTATTACTCTAACTGGACAATCAGTTGTGTTTTAAGGGTAGAAATAACTATGAACAAGAAGTGTCTACTTAATGAATACGCCTCCATGATACATGTCCTGTTGCCACTTCCAAACCTCATTTTGTTAACTTGTGCTTACTCATTTCATTTTTTTCCTAAACATTTTCTCCAGAGAACTTTGGTTAACTTAATTTAAAACAATAGGTTTCTTGGAGTCCCATTTGATAATTCTGTGGTTACTAAAGTAGATAGAGATTAGCAGAAGCCAGAAGGATGCTTCTGATGTTGCCATTACTTAGATTCCAGGAAATATTTGAGATCAATGCATTTAAGTCCATCAAATAGCACTAAGAAGAACTACAGTTTTATGTTAAGCATTCTCTTAGGTGCATAACATTCATTATTTCTTTTTAGCTTCTATGCAAGTGTTTGAAATGGGTGCTATTATCCGTATTTTACAGATGATGCAAATAAATCTTAGGGAGTCTTTAATAAGACTGTTGCTGTAGCCAACAGAGTTAGTAGCAGAGTGGGGATTTGAGGTCTGGTATTTCTGCCTTTGAAGTTGGTGCTCTCTAAACTGAGAGGAAAATGCTTATATGCAACCATTTGAATGTTCTGTTCACTGTTCTCTGTTGCCTTCCTGATAGACTCCTAGCTTTTTAGCATGGCATATCTTTGTAGGTGTTTTATTCTAGTGTAGCCATTCATGACGCTTCTGTATGCATTGCATACCATATCCACTCTCACAGTTATGCCTTCTTCTGCCTTATACTCGCCATATCACTGCCTCCTACGTAAAACCACACAAATACAAATCAAAGAGATGAAACAGATAGATAAACTCAGTCTTGTGGTGGCTTACGCCTGTAATCCCAGCACTTTGGGAGGCCGAGGCAGGCGGACCACCTGAGGTCAGGAGTTCGAGACCAGCCTGACCAACATGGAGAAACCCCATCTCTACTAAAAATACAAAATTAGCCAGGTGTGGTGGTGCATGTCTGTTATCCCAGCTACTCAGGAGACTGAGGCAGGAGAATTGCTTGAACCCGGGAGGCAGAGGTTGCGGTGAGCTGAGATCGCGCCATTGCCCTCCAGCCTGGGCAACAAGAGCAAAACTCCGTCTCAAAAAAAAAAAAAAAACAAAAAAACAAAAAACCTCAATCTTGTTTATAGTAATACAAACTGCTATTGTATTGGAAAGTGTCCAAACAGCCTTAGTAGGTGATTGAATAAACAAACTGGTAAGTCCATACAGTCAAATACCTCTCCGTAATCACAAGGAACAAATCACTGGTACATGTAACAGCGTGGATGAGTCCCAAATGTATTATGCTGAGTGAAAGAAGCTAGATTGAAATGACTGCATGCATATATTTATGTGAAACATAGAACAACCAGAGCTAATCTATGGTGTCAGAAATCAGGTTGCCTGTGGGAGTGAGGGTGGGTATTAATGGCAAAGGAGGCACAAGAGAACTTTGTTGGGGGATGAAAATGTTCTTTATCATGTTTTGGGTGCGGGTTACAGGATGCAAACAATTGTCAAAACTTTTTGAACAGAACACTTAAAATTTACTTATTTTATGTTAGTTGTACCTTGATTTTAAAAAGATAACATAAAATCAAGCCAAGTTCTTTTTGCATAGTTCTGTCATAGCACTTACCATGCAGTTTTGCAAATTCTGGCTTCCTCGTCTGTCTCCCATTGGACTAAGACAGGATGACTCATGATGCCTTTTTGTATTGCCAGTGCTTAGCACTTGCCTGGTGCTTAGTGGGTTTTCAAGAGATGCTTGTTGACTGAATGGAATGCTACCTTGTTAAAAAGCCTGGCCCATTAAAAAAAAAAAATAGTTTGGAAAAACTGGAGACCCACTTGTGTGCTTGGTACAATCTTTAGAAGCATGGAAATCTAAGCTTCATAAGAGTTGTGATTCAAGCCATTATTCACTTATAGAGATTTGTATACAAAAAGTGTAGACTGAGTTTCTACATTTTTAGTAATTTGCTTTGAGCTTTTCTAGTTAGGTGTCAGGTGATGCCTGAAGTTTAAAATTCCATAATTTCCCTATTCTACCCTCCTCTCTCCTCTTTTATTTTGGAATAATTTAGGCCTGGAGGAGATCCCTGAGTCACACCTGTGGCTTTAGGAGTCTTGAAAGTACTTCATTATGGAAATAAATTTTAGTTTCTAAGTTTAATTTCATAGTTAGACAGAAGCTGCTAAATGCTCACTTGCTCTGTAGGTAATGGGCCACATGGTGGTTCTCTGTTCTCTGAGGGAACCCAGTGGCTTATTATCTCTTGGGAAAAATTCTATAGCATTTTAAATGTCTCCCTGAACCTGGGATTTCAGCATTAACCCCGTATGTTCAAGATGACACCAGTAGTAGTGTCACACATTTTAAAAAGTATTGTACAAATTGAGAGATTCTCAAAACCAAAATATCACAAGAATGCCTGCTGTAAAAAAAAAAATAATTGTTAAAAAACAGATATTCTTTGAAGAAAAATTGGAAGAAAAAAGATGAAAATAAAAATTACTGATTATCTTACCACCTACATTTAATTACTAACGTTATATTGGCATATTTCCTTATAATCTTTTTTCCTAAGCACTTCCAAGCATTTTTTCCCTATTGGTGACGTCTATTTAATCAATGCATAATCTTTTTTTGTGGCTCTATCATAACTGACTTGATAATTTTTCTATTCTTGGATGTTTAGGATGTTTTTCTACTAGTAGCTAATAATAGCTAAAAAATATTGACTATTAACAGGCATGACTTGCATTTAATGTTAAAATAAATATTTTCTTGTTTTGGTCTTCATCTGAAGTTTGGATTTTTTTTAGATTCCACAGCCTGAAGCACTGGGGGTTAAGAGCATGGATTCTGGGGCCTTGAACACATTACTTAACTTCTCAATGCCTCTTTTTAAAATCTGTAACAAAGGAATAATAACCATCTGCTGTTGTGAAAAATGTAAATGCTTGGGACAGGGCCTGGCATATAGTTAAGTGCTATATAAATATGAGACATTGGCATATAGAATACAAAACATTATGAACACTTTTAAAGCTTTTGCTCAGTATTGCCAAATTCTGGAAAGGTTATACCAGTGGAGTCTCCCATCAGTGCTATCTCAGGGTGATTATTTTTACCACACAGAATTAGCTATTAGCAAAACTTCCTTAGTATGCGTCTGTTGTTATTGGCACATCATTCAGTCTTTCTTCTTTACTAGCCCTGATTTTTGTTAGATAATTTATCTACTTCTTAATAAAAGTGTGGAAACAAAGAAAAATGTATTTCCTCTTCTTTTTTTTGCATATTTTCTTTTTTTTTTTCTTAGGGACTAGAAGGTGACTATGTTACTTTCTCATGAAGATAGATAGGAGGGACTGTGGAATTTGAAAGTTTGAGACCACTCTTCTCTTAGTAGGCAATAAAGAAGCATATATTATTTTTAAAATGTCTATAAGGAGATCTCAGAAAGGTGTCCAGTTCTTCAAAGTTTGCCTTTGGTTTTCAAGACCAGCAAGTGGACAAGGCAAGAGTTCACTAGAAAGTTAAGGTATGGTGCTTGCTTTGGCAGCACATATACTAAAATCGGAACGATACAGAAAGTTGAGGTATGGAGATGATCCACCCAAGGTGATATTCTCTAGTGGGTAAACTCTTCTCCTCTGACTCCAGTCAGAGCTACTTTATCTCTGTCTGTTTTACATGTTGTGTTTTGGGTATTCACTGGGAGAATGAGTCCTTAGCTAAAACAGGTTTGAAGATCTTTTTCCCAAGAGGAATTAAGCCTCAGAGAGAAGTCTGCGGGCACCCCACACATATAACATTTAATGTGTGCCTTTCCTTTTGCTCATCTGTACTCCTGGGTGTGGCTGCAGGGAGAGGGGTGCGGCGATGGTGGTGGTAGCGGCAGAGCCCTTCTGGGATGGTGTTGGGTTAGTGTGGTTGTGTTGAGTGTGGTTCCTAAAGCCCACTGGGGCATGCATGGTGATCCTGTAACTAAAGCAGTTGTCCATACCAGCTGTAAACTACAGTTAAATAAGCAACTTACAGTGGGAGGCCATGTGATTATGAACAAACCCAGAATGAAAATTTTTTCCAGTGGTTCAGAGCAGTTGTCTTTGGTGTTCTCCACCCGTTTATTCCTGCTGATGACTTCCTCTGTGACTGGCCCTGTTCTATTACAGGAGTGAAAAGTGTTACACATGTGAATCATACCTGTGATTTCCATTGCCTTAAAAAATGTGGCCTCACAACCTGAAAAAATACTCTTAAACTCCCTGGTCAAATTAAAGAGACCACAGTGATATGAAAGTAGTTACTAAGAATTCTAGATCACTTTTTTTCATGAAAAATGGAACTTCTTATATGAATATTAGGCCATGTATTAAGGTATATCTGATTTTATTCCTTAGGCCATATTCATGGTACCAGTCCATCCTTATCAAGAAAGACTGATTATGTTCAGGGTAAACGAAATTAGAGCATTCCACTCTGTAGTAACCTACAGTATCAGAGAAAGACAAGAGCTCCCAAGCTCTTATTTTTTTATTTTTTTGAGACACAGTCATACTCTGTCACCCAGGCTGGAGTGCAGTGGCCCAATCTCGGCTCACTGCAACCTCTGCCTCCCGGGTTCAAGCGATTCTCCTGCCTCACCCTCCTGAGTACCTGGGACTACAGGTGCACGCCACCACGCCTGGCCAGTTTTTTGTATTTTTAGTAGAGATGAGGCTTCACCATGTTGGCCAGCCTCAAACTCCTGACCTGAGGTGATCTGCCCGCCCAAAGTGCTGGGATTGCAGGCCTGAGCCACTGCGCCCGGCCCAAGCTCTTATTTTTGACCTTGTATTGATTTATACCATCACCTTGAGAAGAATGAAAATTTCTCTGTACCTTTTTCTAATTTACAATATAGGGGACTTTTATGCAGTTTATTTAGTGAAGGGCTTGATCCTAAACAGCCAAGGACATTTTATTTTGGTTTTTCTTTTTCTGGAATTGATATAGTAAGAAATCACATCTGTTTATCTTATGTCCTGTCCTAGTTCCTTGATGTTGGAGACTGTATGGGTTTGATTCACCCTTAACTCTTAATTTTGTATAGTGGAAAGGGTATTAGAATATCTGGGCCAAATTCGAGTTCTGCTGTTTCCTTGCTTACAGAAATCTTGGGCTAGGTTATATTCTTTGAAATTTATTTTTAAAAACTCAGTAAGAAGAGGATGATGATCCATAAAGACAGCAGTAAGATTGTTGTGAGATGATGTGAAATTCTGTAGTGCATAGTGTTGTGATTTTGACATTTATTGCAGGTTCTTGATAAGAATTTGCTGATTTAATTGAAGTGTCTAGGAAGCCAGTATATTTCTTGAGAGCCTACTACATAATCTTAATTATACTCTATTATCGTATTTAGCACTTATAAGAATACTGTGTGAATAGGTGTCTGGCAATACCTATGATTCTGTTTTATAGATAAGAAAACTTGAGTTGAACAGAAGTTAAATCATCTTCCCAAGCTGAAATTGCTAGCCGGTTTTGATGCTAATATTTGAACCCAGGTTTATGTAGATTCCTTGCCTCCTACTGATTCCTAAGTCTTGTTTTTTGTCCTTACCATAGCTGCCTACCGAAGCCTACCAAATACAATCTAGTGAAACCATATACAGGGTATACAACCATATACAACCATAACCATATATGAAACCATATATAGGAATATATATTCTTTTATATTTTGAAGTCTAAAGGCACCTACTTATTTAATGAACTTATGTAGGCATATGTTGTCCAGGTAGGCTATTGGTTGGGACAGAAAATAGCATAAAGGTAAGAAGAAATAGGATTCTTTCAGAAACCAAGAAGTCATAACATTTCAAAGAAACTTGAAAAACTGTATTTATTCCTTATAATTTGTTGATTTTATTTTTATCTGAGTTACTGGAGGTCCTGCTTTAATAAATTTTGAAGGTATCTTGTATGAATTTGATTTTTAAAGTGAACTGTTCTGTTTATGTCCTTACATATATGTAGTAATTATAAAAGTTTTCAAAACTGAATACTTTAAAACACCAAATTACTTAAGGTCTTCATAATATAATGGATTTACCTTACATATAAATAATGTAGAAATGATGCTTATTTAATTTATTTTCATCGAGTTACATATCTCTGTGCTTTGGGGTATATTCTTATCTAGAGCTCCGAATCTAGAAAGAAAGGCTGATAGTGAAAACCTTTTAAAAAAGTCTAATTTCTTAAGGTTAGCATGTTACAGATTAAGAGTTGCAGAAGCTTTCTGTCCTTAAACAGTGACTCAGATCAGCAGAAGTTAGATTATATATAATACTTAAATGTTGTAGCAGTGTAACTATAATTAGAAATCTCTTTATATGTTTTTAGGATGCTCAGGTAGGAGAAGGTAGATTCTAGGAGTTTTATATTCAATTCTTAGCCAATCGTGAGAACAGATACCAGTAAATTCCTTGTCAGAGCAGAACCTGATCCCCTAGATCCCAGCCAACAATAAGATTGAACCTCAGCTGCTCAGCAACTGCACTTATAGGAAGGCAGGAGATCTGATGACTGGGAGAGCAGATAGTGGTAGAGGAGGAGACACACAAAAAAGCATTTGTATGGAGAGATTTATGGCATCTGTAGTTTACATCTCAGCTTACCTGGCACATTCTACCATTCTCCCCTTGCTGTGGGTCTGGATTCATGACAAATGCTGACAAAACCATTTGTTTTGTTCTGTGGCAATTAAACTTTGAACAAGGAGACTCTTCACGCAGTGTAATTTCTGACTATATTCTCAGTAACTGATTCTCCTTTCAGAGACCTCCTGTGCCTTCACTGTTTTGTATCTCAGACTGGGCAGCCATTCTCTGAAAAAGGTATCACCAGTTGCACCTTCACCTCTGCTCGCCAACTCTCACCCCTCCCCTGTCTTCTCCCCTTTGCCTTCCCTCCTGCAGCCATCAGCCTAAGAGCAAGTCCAGTCACGCCTGGAGTGCTTAACTCTGTCTTCAGACCAGAATGGGGTACTCTGGCATGTGTCTCAGTATTTTTTTCTGTATCTTCCATAGAGTCCACCGGAATATGTAATATATAAATGAATAAAATAACTTGAAACACATTTTCCCCTCACAATTATTATTAATAGTAATAAATACACCCTCTTTGTAAAATAATCAGGCACTCAATCTGGAAATATGTAGAATGAGACATGAAAGACACCATCTACCAGCCTCTTTCCTTATAGCTTCCACTCTCTTCTACTGATGAAACTGCTCTTCCTCATGATATACACCTTTTATATATATTTATTATTTTCCATTTTTTTTCACTGATCTTGTAAACCTCTTTTATGTTACTATGTGCAGATTTTCCTCTATTAAATTTTTATAGGATAGGTGAAGGGTGAACTATAATTCATTCATTTAGTCTCCTGGTAACTGATATTTAAATTGTTTCAAATATTTTGCTATGGTAAACATCTTAGTATGCTAATCATATATAAGCAAGTATTTGTTTCGTACAGGTAGAGTTATTGGTTCAGAAAGTATATGGATTTTAAGTTACAATGGACACTACTAAATTGCTCTCAACAGAGTCTGTGGCCGAGTGAGGTGCCTCATACCTCTAATCCCAGCACTTTGGGAAGCCAAGGCTAAAAGATTGCTTGAGGCCAGGAGTTGGAGACTGGTCTGGACAAAAAAGGGAGATCCTATCTCTACAAAAAATTTTAAAAATTAGCTGGGGTGTGCCTGTAGACCCAGCTACTCAGGAGGCTGAGTTGAGTGGATTGCTTGAGCCCAGGAGGTTGAGTTTGCAGTGAGCTATGATAATGCCACTGTACTCTAGCTTGAATGACGGAGTGAAACCCTGTCTGTTAAAAAAATAAAAAATAAAAAAGTCTTTGCCATTTTACACACCCACATTACAGTAGCTTGAGACTACCTATTTCTCTGCATTCGGCATTATCATTCTTACAAATTTGTGCCAATATGAAATCATTTTATCTGCATTTCCTGATTAGAAAGATGCTTTAGTATTACCCCATATTTTTTTGGCCATTTGCATTTCTTCTATGAATTGTATGCTCACATCATTTGTCATTTAGGAAGAGCTGTCCTTTTTTCTTACTAATTAATAGGAGTTATTACTCTATTTGGATATTATTGATGTATATTTTACATATATAGCAGATGTTTTCTTCTAGTGAGTTATTAAACTTTGTCTGCAGTGTCTGCTGTTACATCAGTGGTTTGTCAAATTTGATAGTTTTATTTGTTTAGTTTTTTTGGTTCATAACTTGTTTTGAAATATTCTTCCCACCCAACTATTTTAAAAGCATTATTTTCTATATTTTTAAATGGTTTCATTTGTTTTAAGAATTGTCTTATTTCTAATATTGTATAATTTCTTCGTGTACTGCCAGGTAGTATAAATCCAAAGATTTTACTGTAGCTGTGTGTTGGACTTGTTATTTCCACACTTCTCTTGAAATGTGCAAGAAGAAAGCTTTTCTTAACGCCTTACAGTATTTCTTTGTACATGCAGCAACATGAGAATCCTTTGTTGCCAAAACAGAGGCAGACAATATTATTACTGTGGGACCAACTGTAGGCTTTATGTATATGGGACTTTGCAGTAGTGACTAAGCTAAGAAATTACAGGGAAATAACAGCATTTGTATACTTTGACCTATGGAGTCCTAAAGTATTTTGGAAACTTTTTCATAATGATGAATAATTTTATGTGATAACTTTCCTGGTAAGGACCTTCCTTTTAACGAAAGTAGGGTGGAGGGGCGAGTGGCTGGGGAGTGGACTGTGGCTAAGGCTCAGAGTTATTAAGTAGCTTCCTCTAAGTCTGTCCTTCCACAGAGGTGAGTCACAGACGAGTGGATGAAAGTTGGATTGACTAGAACATGAACATCAGTTGTAGGTCTATACTAATAGAAATAAACCATAATGATGTTCCTGTGGGAATGAACATTTGGTAAGATTTTTCAATTAAAATGAGAGTGGGAACTTTTTCCTATTACCCATTTCAACTATGTGGCAGCTACAACCTCCAGTAACCAAGTAATGTTGGCTGAGATTTCTGTGGTTGAAGGTCAAATCAGGTAGGCAAGTGAGGTGTTACTAGAGTGAGGCAGTGCTGTCAGCTGATGATTGGGTGTGAGCTGATAGCTCACAGGTGGTTTGAGATGGGATTCTACGGGGATGGGGTGGTGATGTGCAGCCTCTTTGATTTGTTCTCACCCAGCTCCCTGTTCACCAACCATCCATTGTCCATCTTTTTCAGGAACTGATCTTTTCAACGATCCCAACTATTCCTTCTTTCTTCTGTGATACCAATAATCTTACAGCTGTTTACTTGCAATATTTTTACTGTGTTGTACCACAGAGCTATTTCCAGGCAGTAATGGGGAAACTGACTAGCGTCCTTTCTTCTCCCTCCATATTATTTCTACACAACTCTAACACTGAATGTTTACCTTTTTTTTTTTTTGTTTTTTGAGATACAGCCTTTTTCAAAGTGTTTCTCCATCTTTTAAAATTCACATCTGATCCTTAAACTCAGAAATCTCATGCCTGCCTTAAATTCTGATGTAACTTCTTAGTAAAGCATTGTGGCTCCCCTCCCTCCACTCTTTAGAGTCATTAAGCTACAGAAGGTAAATTCCATCTTGTGGATTCCCACCATTAACAATTGGGCCAAGCTTTACTTTTTTTTTTTTGAGACAGAGTTTCGCTCTTGTCGCCCAGGCTGGAGTGCAGTGCTGTGATCTCGGCTCGCTGCAAACTCCGCCTTCTGGGCTCAAGCAATTCTCTTGCCTCAGTCTCCCGAGTAGCTGGGATTACAGGTGCCTGTCACCATGCCCTGCTAATTTTTTGTATTTTTAGTAGAGACGGTTTCACCATGCAGGTGGTCTCGAACTCTGACCTCAGGTGATCCACCTGCCTCAGCCTCCCAAAGTGCTGGGATTACAGGCGTGAGCCATCATGCCCAGCCCAAGCTTTACTTTTTATTTTTAACTCATTTTTTTAAAGTTAGAATTTTATTTCCTAAGTATGAAATTATAATGTTGAGTAGGCTTTTACAAACTGCACTCTCTGCTCTTGGTAGCTTCGTGATCCGGGCAAGTTGTTTAACCTCTAAGTGCCTCAGTTTCTTCATCTGTAAATGAAAGTTATCTCACTGATTGTTATGAGTATAATGTGCAGTGTGTGTGTGTGTGATATATGTGTGTGTAATTGAGAACAACATCTGGCAAATAATAAGTGCTCTCTAAGTGTTTGCTATTATTATTATCATCCTGGTTTCAGTGAAATAGACAGGCTCAGGCTTTCGTGTAGCAGAGGCAAGGGCTCTAAAGATAATTGGAAAAGGAGAGATAGGAAGAGAAGGGCTATCTACTAAGCAGATACTTTGAACTTCTCAGCAGGAGCTGGTGCAATTTATTCATTTATAGTATATTTAGGATAGGGTTAGAAAATCATATAAAGATGTTTCAAAGCATCTTGGCAACTGTTAATCCGGCAGTATTGTGGTATGATTGAATGCTGGTTCTCTATTGCTGAAGTAAGTAGTGATCATTTTTGTTTGTTTGTTTGTTTGTTTGGAATTAACTGTGTATACATACAGTTTCTATTCAGGAAGGTCTATTGGTCTAATGTTTCAGACAAGCATAAGAATGCTGAAGATAGTTTGTCTTTTGCTTGTTTAGAACAAGGGTTCTTATGTCTTGACTTTTCATTATTCATTTATTCATGCTTAGAAGTGAAGTGCTCCTGAATTCGAGGCACCTTGCTTTTCCTGCATTATTAGATTAGGGGTTCTATTGTTTGATGACATAAACGTTTAGAATCAGACTTCTTAAGATCCCACTTTGGCTGTGGAATTTTAGGCTAGATTCTTAATCTCTACAACTTTAATTTTCACAGCTTTAAACTGAGGACAGTACTACCCAACTCAGAATTATTGTGAAATCCAAATGAAAATTTATCTATAAGGCATACATAAAGAAATACCCAAAAGTGGTTTTCTCCCAGGAGAATGTATGTCTAGCCTGTAAAGGTGATCCTTCCAAATCCTGTTACTAGCACACATATCAGGGATAAGTTAAACAAGTTAGGCTGGATTTTTTTTTCTTTTTATTGCAGGGAAATTCTGCCTGGGGTGTTAGAAGAGAGAATGTGATGAGTTAGTTCAGCTGTGAAATCTAACATCCTATTGGTTCGCCTCATTGCAAAACAAAAAAAAGGGAATTAAAACTTTTTTTAAAGGACTTCTTAAGAACAACTTTAAAATGAAAAGAAGAAATAGACAATTTGGTTTCTTTTTAGTAACAGTTGTATATATCCCTACAAAAATAGTAGAGGAGTCTGGCTTTGTTAATATTTGTTTAAAAGGAGGTGTTGACTAGTTTTCAGCTTGCAAGTAGGAGTGTCTAGTCAGTGTTTTCTTTTCTGCATAGAAAGTTAACAGGACTCTGACACATCCGAGTTTGTACGGAGAGAGTTTAGGAAACTGCTGCACAGATTTCCTGCAGAATGATGGGGCAGCTCATGAAAAATGGTCAAGATTGGAACGCAAAGCTGGTGGGACTGATGTGCTGTATGGGTTAGTAGTATATACTATCACTTTCATGTTTTCATAATTGGGAAAGGAAAGTTGCACTACCTGCTTTGGTTTGCATGGCGATAGTTCAGCTGATTGTTGGGCATCTTTCAAAAACCTGTACTGAAATCAGGACAACTTCTGAGGCTCCCTGAAGAGAACTCCCCCACCTATTGTTGTCCACAGAATATGTATTTATATAATCTCAATTACTGTGTGTGTGGTACTGAGTGAGTTTAGCTTTGTTTGGATTCCACTGAAAACCAGTCAATATACATTGTAATAATCAGTACTCTTTTTGCATTTGTTTGTTCCCCCCCAATTCTGTTATTCTTTGTCTTCATTGTCGTTACATATTTTCAGCTGTTACAGTTTATAAGTGGGATATAAATATATATTTTTATTGAAAACTTAATCTATAAATGAAATAATTTTCAAATAGAGGAATGTTATAAAAGTTCAATTGTTTAAAATCACAGGAATCATTTTCCCTTTTAGTTGCTGTAACAGCATTGCTCTAAATATAAATCTCAGTGTTAGACATCTCTAACTGAAATGAAATAAAGAACCATTATGAGACTTGTAATTGGAAAATTAGATGGTGTAACTGGAATACTCCCTTTTGAAATAACTCCCTTTTGAAATAATGTGTATGGAAAGTGGTGTGATTTACAAAGTCTTCCCAGACTTAAATTATTCTCTGACTCTAGGTTGCTCTCTTGAAGAAAGTTGAAGCCTTTAAAATTCACATTAACTCTTTTCTCGTTACTGTAGCATTGTGGAAACCTCTCATGTTAAAGAGCATATTTTGGTATTTGAATGGGACTCATTTAAGTTGATCATGGTTTAAAAGAAAAGGTTTAGGTTGTTCCTGTTAGAAAACAGTATCAGAATTTATGAATTATGTGTGTTATTTAGTTAACCTTATTCTTTGTATCTTATGTACTTTAGTTACGGATCATAATTCCTAGATATTACCTCAGTAGTACCTATGAAATATCATGTTATTAGCAGTGCTTTTGAGCATCTAGCACAACAACAACAAAACCCCATTGATCAAAAGAACTTTTGTATAGTTATGAACCTATCCTCTGTACTTAGAGGTAAATTATTTGATTAAATCAGCTTTCTTAATATACTGATTGAGTAAGTAATTATCCAATTTATCTATGGAATCTGTTTTACCTCATGTTCCTTGAACTTTAGGACCAGTTTTTATTCACTTAGAAAAGAAGAAATCTATTTTGTTAACCCTTTTGTACCCAAGAAGAAAATAGTTTGTATAATACACATAATACATTAAATTTATTTTGTGACTTATATGGAAACTCTATTCTTGAATTATAAAGATTTTTAATATATTATTAATTTTTTTTTTCTTGAGGATTTAGCATCAGGGGCCTTGGTTGTTATTTAATGGGAATAATATGGATATTACCTAGGAAGTAATTTTTTTCATTTACTCTGTTTTCTTTTTGCTGGATGCTTAGAACATCACTGCTGAAAATGTGATATGAGTGCTAGACTTTGGCACAGAACTTCCATTGTTTGCAATCACTTGTCCAAAGTTCACATCACATCACAGAGCCAGATTCCCCAGCTCCCTGTCTGTGACTGAGATGTGGTCAGCACTTCCATTTGAAAAATGACAGTATCTTGGGGATAGTGGAAGCAACCTTGTAGGGAATCATAAGAGTTGGGTCCTAACCAAGGCTCTTTCAATGTTAAATGATTAAGTCAGAGTTTCTTTTTAGTGGAGAAATTGACACATGGCTGGCTTCTGTCTTGCTACCCTACTTCCTGTCCTTTAAGCCCCACCTGACTGCCCTGGATGAGGTTGGTCCTTCTCTCTTTTGTGCTTGCATACATGGTGAGTGCCATGTACTTCTCTCAACTGGTGTGCTTACCACACTGCCTTCCTGTCAGGTGTGCTTTCCAGGTCATGAGCTTCAGAAACCAAGACTAGTGCTTTCTCTGCAGCCTGGTGGTCTCAGTGTTACAGGACGGGGGTCCAGATCCAAACCCCAAGAGAGGGTTCTTGGATCTCTTGCCAGAGAGAATTCAGGGTGAGTCCACAGAATAAAGTGAAAGCAAGTTTATTAAGAAAGTAGGCCAGGCGCGGTGGCTCACACCTGTAATCCCAACACTTTGGGAGGCCGAGGCGGGAGGATCACCTGAGGTCAGGAGGTCAGGAGGATCAACCTGGCTAACATGGTGAAACCCTGTCTAAAATACAAACATTAGCCAGGTGTGTTGGCGCATGCCTGTGATTCCAGCTACTCAGGACGCTGAGACAAGAGAATCCCTTGAACCTGGGAGGCGGAGGTTGCAGCGAGCTGAGAATAAAGAATGGCTACTCCATAGACATAGCAGCCCTGAGGGCTGCTGGTTGCTCATTTTTGTGGTTATTTCTTGATGATATGCTAAACAAGGGGTGGATTATTCATGCCTCCTTCTTGTAGACCATATAGGGTAGCTTCCTGACATTGCCATGGCATTTTTAAACTGTCATGGCGCTGGTGGAAGTGTCATAGTGAGGACGACCAGAGGTCACTCTCGTCGCCATTTTGGTTTTGGTGGGTTTTAGTCAGCATCTTTACTGCAATCTGTTTTATTAGCAAGGTCTTTATGACCTGTATCTTGTGCTGACCTCCTATCTCAACCTGTGACTTAGGATGCCTTAACCATCTGGAAATGCAGCCCAGTAGGTCTCAGCTTCCTTTTACCTAGCTCCTATTCAAGATGGAGTTGCTCTGATTCACACCCCTCTGACACCAGCACCACCATAGCACTGGACTCATTAAATGACCAGATAGATGCTAGGATGAAGAGTGAGTAAATGAAGGAAGTACAGAATCTGCACTTATCCGTGAAGAGAACTAGTAAATTGTTTATGTTTCCTTGTTCTTGCTTTACCTACAAATTGGTAATTTAGGTTCATTTTGAACTGTTTAGGAATAGCAAGGCCGAAAGACATTTAAGACACCATTATTGCTTTAAGAGATATAGTTGTATATACTTCTGTATATATGTATACAAGTAATTCTACATTGTTTTCCTCAGTTGGATTGTCCTTCCTGAAATAAAATTATTTCGCACAACGGGCATCTATCTGTTGAGCGCATAGAGGCATTGCGGTGTAGAGGCTTTGTGGCATCTAGTATGTGGTAGACAAAGATGAATGAGGTATAGATGATGCCCCTAAGGGGCCAATAGAGGACTTAATAAATATTTTGTGGATAATATTATTGGTTCGTTATTAATATAATTGCTTTTGATAGCAGTTTTAAGCAAAGTGCCTGGGGGTTTTACATTTGGAATCAGGCAAATAAAATAATTTTAGGGTCAGGCACAATGGTTCACGCCTATAATCCCAGCACTCTGGGAGGCTGAAGCAGGTGGATGGCGTGAGCTTAGGTGTTCAAGACCAGCCTGGGCAACATGATGAAACCCCATCTCTGCAAAAAATGCAAAAATTCACCAAGCGTGGTGACATGCACCTGTAGTCCCAACTCCTTGGGAGGCTGAGGTGAGAGGATCATTTGAGTCCAGGGAGGTGGAGGTTGCAGTGAGCCAAGATTGTGCCACTGTAGTCCAGCCTGGGCAACAGAGCTAGACTGTCTCAAACAAAACAAAGATAAAACCAGGCCAGACTCGGTGGCTCACGCCTGTAATCCCAGCACTTTGGGAGGCTGAGGCAGGCCGATCACGAGGTCAGGAGATTGAGACCATCCTGGCTAACACGGTGAAACCCCATCTGTACTAAAAATACAAAAAATTAGCCGGGCGTGGTGGCACATGCCTGTAGTCCCAGCTGGTTGGGAGGCTGAGGCAGGAAAATTGCTTGCACCTGGAAGGCGGAGGTTGTAGTGAGCTGAGATCACGCCGTTGCACTCCATCCAGCCTGGGCAATAGAGCAAGACTTTGTCTCAAAAAAAAAAATTTAGTATAAATTCTGAGCATTTATATTCAGAATTAGGAAACTACTTCTACTGTCTGGGAATGCTTTCTGCACCCCTTTCTCTAATTTTTAAATACTCAAGAAGTAGATTAGAAGTTGGGGGCACTGAAAAGGTATTATAGGCAGAATCAAAAGATGGGCTGTATATAAGTACCTTTTGTTTCTCCCTGACAGTGATAGGAAATGGAAGGTGTTTCAATGAGGTACTTTGGAGAAGAAATGCTTATGAAATAAAAACTACGTTATATGTTCCTCCCCCCCATTCTTATTGGCATTAAAGTAGGAGAACTCTAAATGATAATGCTATCACTGCGTAGTCTTACAACAAGTTGAATTTGAACAGACCATTGTATCACTTTACTAAAATTTCTTTATTTCCTTTTCTTGAACATTTGTGTTTTTTCAGAATTTTTATTTTCCTATTGTAAGCACTCTGATTTATATTCTCATAGTTACATTTTGTACATACTATGATTATAACTTCAGAATAGATTTTAGAAGTAGATTTGCTGGGAAAGGTCGTAGATATTTTTAGGGCTTTTTATGTATATTGACAAATTGTTGTAGAGCAGTGTTGTCCAGTAGAGCTTTGTTTTAGAGCAGTGCTGTCTGACAGAAACTTCTGTGATGATGGGATTATTCTATATCAAATTATTCTAAAGTAGTGCTGTCCAGTAGAGCTGTGTTCTAGAGCAGTGCTGTCTGATAGGAATTTCTGTGATGATTAGAATGTTCTATTTCTGTGCTTTTCAATATGTTAGCCATTAGCTACATGTGACTGTCGAGCACTGAAATTGTGACTAGTGCAACAAAGAAACTGATTTGTTAATTTTATTTTGCTTTAATTAACTTTGATTTAAACTTAAATACGTGTATGTGACTAGTGGCTACAGTACTGAACAATGCAGGTCTAGAAAGTTTAAATTACATTTTCATCAGCAGTATGTGTGTCTGTTTCCTGTGTCCTTTTCAACATGAAATTTTTTAAAAAATAAAATCTTGGCAATTTGGTAAGTTAGAAAGCTTTTTCTGTGTTACTTTATATTATTATTTTTTGTTAGTGAGATTGAGTACCTGTGTGCATTACATTTTTATTGTTATTTTATTATTTTTTTGAGACAAGGTCTTGCTGTGTCACCTAGGCTGGAGTACAGTGGCACCATCATGGCTCACTGCAGCCTTGAGCTCCTGGGCTCAAATGACTCGCCCACCTCAGCCTCCCAAGTAGCTGGGACTATACGTGCATGCCACCATGTCTGGCTAATTTTTGTATTTTTTTGTAAACACGGATTTCGTCATGTTGCCCAGGCTAGTCTCCAACTCCTGGGCTCAAACAATTTGCCTGCATTGGCCTCCCAAAGGGCTGGGATTACAGGCATAAACCACCACACCTGACCCTTGGGCATTACTTTTTAAAAAATTGATTAGCTGTCTGTTTTTGCCCACTTATGTATTAAAATGTTAATCTTTTTCTTCTTGCTGTTTTTTCCTAATAGTAACATTTGTCTCATATTGCGTATATTTTCCCCAGTTGATATACTTTTGTTTACATTCAAGTTATTCTAGAGAACATAAATACTTTTAATAAATAGGGCAAACATTTTCAAAGAAACTTTAGTTATATTACAATAGTTTACAGGGGGTTAGGAATGAAGAATGAGGAGAAAAAGAGATGAAGAAAGAGACCAAGACATATCTTACCCCCAAGGAAAGGATGGAGAACATCTGAATTGTGGTAGAAGAGGAAAGAAGACCACCAGGGAAGGAGAAAGAGGTAGCCCTGGAGGCAGAAAGGAGAGAAGAGAGAAGAAGGAAATAAGAAAGTAAGGAATTGCTGTCTAGAAGTAGGGAGGAAGAAGATAGTGTAATACAGTTTTGAATGCTAGCTCTAGGTGTTGGATGATTATCCTTCTCCTTTGAAGTAATAACTTGATGAACCACAGCATTCCAATTGCTCTTTCTCCTTAAATCAGAAGAAAACTTTTCTCACTCTTCTTTGTGGTGTCTATAGGAACCAGGGCAGGATCACTGTCCACAGTGAAGATCTAGTTGGGGCATTTCTTTGTTATACAGTTCAACACAGGAACCTAGGAAAGAAATAGCATAGGCCAGGCATGGTGGCTCACGTCTGTAATCCCAGCACTTTGGAAAGCCAAGGTGGGCGGATCACCTGAAGTCAGGAGTTCGAGACCAGCCTGGCCAACATGGTGAAACCCTTACTAAAAATACAAAAAAAAAAAAAAAAAAAAAAAAAAAAAATTAGCTGGGCATGGTGGCGCATACCTGTAGTCCCAGCTACTCTGGGGGCTGAGGCAGGAGAATTGCTTGAGCCCAGGAGGCAGAGGCGGAGGTTGCAGTGAGTGGAGATCATGCCACTGCACTCCAGCCTGGGTGACAGAGTGAGATTCCTTATCAAATAATAATAATAATAAATTACTACTTAATATTAATTAAGCAGAATAATTAACGTTCAGCCAGAGTCTACTTCAAGCCAAAAAGTCTCAATTTAGGCCTTGCCTTTTGTCAAGACTTTAAACTATTTGCTGGGTAATCATGAACAAGTCTTTTATCCTTGTTAAGTCTTGGTTTCTTATTCTACAAAATGGGAGTAACCCTTCCGCTTATGGCTGTGAAGAGCAAATGGGATGTACATATGGTAAAGTGCTTTGAGAAATTCAGTGCAAGGACAAGGCTTATGTTAGACAACTTCGTGGTAGTGGTGGTGGTGGTGATGAGGGGTTATGGGACAGAGGGGCAGAAGGCATTTGTTTAATGGAGGAATATTGGTAAATGCAGTACTGGGAAGAGACCAACCTGACAAGCAGCCCTTTAAACACTTTCTTACAGATAGCCTGAAGTTGCCAAAATTTAACAAGAAACTTTGAATACACTGAAGCATATCTTTTAAATATCTCATTTTTGTTTATATTCATGATCACAAAGTCATCTATTCATAGATTTTACCAACCTTATCTTTATATATATATTTTTCCTTCCAGATGAACGGGACAAAGTTCAGAAGAAAACATTTACAAAATGGATAAATCAGCATCTCATGAAGGTCAGTTTTTATTTCGTTCACTTCCTGGAATTGTTTTGAATATTTCAGTTTATTTAGCAGTAATTGATTATATAGCTCTGAAGCACAACTTTTGAAAATCATCTTGAAAGTTTAAATTCTAGAGAATTTTGCATGCATTTTAGGCATCTATAATTATTTGGTGTGTGGACGGTGGGTAGTGATGGAGGTGGAAAGGTAAGTACCCAGTAATTTCGGTGCATTCTGTGACATTAGTAAAACCTGTTACTATTGGAATCTATAAAATCTCAGGAGTTTCAGAAATCTGTAAATATTTATATGTTAGTGCATGGAAAAGCTACACTTCTTAGTAAGATTTTTTTTCTCTCTCAAGATTCAAACCAAGTTCTGGCCTCAGGTTTATGTGGATGGCAGAAGGTTAGATGAGAATAAAGATATTGTAGGGACAGAAGTCTAGACTAATTTTATTCTTATACTTAATTTAATCCAGTGATTGGTGCTTACATCTAACTTTCTCTATGAAGCAGTTAATGGTTGTGGTTCTTAAATTAATATTTACTTGTGTACCATGGGTAATTTTGAGAATAAAACTATCCAGAAAATAGATACACACAAAATTTGCATGTAATTTCATGGAGTTATTGGACCCCACTGAAGCCCTTCGGTAAATCTTGTGTAAGGAACCCTTAGGATTTCACAGTAAACTATTGGTCACTTCCCCTTTCTCCCACCTTTTAAGGAGAGCCCTAAAGTTGAAATAGGTCATGTTTCTATTTGGAGTTTTCTCACATAGAAACGTTATTTTAAATGTGGTTATATATTCTTAAGCTAGCCAACAAATCTTATTTAAACTATCATATAGCTTAAGAGTGGTACCAATAATGTAAATAGCGTTTAGTCATCTTCTATAAAAGTGATTTTTATTTCACGGGCATATCAGAATTACCTTAGAGGTGTGTCAGTCTTGTCTCTCTCACCACTTGACGGAACCTTTTTCTCAAATTCTGATAATATCCCTTAGGGAGGGCACATCACGCACTCTCCGGTTGAGAATCACAAACGATAAAAGGTTGAAACCCTCTGCTTTGTGAGAAAATATATTGTGAATTCTGACACAGCATGTGGCAGTTCATCTGTCCTCTCCCAAGCTTTTCTTTCATTCTGCACATACTTTATGGGAGAGGATCTCTTCCTTACAGGCTAGGACACCTCTGTAAAGTTTGGGGTGTGGATACTGTAATAAGTTGCCTGGAGTGCTGACTGAGGCTGGGGACGTGTTCCCTATCTTTTAAATAATTCTTAAAAGTTTTGCCTTTTCTAAATTTTTATCTTGTTAATTTAAATTTAATATTAGTCACTTATTTCCCCCTGTTTTTTTTCACCCTTGTTGTGACTCCAAGAACTATTCTTGTTTGTTCTATTCCTTTGGACAGTGAGGTGCTTGAGAGGTTAGTCTCCAGACAGGCCTTTCTTTACTGGATTTTTTTTTTCACTTTTGTAAAAGGTATATTGTGTTAATTTTGAACAAATTATCTTTGAAAGGAAAACATCTTTTGCAAGGTTATCAGTCTGTGACATGTACACCAAACAGAGGAGCAGAAGAAGCCTCACCTTTGAGGTCAGGTAAATGGCATTGTGTCCAGGCTTTGCAATTCATTATTTGTGTGAACTTAATCTCTTTATGCCTTCATCTGTAAAATGGTGGTAATGCCAGCTTGGTGTGAGGATTTAAATGAGATAGTCTAAATAAGCATAAAGCATAGAACTTGGCATATTGTTAGGCACTCTATAAATGAGAGCTTATGATGTAGAAGGGTGGATTGACTTGGATGGTGTCAGACAAAATTGTGAAGTTAAGTGTAAGTTGCTTTTGGTGCCCATCTGCTTCCCTTATCTGTGTCTCTTTTTATTACATCAAATACTTTTCCTTTTAGTTTATTCATTTTAGAAAAAGCTACAGTTTGGTGTTCAGACTCTTTTTGAGGAGATTGATAGGTGTGTTGCCTCTTTACCTTAGAGTCCTGCTGGGACACTGAAGAATAGCTTACCTGTGGTAATCCTGTAGCTGTGCTCTCCTTGCCCCCTGTCTACCCCTCCACAGATTTTTAAAGGTTGATTTGGGGGCCTGGAGTCCTTTTTTAATCTGCTTTTCTTCTTCTCCCACACATTCTTCTCACAGAAAGGGAGTCAGTGAACACTCATCATACTTCTGAAAGGTTGGCAGCTTTTGGACCTCAAAGTTAGTTTTACTTAGAGTCACACTTGGAGGGCATCCTCAAAATTTTCTGGTTCAGTTCCCTCGTTTAAAAGTAGGGGAAACTTGCCACAGCTACTACTGTTAGAGCTGCACTAGAAGTCGTGAAATGAGAATATGAATTCGAATGAGACGCTGTGTCCAGCGTTTGACTTCTTTGAGCACTGCAATAGGTTGCAGATCCCAGCAGGTCCCCCTTGGATGTGGGGCTGTGTTTACTTTTCTTACCTTATTGTTTCAACTATTTGCTAATTTTTGTGACTTAGGAAGTTGTGATTTATGTAGCTATAAAAAAGCATATACACATTGCTCAGGGTTGATACTGGCATGGTCAATTTTTAAAAGTTTATATAACTGGCAAAAGTAAACATTATGGAGCTTTTAAATGATTGCATAAGTTACTGCTACATTTATATGCATAAATATTTTCTTCTTAAAATATTTGGTGAGGTTTTTTTGCTCTTTGATACAGTTTCTTTTATTGTTTTTTGCTTATTTCAAAAGCATGCTCATTAAAAGGAAAAAAGTCAAAATTATAAATGTTTTTGGAAAATCAGTTAGAAACACAAAAGCAATTATTAGAAAAAGTTTTTCTGAAAACTCTGGCACAGAAGCTTGAAAAACAACCCATGATGTACCAAAATTAGCGATACTTGGAAAAAAAAGCTGTAACTGGGGGATATTCCTTTTCAACCAAATGGCTGTTTAAGCCAAATGGTTGTGATGATCAAATTGCTTTTAACCAAGTGTATGCCACTCTATATTTTCAAACCATGGTCTCATTTATCTTTAAGCTTTGCATATGCTGCTTCCTTAAAAGAGGGTCCTTTTGCATCTCCACTTTCATCTGGCTGATTAGTGAAGAATTAACTAGCACTTGTGAACTAGAACCCGTTAAAATTAGGAACATGGAACCGGATTAAAAATTTCAAGATTTTTAGTTCTTTGTTTTAAAAGACTTGTTTATCCAGAACAAAGCAATCTTTAAAAATATTATTGTTTAAAAAGTTAAATATTTGATTTGTGACATCATTTGTTTTATTATATCATTTAAAATATCTAGGTAGGATAACAATGTCAAATATTAAAGCAACTTTATAAGAAAACAAAATTTTCATGATTATTAAATTCTTTCTAAGCCCAAACTTGCAACTTATTTATAAAAAGGTAAAGTAATCCTGAGACCAAAAAGTTTGAGAAATATTACTCTATGACTCTATGTAATAGGTTATTTATTGCAGCACTGTTATAACTGCAAGGGGTTGGAAATGACCTACATGTCCATCAATAAGAGATTGGTAAAAATAATTATGATACATCCAAACAGCGAAATACAACATTAGAAAGAATCAGGAGCATTAGGCCAGAAAATAAAATGAAACACATCAATCTCTTATTGATGGTTTCACTGAGTAGGAAGAGGTAAAACCATCTCTATTTGCAGATGATAGCATCTTGTTTAAAGAAAATCTCAGGGAACCTAGCATAATAACTACCAGAATGAATAAATGGGTTCAGTAAGGTTGAAGCATACAATATCAATATTTAACAAACTATTGTGTTTCTATACACTTGCAAAGAACAATCCAAAAATGAAATGAAGAAAACAATTCTGGGCCAAGCACAGTGGTGGGCACCTGTAGTCCCAGTTACTTGGAAGACTGAAGTGGAGAGTCTCTTGAGTCCAGTCTGGGTAACATGGTGTGACCCTGTTTCTTAATCTTTTGATTATCAAGGAAAATTCAGGATCAGGTCAGAGAATATTTTTCACTCAACAGTCCAGCAGATAACACTAAACTCTGTTTAGTCTCAGTGGATGACGCCAAGCCCTCAGCCTGGCCTTCAACCACTGCTGCTCCATCTCGCTTTCCCACTGGCGTCCTGGTGCCCTGCACACCAGCCCTAGGCCAAGGCTGCTTGAGGATGGGCCCTGAGGACTTTTAAAATGTAACCTTTTCTCCAGCAAAAAATTAATATGGCCTTATTTTGTATTTTTCAGAGCCAAAATTACATTTGTTTAAAGCAAATCGGCTAATTAATTAAAACTTGTATTTGTTGGTGAGCAGACATCTGTGGCTTTTTTCCAGATGTATTTAAATTTTAGTGTTCCGGTAGTTCAGTTGTATGACTAAGCCTGCCCTTGAAACTGATTGTTCTGTTAAGAATGTTTTCCTTTTGATTCATCATTTTTCAGAATATTTTTAAGAATAAAGTGCAGTTAACACACAGATTGTTTACCTTGCCAATCATGGTTTCTAGGTAAATTACTGGTGTCAGGAACATTTATGTATTATTCTTTAGCATAATTTAAACTGCAGAACTAGAGTAAGAGCTGGTTGTTATTGGAAATACCTGTGTCTTCAGTTAGCTAAATTTTACCTGGAGAATTGTTCCAAAATATAAAATTGATGACATTCTTTTGTCATTTACAGCATTTATTTCTGACTGTTCTACCTATGACACTAGGTACTCCCTCTTTATATTAGAGGGTTTTATATAACTACTTGTTGTTACTCATCACGTGCAATTTGCTGCCTAGAAATTCATAGGACAACAATATGAGAAATGGCACCTATGAGTTAAGTACTGATTTAGCTTTTGCTTTTCTCGGGGAATGGGGTGGGGGACGGAGAAAGAAGGAAGGACTTTATTTTCTGAAGCATGTTAACAGCTATCATTAGAAGACTCCCTTTAATCATTACTTGGGCCTGGAATTAGAACTTGAGCCATGAGAGACTGTGTTTAGGAGGAGTAATTTAAGGGGATAAATGATTTTTAGGGGAAGATTGGAGTCCAGAGAAGTCTATATAATGTGGTTTCCTTGCATAGGATCCATCTAATTGGCAATTTATGGTGGAAATATATTCTTCAATACTGATCAGCTATATTTTAAATTTATTCCTTCACATTTGAAAGAGGATATTTGGTCTAAGTATTTTTTCTTTTTGTAAACTTTAATTTATTGACACATAAATGCATTTGGAGAGGAAGAGGCCCTGGATGCCATTGTTGGACACACCCTGTTTGTTAGTCATCTACTTGGTTACTACATGGGAGACACCCAACTGACTATCACAGATTTTATCACTGTTCCATCATGACTTTGGAAAGCTTAATTTACTCGTGGCGCAGATATTCTTTGCCCACATAGTGAAGTCAGTGACTTCATGACTCCACCAAATCAATCACACTATTCTTTATTTTCTGATTTGGTGGCGGGAAGAAAATATAAATCCTCAAGCTGAGAACACAGTGGTATCTTTTAGAGAATAGAAAAAAAAGCTCTATTTCCTCTGTGGTTTTGACCATTGCAAAGTTATCGAGAATAATTTCACATCTGTGGGCTCAGATTAAATAGGGGATTTTTTGAGATGGAGTTTTGCTCTTGTTGCCCAGGCTGGAGTGCAGTGGTGCGATCTCGGCTCACTGCAACCTCCGCCTCCCTGCAACCTCCGCCTCCCGGGTTCAAGTGATTCTCCTGCCTCAGCCTCCCGAGTAGCTGGGATTACAGGCATGTGCCACCACGCCCAGCTAATTTTGTATTTTTAGTAGAGACGGGTTTTCTTCATGTTGGTCAGGCTGGTCTCAAACTCCTAACCTGAGGTGGTCTGCCTGCTGCAGCCTCCCAAAGTGCTGGGATTACAGGCGTGAGCCACCACCCCCAGCCAAAATAGGGGAATTTTTGAAGCGTCAACTTTATAAAGGACTAATGAAAAATACTGCTTGGTAGAGTGTATTGCTTTGGGTTCTTAAAACCTACAAATAAGACTTTTTTCCCCAGACCTTAGATTTATGTTAGTAGTTCCTAAACTTCAGCCTTATCAAACACACTTGGATGGCTTGTTAAGATTGCTGGGCCCCATCCCAGGAGCTTCTGATTCACTAGGTCTGGGGTAAGGCCTGAAAACTGGCATTTCTAACAAATTTCAGGAATTTGTATTTCTAACAAAATGCTGATGCTGCTGACCTGGGGCTATATTTTGAGAATCCTGTCATAGATAAATGGATATAAACATATAAATAACCATCTCTTCCATTTAGCACAACCAATAAGTATTCTATTATAGTGTAGAAACTAATAGTAGCTATCTTTCATTGATCCCCTGCTGTATGCTCAGTACTTTACAATACAGCTAATGTTGTTTTAGAGCTAACCAGGATCTGTCACTTTCATGTCTTAATATATTTAATTTTCACAACAATCCCGTGGACAGGTCCTGATTATTGTTACCCCCGTGTGACTGATGATGAAACTGATACCCAGGTTCCATAATTTCCCAAGGGCATGCAGCTAGTAATTCTCAAGGCTGCTATGGAAAATAAGACTGAGATTACCTAACTTCCTATATGCTACACAGAAGTCTAAGGAGAAAGTTAAAATTATACCTCACTCTCCCTGACTCCAGATTCTTTGCTCTTTCTGTTATACTGAACTCTTGAGAAAAATTTTTAGTTGAGTGATTAAAGATAAAAAAGGCTGAAGCTGAACTTGACATTTGGACATTGGTCTGATTCCTTTACAAATAGGACTTCACATTTAAGTTATGTCTGTTGTACTGTAAGAGATAACAGTGGATGTAGTTAAGAAAGAGTTGGTTTTTGGAGAAATGTCTGATTAACGCCCCAAAGTATAGAATTTAGGAGCAAATCTTGCAAATCACGTTTTTATAAATGTGAAAAAATAGTTGACAGTTTCAAGATTGTAAGAGATATATGGAAGAGTATGAAAGATTCTTTTTTAGATAAGTAGCAGATAGGGATTAAGAAATTATGAATTTTTTTTTGTTGTCATGAAGAATAATGATTTATTGGTGATAGATTCCTTAATCAATTAAAAAAATTCCAGAATAATGTAGCAGGACGAGCCACAGACGAAACTCCTCAGATGCTGAGTTAAAGAAGGAAGTGGTTTATTTGGCCGGGAGCATCTGCAAGACTCCTGTCTCAAGAGCTGAGCTCCCTGAGTGAGCAATTCCTGTCCCTTTTTAAGGGCTCACAACTCTAAGGGGGTCCGCGTGAGAGGGTCGTGATAAATTTGAGCAAGTAGGGGGTACGTGACTGGGGGCTGCATGCACCGGTAATCAGAACGAAACAGAACAGGACTGGGATTTTTACAATGCATTTCCATACAATGTCTGGAATCTATAGATAACATACCCGGTTAGGTCAGGGGTCGATCTTTAACTACCAGGATTAGGTCAGGTAGGCCCAGGCTGGTTTCGGGTCTGGTTCCTTGGTTTTGGGTCTGGTTCCTTGGTTTCAGGTCTGGTTCCTAGATGCTGGGCTACCTGCCTTTAATTTTGCTTCTCTTTCTTTTTCTGAGTATAAAACAACATGAGAGGGTCTGTCCCTCTTCTCTCAATAACATTATGCTTACTTTCAATAGGCCTGTATGTTGAACTTCTAGTATAACCAGGGCTGTATTTGAAATACAGTTTGAGAAGTTCTCTGTTTTTATATAGCTTGCCATTGTTGGAGATATTAAATATTTATGCGTGAAACTATTAAACAGTCATGTACAGCAGCATATGATAAAGTGCCAGAATGAGTAGGCAAACAGTAAAGGTTTTAAGAGGTCAGAGGCTGGAGATTTGGGGTGACTTTGAGTAGTTTGGGACTGTGCCAGGGCAGGGAGTTTGACCTAAGCTAGGTGCAGAGGAGGGTGGGGGTCACAGGGAGGCTGGTGTGCTGGACTGCTGAGGCTTGCTAGAAGGCGATCAGGTTGGACAGAAAAAGATAAAGCCAGATAAGAAACAGATATGATTGGTTAGCCAAGGAAGCTATTGGAAGTTTTTGAGAACAAGCATGACATACTGGCATTTTAGGAAGAATCCTACATTTCATACATAGGCATTAGGGAACTAAACTGTGTTGTGAATTCCATGACATATCTGACTGTCTTCATGGACATGGGAGCTTAGTAAGTCCTCGCTGGATGAGAAATCTGTAGGGAGGTGACTACTGGCTTAGCCCAGGGAACTCTCTCTTGTTCTTCCCTCTGCTTTGTAGCAGACACTTGGATGAAATCAGGGAAGGCACACTTAATGAGATCTACAGACAGAAACAATACCCTTTGTAATAGATGAATGAAATCTATCCTCAAAGTAATTTTAAAAGTTTGGCCTCTGGTCTCATCAAAAGGACAGCATTTAACAATGAAAAATGTGAAGTTCTGCTCAAAGGTTGAAATACCCACCTGTAGGATGCAGAAGGGCTGTCACAGCAGTAATCCACGTGATAAGACTAGGGGTTTGTTGATCTCAGATTTACAACAGTGGTGCTGCTGAATGCCGTCTCAGGCTGTCTTAATAGAGCTGAGGGTTCATAGCCCTTTCGTACTCTTCCCTGGGGAGGCCACAACCAAACTGTTTTGTACAGTTCATGACAATGCATTTTAAAAGAAAGTGTCTACAAGGAGGCATCTATGATGATGAAGAAGGATGGAAACACTTGGAGAAGTGGCCTTGAGAAGAGGGGATTAAGGGGAAGGGTGATCAGAATGCTTTCAGGTATTGATTGGGTAGTCATATGAGAAAGGGTGCAGTATTCAACTTATTTAATCCCAAGAGGATATTACTGGATAGTTTCAGGAATGAAGATTTAAGATCAATGTAAAAAATACCTCAATACATCCTCAGTGCCCAGTAAGTGTTTTTTGATCTAAAGGTATACCGTTGGTCCTCCATATACTGGAGGATTCACTTGTGAAGATTCAACCAACTATGAATCTAAAATATCAGAAATAAAAAATAACAAACAAAATTTTAAAAAATACAAATAAAAAACCAATACAGTATAACAGCTGTTTATATAACATTTACATTGTATGAGATATTACAAGGAATCTAGAAATGATTTAAAGTATACAGGAGGATATATGTAGGTTATGTGTAATTATGATGCCATTTTATATTAAGGACTTGAGCATCTATGGATTTTGATATCCTTGGGGGGTCCTGGAACCAGTTCCCCACAGATACTGAGGGACAATGTTAGTATTAGTTTCCTATGACTGCTATGACGAATTACACAAACTTGTAATCTTTTTCAAATAAGGTAACATTCATAGTGTCCAGGGATTAGGACTTGATATGTTTGGGGCCACCATTCAGCCTACTACATGTATGAATAGCTACAACTGCCTGATATAAAACCCTTACCAATAGCTTCATGGGACAGGGCACTCCCTAGTTATCATGGAATTTCCACCAAATCATGTGGACCTTGAGTTATAATCTATCAGAAATGGAAAAGAAATGATTGGTGTATTGTTAGGAAGGTGAACTAGGTGGTGTCTAATATACTTTCCGAGAGCAAGATTATATAATCAAATGACAATTTTGGATGACAAGATATGTGAAAGACTAGTAAGTAGGGATGGACCAGAAATTTATTTTTGTATTTTGAACTATTTGGAAATATTTTAAACTTTAAAAAGTTGCAAAAATAAAGTAGTACAAGGAACACTGATATACTGTTTACCCAGATTGAGCTCTTGTTAATGTTTTACCTAGTTTGCTTTATTATTCTCCCTTCCCCAACCGTGTGTGTGTGTGTGTGTGTGTGTGTGTGTGTGTGTGTGTGTACTTTTTCATCTGAACCATTTGAGGGTAAGTTATATATACCATGATCCTTTACCTCTAAATACTTCAGTATGTATTTCCTAAGAATACGGTTATTCTGTTTTGGACCACACAGTTAGCAACTTCATAAATTTATATTGGTATAATATTTTAATGTCTGTATTTCAGTCTTGTTTGTTGATCTTTTACATCATCCTCTCTTCCCTGAGGGCAAGGACCAGTTCAGGGTCAGGTATTGCATTTAGGTGTCATGTCTCTTTAACCTGCTTTATTTGTTTATTTAATTAATTATTTTTTTTGAGACAGAGTCTGGCTCTGTCACCTGTGCTGGAGTGCAGTGGCGTGATCTCGGCTCACTGCAACCTCTCCCTCCTGGATTCAGGTGATTCTTGTGCCTCAGCCTCCTGAGCAGCTGGGATTACAGGGATGAGCCACCATGCCCAGCTAATTTTTAGTATTTTTTAATAGAGACGAGGTTTCAATATGTTGGCCAGACTGCTGCCTTTTTCTGCCTAGGTGTTGGGATTATAGGTGTGAGCCACCATGCCCTGCCAGCATGCTTTAATTGGAAACAGTTTCTATAGCCTTTTTGGAGACTTGTATGAAATTGACATTTTTGAAGAATACAGAACAAGAATTTATTTATGTAGAATGGAAAAATGGATTAATAGGAAAATATCTTTTGAACCTAAAGTTATTTCATGACAAGAAGACAAACTTTTTCTTTTTTCTTATGAGGGTCATTTAAGCAATTATAAGTAATTTTAGTGTTTGTTGATAAAATTGTGAACTATCTTTTCAAATTAAGAACACCAAAATTTTATTCAGTAATTCCCTCAAATAACTTTAGTTCTATCTTGTGATCAATTTATAGTTTTTCTTCTTCTTGACTTTCTTATTCCTTATTATCATTATTACTACCACCACTATCGATGCCATTTATTGAGTGCTTATTATGTGCTTGACCCTGCACTAGATACATTACATACATTATCTGATTTAATCCTTATTTTATCAGTGAGAAAACTGAGGCTCAGGGAGGATAAGTTATCTGCTCAACATGAAGTAGCTAAAATGTTGGCAGAGCTGAGATTTAGTCGTTCGTCCTTCCTGGCTCCACAGAACTACATCATGCCATTGCATTATGCCACAATATAAAGACACAGAATCTTGAATCATGAAGAAGAAATGGAGACAGAGAAGTAGAAAGAAAGCAATATGCTAGGGCACATGGCCTCTTTGCTGTGTTCTAATTTCTTTCAGCATTCCCTCATATACTCTATCTTGGCTGGTATGCCCTTGCCTTGTTATGTAGCCATAAATTTCTATTTGCATTCTTCTTCAATCAACACGCTAGGCAAGAGTTTAGAGATAGAGATAAAAGTATGCAAAGAAGCCAAGCAGCATTCCTGAGGGTCATTGTTTTAGCTGGAAAAGGGTAATTTCTAAAGCGTTTTCAAAGAATAAAAAAAATTACACTTTGTTCAGTGGTGCTAACATATTCTAAATCATGTTGTACAGATCTTCACATTGGAAGTGTATGCGTTCTGTGAACCCTGAAAATCTGAGACAGGTCTCAGTTAATTTAGAATGTTTATTTTTCCAAGGTTGAGGATGTGTGCCCATGACAGCCTCAGGAGGTCCTGACGAAATGTGCCCAGGGTGGTCGGGGCACGGCTAGGTTTTATGCATTTTAGGGAGACATGAGACATAAATCAATATGTGTAAGATGTACATTGGTTCAGTCCAAAAAGGTGGGACAGCTCAAAGTGGGGAGGTGCCTTCCAGGTCACAGGTAGATAAGAGACAAATGATTGCATTCTTTTGAGTTCTGATTAGCCTTTCCAAAGGAGGCAATGAGATATGCATTTATCTCAGTGAGCAGAGGGTGACTTTGAATAGAATGGGAGGCAGGTTTGCCCTAAGCAGTTCCCAGCTTGACTCTTCCCTTTAGCTTAGTGATTTTGGGGCCCCAAGATTTAGTTTCCTTTTACAGTTCTGTAGTAGGAGGATTAAAGCACTAGACTTGGTTTGTTATTCAAAACTAGACTCTAAGCTGCATAAGGACAGGTTATATCTGTTATAAGAAACAACGCATCTGCGGCCTCTAGCATATTGTCTGATACACTGCTGTTTTCCTCAGACCCTACTAAGGAATTTGATGTGTAATGAATGAATATGAAACTAAAGAAAGCTTTTTTTCCCCACTAGTATAATATGTTACTTCTGTGATGGAGAAGTGAAAGGCTTGCTTTGGTAGGAGTGAGATAAACGTTAGTCTGCAGGAAAAGAAAAATAAACTTATGGTGACTTTCTTCTTATAAAGCTGAAAAGGTCTATTTAATTATAGATGTAGAAACTGAGGCCCCAAGTCCAACAGGTTGACCAGTGGGGTTCAAGTTAGGATTAATTCTTCTGACTGCTTTCTATGTTCTGTCCACTGGATAAACCAGTTTCTCCATTTATAGCTAGGTAGTAGGAAGTTTACTCATATTCATAGGTGAGATTAATTTATTTGTCCAAAGTTACTAATTAGCCTTGCTGTTCTTAACCACTGTTGTCTTATTGTAGATGTAGCCAGGTTTCTTTGAAGGTCTAAGATATTCTTTTCCATAGAATCAAATAGAAAATCCCATTTCCACGCTCTAGTGAGGGTTTACCATATTGCAAACCTGAGGGAGAATTCAGAGACTAGTTTTAGTCTGACAGAGGGACTGACAGAGGAAGACAAATAGCAAAGGAAATGAAGCCTGTAATCAGAGAGGTAGAAGGCCATTCCTTCCAGGGAAGGAATTGGGCTTGCTGAGGAGTTTGGAAACTGAGTCATTTGAACCTAATATAATATAGAAGAAATTACTGTGTTGTGAACATTTAAAAGAGGGCTGACTTCAAAGGGAAGCTGTTGAAGCTGGGAAGGCTATTGCATACTTCTAAAAGTGACGAAATTCATACCTGACTGGATGGCACAATGCTGTTGATGTACAGTATTAATATATTCTAATGCTGTTGTTTGCTTAAATATATTTTTATCAAAAAATTTCAAGTAATCTTGTTTGTGATTAAAAAAAAAAACTCTCCTGGAAAATCCACTAGGTTTAAAATTTAAGGAACCCATGGCATTCATTAATATGTCAGTTTTTGCTGCTACATATGTATAGAGTTCTTAACATATGGAATGGGAGCTTTCATAAGTCATTTTTAGAGGCCTGAAATTGCATTTCCTTAAATGGGTGAAACTTGTTACAATATAGAACAAAAACTGGTCTTGTTCTCAGGCTAGCCCTCTGGATCTTATTTAATGCATATCCTATCGTACAGATGTTAAGTGCTCAAGAAGCCATGTACTAGAGGAGAAAGAGTGGTTTCCTCCTCTCATTCCCAAATAGATTTAAATTTCAAACTACCTAACTCCTTTTCTTTGTCCACCCTCTTCTACCCAGGGGCCCAGTGCATGTGTGTGTCCTCCCGAGGCACTCTCTTTTCCAGAGTGTTCATGTTTCATCTTGGACTCCCAGAGCAGCTGGTTTCAGCTAGGGTCATGAAGAAAGACTGATGGGAACCTCATTCACTGTAGTCTGTGAATGATAGAGCACATTAGCTATCCCACTGGGAAATAAATCTCCAGTGGAATGTCAAATAGATTCAGGAAGAAAAGTCAGCTGTGCAGAGGAAGGTCAACAGGGTAGTAAGCTAGTCATACCTGGAGTCTGCCTCAGTGGTTAGTTATTCTAAGATATTCCTACTTTTTGCAACATATTCTCTCATTGTACTTTGGGACCCAGGGTAGGTGGCACATTGTGGTAGGGAAAAGCACAGGCTCTGGACTGAGCTGCTTAGACTCACATCTCTCCTTAACTATTTTCTAGTAGTATAACTTTCAACCTTTCTAGGCCTTAGTTTTCTCATTTGTAAAACAGATAAGAATAGTGCCCTCTTAGTGGGGTTATATTACATGAAATAATGTACATAGAATTTTGAACAGAGTGTCTGTTACACAGTGTGTGTGTGTGTAAAACAGACTGTTATATATCTTTGTATCTATAGACCCTTAAGATTGTCAAAAAGCTTCAGATGTGTCCGCCTGTCTTCTCTAACAGTGGCTTGTGGTCCTGATTACTTTTTTATGTATTTGAGTCATAATATTGCCTATATATTGAAAAGGGAAGAATGCCTGCAATATGCAACTGTAGTGGTTTTATAATAGTATTACAGTGATGAATGCCAGTTAAACAGTGAGCTCTAAATAAGGAATGTGTTTTCTGTGGTCTGGCCAAGAACCACTCTAACACCAGTTTTTCCCCCTTCACATGGATATGACATTGTGAGGTGAGGTGCTGTGAGTGCATGGCAGAGAACTGTTTGGATTATTTGTGAGCCATCATATCACTAGTTGAGTTTAGCCGAGATTAGATAATTTGCAGAGCAGTAGCCCAGTAGAGTCGTAGCCACAACATAGCATTTCAACCTCCTGCCTGAGCAGAGATTCTAGCACTTAGGTTTTCTACAAGAGCATTAGCAACCTTCCCATGTTATTATTATTTTTTTTTAAACCAACAAACTCAATACTTGGAATCTCCAAACACCAATACTACTTACTGAATTCCTGGAGAATAGTGTAAAAATTTCTTATCTTAGATTTAAGTACAGTTACACCAGAAGGACATAGCATCAGTATCCATGCGTATTCTAAAAGTAGAAATGATTCCTATAGAGCTATTGACCTAGTTAATGAGTTTTAATATTATCCTTTCTTTTACCTCATAGTTTGTTATTGTTCCCAAATGTCTTAAAAATCTAACTTTAATTTTATGTTAACTTAAAAAACTTAAGAAACACACTTATGGACACTTTGATTTTACTGAGCAGTGTATACAATAGAGCAGTTTTAACATGTCTTCCAGGTTGCTAAATAGAATTCAAATTTAATTTCTGAATAATACATTCTTGCTGAATTTTAAAATTAATTTTCAAGTGTTGACAAGATTAAATAAAAACATGTTTTTTGGAAGAGAAACAGCAGTTTTCAAATCAGGTTCCCAGGAACACAGGTGTCGTGGGATACCCTGGGTTGGGGGAGCAGCGGAGGAAGGTTTCATTTGCCAAAGAGTTTGGAAAGTAGCGTTTTCTGGTTGAAGAGATTTATGGTACACATTAGCATACTAAAAAGAGAAAAATTCTGTGGGAGAGAACCCTCTTTAATCCAATGTTTCCTAATTCATTTGGTCTTGAAATCTTTTGTCAAAGAGTATCTATTAATCTCCCTTTGGGAAATCCTGCAGTAGAGTTTTAAAGTGAGTGCTTTCAAGCAAATTTAATTAATATTGTATTAATTTGAGTTACAGATCTGGTTGGGGCCTAGTTAATTTGGTGGTCATTGCAGAAATGTTTTCTCACAGCCCTTCTTTTTTAAATTTTTTTTGAGACAGAGTTTTGCTCTTGTTGCCCAGGTTGGAGTGCAATGGTGTGATCTTGGCTCATCATAACCTCTGCCTCCCGGGATTAAGCGATTCTCCTGCCTCAGCCTCCCGAGTAGCTGGGATTACAAGCAAGCACCAACACGCCCGGCTAATTTTGTATTTTTAGTAGAGACAGGGTTTCACCATGTTGTTCAGGTTGGTCTCGAACCCCTGATCTCAGGTGATCTGCCTGCCTCAGTCTCCCAAAGTGCTGGGATTACAGGCGTAAGCCACCACGCCCAGCCCTCACAACCCTTCTTATAGGTCAATTATTTTCTAATTTATGGATGACTTACCCTTTTGGTTCTCTTGAATTATAACTGAGCTATTTCTTTAATTGTCTAAAATTCTCATACCCTAACTTCCACCTACTTATCTTGGGCCAGCCCCCCAGAATGATATAAAATGTATATGGCAGCTCTTGAATACCTGAAGAAACTATTTTGTCCTCCTTCACCACGTTTTTCTTTTAACTTGTCAACCAGATAGTTCCATTTCCTTTATTTTATTCTCATGTGATAAGATTTTCTATCATACATTTCTAACATATTCTCTTTCAGTTTTTATATTTGAAATTATTAAGGCTACTGAGTTGAAGACAGAAAATGAGTTGAAGGAAAGTCTACCATGTAATCAGAGCTATACGATGCCAGAGCATGCACAGAAGTTATCTATGTTATGATCTCAACTATCTTTATATTATCTTCTACCTTTCACCTCCCTACCTTTGTACATGTTAAGCTATTTACCTACTTACTTACCTTTACAGCCGCTTTTCGTTTCTACAATGTAGGATAATTCCTTTAGTCTTAACTACTTTAAAGTTTTTCTAAAAAGAACATGTACTACTTTTAGGCTGGGCGCAGCGGCTCATGCCTGTAATCCCAGCACTTTGGGAGGCCAAAGTAGGTGGATCATGAGGTCAGGAGTTCGAGACCAGCCTGACCAACATGGTGAAACCCTGTCTCTGCTAAAAATACAAATATTGGCCAGGTGTGGTGGCATGCACCTGTAATCCCAGCTACTCAGGAGGCTGAGGCAGGAGAATCGCTTGAACCCGGGAGGCGGAGGTTGCAGTGAGCCGAGATCGCACCACTGCACTCCAGCCTGGGTGAAAGGTGAGACTTTGTCTCAAAAATAAATAAATAAATAAATAAATAAATAAAAGAAAGAACATGTACTACTTTTATTGTCAAAAAAGAACAAGGTAATGTTACTTTGTAAAAACTTAGTCATTCCCACTCTTAATTTGCCAGGGCAAGGCAATTGGATAATTCATCTCCTTTACAGGAGTTAAGGGCTGATAATGACTAATGTGCTAATTCCTCCTAAGTGTATTTGCATTCTAACCAAGGAGCCTTTGGACAGGGGTCTACAGACTATGGCCTGTGGGCCAAATCCAGTCATGGCCTTTTTTTTTTTTTGGTACTGTCCTTGAGCTAAGAATATGTTTTATATTTTTAAATAATTGAAAACAAAAGAAGAAGAATATTTTGTACCACATGAAAATTATATGAAATCTAAAATTCATTGTTCATAAATAAAATTGTATTGAACCCAGCCACACCCATTCATTTATGTGTGGTTATATACTATATGGCCCTCAAAGCCAAAAATACTGTCTGGCCCTGTATTGAAAAAGTTTGCTGACTTCTGCCTTAGGGTGAGGTTTTGTATATATTTAAGGGAAAGTTTTGTGTATATTCACTTGAAAGGTGAAGACAGGATGGTCTTCTGTATTTTCCCTAAATCCGTTTATGAAGGTGGCTTTCCTTTCCTGTATGTAAATCCAGCTGTGGTTCTATGAATGTGATTTTCTACCATAACTGCTTTTCTGAATGAGCTTTCCTCTTTGATTTATTTAACAAAATGGTATTTGAATAGGCCAGTTCAGCATATTGCTTTACTACTTACGCAGAATTTTATTTCTGTGATAATTCTCTGTTGCGGGAAGTCAGGGACCCCAGACGGAGGGACCGGCTGAAGCCGTGGCAGAAGAACATGGATTGTGAAGATTTCATGGACACTTATTAGTTCCCCAAATTAATACTTTTATAGTTTCCTATGCCTGTCTTTACTGCAGTCTCTAAGCACAAATTGTGAAGATTTCATGGACACTTATCACTTCCCCAGTCAATACCCTTGTGATTTCCTAGGCCTGTCTTTACTTTAATCTCTTGATCCTGTCAGCTGAGGAGGATGTATGTCGCCTCAGGACCTTGTGATAATTGCGTTAACTGCACAAATTGTAGAGCATGTGTATTTGAACAATATGAAATCTGGGCACCTTGAAAAAAGAACAGGATAACAGCAATTGTTCAGGGAATAAGAGAGATAACCTTAAACTCTGACTGCCGGTGACCCAGGCGGAACAGAGCCATATTTCTCTTCTTTCAAAAGCAAATGGGAGAAATATCGCTGAATTCTTTTTCTCTGCAAGGAACATCCCTGAGAAAGAGAATGCGCCCCTGAGGGTGGATCTCTAAAATGGCCCCCTTGGGTGTGGCCGTCTTCTATGGTTGAAACTGTAGAGATGAAATAAACCCCAGTCTCCCATAGTGCTCCCAGGCTTATTAGGAAGAGGAAATTCCTGCCTAATAAATTTTGGTCAGACTGGTTGCTCTCAAACCCTGTCTCCTGATAAGATGTTATCAATGACAGTGGTGTCCGAAACTTCATTAGCAATTTTAATTTCACCCCGTCCTGTGGTCCTGTGATCTCGCCCTGCCTCCATTTGCCTTGTGATATTCTATTACCTTGTGAAGTATGTGATCTTTGTGACCCACACCCTATCGTACACTCCCTCCCCTTTTGAAAATCCCTAATAAAAACTTGCTGGTTTTGCGGCTTGTGGGGCATCATGGAACCTACCGACATGTGATGTCTCCCCCAGACGCCCAGCTTTAAAATTTCTCTCTTTTGTACTCTGTCCCTTTATTTCTCAAACCGGCCGACGCTTAGGGAAAATAGAAAAGAACCTACGTGAAATATTGGGGGTGAATTTTGCCCAATATCTGGCTGAATTTCTCCTGATAATTCTCTTTGAGGAAAGATGTGGTCATGAGTGATGATCTCATTGCAAATGTGACTTTCAAATAACAGTTCAGTTATGTGTGTGTCAAGGTGAAAGCCCATGCTAATGTAGAACTGAGGAAATGTTTCCTTTATCACTCAGATTAATCTGTTTCCTAACTAGACCACTTGGTAACCTTTTGCAAATGACTTTCCATTTGCTTTTTGCCCTATTAATATATAACCCTGGCTTTGGTCTAGATTAAGGGTTTTATGGTGGTTGACACTGACAGATTTTCCTTATTTATTAGTATTATGATCAGTCCTTTAACTTATTTATTGATAATCTTTGGAACTATTTTTCAATAAATACAAATTACACATCCCTTTAAGTGTATTTCAGTTGTGTGTACTGACCCATATTAGAATAGTCTAACATTCTGTCTTATATTCTGGGAACCATTATTAATTCTTGTTGAATTTTGACAGATACAAACATTTTTCATGTGTGAACACTGCTGTCACTCCATTTTTTCAAAAGGAGTGTGACTAAAATATTTTTTTAAATCTCAGCTTTATTGAGATAATTTACATATTATAAAATTCATTTAAGTGCTTAATTGAACAATTTTTAGTAAATTTATAGAATTATGCAACTATTACCATAGCCTAATTTTAGAACATTTTCCTTACCCCAAAAAGAAACCTTGTACCCATTTGTCCTGTTTCTCCCCTGCCTCCAGCTGTAGACAACCCCTGATAAAGTTTCCATATCAGTGGATTTGTCTTTTCTGGATATTTCACATAAACAGAATCATCTATGTTGTTTTCTGTCTGGTTTCTTTTAGTTAGCATAATATTTTTGAGGTTCATCCATGTTGTGGTATGTATCTTCCTTCGTTCCCTTTTATTGTCAATTAGTATTCCATTCTATAGATAGATCACATTTTATGTGTCCACCTAACAGTTGATGGACATCTGTTTTTTGTGCCACTTTTTGACTCTTGTGAACAACGCTGCTATAAACATAAATGTGCAAGACTTTGTGTAGACACGTTTTTATTTATTTTGCACATTTCTCTAGAAATGGAATTGTTGGGTCATATGGTAGATCTAGTTTAACATTTCAAGAAGCCTCCAAATTATTTTCCAAAATGATTGCATCATTTCACCTTTCCACTAGCAATGTTTAAGGATTCCAGTTTTTCTGCATTCTTGTTAACACTTGTCATTGTCTTTGATTTTAGCAATCCTAGAAGGTGTGAAGTGCTAGCTCATTTTAATTTTAATTTTGCTAATGACTAATAATGTTGAGCATCTTTTCATGTGATTATTGGCCATTTGTGTACATTCTTTGGTGAGATGCCTGTTCAGATCTTTGCCTATTTTTGTTTTTTATTTTTTGAGATGAGGTCTTGCTCTGTCACCTAGGATAGGGTACAGTGGCATGATCATAGCTCATTGCAGCCTCAAACTTCCACCATAGCCTCCCAAGTAGCGGGAACTACAGGCACATACCATCACACCTGACTATTTATTTATTTATTTATTTACGACAAGGTTTCACTATGTTGCCCAGACTGGTCTCAAACTCATCTCAAACAATTCTCCCACCTAAGCCTCCTGAGTGTAACTAACTGCTCAGTGGACTCTTCTTGCCTGCTGCCTAGATAGAGCCAATTTATCAAGGCAGGGGAATTGCAATAGAAGAGTTTTATACATGTAGAGCCAGCAAAACAGGAGACTGGTGTTTTATTATTACTCAAATCAGTCTTCCCCAGAATTCGGAGGCTTGGGGTTTTCAAGGATAGCTTGGGGTTTTCAAGGATAGCTTGAGGGAAGAGAGGGAGTTGGCTAGACAATGGGTGCTTTCTGCTGATTGGTTGAGAGTGCTATCATAGGGCTGTTGGAAATGGTCCTTATGAACCTGTGTCACTTCTGGGTGGAGCCAAAATAGTAATTGGTAGGTTCAGGTGGAGCCAGCAGTTGTCAGATATGCAAAAAACCTGAAAAGACATCTCAAAAGGCCATCTTAGCTTCTGCAATAGTGATGCTATCTGCAGGAGTAATTGGGGAAGTTGCATATCTTACGACCTCTGGAATAATGATGGGTAATCATTTATGTCTGTACCTTAGCAGAATTTAGACTCCTCTCATCCCTTAGTCTGGTGGTCTGTCATTAGCTTTACAAAGGCAGTTAGTTGAATTTGGGGGAATGGCTATTATCATTTAAACCAGGGGTTCCCAACCCCTGGGCCACAGACCAGTTTCTGTATATGGCCTGTTATAGCAGGAGGTGAGTGGCGAGTGAACAAGCATAATCACCTGAGCTCCACCTCCTGTCAGATCAGCAGTGCCATTAGATTCTCATAAGAGTGTGAACCCTATTGTGAACTGTGCTTGCCAGGGATCTAGGTTGCATGCTTATTTATTTATTTATTTATTTATTTATTTATTTATTTATTTATTTATTTATTTGAGATGGAGTCTCGCTCTGTTGCCCAGGCTGGAGTGCAGTGGCATGATCTCGGCTCACTGCAAGCTCTGCCTCCCGGGTTCACACCATTCTTCTGCCTCAGCCTCCCGAGTAGCTGGGACTACAGGCACCTGCCACCACGCCTGGCTAATTTTTTTGTATTTTTTTAGTAGAGACGGGGTTTCACCGTGTTAGCCAGGATGGTCTGGATCTCCTGACCTCGTGATCCGCCCGCCTCAGCCTCCCAAGGTGCTGGGATTACAGGCTTGAGCCACTGCGCCCGGCCGGTTGCATGCTTCTTATAAGAATCTAACACCTGATGATCTGAGGTGAAACAGTTTCATCCTGAAACCATCCCCACCACCCTGACCCTGGTCTGTGGAAAAATTGTCTCCCATGAAACCAGTCCCTGGTGCCAAAAATGTAGGGGGCCACTGATTTAAATTATAAACTAAATGTCTCCCAATAATTAAGGGCAGTTTGAAGGCTGGACTGCCCAGTTTGGTGGGGTTGGTTAGATCTGATCTCTTTCACTACCATAATTTTCTTACTCACGTAATTTTCACAAAGGCAGTTTCATGAGTAGCTGGGATTACAGTTGTGAGCCATCACCTCCGGTTCTCTTTGCCTATTTTTAGATTGGATTTAAATGCTCTTATTGTTAAGTTTTCAAAAAATAATGTATGCTTTTGGTATCATATATAACAAATCTTTGCCTGACTCAAGGTTATAAAGATTTACTGCCATGATTTTATCTAACAATTGTGTAGTTTTAGCTGTTACATCTAAGTCTATGATTCATTTTGTGGAAAAGGTTCAAACAAATGATTTTGCATAAGGATATTCAGTTTCCCAGCATCATTTGTTGAAAAGGCTATCCTTTCTCCACTGAATTGCCTTTGTTCTTTTGTCAAACACCAGTTGTCCATAAATGTACAGGTCTATTTCTGGACTCTCTGTTCTGTTCCATTGATCTATATATCTATTTTTATTGAAAGTGTTTTGTTTTACGATTCATTATTAAGTCTTGAAATTTGATTTATCTAGACACTTTCCAGCCAGTCATTTACCAGACTTATTTAGATGGATAAGGGTTTTAGGGGTGGAGGGCAAGCTTCCTTTTTGCCCTCTTTGAAGATTTGCTGAAATGCTGACAACAGACAGATTCATAGGAGAAAAAGGCATACAGATTTATTTACGAATGCGTAGACTTGGAAGTCCTTCAAATATGAGACTCAAAGGAGGGCCAGATGGTTAGGGCTTATGTGCCCACTTCACAGGGGAGAGGGAAGTGGGGGGGTATAGGAAATTTTAGAGGGGCAGTAAATGATTTTCAGGGGAAATAAATGAGCCCAAAGAACAATGGCCTGGGTACAAAGTTCCTCTGAGCTCTGGGGAAGCTGCTGGGAAGGTGAGGGGCAGAACTTCATTTGTCTGAACAGTAAGTTCAGATAAAGTCTTTTAGGTAATCTCTCTGAGCTGCCCTCAGAAGAATAGATGAAAAGTCTGTCTGGGCATGGTGATGACTTTTAATCTCTTCTCTTTTCTGTGGTTAGTCTTTCCTGGTTATTTGATGCAACTGCTAGAGAGAGGTCTTCAGGCAATTGCATTTCTTTTGGACAGAAATTTCCCTAGTCAGCTAAGGAAATTCTAGAGATCCTGCCTCCTTGCCCTTGGTGAGGAGTGGGAGAGAAACAAGAGAAGGTTAGAAAGTTAGGCAACTTCTAAAGACTTCCAATTTCTTCTATTCAAAGTGCTCAGCATGCCAAAGCACCATACTTTGGAGGTGTCATTCTGTGCTCCTTAATAGGGGAAATATTTAGGAGGCTTGGCATGCAGAAGTGGACATTTCTCTTCAATGTGTTAGTCATTCAGAAGCAATTTACTTAACTCCAACTGTGTGGCAGAACATGATGCCAGGCACTAACTCCAATAGATGCCAAGATGGGCCTTGGGGCAAACACAAATCCCCTGCTAGGAAGTCATTTGATGGGATTTGTGAATCCATTTCCTGAGTTTCTGTTTTTTTCCCCATGATCCGGCAGGCATTCAAGAGCCCACAGCTGAGTGCATGGCTAAGGTCAAATGCAAAGTGTAGGTGACTAATCTTTTATTTATTCAAGGAAAGTTCTTTGAATATCTACTATATGAAAGGCATTGTGTCAGACATTAAGCATTTGCAGTGAGGACTCAAGACAGGGCCCTTTCTTCTTAAGGAAATTATTAATACATTTATGTATATTGTCTACATAAAACTATTCTATAAGTAAAATGATGATTGGTGTACTGGTATAATCCAAAGAATATGGGAGTGCAGAAGAGGGAAACCATCACTGCCTGGATGACGTTAGAATTTGACCTAGTAGGAAAAGTAAGATTTCAGTAACTAGAGGAGGAGTGGGTGCAGGAAGGCATTTCAGGTAGAAGGAATACTGAGTTATCAGTAGAGAAATATCACAGCAGAGGTTTTAGAATGTGACCTCAAATATTGAGCAGACATTTTGTTTCAAAATCTCTCTTAGCTTTCAGGAATGGACATGAAGCTCTAGTTAGGGCACTGGGACCTGAGCATCTTCCAGTAAACCCATAGCTGTTATGTGGTTCACTTTCAGAAGTGTGGCCTCTGATTTGCTAGGTGTTACCTAGCTCTAGCCTGCTCTTGGTGAAACTTGTCACTTTAAAAGGGAGGGTGCTCAGACAGGGGTGGAGAGAAAATAACTTCCACTTAGATTTCAGCTTTAGTAAGAGACATCAGTGCAGTACCTCTTCTGTGACACTGGGCTTTTACAACTGGGAAAACTAGTTTTTGAGCATCTGTGGTCCAGAGATCTCTGTTGAGTAGACTAGAATCTGAAAGTTTGGCAGACTTATGATGTCATTTAGGAAGTGATCACTTTGAAACTTTTAATCCTCCTACAGAAAGTATATTTCTGTTGCAGAGATTAATTTAACAAGAGTGTATATAGCATCTGTCAAATTTTTAATTAAGTAATTAAAAGAATAAACCTGTATTTATAATTCCATTCCAAACATATCAGTTCCCCAGATATGATTTTGGGTGGTTTTATTTTAGAAAAATATGAATCGTGGTACTGGGGACCTGGAGTGTCATCTGGATTTAAGGAAACATTCTTTGACAGGGAAGAGAGGTGTTAAGCATCAGAACGGATTGTAGCAGTGGCAGTGGTATCTCATCATCTGGGGGTGTCTTTAAAAATAGTTTTAGTGTTCCTCTCCTTGTGTCAGTTGTCTTAATCATAATCCTGGGTTATTTCAAAGGTTTAATGAAGAGGATGCAACCAGTTGCTCTCAGTTGTTTATTTGCAAGGACCCAAGGAAATGAGCTTATGTTTAAAGAGGAGTGAATTAGTTTGCATATAAAGTATCTGAAAATATCAGAGTATCGCCAAAGCCTTAAAACTATAAAATATGCTATAAAGAGACTCCTAGATTTTCCAGTCCTTGAAACTTGAAAAAAAGAGATGAAGCAACCACTTGTGTCATGCCTATCCTAATCTCTCACCTTAGGAAATAATGCTGTGAAAGGGACACCAGGAAGTGCCCATGATGGCATGACCAGAAGGTGTCTGCACTCCTGGCTGGCTGCACCTTTCCTGGAGCTGTATCTACCAGTGGATTCTGTTACCTGCCCAGCACTAACCCCGCTCTATGAGGACCTTGCTTCCTCTCGAGTCTGCAGCCTGACTCATATTGTAACCATTCCAGCAAGTGGCTCACTGTTCGGTTAAGGACAGAGCCGTGTAAGACATTATCCAGGAAGTAGATGAAGTTAATTTTTGAGGTTCAGGTAGTTCTTTGAGAGCGAGAGAGAGAGAGAGAGAGAGAGAGAGTGTGTGTGTGTGTGTGTGTGTGTGTGTGTGTGTGTGTGTGTGTGTGTTGAGATTATAGGTCAGGCATTGACAACCTATAGCTCATTCGACAAAAGCCCCAAAAGACATGATTCAGCTCAGAAGTATTCAGGGCAGTTGCCACAACCAGCACTTTAATCAGAATTGCAAAGTAGTTGAAATTTTTATTTGTCACATCCTTATATTCCTTTTCTGATGCTTCTCTCCCCACTCACCAGCTGCCCAGGGTCTTCAGACTGCCTTTTACCTGGAATCATACCATGCCCTGCACTGCAGTGCTACTCCCCCTACATGTTATTCCATCTTATCACCAACCATGATTAAGATTTCTTTGAAACCAGTGATAGGTAGGTATAAAGAGAAAGTCAGTCTGGTAAAGTGACCTTGTGTTAGAAGCAGATGACTTGAGAGGTTGCTGTATATGTCCCAGGAGCTCTCTTTTTTTGTTGTTGTTTCAAAGACAGAATGCTTTTACTTGAATACATTTCTAACTTTATAATGATCAATTTGAATCTGATTTATGAATTTGGTATAACATTACAAGAGAGTCATTAGCTGGGAGGATTTGATGAGGAAATACACATTTTTTGAACTAGTGTGAATTTTGATCATGGATATAAATTTAAATAAAACTAATTTAAAATTATTTAAAATAACCTTTGCATGATTTTTATTTTAAAGTATTTACAATTCTGTTTTAAAAGCTTTTCAGTAAAAGCTGGAATTTAAAAATATAGTGGAATCACTTTAAAACAGTGGTGGTAAAGGATAAGACTGTAATGGTGTCATTATAGACTACCTGTGTGAAGCAGACTTTGTTACACCTAGTTATATTTTTTAAGTCATGGCACACAGATGAACTATGTCTAATTAGCTATTAGTATTATAATAGCATTCTACTTCGTTGTCATTATTTGTCTTTATATTACAACCACACATTTTCACTTATTTCCATCAAAATTTTGTTTCCTTGATTAGGTTTTCTCGTTAGACATGTTAAGTGATTATGACCCTTGCTTTCCCAGCTTTTTCTTTCTTTTGCCCAAATTATGAGAAAGTAGGAGGAGTAGGAAAAAGGTGAGCATAATAAGGATGTGGATTGGTTTCTCCTCTTTTCCTTATGCTGGTGTTAAAAATTGCTCTTGACATAGTAGTATTTACCATGATTTTTTTGAGGTGAAAAAGAGTTTAAAGAAAGATTTATGTAAGTAATGAGCTAGGAGGATATTTGAAAAACCTGTAAAAGGTAGTGCCCATATTCTCCTGCCAAACAGACAGAATACTGGAAAGAAGCATCCTTAGTCTTATCTAAAATACCTCCTCCTATTTTTAAAAGATTGCACAATAATATTTATTAGCTGTTCTTCTCTCTCTCATATGTGGAATGGGTAATGCTGATGCCTTTACAAGCCAATGCTCGTTTGTTAGACATTGTAGTATGGAGTTTGTCTAGAATACATCTTTAATAATCTGTCCAAGGAACTGGACAGATACCAAAAAAGATATACTATGCAGAGTATATTGATTTCTGAATTTATTTCTTCCTTTCAGTTACATTATAATTGCCCCACACCAAGATTTGTACAGCTATGCAAGAGATGAAAAATCTACAGGTTCAGGGGAAAATGTGAGCAAAAATAGATTTTTTATCTGTTTTCTTGATATTAAAAGGGAAGATAGGAAAGATAGAGACCTAAACTCAAACCAAACTAGAACCAACCAACCCTAACCTCAGACTGTTACAGAAAAGTTACCTATTTAAAAATATTTAAAAATTGAAATAGCCTTTTAAAAAGGTAACTGCAACCATGGCGAAACTGTATAGAAGAGAATAAAAAATACCTAGGTGAAACAGTGACTAAAATACCCCAAATCTTAAAGTGTTTATCTGTAATATATTAATAAATGTTTTTATTTTATTCAACTACCTAGTTCCATCTTGTGGTGAAAGACTAGGAAAGGCCATTCAGTTTTTGCATTTTAATTGATTATAGATTGTCTACCCAAAAGCTAAAAAGAGAAGGCTTCTTTGTCAAGGAGTGAATCAGATCCAAAGAAGTAGACACATTATTTGTACCGCCTAGTGCCAATGTTGATTAAAAAAAAAAACTCTCTATTATTTTATCCATTAATACCTTAAGATGTGTAACTAATACCTTTTTTTTCATAGTTTAAAAATAACCTAAAGGAGATGAATTCTATGTGGCCTTAATGTTGACTTAACGTAGTACCTTAAAAAACCATAACCACCTTTTTGTCATGCCAAATAAGGATATTTCCCTGTTCTACTTAACGGCACCAATTTCGAATTTATAATAATTTAGGTAGAATGTGAATTGTAGTTTTATTCTTTCACAACTCCTGAAGAAGTAGTACTGAAATAAATTTGTAATGAAAAAACAACTTAAGATAAGGCAGCTACCTAAGATAATACAATGTTTTTAAGCATTTTTTTGTGTATTTTAAAAGTGTTAATTTTCTTATCAATAATTAATATGTTAATATATTGATATTTATGTTACCTCTATTTTTTCAAGTAGGCGGTCTAAGGAACTCTCCCAGGAGAACCTGACAGCTTTTTTTTTATGAACGTACTTGTTTGATGTAAAAAAATTGCATTGAAAAATATTTTAATTTATAATTTTCACTAAAGCAGACTATCCTTCTTCTCATCACCCAGTTAGTGTAAGCCAGTGAGGCGATCTCATTTGGGACAAGCCTTCTTTTATTATTTATGTTTCTTTCTCAAGATAGCTGATTGTTTTCCAGAATACTGTATCCTTTAGATATAGAACTTCTTTAGGAGCGGACTGTGAACCCTTTATGTGGCTGATGTTTTGCTCCCTGCTGCAGAGCACACTAGGATGCCTGCATTTTACCCAAGGTTCATTAATGGAATGTCTCTTCCAGTTTCCTTTTTTTCCTGAGGGACCTTTCCTCTATTATTGTGTACAGATTAGGCTCTTGATTTTACCTGTGATTGATTTGTTTTTGCTTAAGATAATAGTTTACAGGGAAGCTTTTATATTGGTCAGAGATATTATGGCCTCATTCTGTTTAAAATTCATAGTTTTCTTTGCGTAGGAAAAGTTCAAGCTTCTTAACCTGGGATATAAAGCGTCTATGTCCACCGGCACATCGTTCCAGCCTCATCTTCCACCTCATGCTTCATTGACTTCACCACTGCTTTCCTTCCTTGCAACTCATATGTAGTTTTGTGTGTCCTTGCCTTTTTCCTTTGTTCTTGCTCCTCCCTCCACCTGGAACATTCCCATCTTCTTTGCTGGGAAGACCTCAGACTGGATTAAGCTCCTTATAGCTTCCTGAGTGTGCTCTGAATGCATTTATTTTATACTGCAATTTCTTGCCTAAATTTCTTTCATTTCAGATTACAGGTTTCAAGAGGTGGCACTCTTATTATTCATCTTTATACCCATAGAAGTTAAAGGATACCCTGGCATATGACAGATGAATGCTTAATAAATAGTTTGTGACCTGAATTGAATTGCAGCTAAACAATAGTAATATGTTTAAATAATAGGAAGTCAAATTTTTGTGAAACTTGTCTAGATTAACATCAACCACTATAATGTTAGACTTTTAAAAAAGGAAGTTTGAACATTCAGCAAGCAGCTATATAATGATTCTGTTTTCTTCGAAGTTGAATTTGATTTAGCCTATATAAAACCAAACAATTATAGGTTAACAAAAGGAAATTTTCAGTGTAGTATTTTTGATCAGTTAAGCCATTTAGGTAATACAGACCTGGCATGAACTAATGTGTTCTCACTCCAAAATAAATTGGAAATATTGACCATGTCATCGCTAGGATCTTGTTTAGAATTTTTGTTGCCCATAGAATGTTTTCTAGTCTATTTTTCTTTCTTGAGATATTAAGTAAAAGATTAGTGCCCCCTAGAGGTAAACTCTAGGTGCAATGCTGTGTACATATTTTTTTAAAGTACTGCAAAATTCTACGAGAATTGTGTGAAATACAGAAAATGCTGTATCACCCTTGTTATGTAATTCAAGTTATGTAAGTTAATCCCAGAGTATTTCATAGTGCTTTTACTTTGCTCATCACTTTCTCTAGCAGTATTGATCCAGACAGTTTTTTGTCCCATAGGGAGAACGTATCCAAAAAGAGAAGGAATGCTTTATTAAAAACTGAAAATGGAATGTTAGGGATATTGACGGTTAGTATAGTCGTCTGTGAAGGACAGTTACCAGGCCCAATGCCTATGACTCACTCCTGGGGTAAAATAAAAGCTTTTCTATGTAGGTTTAGCTGTCTAATTTCCCTTCTTTTCTTTCCCTTAAATTTCTTGCTAGATCAGATTGGAACCCCAATTCTTTCCCCTCAGTTCATTCCCGACCACCCTTTACACATAGTGTTGATTTTTAATTTTTAATAGCATCCTCTTTTATTCCATTCATTTGTGCTGAGGAAACTGACCCAGTATTATAAGGTACTTAGGACAAGGTTAGGCATCTAGTAGTAACTCATGGTGTGTGTGTTTTTGTTTATTATTGTTAGCGACATTTGCTTTTCGGAAAATGATATCTTATATTTTGTAGGACATTTTCCATATACAGTATTTCTGTGGACCCTCAGAATAATCAGCTGAGACAGGAAAAGCAGGCAGTATTGGGGATAGCCAGTGTCTTTGGATTTTTTCAAGCATTATAGAAGTTAGTTTATTTCTGCATTTTCTTCTAAAATTCTTAAGAAATTAAGCCATAAGTCTTAAGAGTAGCTTTTATTTTATACATTTTCTAAGTTGACAGGTCTGGCTGGGCGCGGTGGCTCACGCCTGTAATCCCAGCTCTCAGGGAGGCAAGAGGCGGGAGGATAGCTTGAGCCCAGGAGTTCGAGACCTGCCTGGGCAATATAGCGAGACCCCGTTCTCCAGAAAAAGGAAAAAAAAAAAAAAAACAAAAGACAAAAAAAAAAATAAGCGTAACTAAGTTGACAGGTCACTGATTTTTTAAAATGATAATAATTTGATTTAAAGATTACAGACTTTTTGTTCTCTAGGTTGAACTAGGAGTTTTCTGTTTTCCAACCTTTATTTTAAACATTAAAAAAACCTGAAGCCTAGAGAGTTTAGGCTGTTGGTACAAATTCATAAGGCCAGGGTCAGAAGCAGGACTAAAATGCCTTTTTCCTTATCACAGGTTTTCTCTTTTCCTAATTTAGAGGGAGTCTCGCTCTTTTGCCCAGGCTGGAGTGCAGTGGCATGATCACAGCTCACTGCCACCATGCCCAGCTAACTTTTTGTATTTTTAGTAGAGATAGGGTTTTACCATCTTAGCCAGGTTGGTCTTGAACTCCTGATCTCATGATCCACCCACCTTGGCCTCCCAAAGTGCTAGGATTACAGGCATGAGCCACCACCCCCCAGCCCTCTTTTCCTAATTTAGATTTGCATGGCTTAATATTATTATTTTCCTTCTCTAAACATGTCTGTTTTAATTTTTCTTTGTTGTCACATAAATACGATGGTAGCAAATAACACCTGGTTTTGGAAAGTTTCCCTTATGTAGAGGGTTTTGTTCAGTCTGGCAAGTCAAGTTGTGAAATTGCCTTCCTATGAGATAAGTGTTCAGAATCACACCCCATCTTTAACTGTCCTGGAGTGAGAAAGACACAAGAAGTGGAATATAGAGTGAAATATGAGTCTGGTAGAGTGTAGGCATAGTGGACCAGAGAGCACAGAATTCTCAGCACTATTATACTCCTGGAAGGCCCCAACGCAATCATGTGCTTGGATTCTACTGTCCTTCTGTGTACTGAGGATATCAGACCTGCACAATAAAGCCATTTATTTTGAGAGACGAAGCAGCTGGCTGAGGATCAGGAGCTGTATAATATTGTTTATATAAATATAATCTTTTAGTGTTCCCATTCAGGCCCTTTTAGAGTTTGGCTGCTTTCCGGTTATATTGAAGATACACTGAGAAGTACATAGATTTAGATGTGTTAATGTACATGACATTCACAAGCTTAGCTTTTCTGCCTTGTTTTTAAGTAGGCCTTAGCCTTATAAATTCAAGCTTGTGCCTTAGAACGGGACTGGGTGAATTCTTACAGTGCTCTAATACAAGAGTCCCCAACCCCCAGGCCACAGACAGGTACTGGTCCGGTCCATGGCCTGTTAGGAAGTGGCCTGCACAGCAGGAGGCGAGCATTGGGCCAGCCAGCCTTACCACCTGAGCTCCACCTCCTGTCAGATCAGTGATGGCGTTAGATTCTCATAGAAGCGTGAAACCTATTGTTTTGTTTGTTTTTTGAGACAGAATCTCACTCTGTTGCCCAGGCTAGAGTGCAGTGGCATGATCTCGGCTCACTGCAACCTCCGCCTCATGGGTTCGAGTGATTCTCCTGCCTCAGCCCCCCAAGTAGCTGGGATTACAGGCATACACCACATTGCCCGGCTATTTTTTTTTTTTTTATTTTTAGTAGAGATGGGTTTTGCCTTGTTGGCCAGGCTGATCTCGAACTCCTGACCTCAAGTGATCCGCCCACCTCGGCCTTTCAAAGTGCTGGGGATTACAGGTATGAGCCACCACATGGCTGTGAACTCTGTTGTGAACTGTGCATGTGAGGGATCTAGGTTGTGCTCTCCTTATGAGAATCCAATGCCTGATGATCTGAGGTGGAACAGTTTCATCCCAAAACCACCCTCCCCTGCATCTGTGGAAAAACTGTCTCCCATGAAACCAGTCCATGAGTAGGAAATTGCAGTATTAGTACTCATTTCCCTAAGTGCTTATCTGTTCGCATACATATCATGCATGTAATATGTTCCTGAAGAGGCCCTTGAAAATTGATTCATCTCTGAAATACAGTTGAGAAGTTGAGAGAGTTGTCATTTCATGGTATCTCAAGGTAAATATTCTAATTGAATGGATAATTCTTTTGTAACTTATTTGGTTATTTACAGGTTTTTCTTTCTTTCTTTTTTTTTTTTTGAGACGGAGTCTCGCTCTGTCACCCAGGCTGGAGTACAGTGGCTTGATCTCGGCCCACTGCAACCTCCGCCTCCTGAGTTCAAGTGATTCTCCTGTCTCAGCCTCTCAAGTAGCTGGGATTACAGGTGACTGCCACCATGCGTGGCTAATTTTTGTATTTTTAGTTGAGACGGGGTTTCACCACGTTGGCCAGGCTGGTCTCAAACTCCTGACCTCAGGTGATTGATCCACCTGCCTTGGCCTCCCAAAGTGCTGGGAGTACAGGTGTGAGCCACTGCGCCTGGCTGTATTTACAGGTTTTTCTAAACAAGGATTGCTTAAAATGTGTTATAACATTTTTTGGGGGGAAATAAAATATTTTTAAACTTTGTCTTACTTTGGTATTATGACATCAGAGATTCAACTGATATTCCTTGGGAATTAGGAAATCAAAATAAAATGTCAGTTTGTAAAGATGGAGACTTGGTTAAAAGTAATTTGATTTGCCTTCAGTTTTGCTGTCATTTCAAAGGTACTATTGACATGAACAGTTACTTTGTGGTAGAGCTATTGAGCCTAAGCTTAGTATTTATATTACTTGTAGTTAATTATGCCTAGATGGGTAATTGAATATTAAAAGGTTCTGTGACTTATGTAAACAGTGCCAGAACACTGGATGTAAAAGCTGGTAAATTTGATAAGAAATTCCTAAGGGAACTTTTTCTTCATCAATCAAAAACATTTTCTGACACTAACAAAAGATATTGTAAAACACATATATAGAGAGAGTCAACTAAGATAATAAAGTTTTATGGGATTTAAACTATTTTTGGGGACTGAGAGACTTACCATAAAAGTTTGCTTCCAGTTTTCATTAGGCCTCTTCTTGTGTTTGTGTTTGTGTAGTTATATAGTTTTGATCATAAGTTTAGATCTTTTCATTATTTTGTGCTATATACTCACTTGACATTTTGGAAGTGCAAAGGAGTTGGATTCATTTGTATACAGGGCTTGTGCCATGGGTGAAGTAGGTGGGATTCTGGTTCCTGCCTCTTTCTGGCCCACTTCTTAGGCTCCTTTCATGGGAGCAGCCCAGAATCACTGAAAGGCGAGAAAATGGAAATGTACCAGTCCACTGTGGAACAGCCATCTTAATAGCCTGCTTTGGCCTGCTTTGACATTTGTCTGTCCAACACAAACCTTGCAGTGGGCCATGTGGTTACTAGAGCTATCCCTCCTTGGCAGACTGAACAAAGCTTTTGGGAAATCTTTGGTGGTTTGGGTTCTAAAATCACAGGCTTCTAAATCAGGCCTGTGGAACGGGGAAGGCTGTTGTAGGTTGAGTGTTGATTTTGTGCTAGTGTTATTTAGTTTTGAAAATCTTCCATTATAAGAAGACTTACATTGTGCAGAGGAAGGGTTTGACAGAGGCCTTCTAACCTGACACATAAGGATTTCAAAAAAATTGTTTGAAATAATTATAGGCTCATAGGATATTGATAAAATAATATGTAGAGTCTCGTACTCTTCACCCAGCTCACGTCTATGGATTTCTAAAAAATTTTCCTCAGCATCCTTGATCCTGTTTTAGGCTAGAAGTAGAAGATCAGCTGCGGGGGTGAAAACTCTACCCTCTCATTAAGGTGGCACTGGTCACTGTATCGAGAATCATGAATAAAGTCAGGGCATTGCCCGTATTTGAAGAATTGTAACCCCATGTAGTAGTCCAGGCTTATGTTTGTTCTAATGTCTTAAAAATGTAATAATTTGAATTCTCTTTTTGAATTATTAATCTGAAATTCACTTTTAAGTTTTTAAATTAAATTTAGTTTTTAAGTAATAAGCATTTAAAAAATTTAAAAATAGGTGCATGAATGAGTACCATGTGAGGAATGTTTTCTGCTTGTCTCCTTTTTATGTTTAAGAACGTTAAGGATGATTCTGAGTTCTAGGACCCCAAATTTTGCTTTTCTCTTTGTAGGTTCGAAAACATGTGAATGATCTCTATGAAGACTTAAGGGATGGACACAATCTGATTTCTCTTTTAGAGGTTCTTTCAGGAGATACCTTGGTAAGTTTTAACTTTCTTATTTTATTTTGAAGAACGTGTAATCTTTTCTGCATAGGACCAGTGTGTTTTCAGTACAGACTATTCAGATTTTTGCAACATTCATCTTCTGAGCTATGAATTCAGCCTGAAAAAGAAGTTTTGGTTAGATTCCTAAGCATTTTCAAACTTCAAATGATGTGAATTTGAGAGATTGAAGCACTTTGATTACTTCACTTATATAATCAGTTCTATAATTAAAATACTATTTTTGTTCTTGCTTCTTTTTTACCTTTGGGTTTTTTTGCTTAGCAGAAGTTGGATGCATAATATAACCACATATTAAAAGACTTACAAATAGCAAGAAAATAAACATTGCTTTCTGAAAAATGATCTAACCCATTCCGTAGGTGTCATTTTTTTTTTGTGAACATTACTTCCTCTTCTTGTTACCTGTTCTCCTTCACTATGTTTTCTGTTCATGCTCTTCTTTTCATTTCTGGTCTGTCTTGTGTCTTTGCTGTCCTATCTTCTGTCTGTTATATTCATTAGCCAAGGGAGCGAGATTTTTTGAAGACCTTACGATTGGTGAGTGCAACAGAAGCATGCGAATATGAACAGCATGAGGATGTGGAGGATGAGGATAAGGGGGTAGGTGTCGCCCCCATAACTTGACTAACCTAGCCGTTCCCATGCGGTGAGCGCTAACCTGATAGAGAAGTAACTCCTGGGTTCAGGCTCCTTTTTAGAAAAGCATAGAAAGGGCCAAAACCCACACTGAGGTAGATGTGTGTGTACCAAAAAATTGGATAAAGGAAATATTTTCTCTTTAATTATCTTCAGAGAGCTAAAATGATTGAATTATTTATACATTACTGTGCATTGCATGGTAATTAAACAGACTTAAAGTACATGATGGCATTTTAGTTAAACAATTTTATATACATTGTATATAAACATCGAAATTTTACAAGTCTGCTAATTTTTGTGCAAATTCATTCAGTTTCTGGACATGATATTTCAAACATGGCAACTATTTATGAAAGAACTTAGGGAAATTTTTTTTAGTATTTAAGTTTCTGCTTTAAACCACACCTCTTGGCAATAGGTATTTGATGGACATGTTTTACCTCTCTAATATATCTCATGTATTTAAAAGGGAGATCTAAAAATCCAGTATTCCAATAGAACTCACAGAGCTGTTTAATCTCCATGACTCTTAGTTGACTGCAGCCTACCTTTGCAAGACAGACGTGCTTCTTCTTTCGTCTTCTACATACCTAGTGCCCCTTGATTTTACTGGAAATTGTGCTTTTGTTGGATCCAGTGGGTAAATTTATCAACATCGTTTCTACTTGTTATGCAGAGCTTACTTTTCCTTCTGTGGTGTGCTGTCTGTTTTATTATGGCACCTTTGGCTTCAGCAACCTATACATATTGAAGAAGCAAAGCTGTCAATTGTCTTTTTTCTTTTTTCCCTTTGGAAGATTTTATGTGATAAATTTCAGCTCCATTCTTTGTATTTTTGCTAAGCATTTCTCAGCTCTGTTTCCTTATGTTTTCCTTCTTGCTAACTTGTAACGTTTCTTAAGGGAAACGGCATTAAGGAAAATAATTCTCGTCTTTCACTTTTCCTGAGACTGAGAAAATAATTGTGTCCATCCCCAAGTAGTGTAAAACGAGTATAGAGTCCTTTCTAATTATCGTAGTGTCCACTTTTGTGAAAAAGCTAAAATAAAATAAAGAGGAAATATATGGTTTTAATTGGTTTTCTCTCTTTCTCTATCATGGCTAAGTAAACCTTCTCTGTCTTTCTCCTTCTTGGTGATTTTTATACTAACTGCATGCTACTTTATCTCATTTTCATTAATATGCCATATGTATATATATATGTGTGTGTGTGTATACAGTTATAAAAACCCTCTTGCTAATAGTGTTCAATAAGAAGGTAAAATGATGAATGATATTTAATTATTTTTGTGCCTCCATAGCTAAATAATTGTAGGCTAGCATTGTTTTATTACCAAATATTAAAAGTCTGTATATTCTGTAACATTTTCTCTTTTCCTTTTGTTTAAACAAAAAATTTGTCATAAAGTATATGTTTAAATAAAACATACTTGGAAAAAAATCCCTAATAGTTTACATTCAATCTCAGACAATATAAAGAAATTGAAACCTTCTTAGAAAATCTTATGGCCTTACCTAAATGGTAAATACTGTTTTGATATATTAAGATGAACAGAAAGTATATTTAAATCAGCATGGTCTGTGATAACAGAAACTTTTTTATACCTGCATTTTTCTGTTCTTAGCCCAGAGAAAAAGGTCGGATGCGTTTTCACAGACTACAGAATGTACAAATTGCACTTGACTATTTGAAAAGACGCCAGGTATGATGTTTTGAAAATACTGTAATCATATAAACATATGTTACTAATACATCTATGTAGAAACATGTCAAGGAATGACAAGGTTAAATTTGCCTGTGAATTGTAACCAGTAAGCTTGTGCTTTGGTGAAGCAAATATTTGAAAATGTTTTTAAACATTTGCTCCCAAGAAAACAAGTTAATAGTAGAGATAAGCCCAGAGGAATTATGAGTGACTACATTTCCATCTGTGTAAGAACTTCTGATTTTCTTTCTGTCTGAATTGGATTGCATTTGCCTAGGAAGTTAATGACATTTTAGTAGCAATAGAATGTTAAGAATGCCTATGAACAGTTCTTAATTGTGGGGAAGCAATGCTTTATTTTTTACACTTAGTATATAAAAATAGTTAATTTTTATAAAAATACTTTATATAATACTTTTAATTTAGTATAAGCATTTTTCATACTTAGTAGTGATAAGGCAATATTCTGTTTTTTATAAGTAGATAATATTGGATAATTTATGAGTAAAGATATAACAACATTTCTGACAATAGCCCCCAACTTGCTTGAGGTATCAGGAGAAATCATGGAAAAGAATTAATAATATATTGGATATGATCTTGATTTGGTGGCATTATGCGTTATGGTGTCATAGGCCAAAATATTAGTAATTTTTCAATTAGTACAAAAAAATGCAGGGGAGTTGAAAATTATTGAAGACAGTGAGAGTCAGAGGGGGCAGCAATTTTTTTTTTAAATAGTTTCAAAAAAAAGAAGAGGCTGTGTGTGGTGGCTCATGCCGGTAATCTCAACACTTTGGGAGGCTGAGGCGGGAGGGTCACTTGAGCCCAGGAAATTGAGGATGTGGTGAGCCATGATTGCAATATTGCGCTCCAGCCTGGGTAACAGAATGAGACCCTGTCTCAAAAAAAAAAAAAAAAAAAAAAAAAGGGCAAGAGAAAAAGGGGGAGAGGGAGAGGTAAACACTAGCTTTTATTGTTTCTTCATTATTATTCTTCAATATTATGAACATTAAAATGCTTTTCCCTATTAAATACTAGTAAATCCTCAGTGCTTAAATATTTTAAATGTTATTGTTGTTTGCTCATTATTCATCATTCTAGTGAAAGTTTCCAGATGGATACTTCTGAAATGTTTTCTGGCAGTATTTTGTCCAAGAAGTAAAATGTTAAATATCATAGTATATAATTCTCAGTATTTAAGTTCATGATATTAAATGATTTTGTCCAGGAAGTAAATGTTAGGGATCATCATTTGATTTATTTACCTGAATGTACAGTTTGACAGTTGATAAGCTTTAAGTCTGAGTATTATATTGTTTTAAAATATTTGAGCAGCCTTCCAAATACCCAGTGACTTATATATTTATGGCACATTGATAGCAAAATAATGCTAGTTATTTTAAAACCTTGTAATGGAAATTTGAGAAAATTGTTAGAATTGTTAGGATAGTTTCATACTTAATGGTAAAAGTAAAATAAAATTTATTTTTAAAAGACAAAATTATTTCTAAGTTTAAGATCTCAAATATTTAGGACTTCTCACTTGAGGAGTTGTAGTTTTGTATTGACAAGTGAATGCTTTTAGTACTTGCTCTAGAACAACAGTCCCCAACCTTTTTGGCAACAAGGACTGGTTTCATGGAACACTATTTTTCCATGAACTGGGTGGTGGGAGGAGTGGGGGTTGTTTCAGCATATAACTGTTTCACCTCAGGTCATCAGTCATTAGATTTTTATAAGGAGTGTGCAACCTAGATCCCTCGAATGCACAGTTCACAAATAGGGTTTGCACCCCTATAGGAATCTAATGCAGTGGCTGATCTGACAGGAGGTGGAGCTCAGGTGGTAATGCTTCCTGGGCCGCTGCTCACCTGCTGCCATGCAGCCCAGTCCCTATCGTATAGGTTTGGGGATTAGGTTGGGGATCCCTGCTGTGGAAGACAAGAATGCAATAATACATACTTGCTCTTTCTTTGTTGTTACCATATGATTTGTAATATAAAATGATTGAGAATAAGGGTAAAACAGTATTTAGTTGACTACTGGTATTCAAATTATTCCATTTTTTCTTTGTATAATTTAGAATTGCTTTTATGTAGGTAAAGATAACTGGTTCAGGTTTGATAAACAGTTGGTTTTATCTCTTCTTCACATACAAAACAGGTGAAATTAGTGAATATTAGAAATGATGACATAACAGATGGAAATCCCAAATTGACTTTGGGATTAATCTGGACAATAATTTTGCACTTTCAGGTAAGCCCAAATTTTCTTAATTTCAGCATCTAATTGCTATTTTTCAGGTGGTTCATATGAAGGGTGAATGATGCATTCATGTTCTATGGAAGAAAAATAAATTTCAAGCTTCTTTCTTTAAGTAATATATTTGAATTGTTCTTTTAAGCAACATGCTGCTTGTGAATCTGGCAACTAGTTTCCTGTTCTTGATAAACTTAAATATAGTTTTAAAGACAATGTCTGTTATCTCAGAGTTGGAAGACATATTTCTTTTTATTGACTGGAGACACACTTTTTTTGCTCATTGGAAAGTGTTACCTGTTCTAGATACTTAAATGTTTTATGATTAGTCCTTATTTAGAATGTTTTTTATTAATACAGTTTCTTAGCTCTGTCAACTATTTCCTCCTTTGATAGACACTAGATGGCAGTATAATTATAAGGAGATGCGAAGAAGAAAAGTATTCATGTTTTATGCAGAGCTGTGCTTTCTCTCTTTAGATTTGAGGAACGTGCAAATTTATTGACTCTGAATTATTATCTAATAAACCTGAGCCAACTGAGGACCGATTTTGATTTAGTTTTTGGGAAGTGATACATTAAAAAGAATCTTCATTTGATTTAAGGAGATTCCTAACTTTAGAACTTGCTTTAGTTTACTAACTGCTGGTCTGCTCAAGAAATGTTCTGCTACTAGAGGTGGGAAAGAGGGGGAAAAGGGCATGGGCTGAAAAACTACCTATTGGGTACTGTGCTCACTATCTGGGTGATGGGATCATCTGTACCCCAAACCTCAACATCACACAATATACCCATGTAACAAATCTGCACTTGTACCCCCTGAATCTAAAATAAAAGTTTAAATTATTAAAAAAACCCAGAAATGTTCTGTGTACAGCACAGAGCCTGACCCACAGTAGGCACTCAGTACATGTTACTGATTGATTACTGTACAGTTGGATCTTGAAGGAGGAAGTGATCGCTTGCCAGCTTCAAAAAGGACCTGGGGTTTTGAAACAAATCTGGTGAGGAATAAGACTTTTTTTTAAGGCTGGGCGCAGTGGCTCATGCCTGTAATCCTAACACTTTGGGAGGCCAAGGCGGGTGGATCATGAGGTCAGGAAATCGAGACCATCCTAGCTAACACAGGTGAAACCCCGTCTCTACTAAAAAATACAAAAAATTAGCCAGGTGTGGTGGCATGTGCCTGTAGTCCCAGCTACTCGGGAGGGTGAGGTGGGATAATTGCTTGAACCCAGAAGGCAGAGGTTGCAGTGAGCCAAGATTGCGCCACTGCACTCCAGCCTGGGCAACAGAGCGAGACTCCATCTCAAAAAAAAAAAATTGTTGTTTTTTTTAAAGTTGGCTGAAATACAGGTTATGTAGACAAATGGTGGAGAATAATGTACCTGGGGGGCTTGTTGGGAACAGGATAGATTTGACAGGTATGGAGAGCTACAGGAATCAGAGTCTAGGTAGGTCTAGGACCTGAACAGGCAGCTGAATAGTTTCAGCAGAAGGACGTTCATGGAGATCTAGGTAATCGAAGGAAAAGGTGTTAGCCAGCCAGACTACAGGGCAGCTAATACAGGTGAATATCCACTTAGCTGAGCTGTTAATGTCAAGGAGAGCCAGTAACCAGAACTTGAAGCCAGGACCCCAAAGGGCTGAGGGCATTACTGGAAGACTCTATCCTTAGGGGATCAAAGATATTGAACCTAAATGAAGGCAATAATTTGGCATGAAGCGCAAACCAGACCTTGTTATCAGAATTGGGTAAAGTCTAAGTAGAATTGGCCAAAAAGTTGATTTCATACGGAGTTCCTCAGTGGCTTTGTCAGGGATCATTTAATTAGCCCTAAGTGGATCATATCCTAGAGCTTTTAGCAGAGTTGAAACTGCAAGAACCCCAGATGGTAAAGTCAGAGGTCTATTGGAGAGAATTAATCACTTCATCAACAGCTGGTGAGGTAAGCTGTGTCTGAATTTTGAATGTTAGACCAAGGATCACTGGGGCAATGGAAAGCATTCAGGCTTCGGAGGGAGGTAGAATTAAGTTTCGTTCTTGGCTCTTTTACTTACTGTTGTGATGCCAGTGGGTAAGTCATGTTACTACTTTGAGCTTAAAAAAAAATGTGTTTCTGTTCATCACTTTCCTTTTTCTGTCCATCACTTTCCTTTTTCTGTCCATAAATCTTTTTTCAGTGACAGGACATGTGCTGGAGTCTCTCTGAATCCATTCTGGTTTGGGGGCTGCCTGATTCTCAAATAGTTTTTTGCTCAATTAAATTTTGCTAAATTTTAAAAAATGTGTTTTAGGAAACAACATCCATTAATTCTACGTAAACTAGATAGAAATGAGCAGAGTCCATAGTGAGAGAGATAAGCTGTGAAGCCGAGGTGGTGATAAAGGTCAGGACTCAGTTGGGGATGCAAAACTGAATAGAAGAGATCACACTTTGCAGGAAGAAAGAAAGGGACTTGGACACAGGGCATACAGGGTGAAGGAAAGGGATTTGTTAAAGATAACAAAACTTTTTAGCCTGAGAGATTAAGAAACAGTAGACTACTGAGAGACACAGGGGTGATGCTAAGGGGAAAAGCACTGACTTTCTGGGTGGACTTGATGGGATGGTGGGATATCCTGTGCATCTATCTGCTGAGCAGTTGGAGACATGAGTGGAGCTGAGGAGCCAGAGGTACAGATACAAACTTGGGGAAGTTATCACTACACAAGTATCACTGATTTTATCAGAAAGAAGGGATCTTCAGGGGACCCAAGAGAAGAGCACAGATGGAGAAGAGATGGAGCACTAAGCATAAAAATTTGGAGAAGGCCAGCAGGAAAAGATTCTGCTGAGGAAAGAGAAAAGGAGCATTTGGAGAGATGGATGAAGTAATAGGAAAATGTACTGATGAAACCAAGGGAAGAGAATTTCAAGTAGAAAGAATGGTGAGCAGTATGAAATGCCACTAGAGACCACAAGAAAATGAAGATGGAGTAGAGGTCAATAGTTTGTTCTAGAAGGAAGACATTGGAGACCCAAGCTCCTGGGAGCAGAGACTAGAAAATAACAAGCCAAAATGTGCAGAAGGGTTGGGAGGTAGAAGCAGTGTATTTAGAGGCTGAGTTTGAGAAAATTTAAAGCAAAAGTCTTCAAAAAGGAATTATATACTAAGAGAGCCCTTTGGGGTTCAGCTGCCTTTGGAGGAGAGAGGAAGACTAGTCACAGAAGTATCAAAAGAAGTTTTGCAGGCCACGCAGGGTGGCTCACACCTGTAATCCCAGCACTTCGGGAGGCCAAGGCGGGTGGATCACCTGAGGTTGGGAGTTCAAGACCAGCCTGACCAACATGGAGAAACCTGGTCTCTACTAAAAATACAAAATTCGCCGGGCGTTGTGGTGCATGCCTGTAATTCCAACCACTTGGGAGGCTGAGGCAGGAGAATCACTTGAACCCAGGAGGCAGAGGTTGTGGTGAGCTGAGAACATGCCATTGCACTCCAGTCTGGGCAACAGGAGCGAAATTCTGTCTCAAAAAAATAAAAAAAGTTTTGCTTCTAATATACTGTGGCATGATGTTCTAGAATCCATTGTATTTTAGGGCTTTAATTATAAGATGATGTAACAAATTACCACCAATGTTCATAAATTAGACCAAAATCTATTTGGAATGGAACACATCTATGTTTTGGTTAAATGGAAATGTTCTCTCTTATTTAAATGAAATAACTTTGTTTAGTATGACAATAACTAGAGATTAGAATTGTTTTTTGGTTATGCCAAGATATACAGATTTATAACAGTGGTAATCATCCTCACTCAGAGTGACTCAGCCTTTTTCTCTATACTTTACATCAATAATAGAAGCAATTTCAAAAGACCAATTTGTTTTATTTTAACAATATTTGTTATAGCATCATAAGTGGAATCTGTTTTTCAGTCAGGCTTTCTGAAGGTAAGCATTATCATTACAGTAATCCTATATCATTAGCCACCACATGCTAGATCCAGAGATACTAAGGTAATGAAGTATATTGTTCTGTTTATTGGGAGAGTGTACATGAAATTAACTATAACATAGGGTGATGAATATTATTGGTGATATAAATGAAAATAGAAATGTATGGGAAAGGAGCATTGTAGTGGGATCTGAATGGCTTTAGAGAATGTGAGAAATTTTCACAGATATTAGAGATAGGCTTTGAAAGATGAATGCCAGTAACCAGGCAGACTAAATTGGGCCATTTCTGGGAGAGGTAGCAGTGTATATGGCCTAGAAATGGACAGCTGCTTAGTTTGGCAGGTGTATTAGTTCATTTTGTGTTGCTGTAAAGGCATACCTGAGGCTGAGTAGTTTATAAAGAACAGAAAAGAGGTTTATTTGGATCATCACGGTTCTGCAGGCTGTACAAGAGACATAGTCCTGGCATCTGCTTCTGGTAAGGTCTCAGAAAATTTTTCAGTCATGGTGGAAGGCAAAGGGGAAGCAGGATTGTCACATGGTAAGAGAGAGAGAAGGAGGAGGAGGGGTAGGAGGTACCAGGCTGTTTCAAACAACTAACTCTGTTTTTTTTTTTTTTTGAGACGGAGTCTCGCTCTGTCGCCCAGACTGGAATGCAGTGCTGCAATCTTGACTCACTGCAACCTCCACCTCCTGGGTTTAAGTGATTCTCCTGCCTCAGCCTCCCAAGTAGCTGGGATTATGGGCACGCACCACCACGTCTGGCTAATTTTTCTATTTTTATTAGAGGCAGAGTTTTACCATGTTGGCCAGGCTGGTCTTGAACTCCTGACCTCAAGTGATCCACCTGCCTTGGCTTCCCAAAGTGCTGGGATTACAGGCATGAACTACCATTGCTGGCCTCAAACAACTAACTCTTAAGTGGGTAAGAACTCATTACTGTGGGGATGGCAGAAAGCCGTTCATGAGGGAGCCACCCCTGTGACCCAGACACTGCTCACTAGGCCCATCTCCAACATTGGGAGTCACATGTTCAACATGAAATTTGGAGGGGCAAATATCTAAACTTCATCAGCAGAGATGGAGGGAAGGATGGGGGAGTGCAGATCACTGGTTGCCCCTCCATCATGTTAGTACAAATATCAGCCATTATACATTTATAGTCTCTTGAGTAATGTACCACTCATTGCCTTTGAATACATTGAAAATCAAGTTAAAAACAAAAAAAATCTGAGACCTTATTTTTACCAGCTTGTCTTCTGGGATGTTCAGTTTTTGCTACCGGAGAATGTTTTTAAATGATTAAGGAAAATTTTTACAATGCAGGATCTGTTATTGACAAACATCTGCAGTATCATTGCTATCTTGACTAATAGAATATTCTTACTTAGTAAAATATAATGAGTTCCATCTTTTGATCAGTCTAAAGACTACCTAGTGAAAGGCAATTATTAATTTTTTTAGTAGTGAAATGATTTCTGCTTACGTGTAAATCCATTTCATGCTATTCTAATTTTTTTTTTTTTTACCATACCTATGACTCAGTGTTAGAAATATGCACACCTTAGATAATCAAGTTTCATACTGATTCATTATTTTTCCAGCAAGGCCCTCATAAAAACTGTATAATATTTAACTAGGATATGATTATAAAAGTTACATATAAAGTTTAACTGCATATATATATGTATATATATATGAATGCACATATATTTCCTTTTGCTAAATGTTTCATGCTTTAAATTATATAATTTATCTATTTGGTATCACATTAAAGTCCTAATAATTACATAAGGTGATGGCTTGGAAATTTATATTGTTTGAAAAGTATTATAAACTATTTTAAAAGATTGATTTTTTTAGAAACAATTTTATTAGAGAATTATAAGCATTTAGCACTTATTATCTCTCCTGCTAGCTATTGAATCAGCTTATTATTTTTATGTCTTGTTTTGAATAAGAGTCTTAATGTAATTTACAGAGATTTTTGAGCTTTTGGTTTGTTTGTATGCAAGTACCAAAATTAGTTGGTATTTCTTAAGAAAAAAAATTATACGGTGGAGGGTGGAGAGTCTCTGAAATTCAATTTGAAAGGCACTTTGAAACCAAATTTGAAGGGCATTTTCCTAAATCTCTCCTGACTGGTGTTTGCTTTCTGTTTGCTCTCATTCGTTGAACCACCAAATAGTTTCAAAGGTTAAGTGCAAACTTCGTTAGTGTATCTGCATTTCAGAAAACTGTAAGTTAAAAACAGTCATAATCTTCTCATACAGTGAAGCTAAGGGTTTGCCTTGAGAGCTCATCAGTGTTGTAATTTGACAGTGAGCAGTAATGTTTGTCTAAGAGGATTGGTGGCCAGAAATAAGCCACAGTGTCTAATGAGACACGGACCGGCTGGGCAGGATGCCACAGCATTTCTTGTGTGTGCCTTTCTCATAAGCAAAATGGCCTCAGACTGAAGAGGATGGTCATGAAGTCTGTGTGGAACAGATGTCAGAGTGGAATTTTCAGACTTAATGGAGAAGATCTAAGTAAGCTCTGGATTTTGAAATGAGTGAATCTGTGGAGCTGTGATCTCCTACAAATCAAATGGGGAATGTCTGTGGATGTGTAAGAGCTGAGAAAGAAGAACAGTATGTAGATCCTGCCAAAACTCCTTTGAACCCTGAAAAATACTCTCCTGGAAGAAAATATTTCAGAAGAAAACCGATCAAGAAAACTGGAGGCGACAAAGAGTTAGTTGAGGCAAACAATGAAAATGAAGGCAAGAAGAAGAGCAGCAGTCAGCCTTCAAAAGAACAGCCAGCTCCTTTATCCAGGGGACTGGTACAGCAGGAATCTTTTACCCTAAACTCTGCACTGGGAGATGGTATTCAGCAAAAGAAGACAGAAGTTGTAGCTGACAGTGTTAAACAGAAACTTCTGCCGAATGCTGTAAGCAGTTGGTCTGACCATGTGAACACTTCTCCTGCTAAAGACAGTGAAACAGAAGTAAAAGTTAGTGAACTGGATGAAAGGATTTCAGAAAAAGACAGCACTCCATATTGCGCAAAGAGGAAGAAACATTTAGATGATGTCAACACAAGCAAAATAACATTCCAGGAAAAAACTGATGTTTTTTCTTTTCGAAAGGCAGCCAGCTTAAGCTCTGTTCCCTCGGGTATAGAAAGATCACTCGAAAAAAGTGGGTTTGCTGAAGACCCACCAGAAAGTTATAGCAGTATTCAAGAAAAGCAAAACACTGAGAGATTTTGCCCTCATGCAACACAGCATTTTCAGTTTAAAAAAAAGAGATGCCATTCCCTTTATACTAGTATGTCCTCTGTTTCTAAGGACACAGATGGAAATGAGGTAAGTGAAATGTGGAGTCTGAGTTCAAGTAAATAAGTATTCCAGGTGCTCACATCAGACTCACATCTAATTTGTCTTTTATAAAGTTATTTTCATATTAGTGTATGTAAAAGCTATAGAGTTTCTGTTGCGTTTTGTTTGTAGCCTCAGGTTTGATTATTATGATTTTATTTTTGTGCTGTGCACATTCTTTGATCACACTTTAGTCTAAAAATCCTGTACATTTTCATTATTGGTGGAAGACTTTAAAAAGCACTACAGTAAGAGAGTGCATATCGTTTGAATTTTTCTGGTTCATGATTCTTGACTTTGCCTGTGGAATAGCCTGTGGAAGCTTAGTTGGACTATAGGTAAAAGTTCAATTAGAAAATAGTCTGAGAAGGCAGTAGCTTTGTAACAAATAATAGGATACTGTAAAATTATCAGTCAATACCGACTTGCTGATTCATGAGTTTGAAAAGCCAGATTCTGGTTCTCTGTTGATTTTCATGTGCAGAAACATTCACATAATTGCTGTCAATTCTGTGCATATGTTTTGAGGGCTAGGGTACATCTTTTCTCTTCCTTTATGTTATTCCCCAAACCCCAGTCTAAAATCAGAAATTGTTAGGGTAGCATGCCATAGGAATTTGAAAATGACACAGACTACTAGGAAGTTGAGATCTTTATTCCTAACACTGATATTTAGCTTTAGACAAGTTACTTATCTGGGGTTTTTACTTGTCTTTAAAATGTAATTAGATAGGTATTTATTTAATTGCTCAAAAAATGTATTATCCAGATAACCTCTACATGTTACTACTCAGGAGTTGATGGCTTTTTCTTTAAGCTATTCCTAACTTTATCTTTTAATAAAAAATCTGAACATAAAGAATATTTGTGATGTAAAACATTCTTGGCAAGGTCATTGTATCAATGAGCAGAGATCATTTGCATAATGATAGAATGAGGTTTTATGAGGGTTAGTGTGCGCCATCATCACTGACCTTGGTTGCTGAGTTCTCCTGAAGGTGTCCTGTTTATATACACCGCTACACCTTGCCAATATTATGTCATCAGTTCTGTTTATATTTTACAGTGGTTATATTTTAAAAAGAAAGCATTCAATCTGTGTCATTATCTGTGTTATCTGTGTAGCTTTGTCATAAAGGCTAGTCCAATAGAAAGCTACTTGACTACTATATGTTTATGAATATAAGCACTTTGTTTAATTTCTCATATGTTTTCCAACTGTTTTCTTGCATAATTTGGCTTCAAGTAAGTTGTACATTTTTGCATTAATGGAAATTTTTATAATCTGTTTCCTTAGTGGTACATTAGCCTTTCCTTCAGTGGAAAATATATGTGGAAATAAGTCATAAACTGACCAGTCAGATTTGCGAAATAACTGTGATGCAATGTATATAAAGCCTGACATCTTCTAGGTCAAAGCTGAATGGGTAGTCATTATTTTATCTGAAGGGTTTGACATCTCATGTCTCTGTAGTTCAGATAAAGACTATTTATTTATTCTGTGGCACACAAAGAGTCCAAATCAAGAGTTTAGCTATTCCTCTTAGGACATTCTTCCTGTTACTTTGGAGGTGTTTGTCTCTGTTTCTTAATTATCTTTGGTTGGAAACTTCCACAGAGCTCTTTATCTTGCATTGGATTCTACATTTTTCATTGGAGAATTAGTTGCAAATGCTGCAATGAAACTTCCAGACGCTTCATTGGCATTTCATCCCGGAAATGGCCGATTAACCAACATTGCTTTTGTTTGTTCTTTTTCATAGCTTCCCTGTGTGATCAGTTTTTGCTCTGAGTTGCATGTAGGGTTGGACTCAACTTTCGAGTTAACTTCTAAGTAGAATAATGTACAATTTTTTGAGCTTATCTTAACCTGACTTGATCTCCCCTAGTCCTATGACATTCATCATTCTCAGCCTACTTCCCTTTTGAGTCATTGCAATGACACGCTGATCTAGAGTGGTCTTCCTGGTTCAAGGGGCTCTGTGGAGGCCACTCATCCAGCCCTTCCTGCTGCATATAAATGTTATCAACATGCTATGTTTTTATTAGGATAAGTAGGTAAAAAAGGAGTATATTAGATTTGTATACTGCTTTGGAATTGGAATAATGATTTCAGACACATTGTGTCATTTGATCATCCCAACAACTCTATGAAATAGGCAAAATAGACTATGCCTCATATACAGAATGAAAAAATGGAAACTCAGAGAGGTTAAATAAATCCTTAAGGCAACATGGTAAATAAGATTACCTGAGTTAAATTATGGCACGGCATCCCACTTGTTTTACTTGTCAATGAAATTTAAGGGAGACTGCTAAAAAGTTAGAGCAGGAATTGATGTTAATAGTGTCATCTGTGAAGTATACGTTATAAACAGGTGGCAGAAGGTAGATTGTTTTGCGAGACAAGGAGTAATGAGCTCAGTGTTTGTACCTTTTTCAAGGATCTTCTGTTGTTGAAGACTCACCTTGTACCTTGTGACAAGGTTTCCTACCTTTGTCCTTGAGCTCTTTCCAGAAAACATTCTTTTTTCTTTAGTTTCACAAATCCCACCTCTTCCCAGTTTTGTTAAGTTGATATTAGCAAAGATAGTTGTTTTCATCATCTATAGACTGTGGGTTCTCTAACCTGGCCATATACATGTAAGAGTCATCTGAAGATGTTTCAAAAAAGATAGATGCCTGGATGTCACCTACAGTTATTCTAATGTAATAGATAAGGGTGGGTGCTCTGTAGGTGATTCTAAGGGTCAGGACGTCAAATAGGGAGCTTTTTACTATCCTTATTCTGCAGCAGTACTTCTCAAAGCCTGGCCCCAGGGTCCCTGCAGGAGAATCCTCTAGATTGCTTATTGAAAAACACCTTGCTAGAGATTTAATTTAATCAGAATATCTTCTGTCATGAGACAGTATTGTATATGTTTTAGGCACCTGCTCATGTATTTTTAAAAACACACCAGATTTAGAAAATCAGCATCACCTTAGCTTAGTATTTGCCATCTCATTTTCTTCTTAATGTAGGTTTTCTGATAAGCAATGTGGACTACGGGCCTGGCAGGCAGAAGATCGAAGTTCTTCTAGTCAGGCTTTGCCACCACAGAGCTGCATGACTTAGGCAGTCTTCTTTATTTCTCTAGGTCTCAGTTTCATTTTCTATAAAAGGAGGATACTGGACTAGATCATGATTCTACTGCTAATAATAACGCTATTTGTTGAGTCCTACTATATTCCAAGCACTCCACAACTACAGTAATCTTCAGAGCAAGTCTCTGAAGTGTTCTGTTATGAGCTCCATCTTTACAGATGAGGAAACTGAGTCTCAGGAAAGTTAAGTAGCTTACTCAACTCACTTAACAATGAGTGGTACAGTTTTGATCTAACCCAAAATTGTCTGCCAGGCTGAACTCTTACCTGATGCAATTTACTCTCCTTTTCCTACATACTTCTCTTCCAGTTTTAAATTTCTGTGAATTCATGTGCATAAGTGTATGCCTTTTTGTTTGTCCAGTGTTATTACTCCTCTCTCTTTCCCTCTCTTCCTTTATTTCTTTATCAAACATTTATTATGTATTGAACCCAAACTAGGCACTCAGAGATAAGTAAAACGTAGCTCTTTTCCTTGTGCATTATATCTCATTGTTTGTTCATAACAAATGACAGGGACCATGGCTGTAAAGTTAGTCACCTGAGAATTAGTCACCTGGGGTGATGATCAGGAATAAGTTTAACTTCTCAGCAAACCATGTGGTGACTCTATTAAGTAATGAAAATTGAACTGCGTTTCTGTTCCTTTCCATCCTTTGGTGAATTGCTAATGAACAGTGCAGTGGCCTAAAGTAAAGAAGCCGAAGAGAGAAGGTTAAGAAATGAGTGTGGCTGTTGTACACAATATATTGTCGGTCTCTGAATAATGAAGAATTGAATATTTTTATTACCTTGGCTTTTGTATTTAAAAAACTTTGGAAAAAAATTAAGAACTATCTCAGAATGTGAGAGGAATTACATTCAACCTACCTGAAATATACTTATTCATTTTTTTTTCTCTCACCAACTCTTTTATGAAGCTCAGACTATAAAATTTATGATTGGAATTCAAGGACCGGGATAAAATCTGAATGTGTTTAGCCTTGCTCCACAGATCTTGAAGACGAAGGTCATTCATTCTATAATTGACTAACTCATTTCTTGCTGAACCATTTTATCTCTTTCTTTAAAAATGAACATTCATATTGATTTCTCTTGACTATTTCTAGTCATTTAGATTTCATAACCAGTTTGTGAAAATATAGTTTTAGAATAATTATATAGAATTTTGGTCCCTATCATCATGATGCCTTTCTCTGCCTTTTAAGTTAAGTGAAGGACATGCACAGTTTAAATCCTTGGCTTTACAAAAAAAGGTAGCTTTTTCCCCCCTGTTTAAATAAGTAAATGATAATTTGTTCAAAGTAGTTATCAATTTAGAGCATTAGCACTTGGACTTTATCAACTTTTTAATTACTTTTGTTCTCCATTTCACCCTTCCCTTATATAGGCAGTTTGTACCAGTTAAAATTTTTAAAATGTTTGTGCTATCTTTACAGTTAAAAATATTTTGTGAAGCATTTTCACACTTTTTTTTTTTTTTTAACTTGGAAGCAGATGCTAAAAATGTGTTGATTACATTTGTTTCTGCCAAAATAGTTTAAACATTTTTAAAGAAATTGTCCTTGGAAACAAACATCTTGGCTTGGAAATATTTGCCTGTGTTGACAAATTCAATATGGAATTTGCTTTTGCTTGACTATGGTGTCAAGTGATGTGAATAAAAGAGTTTTAGTAATATAATACCCTCTTACATGCCTCCTTTCACGGTGGGGCAGGCACCGTTCTCAGCCGTGTGTGTACCTCTTAGTCTCTCACACTAAGAAGGTTCTATTATTATACTCATTTTACAAAAGAAGACACTGAGGCCCAGAGAAGTCACAGGGCTAGAAAATAGTGGGAACAGGAACTGAATTCCAGTTGCTGCCATCCACAGCTTTGCATCAATCTTCCTCCTGATGTTAAGGTTTTACTCTTGCAATAATGAAACTCATCAGGTAGGAGAAGAATCCTGAGCTTGACCTTTTCTGACTTGCTGCTTTCATTCTTACTAATACCTACACTCTCTCAAATAGAATATAATCCTTATTTTTATCTTAATAGAAACATATAAAGGGATTGAATTTTCATTTGTTAACGTTTTTGTATGTAAACCTCTAAATCAATAGGGATTTGTGTTCTGCACAGAAGAACATTTGACTATCATTTCTACATCCACTGTGTGTCTCACAAGTCAGTTTCTGCTTCTGTAGAAGGAGGTGGTCCATGGATAGGTAAAGCTCCCTTAGCAGTGTTATGGGGAGTCACTTAGCTTGGCAGGGTAGGGGAGGAGAACTTACAAGATGTTGAGTCAGAAGGCTTACATTCAATGCGGGTCTTATTATTCTCATCCTTAAAATTGGGGTGGTTTCTTGTTTTGAGGATTAAACGAGGTCACAAATGTGAAAAAGACTTAGGAGACCGTAAAGTGCTTTATAACTTATATCCTTTTGTCTTCTGTTTCTGGAGAAAAGAGGAAATACTTTGTGATCATCCTTTAAATAGAAAGAATTCTGTAAGTTTTCAAAACTTTTAACAGGACACTTCTTTCTCTCCTTTAGACACAGAGCATTCTGTGTAACCAGAGCAGGCTGCCACCTTCCCTCCCCCTGTGATCCCACCTTCATTCATCCTCTCATTTCTTTAGCAAATATTTACTAAGTATCTATTATGTGTCATACAGTGTGCTGACTATATTCTTCAAATTCCATAGTTAGCTTAAAACTTTGTCAGCCTTCTTAGATAAGGTAGCATGAAACTAAAATAAAAATAGAAAACAAAACAACAACAATGAAAACCCTGTCAATTTGTTGGAATGGAAATACCTTGGAAGGAACCATTTAAAAAAATATTTAAGATTCAGTGGTTACATGTGCAGGTTTGCTGCATGGGTATATTGCGTGATCCTAAGGTTAGAGCTTCCAATGATCCTGTCATGTAATACTTGATAGGTAGTTTTTCAACCCTTCTCCCACTCTTACCATCCCCACTTTTGGAATACCCAATGTTTATTGTTCCCATCTCTGTATCTGTGTGTCTCAATGTTTAGCTGTCACTGATAAGTCAGAAAATGTGGTTTTTGGTATTCTGTTCCTGTGTTAATTCACTTAGTATAATGGCTTCCAGCTGCATCTGTGTTTTTGCAAAGGACATGATTTTGCTTTTTTATTTTATGGCTGTGTAGTATTCTATGTATGGCTGTATGTACCACATTTTCTTTATCCAGTCCGTTGTTGACAGACACCTAGGTTGATTCCCATGTCTTTGCTATTGTGACTAGTGCTGTGATAAACATACGAGTGCAGATGTCTTTTTAGAAGAATGATTTATTTTCATCTGGTTATATACCCAGTAATGGGACTACTGGGTTGAACGATAGTTCTACTTTTAGTCCTTTGAGAAATCTCCAAACTGCATTCCACAGGGGCTGAACTATTTGCATTTCCACTAACAGTGTATAAGCATCCCTTTTTCTCTGCAACCGCACCGTCTGTTATTTTTTTGACTTTTTTTTAATTTTGATTTTTATTTTTTTGAGACGGAGTCTCACTCTGTTGCCCAGGCTAGAGTTCAGTGGCGTGATTTCTGCTCTTCAAGCGATTCTTCTGCCTCAGCCCCCCGAGTAGCTGGGATTACAGACATCCACCACCATGCCTGGCTAATTTTTGTGTTTTTAGTAGGGACGAGGTTTCACCATGTTGGCCAGGCTGTTCTCCAACCCCTGACCTCAGGTGATCCACCTGCCTTGCCCTCCCTAAGTGCTGGGATTACAGGCATAAGCCAACCAGCCTTGACTTTTTAATAATGACCATTCTGACTGGTGTGAGATGCTATCTCATTGTGGTTCTGATTTGCATCTCTTTAATGATCAGTGATATTGAGCATTTTTTCATATGTTTGTTAAAAAGCGGGCAATGGACATGAACAGAAGTGTCATTTGTTTTTTCCTTGTTGATTTGTTTAAGGTCCTTATAGATTCTGGGTATTAGTTCTTTTTCAGATGCATAGTCTGCAAATATTTATTCCATGTTAAAAGTAAGTTGTGTGTTTACTCTGTTGATAGTTTCTTTGGCTGTGCAGAAGCTCTTTAGTTTACTTAGGTCTGGAACCAATTTTTGAAGCTCATTTTGGTTATTTACACTTCACTAGTACAGATACATTTCAAAGGCGTTATTGAGAGTAACTCTGATATGAGAGAGGAAGAGAACATAATGCCAGAGGCAAATCTGCTCTTCTGTGTGGGGTGGGGGGTGGGTGGGGGCTGTTGGTTAAGGAGGTACAACTGGTCTAGTGAGGAAAATTTTTATGGACACTGACATCCAGTTCATGTGAGAGATCCAGGACTGTATCTTCCTCTGAAAATGTGTAGTGTTCTGTGTATCAGCTCCTTTCCCAATATAGAAGCTGAGAAGCTCCAGTGAAAAGGGTCTGCCTTTAGGAGTGAGGCAAAGCCAAGGGATTCCCTTTCATGACCTATCTATGTGCAGCCATTTTCCTGGCAGTAGGTGCACTGAGAGGAAGCTGGATTACTGTGGCTACTGAAAGAGAAGAAAAATTAGTCTGACTTGTAAGGATAGATTTCTTTTCTAGACATGAAGGAGAAATGCCATTCTCTTGTAAATTCTGTACCAGAATGTAGGAGACCTGGGCTCATACCCTAGGTCTCCTACTAGCATGCTGTGAGACCCTACGCAAATGACATCACCTCTTTTAGTCTAAGCTTGTTCAGTAGTGAGAGGAGGGCATCCGCCAACTATCTCTGCTTTCCTTCAGTTTGAATCCCCATGATTTCTTAATCTTCATTATATAACTTTATTTACGTTAAATATCTCTGTTTTCTTAACTTCAGAAATGTTGCTTTTTCTACTATTGACATAAATTATTTAGATTATTTGATAACACTTTAAAATAAATTATGTAGTTATTTAAAAATGTTTAAAAATAAAAATTGCATTTTTTCTTTGTATGGAATAATAAAATACATACTTTTTAAAAAAGTGAATAAGCTTTCGGGGAATATCTAAGTCAACTTTGGAGTTGGCAGTTCCTGTGTACTCAGTGCATGCCATAACCATGACAGCATCTGTAAAAATAGGGTGCTTCTGTTGCCCAGTTGTCTGGTGGCATTGACTTTGCTCATAGGACTTTCACGTTTACAGATTCAGCTGACTAACACGGGTGAGGCTGTTGCAATTCATTTAGCAGTAAGTGGGTCATTTAGTAATAAGCTGTGAATGAAATCAGTGTGCTATAAGATGAGATAGGTTGGCTTGTTTTCTTTTATTGAAAAGACATTTTAAAGCTATATACGATGTCAAGTTCATGAAATTTTTTTAGATAAGTGATTCAGATGAATCTTAGCTTTCTTGCTTGACACTAGGTTCTCACTGAGTGGTCTCGAGGCTTGTGTTCCCCATTGGACACTTTTGTGCATTGGTAAGGGTATTCTGTTATTATCAGAAAGTGAGGTTAATTGGAAACCTTTTAATTTTCTGAAATGACAAAGTTTACATGGCAGGGTTAAAACTCATTCATACAAAATGAAAACAGGCAACGTGTTTCTGATCTTTCGTACTTTTTCTGTCTTTAATACTTCCTTTGTTCCTGCTCTTTTGGGTCTCCTGCTCTCCATTTATTCAGTAGATAGTTATTGAGCACCTGATATGTGCCATGTCACGTTGAGTATGGGGAGAATGTTCCAAGGGTAGAAGTAGCTTGAACAAACTACCGTAGGAGAGAGGGAACATATGGTTCATATAACTTGATATCAATATGATTTGATCATAGAAGAGAAGAGGAGAATTGCTTGAATCTGGATTACCGCACCTGAAGAGTAAAGAACACACCATTTTGGGAATGAGAGTACAATAATATTTGGTACAGCAAGACTAGTTAGGAGGCTGTTACTAATCCAGACACGGAGGCTTAGTTCCAGAAGAAGGTAGAAGCCCAATATTATTCGAGGTGTATCAAGAATGTGTTTCAAAACATGTTGTTGGTGTTGACATTCAAGACTAGTGGTGACAATCTAGACTAGAAATAATGGTTGCCTTGACTCAAATTGATAGTGGGAAGAGAGAAAATGGGGATATAAGACCCCCTTCTTCCTACAAAAATCAATCTTAGAACAGTTAATATATCCATATTATTAGGTGTGTGAATAAATTGCCATTAAAAGTAATGGCAAGAACTGCAAATACTTTTGTACTAACTTAATATTTTCCTTAGGGGCGTGAGAAACTAGCAGTTGAGTGTTTTGTAGAATGAGCCAACAAACATAAGGAAGATTCAGAAAAGTTGGGTTAACTCATCCTTTTATCCTTTGAGAGTTCTAGCACTGGTTGCTTTGGTTCCCAGACTGCAGAGCAACATATTCTGCTTGTTCTCTCATATTTATTGTGTCCTTCAGCTGTTTTTTGAGACTGTGGCTCACATTGCCTGACCATGCTCCATGAGGCACTTGGTCAGACTTGCACAGTGAAACAAAACTTACGTTGTTTTACATCCCTGGCTGACCATGAGCGGGCATATGTCTGGTGACAGCACTGTTGGAACTGTGTGAAATGGGGTCAAGCTTTCTTCTTTGGTTTGAACTTTGCCTGTCCAAATTCCCTCCTTGCAGATTCTCAACCGCAATCCTCTGCACCTTCTTTTAGTTCCAGTTATTGGTGTTTCAGTCATTGACTGTTGTCTCAGCTCTCTCCAGAGGGAGAAGGGAAAACATGGGGTAAAGTATCAGTGTTGCGTGTAAGAGTAGAGGTAATGAGGGAAAAAGAGAAGCGGATGTAAGAAAGAGTATGAGGGTTTTTTGGTTGTTGGTAGTGATGTTTTTTAGGCTGAGCTTAGTTTTCAATATTTTTATTTCAGTTTTTGAGCTTACTTATGTGAAGTGAAAAGGTAAAATAGGCCAGGTACGGTGCCTCATGCCTGTAATCCCAGCACTCTGGGAGGCCAAGATGGGAGGATTGCTTGAGCCTGGGAGATCAACACTGCAGTGAGCCATGATGGTGCCATTGCACTCCAGTCTGGATGGCACGGCGAGACTGTGTCTCAAAAACAAACAAACGAAGAAGTAAAATAGAAGTGATGACTTTTTGATTGCAAAGGTCCAGAATGAGTTCACTTGGATTTATGACATAAGATGTTTTATGTAGGCATGTTGACCTCCCCATTACACTCTCTCTGAACTTGTAGGACAAACACTAGGTTTTGGTGTTTTTTACACAGTGCCAAAATAGGTTTTTTGAAAAATGTTGTCAGACATGTGTTCTGTATTTTATAAATAATAAGCAAACAAAACCCATTTGGTTTAGTGACATTTGTATAGGTGGATTGGTTGGGGGCTGCATGTCCACTATAGGTAATAAAGCCTCTTCTCCCCAGTGGGACCTTGAAATATATGATAAAGCAGAAGTGACCAAGAGAATTCTGGTCTCCTTAATGAATTAATGCAGATTCCCATGGTGTCCGACTCAATCATAAAGTCATTTGTCCATTGGATATTTACTGAGTATCTGTAATGTGCCAAGAACTGCCCTAGCTAGGCATTATAACACTAAGGCAAATAAGACATTGTCTTTCAGGATATACTGCTCACATATTAGAGGGCTAGAAGGTCTAACAAGAGACAATAATGACACACAAGAGGTCCTGCTATTATACCAGTAGAAGTGGAGTACTTTCAAAAGCACAGAAGATGGTCAGGTCCCTTACACAGACCCCTGAGGCAGAATCAGCTGGGGCTTCCTCAAGGAGAAGGATGAGTGGAGGAGTAGCACGGGATGGGAATTGGTGAGGGCTTTCTCTGGGTAGAGAGTGGTACATATAAATGCATAGTATCTTGTGGAAATGCATTCTTATTGAGGAAGTAGAAGTAGTTCACTGTGGCTGGAGCACGAGGAGTGTTTGGGGTGGGTGTCAGAGGGCAGGGAGGAGAGATGAGGCTGCATAGGACTGTGTTACCAATTGGATGTGGGCACAGAGGTTGAAAAGGCATCAAGGATGACTCCAGCAGCTTCTTTTATTTGGGGGCAACTGAGTAAATGGTGGGGCCATTCTCTGAGCTAGGAATGCAGGAGGAAGTACAAGAAGGAAAATGAGAAATTAAGTTCTCAATACATTGAGTTTGAAGGGGCTGTGAGATATAGCACAGTGGTTAAGAGTATCAGCTTTGTAGCCAGACAGATTCAAGTTCAAATTTGACTTCTACCTATTAGTAATTTGGGTGAACTTGAGCAGGTTACATTATTACTTTATGTCTCTTTGTCATTTGTAAAATGATATTGTATATTGTAAAGATTAAAAGAGGTAATTTTTATGAAGAGCTTAAGCACAGTGTCTGGCTCATTTAAGTGGTCAATACATGGTTAGTTTTACTACTGCAATAGAAGTGTATGATAGGGAGTTGGGTTTAGGGGTAAGGTTTGGGATGGGATATAGGGATGTGGGAGTCAACCCTGTCAAGGTGGCAGTTAAAGCCATTGTGGTAGAGATGATCAAGGGAGAGTGAGGAGAGTGGAGGAAAGAGGCCTGAGGCCTATGCCCTGGGGAATAACGTTAAAGGTTGGGTAACAGAGGAGCCTCTAATGAAGACTGAGAAGGAATGGCTAGAGAGGCCGGAGGAAAGCCTGGAAGGGGTGATGTCATGGAAGCCAAAGAAGAAAGATTGCCAGTGACAGATGCCTCAGTGAGATCAGGATTAGAAAATGGAAGGATGGGAAAACAACCCTTGAGCTCTTCTCCATGGTGTTTCTGTCATTAGACTGTAAGCTCCATGAGGATGGTTGTATAACCAATGCCTATTAATGGTACAAGTGGACATTTATGAGTGTTTGCTGAATGAGTGAGACTGTAAAGGAAGAGGTGATAGATGATCTCTCACAATATCTTTCAACTCATCAGCATCCCCCTACCCATCACTTCTATTATGTTAACAATCTAATTTCCTTCTTTATTGGAAAAATAGAGTTATGAACAAGACCTCCCTCACTTTGTCTGGTCACCTTTACTTAGTTTTAGTGGAATGGTAAGAAAGAGGCCAAATCAAAACAGGTAGAGGTGTGAAGATAATAGAGACAAGAAAATACAGAATACTTTTTTAGGTAGCTTTCCTAAGAAGAGAATGGGAGAGAGATGGTGTTAAGTAAAGAGGGAATTGAGTTCATGAAGATTATTTTTATTTATTTTAGAATGGAAGAGATTTGGATATTTTAAATACTGAGAGACCCACATGAGAGGGGATTATTGGTAGAAGGAGATCGCTAGGAAGTTGGAGGTGAAAGGATTTAAACTCCAAGAGAAAAGGAGGTCATGTGGGGGCAAAGTTTGTGGGTAGCAGGACAGAAGGGGCTTCTTACTTATGTGGCTATTTTCTCAATAAAGGAGGAGATGAAATTTGTTTGCTAAGCATAAAAACATAAAAGTAGCTGTGGTAGGGTAGGTAGTTTTAGACAAATAGTGAAGAATTTTTATTTTTGGAGATGGAGTTTTACTTTCACCCAGGCTGGAGTGTAGTGGCATAATCATGGCTCACTGCAACCGTGACCTCCTGGGCCCAGGTGATCCTCCCACCTCAGGGGCCCGAGGAAGCTTAGACTGCAGGCACATGGCACTGTACCCAGCTAATTTTTTTTTTTTTTAGTAGAGATATAGTCTTCCTATGTTGCCCAGGCTGGTCTTGAACTCCTGGGCTCAAGTGATCCTCTTGCCTTGGCCTTCCAAAGTGTTGGGATTACAGGTGTAAGCCACCACACCCAGCCAAATAGTAAATAACTAAAAGCAATATTGTGAGGGGTGAAAGAACTGGCCAGTTAGGACACCAAGAAGAATTGCCACATTTCTTTGAGTACCTAGCTGAGGTTGCAGACCTGGAATTTGTGGTGGCAGGAGTCCACATGGTGGTATGCTTTTCTCTGGTAGAAGTTTATAGCTTAGGGTGAAAGCAGAGAAGCCATGCAGCTGGATTGATCAGGATTAAGGTTTGGTGGTGGAGTGGTTGCAGAGTAAGGACAAAGATGTGAGGGACTTACGGATATTAGCAAGGAAGTGGTGGAAATGATAAATAATATAGTACAAGACAAACAGAGAAGGATGTAAAGATAGAAGGGGCATCTGTAGAGAAAGAAAAATAATTTTCTTCAACCCTCGTAAGTTAGCTGGAATGGATGCCTACAACAAAAGACAGATTGATAAGAGAAAGACAGTTTATTAACATGTATGTTTCATATATACATGGGAGAGCCCAGGGAATAAGCAGTTCTCAGAGGCAGCTTTGAATTCCATTTTATATAGCGTCTTCAACAAAGGGCAGTACATTTTTAGAGAAATGACAAAACAAAAGAAAAAAACTTTGAGTCTCTGGGGGCAGCAATTTGTGGGAAGGGAAAGAAATGGTAGACAAAGGCCAGTTAGTAAAGCTTGTTCATATAGATAATTTTGGTCCCATCTCCAGGCCCGTAACAGTCTAAAGTTATCTTTATTGGTTAATGTTTTTCTCTCTGGTAGAGGGGGACAGGATGCCTTTTGTCTTTGTAAATCTGTGTCCTGCTTTTAGGCAAATGGAGAGTAGAGAGCTTTCCTGCATCTGCTGCTACTTAATTGCCTTTAGCTCAACAACCTTTTATTTTGACATGGCATCTTCTGGTCTCCCACAGCCCACCCTGTCCCCCAAGTATATATGAAATATACATATTATAATAATAAACTACTCTTCGTTTTTCTCTAGTTAATCTATCTTTTGTTACAGGGATCTGTTCCAATTAAGAATTTATGAGAGTTGAAGAAAAAATTAGGTTTCTTCCTCTACCGTTCATAGATAGGAAGAAAATTGGGCATGTCAAGGAATGTGAGATGTTGATGAAGCCAGATAATTGGTTTAGCTAGAATTAGCAAAGGAAAGTGCTGGAAGAATAGGAAACTGCTTTTAGAAGTTAAATACCTGAGGTAGACTAGTTCCAGTTCAAGATGATGAGATCTAGGATGTAGGTATGTGACTGGCTGAAATGAAGAAACAAAGCACTGATGGTGGGTGCTACGTGGAGATGGCATTTGGGTGTCCAGTCACACAGCCAGGTGCCACATCTTTGAGGGATGAGAGCATCGTGTTTAAGGAGAGGAAGGAGAGCCAGAGAGCAAGACTGGCCTACAATGTAAAAATGATTTTTTTTGTACTTACAGGTAATGATTTGAAAACCACTGGTTTTGCATCACTGGAGGAGTTAGAATTCACCTGCCCCGCCTGTGGGCCTAGTGGAGTCTGGGACTTGGCTGAATTTCAGTTATTGCCGTGGGGGATACTTGGGGTTCAGTAAAAAGATAAAAGCAGTTTAAGGTATTGAAGACATGAGACTTTGTTTACCATGGGGTAGATATTTTTGGAAGTTTGGGAATGGTAGCAAGCTGGGTCAGGAGAGATGAAGCCCAGATCAAATATGGGCAGGAGAGGCTCAGTGACAGGAAGAACTTGAATTTGGGCAGTAGCCAGCAATGACCAGGATGTGAGGCATGAAGGCTTCAAGTTTCTGAAAGGAACTCTGGTATAAAGTATTTTGTTTGTTTTGGTGCTAGCTGACAGATTGGTGAAAAGCTTTAAGAAGCAATACTACTGCAGGTAATAAAATTGTGGTGGGGCTAGGTGCTGTGGTTCATGCCTATAATCCCATCACTTTGGGAGGCCAATGTGGGAGGATCACTTGAAGCTAGGAGTTCGTGGACAACAAAAAGAGACCCCTGTCTCACAGAAAATTCAAAAGAATTAGCCAGACATAGTGGCACATGGTGATGGTCCTAGCTGTTTGGGAGGCTGAGGTGGGAGGATCAGTTGAGCCCAGGAGTTTGAGGCTGCAGTGAGCTATGATCTTGCCACTGCACTTCAGCCTGGCAACAGAGTGAGACCCCATCTCAGATAGATGGATAGAAAGATGGATGGATGGACGGATGGATGGATGGTAGATAAGTAGTGGTGGGAGAAAATGGATAGGTAAGTAGTGGTGGGAGAAGCTAACATTTGTAGAATTTTCTATGTGGCGGCGCTGTGATAAGCACTTGATATGACTGTTTTTATTTAATCTTTAGAACCACCAAAGGAGGACGTTATTATATTTAAGTTTTTTTAAACTGACAAATAAAAATTACATATATTTATCATGTACATCTTATGAAATTCAAGGAAGTAGCATATACATTACTTCATTACTTACATTTTTGAGGTGAAAACACTTAAAATCTACTCTTTTAGCAATTTTAAAGAATGCAGTACATTGTTACTAACTATAGTCACTATGTTGTATAAGAGAAATTTATTCCTCTTAACTGAATTTTGCATCCTTTGACCGATATCGCCCCAATCACTTCCACCCCAACCACCGCAGCCTCTGGTAACTACCATTCTACTCTCCCCACTTCTATGAGTTCAACTTTTTTAGATTCCACATATAAGTGAGATCATTCAATATTTGTCGTTATGTGCCTGATTTATTTTGCTTAACATTCCCTCCAGGTTCATCCATGTTGTTGTTAATAACTACATTTCCTCCTTTTTTTTTTTTTTAAGGCTGAACAGTACTGTATTGTTTGTATATATCACATTTTAAAAATTCGTTCTTCAGTTGATGGACACCTAGATTGATTCCTTATCTTGGCTGTTGTGAATAATGCTGCATTATACATGGGAGTGTATATCTTTGATATACAGATTTCCCTTGGATATATACCCAGTAATGGGATTGCTGGATTATATGGTAGTTCTATTTTTAATTTTTTGGGCACCTCTATACTGTTTTCCATAATGGTTTTACTAACTTACATTCCCACCAACAGTGCAAAAGTTCCCTATTCTCCACATTCTTAACAAAACTTGCGGTCAGCTGGGTGCAGTGGCTCACGCCTGTAATCCCAGCACTTTGGGCAGCTGAGGCGGGTAGATCACCTGAGGTCAGGAGTTCAAGACCAGCCTGGCCAATATGGCAAAACCTCGTCTTTACTAAAAGTACAAAAAATTACCCAGGTGTGGTGGTGGGCACCTGTAGTGCCAGTTACTTGGGAGGCTAAGGCAGGAGAACTGCTTGAACCCAGGAGGTGGAGATTGCAGTGAGCTGAGATTGCCCCACTGCACTCCAGCCTGGGTGACAGAGCGAGACTCCGTCTCAAATAAACAAACAAACAAACAAACAGAAACCACTTGTTATCTTTCCTTTTTTTTGAGACTAGCCATTCTAACAGGTGTGAGGTGATACCTCATTGTGGTTTTAATTTGCATTTCTTCGCTGCTTAGTGATATTGATCATTTTTTCATATACCTATTGGCCATTTGTATGCCTTGTTTTGAGAAATGTCTATTATGATATCCTTTCTTTATTTTAAATTGAATTGTTTATTTATTTATTTATTGAGATGGAGCATTGGTCTCTCACCAGGCTGGAGTGCAGTGGTGTGATCTCAGCTCACTGCAACCTCCGCCTCCTGGGTTCAAGTGATTCCCCTGCCTCAGCCTCCCGAGTAGCTGGGATTACAGGCACGTGCCACCGTGCCCAGCTAATGTTTTGTATTTTAGTAGAGATGGGGTTTCACCATGTTGGCCAGGATGGTCTCGATCTCCTGACCTCGTGATCTGCCCGCCTTGGCCTCCCAAAGTGCTAGGATTACAGGCATGAGCCACCACATCTGGCCAAGTTTTTTGTTTTCTTATTACCGAGTTGTTTTAGTTCCTTATATATTTTGGATATTAACTCGTTGTAAGATGAATGGTTTCCACATATTTTCTCCCATTCTGCAATATGTCTCTTTGTTTATTGTTTCTTTGGCTGTGCAGAAGCTTTTTCGTTTGCTGTAATCTCATTTTTCTGTCTTTGCTTTTCTTACTTGTGCTTTTGGAGTCATATCCAAAAAATCATTGCCCAGTCCAAAGTTAAGAAACTTTTCCTTATATTTTCTTTAGTAGCTTTATAATATTAGGTCTTACATGTAAGTCTTTAATCCAGTTTGAGTTGATTTTTGTATATGGTGTGAGATAAGGGTCTAATATCATTCTTCTTCATGTGGATATCCAGTTTTTCAGACATCATTTATTGAAGAGACTGTTCTTTCTCCATTGTGTGTTATTGGCATCTTTGTCAAGTATCAATTGACCATAAATGCATGGTTTATTTCTGGGTTCTCTGTTGTTCCACTGGTCTGTCTGTCTGTTTTCGTGTTAGTACCATGCTGTTTTTATTACTATAGGTTTGTAGTATATTTTGAAGTCAGGTAGAGTGTGATGCTTCCAGGTTTGTTTATTTTGCTCAAGATTGCTTTGACTATTTGGGGTCTTTTGTGGTTCCATTCAAATTGAAGGATTGTTTCTTTTATTTCTGTGCAAAGTGTCATGAGAATTTTGATAGGGATTGCATTGAATCTGTAGATTGCTTTGGCTAGTATGGACATTTTAACAGTGTTAATTCTTCAAATTCATGAATGAACATGGGATATCTTTCCATTTATTCATGACTAATTTCTTTCATCGGTGTTTTCAGTATAAAGGTCTTTTATCTCCTTGGTTAAATTTATTACTAAGTCTTTTTTTTAAGCTGTTGTTAATGAGATTGCTTTCTCGGTTTCTGTTTTGGATAGGTTGTTGTTATTTTGTAAGTTTTAAAGATGAAGAAAGTGAGGCCAGGTGCAGTGGCTCACTCCTGTAATCCCAGCAGTTTGGGAGGCCGAGGTGGGTGAATCACCCGAGGTCAGGAGTTCAAGACCAGCCTGGCCAACATGGTGAAACCCTGTCTCTACTAAATATACAAAAATTGCCAGATATGTTAGCACACGCCTGTAGTCCCAGCTACTTGGGAGGCTGAGGCAGGAGAATCACTTGAACCCGGGAGGTGGAGGTTTCAGTGAGCCGAGATGGTGCCACTGCACTCCGTGCTGAGCGACAAAGTGAGACTCCGTCTAAAAAAAAAAAAAAAGAAAGAAAATGGATTTTAGGAGATTATGTGAGTAGTCTGGGTCATTAGTTTCATTAACTGTTGGAATTAAGATTTAAACTGAGGCAGCATGAATTGAAACCCTCTCTGATTATCACTACATTGCCTCCAGGTTTTGAAGGGAGGTAGCTTGATTACTTTCTAGAGTCTGACCTGAATGTGAAACCATTAACCTGTCATTGGTGGAAGATTCAGGCTGTTCTGCTGAACACACAGATTTCAGATCAGGGATTACGAATGACAACTGAAGACTTAAACAATTTTTAGCATTTAACTTCTTTTTCACTTTAATTTTGGTGGCATAGTATGAAAAGTCTGATATACTAGTGGCTAATGGTAACAGTATTTTTAAAAATACCTTAAATTGCTATAAGAGGATGATGTTCAGTTTATTGGAAGTAGCAGGAAAAGCTGATAATGGAGGAGTTAGAATTCACCTGCCCTGCTTGCGGGCCTAGTGGAGTCTGGAGCTTGGCTTAATCTTTGATATTTTAAAGCTTAGTTCATAACATTTGAATATGCATTGTAAAATTATGAATATACTTTTGAATATGCATTTTAAAGTTGTCACTTTTTAATACTGTGTGTATGTATAACAGTCTGAAATTGTATTTGTAACAATCTGAAATTCATCTATTGGAAACTTATTTAACAAGAATACATTATTTTCTCTTGACATTTAGGCCATTTTCAGACCTTTAAACTCCTTTAACATCCTTCCTCTGGTAAAACTACTGTGTAGCACTTGAACCTATTAAGCTGGTACCTTGTAGTTGAACTTTACTGACTTCCCTAGTTAACAGGTAATGCTTTTGTAACTGACTGGCATGGAATTAGCAGATAACAGTCCCACACAACCCCAACTATCTACCACTTCTATCTGTCATTATACATACTATCTAGGTGGCTCTTGAATTGTAAGGGTTCCCCAAAACAGTTGATTTTATAATTTTTAAAGGGTTATAGAGACCAAGAGGCTCAACTTTTTCTTTTATTTCTTGTTTTGTTTTGTTTTGTTTTGTTTTTGATTTTAAGGGCCTCACTCTGTTGTCCAGGCTGGAGTGCAGTGGTGTGATCATGGCTCACTACGGCCTCAACCTCCTAGACTCAAGCAATCTGCCTCGGCTAGTAGCTGGGACTATGGGCACATGCTATTATGCCAGGCTAATTTTTTTTTTAAATAGAGACAGGGTCTCACTATGTTGCCCAGCCTGATCTCGAACACCTAGGCTCAAGTGATCCTCTCATTTTGGCCTCCCAATGTGCTGGGATTACAAGCGTGAGCCACCGCGCCTGGCCTCAACTTTTTCATTCACAGTTTCCTAGATTACCTTCTCTGAACTGTTTTGATCATAGATTTTCATTAGTTTAAGGCAGCAAATTTAAAAAACTTATTCTTTTATTCCTCTTTATGGGGAAGAGAGTTAAGAAAATAATAAAGTCAAGGTTTTACTTCTCCCTTTTTCAGAAAGAATAACAATAACTACAGCAATAACGTAGCTCACCTGTATTGCGCATGTGCGGACTATGGGCCAGGCATTACACTGTGCTAATGTTGTTGAATTCTCACAACACAGTATAATTATCATCATCATTTTACAAGTAAGGGAATGGGCTTAAAGCACTTAAGTAACTTGAGCATGTAAATGGTGGACATGGGACTTAAACTCTTGGGATGTGCCAGAAAGGTACTGTAGCATAATTTTAGACCAGAATATCATTGGAACTTACCAAAGAATATTGGTAAACTTTATGCTGTTTTTTTTGGTCACATAAAAAAAAAAGAAATTTCTTCTATGTGTACTATATGATGTGTTCATGTACAGAGTTCTTTTCCATGCTCTGGAGTTTGCCACAGATTCCTGGCAAAGATTATTAAAATTGAGACAGTTTGTTCCACTTTTAAATCCTGACCATTTGTCAAGCATAGTGTCTCAGACTATGGCTGAGAGTGAAGCTCCATGGGGCATGGCAGCCTCTGCTGAACACTGGAGAAGGAGTGTGTGAGGCCCCCCGTCATTACCAACAAGTGAAGTTGTCAGGGGCTGCCAGGCCTGGCAAGGGCTTTCACTGCCACAGCCCTTCCTGCCCTGGGTCCCTGGATTGGCTGTGTCTCTGGCTCTGTGGCAGCTGGGAGGAATAAAGGGCTTCCTGTCTGAGCCTGGCACTACCACATGTAACAGGTTTTCTTTGGAGTTTTTTTTTAATTCTCTACTTTCAGTTGCTTGACTCTGCCTATTGTGACCTCTGACTTCTGTGTTGTGTTTATAGTCTGTTAGTAAAACTTTAGACTGAAAAGGGTCCTAAATGTTATCTGCTTCTGCCTCCTCCTCATTTTATAGATAAGGAAGTTGACTCACAAACATGAAATGAATTATTCAAACCTATGAGACTAGGAACCAGGTCTAGAAGCCTGTCTCATGACTCTGGTCTAGTGATATTTTCCCTGTTACAGAATGATTTGTTCTTCCTATGTCTTGCTTCCCATCTCTGACTTGCTTATCCTGATTCTGGCGTGCAGCCTGTCTTGTTGATCCCTTGGCTTTGCGTCTTGCACTGATTGAGAGAACAGTTGTTGGTGGTGTTAATCTCAGCTTTGGAATTACTGTGTGACCCCTGGTAAAGTCACTTTGTGCCTTAATATAATTATCAGCAGATTAAGTAGGACCCTTATCAAAGAGGTGCTTTTGGGAGAATGTAAATGATGGAAACTTGTGACCTGTTTTATCATTAGTCAGTGGAAGAGACTTTTAGAAAACTTCATGAAAACAAAATACAGGAGAAAAAAATCAGTTGATAAAGGTTTCAGGTTGAGCAAGCCAAGCAAGGACTCATGAGAAAATTAGAACTTCTGGCCAAATTGTTATATGATATAGTTAATAGGAGAGAATACTATTTCTTTCATTGTTCTTTACACAGAATACCTGTTGGATCAAATTCTGCTCTGCAGGTGGTAGTGTAGAGTAATTTATAGGTTTTACCTCTGATCCACTTGAACTTGGAAAACACCTCCTTAAGTTGTTTTAACAAATCTGATTAGGAAAGAAGAACGTAGAATTTTCAATACTGTAGAGTTTTGGTTTAGTGAAAAGAGAATAAATGCTTTTAAATTGGACACAAATGAGTTAAATCTGACTTTTTCAATCTGTTGTTAACCTCTTTGAAACTCAGATTTCCTATATGTAAAATGGATAAAATTTATTTATTTCCTACATGTAAAATGGGAAAAATTTATAAGGGAGCGATATGAGGGCTAAATAAAAATAATTATATAGAATAGCTAATGGTTTGATAACTTTCTACATGTGGGGCATTCTCTTAAGTGCTGTACACATGTTATCTCATTCAAATCTCTTAACAATCTCATAAAGCGGGAATTGTTATTATCCTAATCTTACATTTTGGAAAGTGCTTGGCACATAGTAGGTTCTTAATCTGAGTTAGCTTCCTTCCTTCCTGAAGGTTTAACACTTTCTGTTATATCTAGATATCTGATATCCATGTTACTGGAGAGTCAGAGGATATGTCTGCAAAAGAGAGATTGCTACTCTGGACGCAGCAGGCAACAGAGGGTTATGCTGGAATTCGGTGTGAAAATTTCACTACCTGCTGGAGAGATGGAAAATTATTTAATGCCATCATTCATAAATACAGGTATGGAATTTGTGGATTTTTTCCTTATACAACTGTAAGACACATTTCTTTCATCTCTGAATTTTAAAATTATCTTTTATTATTATAGAAGCAAAAGCATGGCAAAAAATTAGAAAATACAGAAAAATTAAAATAAAAAATTGGCCGGGTGCAGTGGCCCATGCCTGTAATCCCAGGACTTAGGGAAGCCAAAGCGGGTAGATTGCTTGAGCCTGGGAGTTCGAGAACAGCCTTGGCAAAAGGGTAAAACCCTCTCTCTACAAAAAAAATACAAAAAATTAGCTTGGCATGGTGGCAAGCACCTGTATTTCCAGCTACTCCGGAGGCCAAGGCTGCGGTGAGCTGTGATCATGTGACTACACTGCAGCCTGAGTGACGGGGTGAGACTCTGGCTTAAGAAAATTAAACAAAAAAAAAAAAAAAAAAAAAAAATTTAAAAATCGCATTTCCACTACTTAGAGGCCATGATTCTGAATTGTAGCATACACACACACACACACACACACACACACACACGCATACACACACACACACACACACACACACACACACACACACACACGCGCTCGCACACACAGCTGTAATATGTCTTCGGATATTGGCAGTAACTTCGGAGATAGCAGACTTCGATTTTGCCTCTAAAGAACTGCTGAGTATGAAGGTTAGAGTTTAGTTCGGACTTGTAGCCCACAAGTTTCCAGTTCATATCTCCTAGTCTAATTACTCTAGTGAGTGGGCTTAACAATTGCCAGTTTTGGGGTGGTAAATAGTTTCCTGGTGAGAATTATTAACAACTAAATCCACGCTAATACTTACATAGCACTTACTAAGTGCCAGACACTGTTCTAAGCAGTTTACATGTATTCATTTTCTCCTCACAACATCCCTATTGTCATCCCAGTAAACAGACAGAAACTGAGACACAGTAAATACTTGGCTTGCAGTCATACAGCCAGCGAGTGGCAGACTTGGAACTCAAACCTAGGCAATCTGGCTCTTGAGTTCATGTTCTTATTGCCTTATAAGAAGCTAAATCCCCAGAAAGTATTTATTGAAAATTATATATTACTTTTTCTTTTTTTTTTGAGATGAAGTCTCGCGCTGTCACCCAGGCTGGAGTGCAGTGGCATGATCTCGGCTCACTGCAGCCTCCACCTCCCAGTTTCAAGCTATTCTCCTGCCTCAGCCTCCTGAGAAGCTGGGACTACAGGCGTATGCCACCACACCTGGCTAATTTTTGTATTTTTAGTGGAGATGGGGTTTCACCATTTTGGCCAGGCTGGTCTTGAACTCCTGACCTCAGGTGATCCCCACGCCTTGGCCTCCCAAAGTGCTAGGATTACAGGCTGAAAACTATATATTTCTTGACCTCAGTTATTTTTTTTTTTTTTTGGTTTTACAAATATTATGTCATGTTGTTGAATAACTAGCTATATTTCTAAAGCTATTGTCATTAAATTATGAACTATATATAAACTATAAAGTCATTAAACTAACCAGTTTATTTGATTACAATAAAAATAATTATATAGGATAGTTAATGGTTTGATAACTTTCTACATTCTCTTAAATGCTATACTCATGTTATCTCATTCAAATCTCCTAACAATCTCATAAAGCAGGAATTGTTATTATCCAGCTTTTACAGATAAGGAACCTTAGGTTTACCAAGTTTATACTGCTAATAAGTTAGAGAACTAAGACTCAAAACCAGCTCTGTTTGATTTGATATCCCGTTCTCTTCCTCTCTTTCCTCTTTCTTCCTTCCTTTCACTTCTCTTTTCTCTCCCCTTTTCTTTCTCCCTTTTTATTTTGGAAATTTCAGCATCTAAAAACTGTAATGAATCCTCCACATATGCACACTCGGGAGCCCCTATTTTTATTTTATTTAATTAATTAATTAGTTAATTTTTTGAGACGGAGTTTCATTCTTGTTGCCCAGGCTAGAGTGCAATGGCATGATCTCAGCTCACTGCAACCTCCGCCTCCCAGGTTCAAGTGATTTTCCTGTCTCAGCCTCTCAAGTAGCTGGGATTACAGGTGCCTGCCACCACTCCCTGCTAATCTTTTTTAATTTTTTTATTTATTTTTAGTGGAGACGGGATTTCACCATGTTGGCCAGGCTGGTCTCGAACTCCTGACCTCAGGTGATCCACCCACCTCAGCCTCCCAGTGTGCTAGGATTACAGGCGTGAGCCACTGTGCCCGGCCGCATGAGCCACCATGCCCGGCCCCTATTTTAAAATACTATAATTGTATCCTTCCTTTGTGGAACAACATTTAAATAGAGGTGGGTATAGGTTGCTGAATCGAAAAGAAAAACCAGGATCAACTTGCCTACACTTGTTTAAAGCACCAGATCTTCTTGAGTGAAGGTTTAGTGGCTGCAGACACAGCCATCATCATAACTGCACTTCTCAGGTGACTTAGAATGAGAGGCCATGAGAAGGCTGTGCAGCTGGACACCTTCTATACTGGGAATGATAGAATCTTTATGGCCTTTGAATTAAAATATTTCAATTGTGATACCTGAAGTATTTGTAACAGTGCATCTTTGAGGGTGTGTTCTGCTTTCTCCTTTGAAGTTTTTTAGGCAGAAGCAATATATGGGAGCCAGCTATTCTTCTAAAATAACCTACTTTTGGCAGGGAGGATGAGGCCAGAGGATTGCTTGAGGCCAGGAGTTTGAGACCAACCTGGACAATATAGCAAGACCCTATTTCTAAAAAAATAAAATAGATTAGCAAAACCCCTACTTTTAAAAACAATGGCCTCTGGACATTGTCTCTGTGGTACTCATGAATAATTATAAGTACAAATTGGTGTGTGGTGTGTGTGTGTATGTATATATATATATATATATATAAAATGCATTTTTCTCCTAAGTACTTAAATATTTCATTGTGTGTGTCAGAGATCCTAAAATTTCCTACGAAAGTTTGATGTCATAGAGCTCTTATTGCTTTAGGTGAGAATTTGAGTCTTTGAATTAGTTATTTGTTTTGAACTTTTATTTTGGCAGAAATACCTTTTTAGAACAATGTTTAGCTTTAACTTAGAACTTTGGTTTTCCTAGTTTGCTTTATTTTCCTTTGTTAAGGTTCATGGTTAAAATACCATGTATCAGGTTTAAATGCTTACAAGATTTCTTTGTTGCTGAAATTCTGTTGTTGTTCTGTGGCTTATAAAATATTATTGTGGTTTCTTTCAGTAGAAGAAACCTTTCATCTGTAGAACTTCGTTTTTAGTTGAAGTCATTGAGCCTTTCTTTACTTAAAAAGAAAATTAAGTACTTTTCTTCCAGCATGTGAAAGAATTAAATGAAGAGAGTTGAACTGTATGTATTTCTCACTGTTGAATGCCTTGATTTATTCTAAAAGAAAAAAGAGACAAAATTATAAACAATGAAAATATCACCATGAGCAAATTTTTTGGTATTGGACAATAATAATCACATTTAGAGAGTAATGTCTTGGCTGGGTGCCCTGGCTCACGCCTATAATCCCAGCACTTTGGGAGGCTGAGGCAGGAGGATTGCTGGAGCTCAGGAGTTGGAGACCAGCCTGGGCAACACACCAAGACCCCATCTCTACAAAAAATTTAAAAATTATCCAGGCATGGTGGCATACACCTGCAGAGATTTTAGAGTTAGAATTTAGAATTTTCTTTGGAGTTTTTTTTTTTTTTTAATTCTCTACTTTCAGTTGCTTGACTCTGCCTATTGTGACCTCTGACTTCTGTGTTGTGTTTGTAGTCTGTTAGTACAGCTTTAGACTAAAAATGGTCCTAAACGTTACCTGCTTCTGCCTCCTCCTCATTTTCTTCTTGGGAGTCTGAGGTGGGTGGATAGCTTGAGTCCAGGAGGTCGAGGCTGCAGTGAGTTGTGACTGTGTCACTGCACTCCAGGGTAGGTGACAGAACAAGACCCTGTCTCAAAAAAAAAAAAAAAAAAGAGTAGTTTTTTACTTAGTAATTGTTTTTACTTGATAATTATTCCCATAAGTTTTGTGCTGTATTTGGATTTGTTGTGGAAAATGTCCATTTTATTGGGCTTTATTTTTTGTATCTAGATCAAACATTTATATGGATTTTACTTGGCTTTGGCAATGAAAATTATCTGAGGTGGCACAGTGGGTTTGGTTTCTATTGGTTGCTGTAGTGGATGGAAAGAGAGATGTGGTTACCCTATGTAGCAAATTTGCATACTCAAGATAGAATAGGAAATTTTTCTCCAAAGATTAGAAGGAAAATATATTTTTTACTTAAAAGCAAACCAGTATTATTTGTGATAGGTGACTTAGTAAGGTTTTTGGTGTATATCTTCTAAAGATTTAGAAATATTGATCTGAAATAGGAACAGAGCAATAGCATCCTTCACATTTTGTATTAATATGAATTATACTGTTATAAGTTATTAATCAAATATATTAATTTGGATTGTCCAGCACATTTTTATTAGTGTTTCCATATAGAATATGACGCTTAAAAATAAAAAGAATGTTTGTTAGCCCCATAAAGAGTATTTGTTTTACTAACAATTCAGTATCCTAAAATTTTCCATAGAAAATATAATTTTCTAATTTTCATGTTTCTTGAGAGAATTAATATGTGAAATAACAATGAAGAGAAATTTTTATAATAAGTGTAATTTATAGATGTTACAGAATAAAAATGATCCATGAAGTTAAAAAGTAAGTAACAGTCACAAAGTAGTTACCTAAGAAATAGATGTATAATGTTGGCCATGTGGCAGTTTCTGTCCTAGCTGTTTTTTAATGTGTTAGCTTTTAAAATTACCACAATCCTGTGAAATAGATTGTGACTCCATTTTTAAAACAATTTCAACTTTTATTTTAGATTCTAGGGGTACATGTGCAGGTTTGTTACTTGGGTATATTGCATGATGCTGAGGTTTAGGGTACAACTGGTTCTGTCACCCAGGTAGTGAGCATCACACCTAATAGGTAGTTTTCAGCCCTTGCCCCCACCCCATAGTAGTCCCCAGTGTCTGGTTGTTGCTGTCTTTATGGCATGACTTCATTTTTATCAATAAAGAAACTGAGGCTCAAAGAGTAACTCATATTTTTGACATCACATACCTTTTACATAACGGAGGTGGTTGCTCTGAATTCTCATCTTCATATACTTCCATGTAACTACTTACATAATTTCCTTTAGGCAAACTAGATTTAAAGAAATGGAACTGTTGACCAGAACAACTGTGATAGCGCATTCTTGAAGATCAATGATATTTTCAGCAAAGATATATGAAAATTATCGATGAACTTAAGAAATGACTAAATGAATAGTACCACATACAACTGACAACTAAAGTCTTTGCCCCTTGTAAGAAATTAATGAGGGTTTAATTTAGTTGTTTAATTAGTTACCAAATTGTTTGACCTTAATTAATGAGAGTTTAATGAAGTTGTTTAACTTAGAGTTAGCCTTAGAGTTTAACTTGGAGTTAGCTGTCTATGAAAATAGCATCAGCAACAACTCATAACAACTTAAGGAAAATTATGGATAATAAAAGAACATTAAGATTTTTAGAATGAGTAAGAGCAAAATCACAGCGAAATTAAGAAGTTTTAGTATGTCACATTATCCTAAAGAGGATGAAGATCCTGGATTATGCCATGGGGTAATAAGAATGATAAAGTTATATGATTTAGTGGAAGAGATTGCAAGGGATAGTTCTATAGCTTCTATTTAAATAGGTCACTGATAAATACATTATGTCTTTCCGTTAAATCTGTGTTAGGAAATTCTGTTCATAATTCCTTCTAGGAACTTCTGTGTGTTATGTTCAGTTTTCAGTGGAAAAGTTTCAAATAATAAAAATACTACATACCTATACTAGTTTCTGCTTGTTCTGTTTGTATACTTTAACTTTTTTTAGAATATAATACAAGCTTTTTGCTAAAAACCACAACTGGTAAGAGATTTTGGGTAAATAAGCCTTACTCTTGCCCCTAACCTTACCTTAATTTTCAATCAAAAGACTAACAAAGAATACTGGATTTGATGAACTTGGATCAAAAGGATGTCACAAAAACATCTGGTGTGTAAGTAGATTAAAAGCAAGAGAGGATGAAGTAGAATTAACCAAGAGCCAATAGGCAAGGGATCCTAGGAGTATCCTTTAAACACTAGTGGATTAATAAGTCACCAAGAGTTAGGGTTGATATAGAGGAGTGAAATCCCAGACAGTAGTGCTTGTTCCTCAGAGGTAGGTGTTACAAGGAGAGGGTTCAACTGTCCTCTTATTTAAGGGTTTGCCAAGGCATCACAGTAAAATTGACTTGTTTCTTTTTGAGAGAGGTAAAGCTCTGACTTCCAGCTTGAAATTTAGCCTCTGACTTGTCTGGCTTCTCTCATTCTCTCCAAGTAGATACCTGCCCTAGGACATTAATGAAAGCCAAATTCCAAAACAACAGTGCCTAACATTGCTCTGTGTGCAAACAAGTCTGCCTGAGCAGGCATGGACATGAATATGTACCTGAAGGCCAGAGAGAACAGTGCAGAATGTGCAGGAGGGCTTTGCAAATCTGAGGTGGCTCTATGGAAAGACACTAAGTATGTCAAGACTAAAACTAGGGGTGTGTGTGTTTGAAGAGATTATTTCTGCTTACTAGTTTCTGCCTGTCTTATGCTTGTTTTTAATTTATCTCATTCGTTTATTTAAATTGCCTTTAAAAAATAAAAATAAAAAAGCTAAACATAAATAAATAAATAATTTTCCTTTTAATGCCCCTGGCAGTCTTTTCATAGGTTTGTTTTAAATATGTTAGCCAATTAAGACTCAAAATTTTGGGAATAGGTTGTATGCAGGAGCAGAGCAGTTAAATGTTTTCTAACTAAGCAGCCAGGAACTTTTCACTTGTCTGAGTATGTAGTTGGATAGCAATTATTTTGTCCATTGTTTGCATTTTGAATGAGAATATAATAGGGCCATCATATTTCATTATGTTAAAGTTTAAAGATGCTGTAATTGTGAAGGTTAGATTGTAAAGCTGTGGTCAGAGTCATCTTGTTTAATAGCATGACCTGGAGGCCGGTGATTCAGTCACATGCGTGAATTCAGTCACACCTTAGAAGCTAAACTGGATTGGACTGGTTTAATACCGGGAAGAGGCCCTTTAGGGTTTGAAATGTTCCCATAGGAAGTTGGCTTAGTGTTGACTTAGCCTTCAGGCTGCAGAATCCAGAGGTATGAGGGTGTATGTATGTGTGTGCATACACAGGGCCATGGGCTGTAGTTTGGCCACAAGCCAGACACACACAGAGCGTGAAAGTTATCAATTAAAAAGGAGTTAACAGTATTTCAGCTTGTGTAGAAAAAATCAAATTACTTATTTACCTTGCCAAATGAACTCAAAATGATTGAACTTTGAGAACAGAAATGGATGACTTCTAACCATTATCACATTTTAAAATTCTTAAAGAGCTAATGTACACTGCTTATAATGTAATGCATCTGCATCCAAGTGAGGTGTAAGAGTTAGTGTCTACATCTGGTGACCATTTTTATTGTGTCTGTATGGTTTTACATACAGTTTGGGAGATGTAATTTGGCATGTAAATATTTGGAGGAAATATCTGAATATATTACTTTCTTTTTATGTTCCTGGCCTTCTTGCCTAGATTAATTTACAGAAATTCTCTGTAATATGAAGCCTTCCATTACCGTGTGTGTTTTTTTGTTTTGTTTCTTTGCTTTGTTTTGTTCTGTTTTGTTTTGTTTTGTTTTGAGATGGAGTCTTGCTCTGTCACCCAGGCTGGAGTGCAGTGGCACGATCTTGGCTCACTGCAACCTCCACCTCCTGGGTTCAAGGGATTCTCCTGCCTCAGCCTCCCGAGTAGTTGGGACTACAGGCATGCCCCTCCCGAGTAGTTGGGACTACAGGCATGCCTGGCTAATTTTTTTGAATTTTTAGTAGAGACAGGGTTTCACCATTTTCGTTGGGCTGTTCTCAAACTCCTGACCTCAAATGATCCACCTGCCTTGGCCTCCCAAAGTGCTGGGATTACGGGCATCAGCCACCTCGCCCGGCCAAAAAAGATCTTTATAGATGTGATGTAAGGTATAGCCCACATTCTCCTACTTCCATTTTTGAAGCAGAAACCTGAAAAAGTGACACAATCACAGTAGGAAGATAGCTCATCTGGTTGTTCTCTTCATGGGAGCCTGGCAAACCTAGTTGCAATTTCTACAGCAGGCACTTGTTACCACAGTCCTACTTTTTCTTGTGTCTGTGATTTTTAAAAAATGCCATATGGTATTCTATTGTATGTGTATAACATTTTGTTTAGAGTGCCTTATTGATGGATATTGTATTGTTTTTTGCTTTTAAAACTGTTGTACTGAACTTTGTATGTGTCTTTGTGAGGCATGTGAATATATCCGTAGGATAAGGTCCTGGAAGTGGAATTGCTGGGACATTTAAAATTTTGAGATGTACTTCTGAATTGTCTGCCAAAAGAGTTGTACTGATGCATACCCCTTCTGCACTGTTTCCCCTCCATGATGCCTTTGAGAAAGAAACACTTCTTAACTTGTTAATTACCTTTTAGCAGGTGTAAGCCCCACTCTTTTTTTTCTATTCTTTCTTTTACTTTGCCCTTTCATTCATAAAATTATTTCTTTTCAGCTTTCAAAGATGTGCCAGTGATGAAATTGAAGGCCTATGTTTCACTCAGTTTGATGTGCAAGCTGTTAGTCTAAGCATGCATGTGTTACGAATTTAGGGGGAAAAATGACTAAGTTGACAAATTTCAGTGATGTGATCATTGAAAAAGTTAGAGGGTCGGCCAGGTGCGGTGACTCACACCTGTAATCCCAGCACTTTGGGAGGCCAAGGCGGGCAGATCACCTGAGGTCAGGAGTTCAAGACCATCCTTGCCAACATGGAGAAACGCCGGCTCTACTAAAAATACAAAAAGTTAGCCAGGCCTGGTGGTAGGTGCCTGTAATCCCAGCTACTCAGGAGGCTGAGGCAGGGGAATCGCTTGAACCTGGGAGGCAGAGGTTGCAGTGAGCTGAGATGGCACCATTGCACTCCAGCCTGGGCAACAAGAGTGAAACTCAGCCTCAAAAAAAAAAAATGTTAGAGTGGGGCTGTCTTGAGGTAGCGTATGAGAGCGCCTATCACTGTCCTAGAGATTTAGGAAGTATGTAATCAACATGAGTTTCCCCTCCCCCCGCATGCTGCCACTGATCCACTAACAATAGGGCTGTAAAGCTGGAGGGAAGATGGGTTTTGATCAAAACTCTCCTTGCTTAGAAACTTGACAGGTCCTTCCTTTGTCATGTTTCCCTTTAGCATTCTCTTACCTTTCTCTTACATGAAGATTTCTTTTACATTACAGGAGCAGCCGGTATATGTAACTCTATGTTTTTCTTTGATAGGTTCATCTATTTGTTTTTAACACTTTTTGTATTTTGACTTGATTATTCACATTATCATCTTAGCCTGTGATATGAAGTAGTTTGAGATTTAGTTTTCTACCATAATAAAAATAAATTGATTCCCACTACCCCCTTTTTGGGGAGGGTGTATTTATCCTTATTAGTCACTAAAGTTTACTTAAATTTTCCTTTTATTAGTTCACTAAAATACAGGTACTGGAGGAGTTACTTCTCTATCAACATCAATACCATTCTCTGTATTCATTAAAATTTAGGCTGTTATGGGATTTATTGTTCTTTGTGAAGTGAGAAAGTCATAATTCATTAGATATCTTTTAATTATTGAATTTGTTAGACTCTAACCTCGAAGTACTAACTAAGTTTGCTATAAATATACTGTTTCTTATCTTTGCTGTCTACCTTGTTGTTAATGGAGAGTCACTTTGTAGAAAAAAAAAAGAATGTTTGAAAAAACTCAGGCACCTAGTTTTGAGAACAAGGGAAAATTACCTTCATAGCTTGTTGCTAATCTGTGCCCAAATATGAGCATGAGGGGATGTCTACACTGAGTTATGCAGGCCTTTTTTTTTTTCTTTTTTTTTTTGGTGATTGCAAGGTGAGGTGCTTTTTGCACCAATAAGAACAGTAAGGACATGCTATGTCTGAGCATGATTTAATCGAAACAGTCATCTTCAGGAATTTGTTATGGTAACTTCTCTGCTATCATAGGATAAGTGAGGCATATAATCTTTTGGAAAGCAGATGTTAAGTGGCATATGTGTCTTCAGTCACCTCTGTGTGGGTTGTTCTGTAGTATAGAGGGTGTTCTAAAAATGATCTCTAGGTAAATGGAGTGAGGCTTGTTTTTGTTTTTGTTTTGTTTTACACTTCCACACAATCCCTTTTCAATTCCTTGCAAACTGCTGAGTATGTACTATTTCGCCAGCAAAGGCTGAGCCTGTATGAGCCCAGCCATGTGCTTTGTCTGTGCATGTCCCCACACAGGAAGCACACCAGAGAAAGCGATACTTCAGGGTAGATTGATTTCATTAGAACTTCATCATCACCAGCCTCAAATGGTTCTGGCCAGCAGTCTTTTTCTGTCTGTATGATTAACCCTTCTCTTCCTCACAGCACCTCCTCCCACCACCTTTTCTCAGTGTTAACAGGTGATCTAGACTCCTACTCTCAGAGAAAATTGAAGCCAACAAGTAGAAAGTCTTTTTTGCTACCAAAGACACAAACCTATCTTCTTCTGCATCCATCCTCATCCGCGCTGCTGCTGTTCAACACAGGAGTCCTCTCTCCACCTACCCAAACCCTGCCCCCTCCTGCTGTGCCCTGGATCTTATCTCTGTCATTGCCTTAGAAACCTTTCTTGTATATATTCATCTTTTTCCTTCAATAGATCTTTCTTATTGGATTTTAAGCATGCTGCAGCCTCTTCTGTTAATAAAACAACAATCAACAAAAACACTCTCCCTTAACTGCATGCTTTATTCCAGCTACTACCTTATATCATTCCTTTCCTTCAAGGCCAAAGTCCTCAGAAGAGGTGGCAATATCCTCCATCATTTCTTCACTTCATACTCATTCTTCAACACATACTAATCTAGTCTCTTACCCCGTAATTCATTAAAACGCTTATTCTTGGGTCATGGGTGACTTCTGTATAGCTAAATCCAGTGGGTATTTTTCAGGCCTCATCTTCCTTACATTTTAGTATTTCACCCTATTGGCCATTCTTTTCTTCTTGAAATACTCTTTCCTTTAGTTTTTATGATACTGTACTCCTGCTTTTCTCCCACTTCTTGTCTGCTCCTGCTCAGTTCCTTCTGTAAACTTGGCCTCTTTCACAAGGCCAGTAAACACTCAAGTTTTTCAAGATTGCGTGTTGGACTTTTTCTTTTCTTTCTGTGTTGTCTCTCATCCATGCTTACAGCCCTAATTACTATAACCATTGTCATATAACTGGGTTCTGTAGATTTGACTTTCTAAATATCTTCTGACTTGGCCACTTTTTATCCACTGCTGCCACATTCTTCTGCAAGCCACCACGGCCACTTAACTGGATTCTGTGGGAGTTCTTTGACCATTTAAATTTTTTTCTCTGTCCACCCCCAGATCTGATCATTTAATCTCTTCTAATCCTCCTTAATGCATTTTGATGGCTTTTCATAGCTCTTGGGAAAAAATTTACAATCCTTTAAGACGTTCATGAGAGTCTGCATTGTCTTGGCCCTTTGCCACACATCCAGCTCCATGTCTCACCATGTTCCCCTGGCTGCTGGCTCCCCACTCATGCACTGGTCTCCTTGTAGTCCTGTACCCTTCAACCACAGACCTATGCATGCCTTTATTCATCACCTGAGTGCTCTTCCACCAGGTTTTCTCCTGGTTTACTCCTGAGCTCCCTTTGGAGCTCTGAGCTCTCCATATGCACAGTGGCTGTTCTCAGTGCCTTACTTCCTGGCACATGGTAAATGCATATTAAATATTGAGTGAATGAATAAATGAATGAACTTGCTAGTTTTTTCACTGGGAAGAATTATTTCTATGTAGCATACCAAAGCATCAGGTTGTCTTCTCCGATTACCCTTTTATGGTGTTGTTTTTATGCTGATAGATACGTTTTGGTAACCTGTGCACATTGCCCTTTATACTAAGTTTCACAACTACTTTCACGTAAATCTCTTGAGATCTTGGGTAAATCAGTTGAGTTCTTTGAACCTTATGCTACAACCAGCCCATAATGTCCCCCCCATACTCATACACATTTCCAGATGCTCTGTACATGATTTTTATTCTAACTTCTGTAATTCTTGATACTCATTTTCTGCAGAAAGAACTGAGACACAGGTTGCAGGATGTGTGTCCAAAGTCAGAGAGCAAATTAGGACTAAATCACAGGACACCTGATTCACAGCTCTGTGCTTTGTGTGTGTGTTCCACCTCAATTTAGGCTTTTCTCTCAAATGTGTAAAAACAGTTTTCTAAAAATTTAAAGAATTCCTAGCTACTCGGGAGGCTGGGCTGAGGCAGGAGAATTGCTTGAACCCAGGAGGCGGGGGTTGCAGTGAGCCGAGATTGCGCTACTGCACTCCAGCCTGGCGACAGAGTGAGACTCCATCTAAAAAAAAACCAGTTACGGCCAGGCGCAGTGGCTCAGGCCTATAATACCAGCAGTTGGGGAGGCCGAGGCGAGTGGATCACTTGAGGTCAGGGATTCGAGACCAGCCTGGCCAACATGGTGAAACCCCGTCTCTACTAAAAATACAAAAATTAGCTGGGCATGGTGGTGGGTGCCTGTAATCCCAGCTACTTGGGAGGCTGAGGCAGGAGAATCGCTAGAACCCGGGAGGCTGAGGTTGCAGTGAGCTGAGATTGCACCACTGCACTCCAGCGTGGGTGACAGAGTGAGACTCTTGTCTCAAAAAATAAAAATAAAAAATAAAAAAAATTAGATTGTGATAAGGTGCATAAAATTTACCATCTTAATCAGTTTTAAGTTGATAGTTAAGTGGCATTAAGTACATTTACTTTGTTATACAACCATCACCGCCATCCATCTCCAGAGCTCTTTTCATCCAGAGTAACTGAAGCTGTGTGCCCATGAAACTCTAATTCCCCATTTCTCTCTCCCCCCACCCGTTGACAACCACCATTCTTCTTTCTGTCTTGTCTTTCCTTTTTAAATTGAGGAAGGAAACTGTGGTCCAGTGTTTTTTTCAAGTGATCAGATATCTCAAGTCACAAAGTTTAAGTGGGTTTTTTATTCTGATTAAAAAAAAAAATGTGACCAAATGCTATCTTTTCCAGGCTTCATTATTTTACAGTGTACTCCAGAGTTGGGCAAACATAAAATGACATGACCACCCTCCCTCCTTGTTAACATTTAAATGTGTTCTTTTCTTGTATATTTAATAAAAATAAATACTGAAAAAGAATTAAAAGGTTCACTGTCTCCTGCTGAGGGCATAAGGCAGTAGCGTGTTTCTGCTTGTGGGTGCTTTTGTTTGTGTCATTATATAATTGCCAGATGACATTGTGGATGTTTTTTCCCCAATACAAAATGCTTATAATCTTCAAAGGAAATCAAATAATTATTAGAAACAAGGGTTTTTAACATGGTTTAGTTATCAGACTTGCCTGATAAGAATCACCTGAGGGAGAGGGGAGAAACTTGTTAAAATGCAGGTAACCAGGCCTTTCTTTCTATTCTTCATCTGTATTAGGACCCAAGTGTGGGAAACATTGGTATAGGATGCATTGATGAGTTCTGTTTTGGTAATAATCTGGAACTTCAGCATGTTTCTTATGATTTATTTTTTCTGAGTATGTCAGTACACACATATACATATACATACACATTATTGTGTTTCTTTATGGGGTTTACCAATATCATTATCATTTTGCCCAGGAGTAGAAGTATAATTTGTTCTATATTTTCTTTATTATGTATTCTCAGCTTCATATTGGGTGTTACTGTTTAGTTAGTTCTCAGTTTATGATACCAGGATATTGCAGAGAAGAAATCAGGCTCTGTAGTCAGACAGACCTGGGTTGAAACCCTGACTGCCACTTACCAGATTTGTGTTCTTGGTCAAGTTATATAACTTCCTTATGCTTTGGTGTTTTTCCATATGTAAATTCAGGATAATAACACAACCTACTGCTTAGGGTCATTGAGACGATTAAGTGAGATAATGCTTTAAGTCCTTTAATGCATTGCCTGCCACATAGTAGGTATCAGTATTTATTAGTCCCTGTTGTTGTTTTGTGATTGTTATTACTTTATAAGGTATCCCAACTGGCAACATTATCAGAAGCTGAAGCTAAGGGCACATGAGAGCATAAGAAGGGAGGAGAACCTAGAAGCAGCAACGTGTGCTTTTTGAAACTTTTATACGTCACCGCTGTTTGTTGTCCTTACTTCGTGCCCACTTTCCAAATTGTTTTTTAGGAGAGACAAAGCCTTTAGGAAACCTCGAAAGGGTGTGTGCTTGTTTAGGATATGGGGAAGCTATGACATTGTACCCTGGTCCATGTGGACTTCGATAAGGATTCCAAAACTTGGCTGGAAGCCATAGATGGTGGTTTTGTCGTAGAAATTAGTGAAAAGGAAAGGAACAAGCCTAGGATGGAAAATATCTCCAGGAATTTGAAACACTGATATGTCCCAGTCCCCATAGCTCATGTTTTTCTTTATTATTTATTTAATCCTCAAAAGTTAAAGTTTTAAGCATTATGCTAGATATTGAGGATATAAACATGGACAAAACACAGGCTCTGCCTTCAGGAAGCCCATGGTTCAATATGAGAGATAGGCAGATACATAGTTATGAAAAATGTGGTAAATACAGAAATGAAGATAACAGACAGCATTTGGGAACAGAGGAAAGTACTTCCTGGAGGAAACGATGGTGGAACTGAGTCTGCTGAAAGAATTCGAGTTGGCCAGGTAATGTCATGTACGGGGGTGAGGTATGCAGTGGACATTTCTTGAGCAAATAAAAGAGTCAGGAAAAACTTGACATGTTTCTGTTTTTGTACTGGGAAATGGGCTTTGCTCCTCTCCTTACCCTCAAGACTTATGAAAGGGAAATTTCTCAAACATAGGAAAGCAGATGCAGGGTAGCCAGAACCTTACTGTTTGTATCCACATAAATAATTATTGAGTACCAGCTGAAAGCCAGCACAACCTAACAGACTCTATGAATTTAAGTCACTTTATTTTTTCATCCTTAAAAAAAATCCCGATTTGGACTGTGGCCATTGATATTTCCCATATGTGTCTTTTCAGCTGTTGTCACATTTTTGGTTCAGGATTTGGTAACGTTGTGTCTGCACTAAAGCACTCTTCTCTTAGCTGGCATTTTTCTGTTTCTCTTAGTTAACTTTAATTAGTGTCCTCTCTGCCATGTTTCTAAGTACTTCCTTTCCAAGTACTTTGATGTTGTTTCATGCTCCTTGCAGTTGAGTGTATTGGTGTTTGCCATGATATATTGTGGAAGCCTTCAGTAGTCTGTTGTGCTAATTTTTTTTTTTTTTTTTTTTAAGGCAAAATCTCGCTCTGTCACCCAGGCTGGGGTGCAATGGCGCGATCTTGGCTCACTGCAACCTCCGCCTCCTGGGTTCCAGTGATTCTCCTGCCTCAGCCTCCTGAGTAGCTGGGGTTACAGGCACCTGCCACCATGCCTGACTAATTTTTGTATTTTTAGTAGAGACGGGGTTTCACCATATTGGCCAGGCTGGTCTGGAATTCCTGACCTCAGGTGATCCGCCCGTCTCGGCCTCCAAAAGTGCTGGGATTACAGGCATGAGCCACTGCACCCAGCCTGTTGTGCTAATCTTTAGCCATTTATAACACTGTAGAAGTCATATATTCTTGCAGAATCCTGTCTAATTCTCATGTGAGCTAATGTATTAATAAAGTTTTGGAGTACTGAAATGTTACCTTGGAGGTATCTATGCTAAAAAAATCTCTCATGCAATTTTTATGTTCAGCTAGCTTTGGCTACCTGTTAATGTAGGTGGTGATATCCTTATACTATATCCATATATATACCTATCTATACATAAATGCCAACATACCTGTATATGTATATATGCATGTGGATATATATGTGTGTATGTATGTGTGTGTGTGTGTGTGTGTATATATATATATATAGTCTAGGGGAGCTTGCTCTTTTAAGATGGGTGTTGTATGAAAGATAAACATTACTTTAATCCAAAATTATTTTGTATTATGACAATAGCATTTTTTTTGTAGGTCTCTGCCCTATATTTTTAAACAAATTCAGGACACCAAGCTTGCATATAAGTGATTTGCAATTTTTAGTCTCACTTCCAATTTCATTTTAAGGCCTTTTCTTGGTTTTGTACTTCTAATTTAAAGTTTATGCTATCTTGTATTTTCTTTGTAAGCTACTTTTAATTGCTTATGAAAGAAAAGCTGGGATATAAACATGTTTAAAGATTATAATGTGTGATGATTGGGTGATTTTGAAACATTAACATTATCATAGAATAATAAAAAAGTAAGAGAATGGCCTTTTTTTCCATAAAAAGACTGGCATTTATTACTTTAAGTGGCAAAGGATCACATTATATGATTTATTCCATAAAATAGGCAAGTTACAATAGTTAATGTTCAACTATCTAAAATATAACATGAGAACATGGTCACTATAATATAGTCTAATGCTCTTTGGTTAGTCAAACCTAAGATGGAAATGACATTTCCTGTTAACATTCCACAAAGAGATGTTACAAAGAAATGAAACCTTTAGAATGAAAGTAAGTATCTTCTATGTGTGAAAAATAAATGAAGTTTTTAAAGGTTGTGTTATCCCAGTGAGACTATGAAGAAAGAAGGTGGTGGATAGGACACACACAGCACAGGCATCTTCTGGATGCTTCAGGCAGGTAGAGGAAAGACAGATTTGAACGACAAAGGGGCCACCACTCTGTTAGGATATGAGCTAAGGGAGGAATAGCATTTTAAATTTTATAGGCTATTACTTTTTCATAGTGGTTTTTTGTGTTTTTTTGAGATGGAGTTTCGCTCTTGTTGTCCAGGCTGGAGTGCAGTGGCATGATCTCGGCTCACTGCAACCTCTGCCTCCTGGGTTCAAGCGATCCTCCTGCCTCAGCCTCCCGAGTAGCTGGGATTACAGGCACCTGCCATCATGCCTGGCTAATTTTTGCATTTTTAGTAGAGACAGGGTTTCGCCATGTTGGTCAGGCTGGTGTCAAACTCCAGACCTCAGGTGATCTGCCCTCTTCAGCCTCCCAAATGCTGGGATTACAGGTTTGAGCCACCGCACCCAGCTTTGTAGTGGTTTTAAAAGTTTTCCCTTTTCCCATTTTTGTTTAACTAATTTTCCTTATCTGCTGTCTTTTAGTGGAGGAAAACATTTCAGTTTTTGTTTTAAACATCATGATAAAGTGTTAAACATCATGATAAAAGAGATGACTTACTCAGACTCATTGTATTCTACAGCTGCTTTTGTGTTGAAATGACTGTGTCATTCTGAAGGAAGTTTTCTGTTTTATTCTCTTAGTTGAAAAACTTGATTCTTCAACGACTTTATTCATTCCCTCTGGGATTACTCAGTGTTTACTTTCTTTGCTAATGGCAGGGTTCTCATAATAACATGCCATGTCTTGTTCTGAGATTTGGCAGACTTAGAAAGTCTGTTTTTTATTTCCCTAAAAGGTGCAAATTTTACGGAAACAGAACAATTTTTTAATGAAAGAACTTCAGATATTTGTTTTTGTCTAGACTGCTATACATACCTGTTTAATAATCTTGAGATTGGCAGATTCTTCAGTATGTTTCTATGTGAATAAAAAATGTTACTTTTAGAGGTCTGTCATTTACTTCCATAGTTGTCAGTGGATTTATTGTTCCTATAATAATTGTAGGGTCACTTTTGAGTGGTCATATTGGTGGCAGGTTGAAAACATTAAAGGATTTCCTAATAATTTCCTGGAATATGAGCATGTAGGTGATGGTAACCACATTCCCAGGTTATGAACAGTGCAAAGTGATATAAAAGTATAAAATTTTCTTGAAAGGTCTGTTTTCTCACCATAAAAGAGTCCAAATTGCCACTTACCTTTCTAATATTAATGATATATTTTCAAACAGCTTTTCATATAAGCAGCCTGCCAAGAAGTATACAAAATAATCTGCATTTCATTTCTCCCACACTACCTTTGAGCCCTCCCACTCTTTCTGTCGTTCCCCAAATGATTATTTTGAGCAAACAGGAATGCTTGTGGAGCTTGTAGAGAGCCTTTCTTTGTAAGTTATCAACAGGTTCTTACTCAGTGATTTTTTTGGGTGGTGAGTACCACTCTTTTTGAAGGCTTTCCTGTTTCCACATTGTTCCGGTAGTCTTTCAATGCTTTGATTTTGAGATCCAAGTTTCCTGACTGGCTTCTAGCCTTGAGTGAAATCTCCAATGTCCATATTTTGCCACTTTCTCTACAAGAAGCATTTGAGGAATCTTTTCCTCTCTCATGTAGATAGAGCTAGCTTCAAAGTTTCTGCATGGTTTAGGGTGTTATGTAAATCTCACAAATTAGAAAGATATGAAGTCTGGGATGTGTGACTGTGTGTGTGTGGGGGGGCACATGCACACATGTGTGCTCGTGAAAACATAAACTGTTGCTTATTTTAGACATTCATTTATGATTCAGATTACTGAGGAACCAACCTACTTACCAACTTATCAGTAGATATTTGTTGAGGGTGTACTATATATATCATTCTTTATTACAGCGGAAGGATAAAATACAAAATTTTCTTAATACAAAGTACTTGCTATCTTGGAGTTGAGGGTTTGGGAGAAACAGCATATACATGTACACGAACCAGTGAATTAATAGGGCAAGGAAGTCTAAGATTATCCTAAGTGCCATGTCGTGGGGTGCAGGCTGGAAGTATGAGTTCAGGGAACAGAGACAGAAATAAGGGCTAGGAAGATCAGCCAGGCCCCACAGAGGAGGTGGAGCTTGATCTCACCTTGGAAGAATGACTAGGATTATAGAAGACAAAGATGATGTGAAAGGGTATGATGCAATGGGGAGGCCATGGACACAGCATTGAAAAAGCTACAAGCTTTTTGTCTTTGAGGAAAAACATTGACAGGATGCTGGTTGGATTGGAAAGATGCTCGTGGAGTAGCGTAGCTTAAATCAGTTGAATGGGACAAATACTCATATATATTCTGACTATGATATATTTGTAGACTTTGTTGAAATTTATATATGTTCAAATTGTTATATTTTCATTGTTATATTTGCTTTCGATACAGAAGTTTCTGAGATAAGTGAGCAATGTTAAATGTTTGATGAAAAGTCTCTGCATTTTAACGCAGGCTTGGTGTTAATATTAGCAGATGTTGTTATGTAAATGGAAACCTATATAAATATAATGTTGAATTGGCACATGAGAAAACCTAATTAACACAGTGAATTTTTTCCTAGGCCGGACCTGATAGATATGAATACTGTTGCTGTTCAAAGCAACCTTGCAAATTTAGAGCATGCTTTTTACGTAGCAGAAAAAATTGGTGTTATAAGACTTCTGGACCCTGAAGGTGAGTTATTTTCTTGATTATATGTGGACTGGCATGAAAGTCTGATCAAAAGTAATTTATCAACATTGTGAAATAATTAATTTATGTTGCTGTTTTTAGATGTCGATGTCTCCTCACCTGATGAAAAGTCAGTAATAACTTATGTGTCATCTCTCTATGATGCATTTCCTAAAGTCCCTGAAGGTGGGGAAGGCATTGGTGCAAATGTGAGTATCGATTTTTCCACACCGGAAGCTGTTGATTCAGTAATGACCAATTGACTGCATTTATTGATAATGTTTTTTGCAGTTTTTGAATGTTGAATATATTTTAAAGAATTTGAGTTAATATGCTGTTTGATGAATTGATATTCTATGTATTTCATGACATTATTCTACCATTAAATTTAAAGTATAACTCATTAAAACTTTTGTGTCATAAATAAAAGAGGCTATCTATAGTTACTGATCATCTTATAAATAAAAGGTTTAACTTTCTGAAATTTAGAGTTTTCCATTTTTAGCCAGGTGCCGTTTTACATTGCTGTATTTGCTATTCTTTTGTATGTATAGAATATCTCACTTTTGAAAACAATTTCAAATTTGTTACCTCATATGATTCTATGAAATAAGTTGGCTAGATAACATTTTTGTGATTTAAAGGAGGACTCCAGAGGAAAATTATTGGATTTGGCCAAATTAGCAGAGCTGCTTAGTAAGCAGGGAAAGGTCTCTGACACATAGCTTTGGGCTCTTTATTAGTCTACTATTTCTGAAAGGTTTGTGTAACTCACTTCAGTGATGCTTTTTTTTTTTTTTTTTCGGTGGTTATGCTAACAAGTGCTTATGCATTTCTGGAAGAGAACAGGAAGCCTTGTATGTGTCACATATTTGGGGATGATCCCCTTCACTTGGATTTCTGCCTTCCTCTTTGCAGATACGTTTTTTCCCCTACATTACTTTGAAGATTTAGGAGCTCATCTTGGATTAGCTCCCTTGGATTAGGAGCTCCCTTTTCTGATTGCTTCTGTCAGTTCTCTGTGCTGTTTCTAGACCTGTTTCCATATTCTTCCCCAGGTTCTTCTTTTCAAAGGCTTCATGCTCTTTGAGTCCCTGAGTAGCCTGTTCCCATGCTCACCCCTGATGATTCAATGTTGAGCGTTGCTTCAGAATGTTTCTTTTGGCCATCTCTTGCTGCTGCTTCTCACTACCACCATGCTGATCCTGCTGCCTATTACTGCAGAACGGGGCTGATAGCTTTCTTACAGCTTTCTGTCTCCATTTTGTTCTTCTTCCCACCTCCTCTGCACACTGTTGCCAGATTGATCTGTCTAAAACCTGATGTCTTTAGCTTGAAAATTTTCAGTGTCTGCATATTCCTTGCAAAGTTAAATGCAATCTAGATATTCTGACATTTAAAACTGCAAATATTTATTCTGTTTACCTACATGTTTTAGCTATGATTTCCAAATATGAACTGTTTACTGGTAGCCAGGACATTTCCACGTCAGTGTCCTGACTCACTTGGGATTCCCCTTTTATCCACTCTTTCAGCGCCCCCACTCACCTCCCCCCGCCAGTAATTACTTACTGGTCATTGCAGAACATCTCAGGTACTGCCTTTCCCAAGAAGCCTTTAGAAACTATTTTAAGGCACAGATGTGCTTGCCTGATTCTTATCTCAACTAGCATGTACTACCCGTTTCAGTTATTTCAACATTTCAACACTTAATTAAATACTGCTCTTCATTTTGCCTGTTTATATTATGTATCTCTCTTGCCTCTGCATTTAGACAGTAACTCCTTGACAATAGGTATTATATCTTAAAGTATTTTTTTATTATAACACTCAACACAACCTTTGAACATAATAATAAGCATTCCTCAAATACTTAAACAGAGCAGTTGGCAGCCTTCCGGTTTCCTCCATTTTTAAAGAGTTTGCCTACTGAGTACTTGGATAATCCCACCATATACATTTCATGTAATTTGTGTACATATCTGGTTTCCTACATATTGGGTAAGTCTTTTGAGTTTCAGATACATAGTAGATTTAGATCTAAAATAGTTGGCAAAGATGGCAACTAACTTGGCTTATGCAAGTTGTTACTGCCCCATCTTGAGCCCTGGTAAACACCCCAAATTGACTTTGGATTTTTTTCTGCTGTGCTTAGATTGAGCCTCAAAAGCCTTCTAAATACAATACCCCAGGCAGCCACTTGCTTTGGATCATAATTGGCACTCATAAGGCTAGTGTTAGTGGCCAAATGTTGATAGCAAATTTTAAAGGTATTTATGTGACAGGGATTGGGGCTGGGTGAAAGTAAGAAAACATTTAGCTGGTTCTGTCTGTCAGGCTTCAAATATGTACATTTACGGAATGACTTCTGACTAAATTGTCTTAGATATGAATGTTATTATCTACAGATGTGAACCTTTTCTATCATTTGATTGTTCTAGGATGTTGAAGTCAAATGGATTGAATACCAGAATATGGTGAACTACCTCATCCAATGGATTAGACACCATGTGACCACAATGTCTGAGAGAACATTTCCTAATAATCCTGTAGAACTGAAGGTTAGTGTCACTATAGAAATTACATAGGATTGATTCAATTGTAAACCCTTAAGTAATGCTATAATAATTCTGTAATTTTAGAAGTTCAACAAAAGTTGCCCTTGGAAAGCCATTAATAAGTCAGGAAAATTTTTATTATTCATTTCTCTTATTATACAGAGAAAATGGAGGTAAAACATTAACAATTAAAACAGATTAGCTGTAGTCACTCAGCTTTGGTTGAGAGGTTAAAGGTTTAATTTGAGAGAGTCTCTGAAACTGACATTGTCAGATTGATTTTAGTACATGGGAAATGCTTGGAGCACCCGAGATGGCTTGAGGTAGAAGGGCCCCTGGGAAGTACATACAAGTGTGGCACTGGATTTGGAGGTGTGCCTGTGGTTGAGCCCTGTTAAAAACTGCTTCTTTTGTGCAGGAAGCATCTTTTGTGCAGGAAGAGGTACACACTATTTCACCATGAATTTGAAAATACATGTCTGACTTCCAGTATAAGTGAATTCATGGTTTAGTAAAACATTTGCTAATACTGAAAAACTTAGGGCAAGCTTTTGAGGCAAAGACATTGCAGATATAAAAGCCATTATAGGCCAGGTTTGGTGGGTCACACCTGTAATCCCAGCACTTTGGGAGGCCGAGGTAGGTGGATCACCTGAGATCAGGAGTTTGAGACCAGCCTGGCTAACATGGTGAAACCCCATCTCTATTAAAAATACAAAAATCAGCCTTGCATGGTGGTACACACTTGTAATCCCAGTTACTCAGGAGGCTGAGGCAGGAGAATTGCTTGAACCTGGGAGGTGGAGGTTGCAGTGAGCCAAGATCGCATCACTGCACTCCATCCTGGGCGGGAGAGCAAGACTCCATCTCAAAAAAAAAGCCATTATAAAAAGCCATTATAAATATGTAAACTTATTAAAGAGTAAGTTGTCTCATTTGTATATTTGGTTTTATAATAGCAAAGTGGTCTACTTTATTTCTAGAAGCTGATAATGCGAATATTGCCTACAAAGCCTTAATTCTTTGGTTTGTAAGCTTTATTTTCATGATCAAACTGGAATAGAAAAAACTGTAATAACCCAGAGTGAGCTCCATTAAGGTTATTCATTGTGCTCCTGCATCCGTACAGAACATCTGTGGAACAGCTTTCATTCTCATTGCCACGGGGAGTTTGTCCTTGGCACGAAATTACTTGGCATCTGATGATATGATACTTTTTAAGTGTTCTCAAGCTGTTTGTGTGATGTTTCCCTACATGGACGTGTAATTTTCCAGGGCAGGAAAACTTTTCCCTACAACGACCATGTGGTGCCATGAACAGTGTTTAGCACACAGGAATATTTGGTGCTTAATGACCAACAGACGTCCTGAAACATTGCATTCTGATTTCAAAACAATTTTCAGATTTCATGCTCAAATACACTTATTTCCAAATGGATTTCCATTGTCCAGACCCTTGGATGAATTGTACTGGCTTCTGGTTAGTGTAGATTCTTAGTTATAGAAGAAGTGATCAGAGTACTTGCTGATGACTAGAACAAGACATAGATTAGGAAAGAAAATACATCATGGGGAAATGCCAGATAAGTGCATTAGCAGAACTTTGAATGGAATCCTTCAGAAATGTGTCATCCTAAAGATTTACAGGGTCTTGTTTTATAGCTGCATGAATTACAATGAAGTAATTAGTACATACTTGTTAAATATGGAGATACGTTATCTACATAATTTTTATGAAGGTCCCTTTTAATAAATACAGTGTATTTAAGAGGTTCCCAAATTAATGTATACAAACTAGATAGTAATTTAATTACACGGTTGAAACTTCTGTAATAATAGCCCCATCAACTAATAGCATCTACCTTCATTTGTTTAAAAAATCTGTTTAAATTGGCCAATGGGACATTGAAACCAAATTTTAGCCCTTTCTGCTAAGAAGTTTTTTTTTTTTTGAAGGATAGAACCATGCAATAGAATAGAGTTTTTTTATTCCTTTCTTTATGGGAATTGCTTCAAATTATTTTTCCAAAGACTGAAAGCTAAAGTGCAGCATTTGGGAAGTGCATCTTTTAAAGGGTATGTTTTCTTGTTTGGAGGATGAGAGATTTTTAGTAGAACACTAGTAAACACTGCATGGTTTATTATTATCCAGATCCCCCTGTGGCACTAAATCATGGCTCACATCAATAATTACACCCTCATCAAATTTTAGATAACCCACGTCACCAGCTGGGTGGAAATTGGTATTGTCTTTGAGTGTCAGTTTAACAAAGGAATTCCACTGACTGCATATGATACAGTATATAATAACACTTGAAGTGGTGGCTTAGTGAGATAATGAAAACAAATCTTATAAGTTTTGTCCTTAATTTCTTGTCCTTTATATTTTAGGCACTTTATAATCAGTATTTACAGTTTAAAGAAACAGAAATTCCACCAAAGGAGACAGAAAAATCAAAAATTAAACGTCTATATAAATTATTAGAGGTAAACTCAAATTTGCTGTATTGTCAAGCATAATCTTTGTTATGTTTTGTTTTCATTTTTGCTTCACATTAAAGTTTTTTGTTTTCTCAAGATTTGGATAGAATTTGGACGCATCAAGCTCCTTCAAGGTTATCATCCAAATGACATAGAAAAAGAGTGGGGGAAACTCATTATTGCCATGCTTGAGAGAGAGAAGGCCCTTCGTCCAGAAGTAGAAAGGTAGGCCAGAGGTGTTTTCTGCTATGAATATCAAGTGGGGAGGGGCCCTTTGTGTTCTTGTGAAAGAACTTAAGTTAAACCTCTGTTTACTTGGCCTTGGATAAGTCACTTAATCCTTTTGATCCTCCGTTTTCTTATCTAGAAACTCTTCTAAGAGATTTTAAGGAGTCAATCAGTGAAGTAATGTATATAAATGACCGGCTAGGCTGGATTGGTATGTGAAGTCTCATCTAATAAGGCTTTACAGTTTTAAAACCAGTCAAAATTACTTGTAATTTCTCATATTGACCTTAAGTCACCAGGGCCTAGATCTAAAAGCTTATAGGTCAACAACTGAATTTATTTCTTATTACATTTTTTTGCTATAGTTCTGTTTCCAAGGGGCAGTGGAAACCAAAATCTAGCTTGTCTTCATTTAAAGGGTGTTGGATGGCATCTAGAACACACTCAGTAAATGTTAGTTCAGGTTCCCTTTCTGCTACGCTTCTACAAGTGCATTTACTCCATGAAATCATCACTAGCTCTTTGTCATTTTGTCTCTCACTACACCCAGTTGCCCAGGAAGGTACCATCTAGTCTTCAGGAAATGTTTGTTGGATGAGTTTGTCTCCGTTACAATCTTAACCTGGTACCTGGGAATTGTGATCTGTGTTCCTCATTAGCCATGAGGTCTATAGGACCTAAACCTTGCAGGGTGTATTAGTCCATTCTCACGCTGCTAATAAAGACATATCTGAGACTGGGTGGTTTATAAAGGAAAGAGGTTTAATTGACTCACAGTTACATATGGCTGGAGAGGCCTCACAATCATGGTGGAAGGCGAATGAGGAGCAAAGTCACATCTTACATGTCAGCAGGCAAGAGCTTGTGCAGGGGAACTCCCATTTATAAAACTATCAGATCTCTTGAGACTTATTCACTACCATGAGAACAATATGGGGGAAATTGCCCCCGTGATTCAATTATCTCCACCTGGCCCCACCCTTGACACATGAGGATTATTACAACTCAAGATGAGATTTGGGCGGGGACACAGGCAAAGCATATTACAGGGTAAGGCCTGTGTGGTCAGACACACCTCTCCAGCCCCCTTGCTCTCTGCACGGCAGCCACACTGGCTGCCTTACACCTAAACATTCTCAGATCACAGCTCCAACATTATTTTCTCGAGAAACTTTCCATGGTTTCCTAGGCTAGTTCAGATATCTTGCTTAGAACTCTCATGTTTACATGTATTGTTCCTTCATAGTGCTTATCTTGGTTGTATTTTTATATTTATTTCTGTGATTGCTTAAGTCTTGCCTATTCCACAGATATAAGCTCCAAGAATGTGGAGAGAAACCCTTGTTTTTTTTCTGTCCCTTGCGTTGCCAATGCTTTACACAGCGCCTGACACACATTAGAGGTGCTCAGTATTGTCATATTCTCTGTGCCTTACACATTGACTTCAAGATTCACCATTGTGAAATAATGCATAAGATAAATATATGAGAGCATGTCTAACCTGTCAGTCCTTTATTAAATTACTGATTACATTTATGTTAAAGTGTAATAATATGTGTACGTAACTGGATTATTAAAACCACAACAAGCCAGAAATATACAGGATGCAGCTTTTACGGAAAAGGTAATTCTGAGTGATTGAAATGAGATACTATGTTAATTATTTGAAATAATGGAAAAGTATTCCAGAGGATACAGAGTAGATTTTTAGTCATCAGAACAATAGCTGAATTTTAAGATGTGTTCATAAAAGAAAGCAGAGTGGTTGAGAGTTCAGGGCCTAGAAGCCGCTCAATTTTATATTAGATTATTAGCTCAGCCTGCAAAGTTGTATGATCTTAGACAAGTTCTTTAACTGTCTAAGCCTCAGTTTCCTCATTGTAAACAGGATGTAATAGTGCCTACTACATTGGGTGGTTATGAGTATGAGATGAGTTATGTATCTAAAATGATTAATTTCTTGCACATAATAATTACTTAATAAATGCCAGGTGCCACTGTTATTGTTTTGAGCTATTCTGTTCACTCACTATATTTGATGTGGCACTCTCACACTTGATCTTAGCCAAAAAGCCAAGAAGCAATTGGTGTGGCACTCTCAAATTTCCCCTTTCTTGACCCCTGAAAAGAAAAATATCTATTCTTAGAGTGGAGAAGTAACAGTATTATTGGAGGTAGGAAAATATTTAGGAAGCTGGTTGGATAAATGCCTTCATGTTTCTTCATGCAAATTTTTTGGCATTGTCTATGTATTGCGAATAATAGCTATGTGGCATGGAAGTGTATGAAAAACAAATGGGAAAGAGCCAGTGTTCTTATGCCATGTAATATCCTATAGAATGGAAAAACAAGCACAGACAAATTAAATTTGTAAGCATTGCATCAGTATTCTACTTGGCACTTTATAGTAAGTTTAGAAGTAACATTACTGGGAGCGTGTCATATAAAGAAAGGTAAATGGATACTTTTTCCATTAATTTAACCTAATAAACAAATGACATGGTGGTTAAAATGGAAGGGTACTTTGCTTCTCATCAAATTCATTTGTTTATAGGTACTTCATAATTTCTAGCTGTTTGCCTTCCTTGCATTATTCAGCACAGACCTGGTCTTTTGCAGAAGTCAGACTATGATTGGATATTTGTGTTCTTTTAGCTAATGATTGGTATTGCCAGAGTAATGTTTACTAGTTGTCCTGGACATCTGTGAGGCATCTGAGTTGTTTTTTAGGTGGTTGCAATTGGATGACTCTTAGTGCAAATATTTGGCATATCCTTTCCAGTGACGCCCAATCTGCCTGCTTTGTTCATACTTGTAGGGTTTTAATACAAGCTACAAAAGGCAAACCTCAGCTAGCAAACGAATGGCTTTAGGCTAGATTCTTTTGAATAGTTATCAGCATATTATTTGCTATGTGTTGCATATGCATGTTGAAGCATATTTAAGGAGCCACTAAAAGCTGTAATATTCAGCTGCCACTTTTCACCGTTAGAAGTAGAGCTTTTTCCAGACCTCCTTTTAGTCTACTTTGAAAGGTGAAAGAAAGAACATCGTTTCAGGAATAAAAATGCACAGTAGTAGTTATAGTTACCGTAGCAGTGATTCTGTGTTCAGTAACACTACCAGCACTCGAACCAGTCTTGATTCAAATGAAAATCTTCTCTCGGTTCATTGTGGTCCAACACTGATCAATTCTTGCATTAGCTTCGGCAGTGAATCCTTTGATGGACACAGGTATTGAATCATTGGTGTGGGATTGTGTTTTAGTTTTTGATGGGCAGCACTTTTCAGGAATGGCGAGCTCTTTGACTTCAAAGGGAGAAGCTTTATTTTATTTTGTCTCATCTTTTAGGTTAGAAATGTTGCAACAGATTGCCAACCGAGTTCAGAGGGACAGTGTCATCTGTGAAGATAAACTGATTCTTGCTCGAAATGCTCTTCAGTCTGTAAGTTAATTTTAGGAGCCATTGGGGTTGTGGTAGAGGAGTCACTGTGCGTTTGGATGAACTAAAACTTTTGCATAATGTTTGGTTGATTCTTGGTAATACTCTCCACTGAAACTTAAAGTTTGTTAAAGATTATGATTGGTGTTTGCTCTCTGAGAGACAAGAAGAGGGAAAACGTATTTTTGAACCAACAAGGAAAACTAAAGAAAGCCCAAGTAGGCTTCTGTTCCAATATTTGATGTTTTATATTTCAGGTTGTTTTGAAACTTGTTTCACAGAATTAATACTGAGTTCTTTTAAAATACAGGATTCTAAAAGATTAGAATCAGGAGTGCAGTTTCAGAATGAAGCAGAAATTGCTGGGTATATACTTGAATGTGAGAACCTTTTACGCCAGCATGTAATTGATGTACAGATTCTTATTGATGGAAAATACTACCAGGCAGAGCAATTGGTACAGAGGTAAGAGTGCTACTTATTCTTCCTCTGTCCTTTTTTTATGTAACTGTTTCATGGGCATTTGAAATAGGAATGTAGAGTATAAAAATTTTATGAAATATATTTCTTTGCTCTTTTTTAGTTGAAAATGTGTGTCACATTTTTATATATTTTGGTGTTTAAGTAGGTATTTGTCTTTTAAAGATTAGCAATAAAAAAATATTTTATGGTGTGTATAATACTGCTGCAGTAACTAACTCGTTAAAATGAATACCCTAGATATATATATGTTACATGAATACATTTACATACATTTAAAGTATTCACGGATGTTTGAAAGAGAAAAAAATCTAAGAAAAGTGTCTGTGTTTTGTTTTTTGAGATGCAGTTTTGCTCTTTCATCCAGGCTGGAGTGCAGTGGTGCGATCTCGGCTCACTGCAACCTCTGCCTCCTGGGTTCAGGCGATTCTCATGTCTCAGCCTCCCTAGTAGCTGGGATTACAGGCACCCGTCACCATGCCTGGCTAATTTTTTGTATTTTTAGTGGAGACAGGGTTTCGCCATGTTTGCCAGGCTGGTCTTGTACTCCTGACCTTAAGTGATCCACCTGCTTCGGCCTCCCAAAATGCTGGGATTATAGGCATGAGCCACCGTGCCTGGCCAAAAGGTGTAATTTTTAATTCAGCTTTTTAGTTTTCTGTTTATCCTATTATGAAAATGTACGTAACAAAATCTTGGAAGAAAATATGTGTATAAAAACTTTTATCACTGAGAAGTGTGTGTATGGGGGTAGTAGGTATGGAATATTTCAGGCTATAGTTTCTCTCTCTCTCTCTCTCTCTCTCTCTGCGTATGTGTATGAATATGTAAATGCAAAAATTTTAAATGATCCTTTGACTCAGTAATTTCACCTTTAGTAATCTATAGTAATTCTAAATATGAAAAATATATACATAAATGTAAAAATGATCATATTATGCTATAATAATTGTATACATTATAAAACATAGTTATAAAGACAAATAAGATTGAAAGTCCTCATAGTACAGTGCTCATTGAAGAAAATCATGATGCAAAATTTTACCAATGTGATTACAGTTACCTCCTCGTTGTTCTTGTTTATATTTTTGAGCCGTTTAGGCGTACTGAAAAATTGAGTGAAAAATACAGAGTTCCCATATGCTCCCTTATACTTCCCTCTTCCCCTGTTATTTACATCTTGCATTAGTGTGACACATTTGCTAAAACTGATAAGCCAATATTGATACATCATTATTAACTAAAGCCTATAATTAACATTAGAGTTCACTCTTTGTGACAAGTGCCTTTTATATTTCACCTTATCCCTTTGGATTTTCTTTTCAGGGTTGCAAAACTGCGTGACGAAATTATGGCCTTAAGGAACGAATGTTCTTCTGTGTACAGCAAAGGACGCATGCTGACAACAGAACAGACAAAGCTCATGATATCAGGAATCACTCAAAGTTTAAACTCAGGATTTGCACAGACCTTACACCCTAGTCTGACCTCAGGGCTGACCCAGAGTTTAACACCTTCCCTAACCTCTTCTAGTATGACTTCTGGCCTGTCATCAGGGATGACTTCCCGCCTGACTCCATCTGTCACTCCAGCTTATACACCTGGTTTCCCAACAGGATTAGTTCCAAATTTCAGTTCAGGAGTAGAGCCAAATTCATTGCAAACTCTGAAGTTGATGCAGATCCGAAAACCCCTTCTAAAGTCTTCTTTGCTGGATCAAAATTTAACAGAAGAGGAAATCAACATGAAATTTGTTCAGGATCTTTTGAATTGGGTTGATGAGATGCAGGTAAAAAAATGTTTACTTTACCTGAGTGTTTCAGTCTTTATTGTTATCAATTTCTTTTTTAAACTTAGTGTTTTACTGTTTGAAGGTACAACTGGACCGCACTGAGTGGGGCTCAGATTTGCCAAGTGTTGAAAGCCATTTAGAAAATCATAAAAATGTTCATAGAGCTATTGAAGAATTTGAATCTAGCCTCAAAGAAGCTAAAATCAGTGAGGTATGTGAATTTAAAATTTGTATATATTTCATTTTAGTTTACTCTTGTTTTACTTTTTACATGAAGACCCTGTAAATCAATAATAGATACATTAAGTGTGAGTCAGAATTCCTTCAGATTCCTGACTGGAGTGTCTTTTTAATCTCATGTTATAGATACAAATGACAGCACCTCTTAAACTGACTTATGCAGAAAAGTTGCACAGATTAGAGAGTCAGTATGCAAAACTCTTGGTAAGTTTTTTTTTTAAACCTTCTGTCCCTTATCTATATTTGGCAAAAACATGATTCTTATGATGATTTTCCTTACTAAAGAATACATCCAGGAATCAAGAACGGCACCTTGATACACTCCATAATTTTGTAAGTCGTGCGACTAATGAACTTATTTGGTTGAATGAAAAAGAAGAGGAGGAAGTTGCTTATGACTGGAGTGAGAGAAACACCAACATAGCTAGGAAAAAAGATTATCATGCCGTAAGTACACCCTTTGTACTTGCATACTAGGGTTGCATTTTAGGTTTATATATTTTTCTAACACACTTCTTAATTATTTCTTGAAGGAATTAATGAGAGAACTTGATCAAAAGGAAGAAAATATTAAATCAGTTCAGGAGATAGCAGAGCAGCTACTTCTAGAAAATCATCCAGCCCGGTTAACTATTGAGGTAAAGCTGGAAAGTGTAACGGTGTTGGTTGAATATTGATATGATTATTTCCCTTCAGATTCTTTTATTGCTGAGAAGTTGAAAATTACAAGCCATCTAACTTTTATTAAAACCTGGCTCAAAAATGTTTCTGACAAATTGTACTGATTGCCTTCAGTTCTCCGGCTCTAAGTATGTCACCCATCACTTAGAATAAAAGTACCCTTGTCAGCCTCTGTGGCTGAGAAGATGTATTGCTGTAAATATGACGTACCTTCTCTGTACAAGCATTGCCGTATTATTTATTTCTGATTGTGTAACATTGCACAAGTGACATAGTATTGCCAAGCCTCATTTTCCTACCAAGAATGGGAGAGATTACGTCTAATCCATAGAGTTGTGATGAGAATAAGAAGGAAATAATTTACTCTTACTGCTTAGTATAGTTTTTGATACATTATTTGTTCTCAAAAAAATACCAGCTGATTTTTTTTGCAGCTGATGGTTATGATTCAATTTAATACTTTTATTTATGCTCTGGTTTTGTGAGGTGTATTGGGACAGCATCCTGACAAGGCTTTATAATGTGCAGTGAACATTTCAAATTCAGAAGTGGAAAATTGAGATGGGATTTATCAGGTTGCCTGTGCAGTTGGGACAATGTTTTAAATTGTATATTAGACGGAGTTAGGGACTTTCTGAATGGAGGATGGGGGGATTATGTAAGAAAGTAGGGATTGTCACACATGGGCAGTCAGATGTGATATTTTGCCAGAGGAAAAAAAATGATGCTTGTCCTGAAAGTTGTCATGCTTCAGACTCGCAATTGAGGAAAGGAATCTGATAGATTCACTGAAATCATAATAACTCAAAAGATTAGTACAATTCTAGGCTCATCAGGAAGTTTTAGGGATGTTATGTATGATCTTTTATATAAAATACGGTTTTGTGTCTACATGAAATGTCACATATGAATGTTAAAAATGTAGAAGAGTAGGGAATCTTTAGGGAAAGGAAAGTAGAGTAATGGAGGGCCTGGGATGTGGTTTTGTACACTAATACACTAAAAAGAGAGTATTTCTTAGGGTAGAGAGATGAAAACTGTTAGGAAATACTACTATGGGCCAAAAATTTTGATGGGAATGGAACATGTGAATGTCACTCTGATCACTTTTACGTAGAAATTATAATTTAATTAATAAAAAATTTCTTAAGAAGTAAAATGAAACCTTAGTCATCTTTATGATCCCATTGGCCTGTCCTGTGTCTTGTTTGGGTACATGGATAATGTTTAGTTAATTATCAATACTGTTTCATATTTTATATAAAAAAAAGATACATCTTTTATAGCCAATTTGCTGAAAGTAGCTTAATTTGAGGTAGAATATGATCATGATATGTTGCCAGATATTCAGTGCTGCATCATACATTCCATTCGGGAGGCCTGCCTAAGTATAGCTCAGCAGGAATGAACTTTTCCAGAAGGAGGGAAAATGACAGGCTTACTTAAAATAGTCATTAAAGCATCTCAAGTGCCCTCTTCTGGAAATCAGTGAATTGCACCTTAAATAGAAAAGAGTATTTCATGTTTCCTTAAGGAAGTAGGTATCCTTTCTACAATATTGTTTACCCTCATGAAAGATACACTCTCTATTAAATTAGAAAGTTCAAGAAACACATTTTTAAAATAAAAATTCCTAGTATTATCATCATTATAATTCCAGAATTACACCGATTTGGGATTTTCCACCCTCACCAAACCTCATCCCAGCAAAAACAAAGAGAAACCGACATAACCATATATTTCTGTGTTAGAAGGTATATTTTATGATGTAGCACTGTAAAAATTCAGAGAAAGGAGAGATGAATGTGCCACGAAAGAAATCATATTGGAGGATTCCACAAAGCAGATGTAAGAGTTGGTGGCAAAGGAGTCAAGTGTTGGTTTTGTAAATAGGAGGGATAGCTTGCATTTATTTTAGTTTTTAAATATTTTTTCCCCGTAGTCCGAGTTAATTTTTTTCTTATATTTTAAGAAGAAATTTCAAGAAGTTTAAAATTGAAAAGAAATCAACTGGAGTGGTTTAAGAATTTATATTTAAACTTTAGGACTGACTTTGTACAAGTGAGAAGTCTTAGATAAGAGGAAAATTTTACTGCCTTGATTTTCTTGTTTTTTTTTTGTTTGTTTGTTTGTTTTTGTTTTTTGAGGTGGAGTTTCACTCTTGTTCCCCAGGCTGGAGTGCAATGGCGCAATTTTGGGTCACTGTAACCTCCACCTCCTGGGTTCAAGCAATTCTACTGCCTTGGCCTCCCGAGTAGCTGGGATCACAGGTGCGTGCCACCACACCTGGCTAATTTTTGTATTTTTAGTAGAGACAGAGTTTCACCATGTTGGCCAGGCTGGTCTTGAACTCCTGACCTCAGGTGATCCACCTTCCTTGGCCTCCCAAAGTATTGAGACTACAGGCGTGAGCCACCATGCCCAGCCACTGCCCTGATTTTCAAGTCTTATTCTGCCAAAACAATTGGTCATCTATTTAGATGGTAGAGTTAGCATTTAGAAGCATCGGTATCAAAAGGTATGTGTGCCTTATTTCTCCCCAGTCAGTTATGATGGCTCTGTTTTATCTTTAAGGCCTACAGAGCAGCAATGCAGACGCAGTGGAGCTGGATCTTACAGCTCTGCCAGTGTGTGGAGCAGCACATAAAGGAGAACACAGCATATTTCGAGGTATGTGAGTAGAATCATAACTTCAATAGATGGTATTGTGATTTTGGCTAACTTGCAGGAATCTTTTTCATAATTTATTATTAGGGTAACAATGTGTGTGTGTGTATATATACACATATATACACATACATATACATATATACACACACATTGTTATATATATATGTGTATATACGTATATGTGTGTGTGTGTGTGTGTATATATATATGTGTGTGTATATATATATATATATATATATATATATATATATATATATATATAAAAATGTGAATTGTTTTCTTTGTAGGCCGGAAGAGTTGGTTTTATGTCCTATGAGATAGATTGAAGTATTCTGTTAATGCAGGAATCTTTTAAAAGTTCTTAAGATATCATAAAATCTTTATTCTATTCTACAAATGTGTCTCTTATTTAGGAACTGTTTTCATATAGAGAATCAACCATCTATAACCATTAAACTTCTAAAACCATGGAAGTTTTTAAGTATTCTTGGAATTTCACTCCTACTTAAAAATTGTTTAAATCCTGATTTAAAACGGACCTTCAGCCAAAATAATAGAGAGCCAAAACATCATATAAGCTTTGGACACTTAGTATGTTCATTCATAACTATTCAACTTCAAGGGTTATTCTTTGGTCCAAGGAAGGATGTGACTATTAAGCTATCTTGTGCTTTTATTCTCTTCTCACTTATGAGGGGTACACATAGGACCTCGGTATTGGAGTGTGACAACTGTGTGCTTTGCTGGTATTTAACATACTTTAACTGCCAGGTTTCATCTTTCCTTAGTTTTTCAATGATGCCAAAGAAGCTACTGATTACTTAAGGAATCTAAAAGATGCCATTCAGCGGAAGTACAGCTGTGATAGATCAAGCAGCATTCACAAGCTAGAAGACCTTGTTCAGGAATCAATGGTACTAATACAAAACCTATGCATTTTATAAGTATGCATAAGTGATTAGATTAGTGTTTTATATGAGCAGAACTTTGTATTTTATTGGCACTCTTGATATTTCCCACTAATTCAGTTACACATTTGCACATTCAGTTTTAGTATTCTTTTGGCAACAAATACAACAAAAGTGTTTTTTTTATGTGATAGCTTTGATATTTTAAGATGGTTTTTAGTGTCGTGTGTGTGTATGTGTGCACATGTGTGTTTAGTCATTTTGCAAATACTTTTTAAGTTCTTAATATATCCTGGGCACTGTTTTTAGGTTCTAGAGCTACAGCAGTGAACAAAGCAGACAAGAATCTCTACCTTTGTGGTGCTTACATGCTAGAGAGGGAGTTAGACAATAAACAGAATAAATAAGTAAAATTTGTATAGTATGTTAGGTAGCGTGAATGCCAAAGAGGAAAAAGAAAACCAAACAAATCAAAGAAAGGAAGAGGGATACAAGATGGGGTGGAGGGGGAAGGATTGAAAATTTAGACTAGGTAGTCAGAGAAGACTTTTCTGATGAAGTTTAATTTGTGTAAAGTGCTGAAGGCATGGAGAGTACGGGTCTTTTACGTCTTAAAATTCACTGTATTACTTAGGAAGAGAAAGAAGAACTTCTGCAGTACAAAAGCACTATAGCAAGCCTAATGGGAAAAGCAAAAACAATAATTCAACTGAAGCCAAGGAATTCTGACTGTCCACTCAAAACGTCTATTCCAATCAAAGCTATCTGTGACTACAGACAAATTGAGGTACTTATAACTCCTAGAAACAGACCAGTTTCTGTCATTATTCATATATTTTATAAATGAGATCATATTGCTAACTAGTGATCAAGATTTCCCCCCTCATAAAACAAAAAAATTCCAGGATTGAGTATGGAAAACAGTTAACAGTGACCTCATTGAGTTATTCTGCTCTTTATTTAAAACCAGATAACCATTTACAAAGACGATGAATGTGTTTTGGCAAATAACTCTCATCGTGCTAAATGGAAGGTCATTAGTCCTACTGGGAATGAGGCTATGGTCCCATCTGTGTGCTTCACTGTTCCTCCACCAAACAAAGAAGCGGTGGACTTTGCCAACAGGTTTGTATATATTAGCTAAAAATATTGAGCTAGTTTTGGGGGCTCTCTGAAGGTTGAAGAAACAATCAATACTTTGTCAAGGCCCCACGGGATCAAAAGTCTCTAGAACTCATCCGTGGAATATTTCACACAAAAAGAAAAATTGCAGTGTGTTTTCAGAGGGAGTAAAAACATTAATCTGAGTTCTCTTTCATGCATTTCAGAATTGAGCAACAGTATCAGAATGTCCTGACTCTTTGGCATGAGTCTCACATAAACATGAAGAGTGTAGTATCCTGGCATTATCTCATCAATGAAATTGATAGAATTCGAGCTAGCAATGTGGCTTCAGTAAGTATGAATCTGTATGTCAACTCAATATGTCCAAAAATGTGCATGCCTTTTCATATGTGTCATAGAGTTTGTATTTGCTTTACAATAGGATGGAGTCCGGCAAATCCATGCTAATATTCATTTATTCAATGAATATTTGTTATATGCCCATAGCATATAAGGCACTTTTTAAGAATTGAGGAAATCTGGAGATCACAAATTTCATTCAGAACTTAACTGTGAGATAGGGAGGCAGAACGTAGTTGTTGGATATACGATGATGGGTAGAGTTGATTTCATTTGGGTTTCGTAGACTTGTTTTTCTTTGTCGTTAAAACCTAAAATTGTTGGCTGGGCGCAGTGGCTCACGCCTGTAATCCTAGGACTTTGGGAGGCCGAGGCGGGTGGATCACCTAAGAGGTCTGGAGTTCGAGACCAGCCTGACCAACGTGGAGAAACCCTGTCTCTACTAAAAATACAAAACTAGCCAGGTGTGGTGGCGCATGCCTGTAATCTTAGCTACTTGGGAGGCTGAGGCAGGAGAATTGCTTGAACCTGGGGGGCAGAGGTTACAGTGAGCTGAGATCACGCTCCAGCCTGGGCAATAAGAGTGAAACTCCGTCTCAAAAAAAAAAAAACGAGAAACAAAAAACACCTAAAATTGTTAATGAAAAGGACAGTTAATTTCAAATGTTCCTATTTATGATTATTTGTTTAGATTGGCATATACCATATGACCAGTTTGAAGTGTATCCCATTCAAATCTATGAGTAATAGAATGAATTACATGGGTCTTTGGTCTTCTTTAGATAAAGACAATGCTACCTGGTGAACATCAGCAAGTTCTAAGTAATCTACAGTCTCGTTTTGAAGATTTTCTGGAAGATAGCCAGGAATCCCAAGTCTTTTCAGGCTCTGATATAACACAACTAGAAAAGGAGGTTAATGTATGTAAGCAGTATTATCAAGAACTTCTTAAATCTGCAGAAAGAGGTAAAGCATGGGGATCCCTGTCTTTTTTTCCCCATAGGCGTTTAGTTCTGGCTATTTTTTGCTCTCGATGGGAATCTCAATCTTAGGTATATTGTATCACTCAGCCTATGATATGTAGACACAATTGCTGGAACGGTAAAAGCATGTTTGAGGTAGGAAGACTCAAGAAGGGATTAATTTGTTTCCAAATGATGAATTAATAAAAGGTGCCAACCGACTGGTTGGACAAACAACGAATTCTTACTTTTCAACGTTTTCACTATTTTGCAATCCTTCAGTTTCAGAAAAGATTCAATTATTTTCCCGTTTACCAAACTTGGATTTTATACAAGGATTAAAGCAAAAGGTTTCTGCCTAGTTAACTTTTGTTAAATATAGATTTTATTCTGAACTTTTTAAATTTTAATTAGAGACAATTTTAGTAGTAATATTCTATTTTTTAAAAATCTTAAACATTAAATATTATTTACTTTTTACTTTTAAGGATTTTTATTTGATTTTTGTAATTAATTTTTGCAGCTAATATAATTCACATTTTTGTGAATGTAAAATAGCAACGTATTACTTTGGAGAGCATTTAATCGGAAATTGGTACTTCAAATGGCATTTGGGAAATTTTATTAATTCTTCTTAAATTTTAAGATTTATGTTTAAGATTTATATCCTTAGAATGGGTTTGTGATGAAAACAGGAACCATTTGCTTCACTAGCTGTGTCCCAGTAATATAAAATTGTCATATTAAAACATAAACAGAAGCTTCTAAGAGATAGAAAACAAGGCATTTTCTAAACATTATATTTATTTTCACAGAGGAGCAAGAGGAATCAGTTTATAATCTCTACATCTCTGAAGTTCGAAACATTAGACTTCGGTTAGAGAACTGTGAAGATCGGCTGATTAGACAGATTCGAACTCCCCTGGAAAGAGATGATTTGCATGAAAGTGTGTTCAGAATCACAGAACAGGAGGTGAGAGCTATAAATATGTTGGGAAAAAAACTAACTCTCTTAATGATCTTACGTATCAACTCTTGTGACTTCTTAATGTTCAGTTTTGCACACTCAAACTAGCCAGTCTAGTGTGAGGTGAGGTCTGATTGTGTAATTATTGCTGATTATAAACTAGGATTCAGTCTACCTCTGACTCAGGTAAACATGAGAATATGTACACACTCACCTTCATTGTGATGAAGGATATAAGGACTTGTAATAAAAGTCGTTATACACCTGTTGTGTGCAAAAGTACTAAGTTAGATGTTGAGGCTAAGGAGATGAACAGTAAGGGAATTATTGATTGTAAAACTTGAATGCCATGGTGTAGTTTCTTTGGTAAAAAACAAAGAATATGTAGATTTCTAAGTCATTGGTTCTTAATGTGAAATGTGTGTTTTTAAACTAGTTTAAGAAAAACACCTCATCACAGGTGATGGCCTGATACCTTTGTTTGTTCTCTGTTTTATAGAAACTAAAGAAAGAGCTGGAACGACTTAAAGATGATTTGGGAACAATCACAAATAAGTGTGAGGAGTTTTTCAGTCAAGCAGCAGCCTCTTCATCAGTCCCTACCCTACGATCAGAGCTTAATGTGGTCCTTCAGAACATGAACCAAGTCTATTCTATGTCTTCCACTTACATAGATAAGTATGTAACTGCTATCTCAATATATAAATTGCTTCATACAACTCTCATTTTTATTTACTATTAATTTAAAATTTTATTTTTATTAATATAAATATTAACTTTTATTTTGTCTTAAGAAATACATTATTGGCTGGGCGTGGTGGCTCATGCCTGTAATCCCAGCACTTTGGGAGGCCAAGGCGGGTGAATCACCTGAGGTCAGGAGTTACCGGGTACCAGCTTGGCCAACATGGTGGAACCCCATCTCTATTAAAAATACAAAAGTTAGCCAGGCATGGTGGTAGGCGTCTGTAGTCCCAGCTACTCGGGAAGCTGAGGCAGGAGAATCACTTGAACCCGGGAGGTGGAGGTTGCAGTGAGCCGAGATCGCGCCACTGCACTCCAGCCTGGGTGACAGAGGAAAACTCCATTTCAAAAAAAAAAAAAGAAATACATTATTTTTATGGATTGATGACACTTCTTTATGTTGATAGTGGATGTGCTTCAGAGATGAGCGTGTAATGTATGGTCCTCCCACATTTTGCATGTAATTTGGGTAGCTCAGCAGTTGTAGCCAATGAATTTTCATCTCATACTTAAACAAAGTTAGAAAGAAGCCATCTTATGTTGCAGTCTCTTGCTGAATACCACTTGTGGGGCAGGGGATGGGTTGGAGTACATACTCTCTATTAAGAAGAAAGCCAGAAAAATGTCAGTTTCGTAGTAAATGTATCAGTGTTCCAAGGTGAAGAACATGTTGTGTCATGTGTCATAATGGTGCTTCAGGACTACATTATGCAAAAATAAACATTTAACCATAGGTGGCTATTGTTTAATTTCCTTTTTAAGGTTGAAAACTGTTAACTTGGTGTTAAAAAACACTCAAGCTGCAGAAGCCCTCGTAAAACTCTATGAAACTAAACTGTGTGAAGAAGAAGCAGTTATAGCTGACAAGAATAATATTGAGAATCTAATAAGTACTTTAAAGGTATGAGACTCACTTTTGGCTATTTTTAAATATCATATTCTACAAGTATTTCTCTAGCACTTAGATCTTCAAACATCAAGTGTTAAATATCTTGGATTTTTGAATGGATTTATTCCATTTGTGTCTCTATGATCTCACAGCTTACTCTAAATAAGTATGTTCAGTCATTTTAGTTTAAGGAGAGTTCTCATTTGAAGTTTGAACCCTTTTGACAGTAGCTTTTGATAGTCAGTTCATGTTGGCAGCAAGAGGAGTTGAAGCTAAAAATTAAATTATTTGTAATAGATTAACTTGCTGAAAAAGAAGTTAATTTAAGATATCAAGGAGGTAAATAGAGAAGTTAATCTGAGAAAGGAAAAAGACTTGTAGTTCAACTCATCTATGTATTTCTTTAGCAAGTGGTGAAACTTTTGCAACGCAATTTTTAAAAGTTATCTCAGTGATTTTTAATGCATGTATTCCTTTTTAACAGTGGGATTAGTAGGCACTTAAAAGCAGACAATGAAAAAGACATATTTTATTAATGAAGGTAGCAAACTTGCTTATGGAATATATTTTATTTTGTTGATATGCAAATTTTATTAGGCTGAACGTTGTAAAATTGTCATTAACAAATCAGAGTACAAGTATTGAAAATTTTGTGAGGTTTGAACTAATATAATATTGTGTATATGAAAGACATTCTTTCCTTTATCTTATTTTCTACCTGTCATTTGTAAATAAATTGTAAAATTAGGTAAATAATGTATTTACCCAGTGAGTGGTTAACATTTTTATAACTTTTACCAATTAATGTATTTTAGCAATGGAGATCTGAAGTAGATGAAAAGAGACAGGTATTCCATGCATTAGAGGATGAGTTACAGAAAGCTAAAGCCATCAGTGATGAAATGTTTAAAACATATAAAGAACGGGACCTTGATTTTGACTGGCACAAAGAAAAAGCAGATCAATTAGTCGAAAGGTGGCAAAATGTTCATGTGCAGATTGACAACAGGTTAGTATCCTTTTTTGTTCAGTTTTAGCACAGATTTAATGTCTATCTATGGTAAATGAGTAAAATGTAAACATATGAGGCTATTTTTTTACTTCCATAGTTAATTTGTTAATTACAATACCTCTACTTGGCTATATTTTCTTTCTTACTTGGAGGACTTTAGTAAGACATCTAACTTCAAAATAAGCATTTTTTCAACTCTGTAACTATTCATGCATTCTAGCATTTATATAGTTAATCTGCTTTCCTTTTCTGAAGGAAAAAACAATGTAGTTCTCTAATTATTACCAACTTATAATATTCAAATAACCGTGACTTAGTAAGAGCATGAAGCATGTGCGTGATAGGGCTGTGTGTAGCTTCTATACTGGACTTAAGAAATGTAAATAAATGGAAATGCCCTGATGTTCATTTTAATTGAAGATACAAGAAAGTCAAAATGCTCAGTTACTGAATTAAAAAAGGTTTTAGGGTTCATCTTAAAATAAATGAATATGTGTCCTTTCTCATTCATTTTCGTGCTTATATTAATGCAAATAAAATGCTTTTATGATACAGTGCCATTCTCCAAAAGTAAAATTATGTTCAGATATGTGTTATCTCTGTAACAAATGTGATACATAGGTTTAATGTGGTGTTTTTTTAAATCATAGAGACAGGTATGTAATCACAGCTCCTGAAAAATACTCTCTGAGACCATGTTGAACCAGTCATTGGACTACCTTATCGTTATTTCAAAACTGAACTGCCATTTGATGCAAGCCTTACTATTCAAGACACTGTAATTGATAATAATTATGGTTAAGCTTCCACTTTTCTTGCTTTTTAGGTTTAGCTTCTTGGGCTTGTCCCTCGAATAATCACTGTCACTAGATTGCACAACTCAAGGAGCAGAATGTTTATATTCAACCCAATAAGGAATGCCCTTGGAGGTGTGCCTCAGGGTGCTGCAGCCTTGAGTTCTTTATACATACCCCTCTTGTGCTTAGTTCATTGCAGTCCAGTTATTTTGTCTCTCCCATCTCTACATCTTCCACCCTCCTGATGGATATTGTTGGACACTGTGACTATTCGGTTACTATTCTCTTAGGTTACGGGACTTAGAGGGCATTGGCAAATCACTGAAGTACTACAGAGATACTTACCATCCTTTAGATGATTGGATCCAGCAGGTTGAAACTACTCAGAGAAAGATTCAGGAAAATCAGCCTGAAAATAGTAAAACCCTAGCCACACAGTTGAATCAACAGAAGGTATGTAAAAATAATTCCCTCTACTGAGATTATGTCTGCATTTGGTCAGTCATGCTCCTCATCTTCCTTTCCTATGTTAAATGAAAAAGTCACCAACTCTTTAGAGGAAGGTGGAGAGTATATAAAAAATATTAAAATCTTGCAACCCAAACCTACATACATGACTTATTTTTATTTCTTGGAAGTAACTTTTGAAAGCATGGGTAATCAGAAAGTGGAGAGTGTTGGGATAGTTTTCAAATTCCTAATGATAATTTATTTAATCATAGGTATAGAAATCTCTTTGACACTTTGCTGGCCACAGTAGTTTTCTGGGTTCCTAAATAAGTAAAAATGGTTAGCAATGGAAAATTAAATACCACATTTGACAGAAAGTTGAATGCTTTGAGATTTTTGTTCTATCTTTAGGGGACAGTCATCTCTAGCTCTGTTTTCTTCAGGAATAGGTGGTGGCCAAGGGCATCAAGTCTGCTTTTGGATAATTCCTAAGGAGTTTAGTAATTTCTGCTTTGAAAGCCACATGGGGTGGTCACTTCTGTGGCTTAATCTGAAAGTTTGTAATTTACCCATAAGGCAAGTTGTGTATTAAGTGCAAAGGGCTAAGGAGCTATACTGTGAAGTGGTGTAAATATGTCTTAGTTACTGAGCATCTTATGTAGTAGAATAGCTGAATTCCTTGTCATTTTTCTTCTAAACTGTGTATATTTATAGATGCTGGTGTCTGAAATAGAAATGAAACAGAGCAAAATGGATGAGTGTCAAAAATATGCAGAACAATACTCAGCTACAGTGAAGGTAGGAAGATTCATTAACTTTAGTAAAATTTAATATTCAGGTTTGTGATTCTACGTGTACTGTTAAAGCCATGCAAGTCATTTCACTCAGTGTTAAAAAGTTAAAAGAATCTTCATTTGAACTTTTTTGACACTTATCTAATAATTCTTTGTGAAATTAGTCACATGACAGCCCCCCAATTCATTCATCTTCTTCTCTCTCACGTGTGTACACCCCTGCCACTCCCAGCCACCAGAATACATAGCTCTGTAGTTGGTTTCTTATCACTTTTCTTTCTTTCTTTTTTCTTTAACATTGTTAGGGTATTTCACGGGAGAGCTTCTAACTTTCTCACTTAGGGGGACACTTTTCATGCTTTTCAAGTTGTCATTGACAACTTTTCAGTTTCAGCCCTCCAGATCCATAGTTCCATTGCTTAGCTGGAGGAAAGGGGGGCTGCATAGGGCTACACTATTGTTACATATATTTTCATGAGCTTCCAAACAGACTTGGGAAATTACCTGACCACCCTACATGTTTCTGATTTTGTCCCCATCTTGGAAGCATCTCCAGGATTGGATAGATTCCCAAAAATGTAATTTTGCTGTACAGTCATGTGTTGTTTAGCAAAGGGGATATATTCCGAGAAATGTGTTGTTAGGCGATTTTTTCATTGTGCGAACATTGTAGAGTGTACTCACATAAACCTAGATGTTACAGCTTTCTACACACTTAGGCTATATGGTACAGCCTCTTGCTCCTAGACTATAAACCTGTATAGCATGTTACTGTACTGAATAATGTAGGCAACTGTAACATAATGGTATCTATTTGTGTATCTAAACATAGAAAACGTATAATAAAAATAGGGAATAAAATATAAAACATGGTACACCTGTATAGAGCACCTACCATGAATGGAGCTTGCAGGACTAGAAGTTGCTTTGGTGAGTTAGTGAGTGAGTTCTGAGTGAAGGTAGAGGCCTAGGACATTACTGTACACCTCTGTAGAATTTATAAACACTGTACACTTCGACTACACTAGCTTATAAAAAAATTTCTTCAATAATAACATTAACTTACTGTAACTTTTTTACATTATAAACTTGTAATTTTTTTAACCTTTTGACTCTTTTCTCATAGCACTTAGCTTAAAACAACGAACACATTGTACAGCCATACAAAAGTATTTTCTTTCTTTATATCTGTATTCTGTAAGCTTTTTTCTATTTTTAATTTTTTTTTTTTTTACTTTTTAAACTTCTTTGTTAAAGCCTAAGACACAAACATACACATTAACTTAGGCCTATATAGAGTCAGGATCATCAATATCATTGTCTTACACCTCCAAATCCCGTGGGAAGGTCTTCAGGGGCAATCATATGTATGGAGCTGTCTTCTCCTATGATAACAATGCCTTCTTCTGGAATACTTTCTGGAGGACCTGTCTGAGACTGTTTTACAGTTAACTTTTTTTTTTTTTTTTTTTCAATAAGTAGGAGTACGCTCTAAAACAACAACTAAAAGTATAGTGTGGTAAATATATAGACCAGTAACATAGTCATTTATTACCAAGTATTACGTACTGAACATAATTGTGTGTGCTATACTTGTGTGACGGGCAGCACAGTAAGCTTGTTTACACCAGCAGCACCACAAACGTGAGTAATGCATTGTGCCATGACATCACTAGGTGATAGGTATTTTTCAGCTCCATTATAATATTATGGGGCTACCATCATGTATACGGTCTGTCTTTGACTGAAGTGTTGTCATGTGAAACACGACTATATTTTCTTTATTTAAACTTAATTTAGTGAATAATTGATCTGTGTCAAATCACTAAAGTTATTTTAGTGAATCTAGGTTCTAATTATCTGTGTTAAATTATTGTAGAATGAAACTCTAGTACTTTGCTTCAATTCATTTTATCTTATTGACTCCTTTATACAGGACTATGAATTACAAACAATGACCTACCGGGCCATGGTAGATTCACAACAAAAATCTCCAGTGAAACGCCGAAGAATGCAGAGTTCAGCAGATCTCATTATTCAAGAGGTAATAAAAGTATGAGAGAAAGAGAGGAAGGGGCATAAAAGAAAGAACACTTTCTTTTTAAATTTTATTTTTTGTTGTGGTAAAATATACATAGTATAAAACTTACTATTTTAACAATTTTAAATGTACAGTTTAATGACATTGCAGTGTATCACAATACTGTGCAACTGGTACCACTGTTTATTTCCAGAACCTTCTCATCATCCCAAACAGAAAGTCTATGCCCAGAACAATACATTCTATTAAGGGTTTTTAAAAACCCTTTAAACATTTTTATTCAAGATTAATTATTAACTATAGAGATAAATAAATGTACTTCATGGTGAAATTTAGAAGAGAATTATCATTTGCTATGACTTGCACAATAGTAATAATAAGCTCATTCTTATCATTTATTATGGGGGAGTTGTGTGCTTTGCTGTCTGAAGTCCTAGTTGATGTAATTATTATTCAAAATTCATTCAACTTAGTAAGAGTAACTGGAGGTAATGCTTTTATTATTTTTTCCTTACTTGCAGTTCATGGACCTAAGGACTCGGTATACTGCCCTGGTCACTCTCATGACACAATATATTAAATTTGCTGGTGATTCATTGAAGAGGCTGGAAGAGGAGGAGGTAATCATTAACAGTGAGCACCCTGTAAATATAAAGGAGCTAGAGATGAGCAGTAACTACAGTGTAGTCTGGGAAAGCAAAACAAGTTTCATGATAAATTTATGTGGCTGGTAGCAGATGTACAAATAAATATTGAATTATAAAATTACAATGAAAATGACTGAAGGCCTAGGATTTTTGTTTGTCTTTAAGATTCATTCAAATAGAAAGTCATTTCACTTCATGACTTTACATTTTCACTTCAGGACTCTAATATGGTGGGGTTAATGTCTTAAATAAATTATGAAATTTTGGCAGTTTGGCAGAATATTTTTCAGCTTTCTCACAGCTGAGAGGTATACTTCTTTGAAGTATAGTTACTGCTGGGATGATGTCTACAGGAATACCACACGAACACATTTGTCTTATGCATTTTAAATTAATTTGTATCTCAAGAAGTTAAAATTATTATACATAATGTAAAGATGCTAACTTAGAAGTAGTAGACGTTTTTACAAAATGATGATACTTTTTAAGAATTTTGGAGTTTTTGGTTTTTTTTTGTTTTTTTTTGCAAAAAGATATAGCACATGGCATTTAAAAAGGCTATTTAAATGCTACTCTGATTTGGAGAACTTCTGCAGCTTTGATTCTGCATTTAAAAATCATAGTTCTGCATTTATAAATCATATATTTAAAAATCATATAGGAAGAGTAAGGACTTATTTATAAAGATCAATGGTCACCAAAGGCTCTTGTATCTAATCTAAAAGGGAGTATGCTATGCTTTATTATCTTGATGTACTTTCTGTTCCCCAGAACAGACAAAAATAGTAGAATGAACGTTGAAATAAATAAATTGTGGGACATTAGCCATTTTAAATTGGACTGTTGTTGAAATTCTAAAGGTAATTATGCTTAATGTAACTCCATATGAGCACTGAAACAGCAGTAAACATCTATTGGATGTTACTTTCTCAGTTTCCTAAAAATGTGACCACTTTTATAAACTGTTTTAGTCTGTTCAGAGTTAACAGTTTTCTGCAGCTAAATCACTAACATAGCTAATTGCAAGACTTTATAACCCTCTTCCTTTGTGCTTAGAAGAACCAGGATATTTGTGACCATCTTAAATGCATGCATCTCTTCATCTATGAAAGAACATCCATAATTTTCTTATATTTTTAGTTTTTGAGAGATCTTATTCTATTTTAAATGGTATACAGATCTTTTAAATCGAATATGCAGTAGTTAAATATAAAATAAAATAAGTTCTTTTCTTATAGTATGTATCTGATTTTACATATATGGGCCACTTACTCGATTTATCTGATGAGGCAGAATGCTAGCAATTGATAGAAACAAAAAATATTTTAGAAGGCCTTAATTAAATGCAAGTTATTATTGTCGTCCTTAAAAATGTCAAAGATTTATAGTTAATTGAAACCAGCAAATACAGTTATGGAAGAACAAGCGAAGGCTATAATTTAAAACAGGTTAGAAAAAACTACCACTTAACATTACATTAATGAAATGTCGTGTAAAATATACATAGCTTAATTTTTAGACTCAAAAGATTGGTGTTTCTGCAACTGCAGTTTGAAGACCCACATGAAAAACCTTGGTCTAAAGCAGAATTTTCCATAATAAACATAAAATCAAAGATGGATGCAAGTTAATTTCAGAAGTAATACTGATTTAGTTAAAAGAAATGTTACTAAAATATCTGTAATAGATATTAGATATTAGAGAGAGATTCTTTAGTCTGTGCTGAGAACAAAATATGCTAAGTATTAATCACCGTGATTAAAGGGCAAGATCGAGGAAGATTTAGAGAAAAGTTAAGGAAGTTATTTTTATGCAAATAAGTTTGAGATCCACAAGAAAGCAAGTCAGCAATTGGACTAAATTATTTCTAGTAACTTTTCTCACATTTGCTAAAAAAGTCAAGAGACAACATGATTTTTTTTTTTTTTTTGAGACGGAGCTCTGTTGCCCAGGCTGGCGTGCAGTGGCGCGATCTTGGCTCACTGCAACCTCTGCCTCCTGGGTTCAAGTAATTCACTGCCTCAGCCTTTTGAGTAGCTGGGATTACAGGTGCCTGCCACCACGCTGGGCTAATTTTTGTATTTTTAGTAGAGACGGGGTTTTACCATGTTGGCCAGGCTGGTCTTGAACTCCTGACCTCATGATCCACCCGTCTTGGGTTCCCAAAGTGCTGAGATTACAGGCATGAGCCACCGCGCCCAGCCGAGATTCTTAACAAATCACTACATTGCCTAAGACATTGAGGGTTCAACAACAGATATTTTTTTCTGAGTGAATTTTTAGTTTTTCTAAATCTGAGCATGAGAAATAGCTCAGAATTTCTTAGCAATAGCTAAGTTTTAAAGGAGGTTTGATAAGGAACTGAGACCGTCTTAGAAATAACCTCCTCAAGAAATATTGAAAACTTAATATTTAAGTAGTGTCACAGGATTGACCCTGATACTAAAATAAAGAAAATAGAGTGCTGAAGATAACAGATTATGAGATTTGTTTCTGTATGAATTATTATTAGAAACCTTATTTAGGTTAGCAAAGAAAACAACTGAAATTCTCATCAAAATTATTGGAGATCAAGAAATTAGCGGAAGCAAAATAAGATGTATGGTCTGTAATAGAAATTAAATTCTTGAAATTCACCAAAGCTTCTCAATGAAAACAAATCTGTCTAAAATAATTTTTCTATTCCTGTTTAAATTATTTTATGGTGATCTTGAGTTGATGATACAAAACTAACAACACTAGAGTATTAATAAAGAGAAATTAAATTGTAATTATAAACTAATCCTGATCATGTAGTTCTGTAATCAATGTAAAGCATACTCCTCCCAGCTGACATTGATTCTGTCCCTAGTAGAGTAAAAATTTTTTCTTATAATTTTTTCTATACATTGGAGCTGAATCCCTAAGTATATATTTAAAAGCTATTATACTTAACAAATATCTTTATATTTATGGAGTATTTAAAGGTACTTGTCAAAGTGATTCATATGAGGCATGTTATTAACAACAGCAACAAAATCTGTGAGTATATGAAGCGCATCTTTTCCAGAGCCATCAGGACTGTAGCTGCCTTTGCATTAGCAATTCTGATTATTATAATTGCCGTAATATGGCAAGTATAAACAAATAAGGGATCTGACTTTAGAAATTTCAAGTTTTTGTATAATTTTCCTTCTTCCCCATGTTATTTCCTAATTTGGCTCTCTGTTCTAAAATTCTGTGCTTTGCTTTTTTAACCATAAGACATGGGAATATAAGTATCATTTTTAATTTCTATCAGGCTAGAAAACTAAATTCTTTAGCATCATTTGGTTCCTATGTGTTGGGTGTTCTTCCTACCTCTTAGGATTATGTTGTATGCAAGAGAAGAAAGGGCACCGTCGTGAGAGTTTTATTTCCCACTTTGCCACTCACCCAATGTGAGTTTGCAAAAATATCTATCCTCCTCATTTCTCCCTATCCTCATCTGTTGTAAATTCCCTTCTTGCTATGAAATTCTAAGCCAGCTAATTTTTAAAATAAAATTATTCCTGAGGGACAAAAAGATATTCTTCAGAAAACCTGTCGTGAAGAGTTTTTTGTCCTCTTCTGCTGACTTTCTGAAGCTTCCTCTCTGAAGAAGGTGATGCTGCTGGTGGTGGTGATAGCGCTTGTTCTGCATTTGAGTTCACTTGGTTTTGTAAGTACTTTTATGAACATCGATTCATGTGTTGTAAGATATTTTGAACAGAACAGGCTTGACACTTTCAAAACGTCTTTTGTAGATTAAAAGGTGTAAGGAGACTTCTGAACATGGGGCATATTCAGATCTGCTTCAGCGTCAGAAGGCAACAGTGCTTGAGAATAGCAAACTTACAGGAAAGATAAGTGAGTTGGAAAGAATGGTAGCTGAACTAAAGAAACAAAAGTCCCGAGTAGAGGAAGAACTTCCGAAGGTCAGGGAGGCTGCAGAAAATGAATTGAGAAAGCAGCAGAGAAATGTAGAAGATATCTCTCTGCAGAAGATAAGGGCTGAAAGTGAAGCCAAGCAGTACCGCAGGGAACTTGAAACCATTGTGAGAGAGAAGGAAGCCGCTGAAAGAGAACTGGAGCGGGTGAGGCAGCTCACCATAGAGGCCGAGGCCAAAAGAGCTGCCGTGGAAGAGAACCTCCTGAATTTTCGGAATCAGTTGGAGGAAAACACGTTTACCAGAAGAACATTGGAAGATCATCTTAAAAGAAAAGATTTAAGTCTCAATGATTTGGAGCAACAAAAGAATAAATTAATGGAAGAATTAAGAAGAAAGAGAGACAATGAGGAAGAACTCTTGAAACTGATAAAGCAGATGGAAAAAGACCTTGCATTTCAGAAACAGGTAGCAGAGAAACAGTTGAAAGAAAAGCAGAAAATTGAATTGGAAGCAAGAAGAAAAATAACTGAAATTCAGTATACATGTAGAGAAAATGCGTTGCCAGTGTGTGCGATCACACAGGCTACATCATGCAGGGCAGTAACGGGTCTCCAGCAAGAACATGACAAACAGAAAGCAGAAGAACTCAAACAGCAGGTAGATGAACTAACAGCTGCCAATAGAAAGGCTGAACAAGACATGAGAGAGCTGACATATGAACTTAATGCCCTCCAGCTTGAAAAAACGTCATCTGAGGAAAAGGCTCGTTTGCTAAAAGATAAACTAGATGAAACAAATAATACACTCAGATGCCTTAAGTTGGAGTTGGAAAGGAAGGATCAGGCGGAGAAAGGGTATTCTCAACAACTCAGAGAGCTTGGTAGGCAATTGAACCAAACCACAGGTAAAGCTGAAGAAGCCATGCAAGAAGCTAACGATCTCAAGAAAATAAAGCACAATTATCAGTTAGAATTAGAATCTCTTCATCATGAAAAAGGGAAACTACAAAGAGAAGTAGACAGAATCACAAGGGCACATGCTGTAGCCGAGAAGAATATTCAGCATTTAAATTCACAAATTCATTCTTTTCGAGATGAGAAAGAATTAGAAAGACTACGAATCTGCCAGAGAAAATCAGATCATCTAAAAGAACAATTTGAGAAAAGCAATGAGCAGTTGCTTCAAAATATCAAAGCTGAAAAAGAAAATAATGATAAAATCCAAAGGCTCAATGAAGAATTGGAGAAAAGTAATGAGTGTGCAGAGATGCTAAAACAAAAAGTAGAGGAGCTTACTAGGCAGAATAATGAAACCAAATTAATGATGCAGAGAATTCAGGCAGAATCAGAGAATGTAGTTTTAGAGAAACAAACTATCCAGCAAAGATGTGAAGCACTGAAAATTCAGGCAGACGGTTTTAAAGATCAGCTACGCAGCACAAATGAACACTTGCATAAACAGACAAAAACAGAGCAGGATTTTCAAAGAAAAATTAAATGCCTAGAAGAAGACCTGGCGAAAAGTCAAAATTTGGTAAGTGAATTTAAGCAAAAGTGTGACCAACAGAACATCATCATCCAGAATACCGAGAAAGAAGTTAGAAATCTGAATGCAAAACTGAATGCTTCCAAAGAAGAGAAGCGACGCGGGGAGCAGAAAGTTCAGCTACAACAAGCTCAGGTGCAAGAGTTAAATAACAGGTTGAAAAAAGTACAAGACGAATTACACTTAAAGACCATAGAGGAGCAGATGACCCACAGAAAGATGGTTCTGTTTCAGGAAGAATCTGATAAATTCAAACAGTCAGCAGAGGAGTTTCGGAAGAAGATGGAAAAATTAATGGAGTCCAAAGTCATCACTGAAAATGATATTTCAGGCATTAAGCTTGACTTTGTGTCTCTTCAACAAGAAAACTCTAGAGCCCAAGAAAATGCTAAGCTTTGTGAAACAAACATTAAAGAACTTGAAAGACAGCTTCAACAGTATCGTGAACAAATGCAGCAAGGGCAGCACGTGGAAGCAAATCATTACCAAAAATGTCGGAAACTTGAGGATGAGCTGATAGCCCAGAAGCGTGAGGTTGAAAACCTGAAGCAAAAAATGGATCAGCAGATCAAAGAGCATGAACATCAATTAATTTTGCTCCAGTGTGAAATTCAAAAAAAGAGCACGGCCAAAGACTGTACCTTCAAACCAGATTTTGAGATGACAGTGAAGGAATGCCAGCACTCTGGAGAGCTGTCCTCTAGAAACACTGGACACCTTCACCCAACACCCAGATCCCCCATGTTGAGATGGACTCAAGAACCACAGCCGTTGGAAGAAAAGTGGCAACATCAATTTGTTGAACAGATACCCAAAGAAGTCCAATTCCGGCCACCAGGGGCTCCACTCGAGAAAGAGAAAAGCCAGCAGTGTTACTCTGAGTACTTTTCTCAGACAAGCACCGAGTTACAGATAACTTTTGATGAGACAAACCCTATTACAAGACTGTCTGAAATTGAGAAGATAAGAGACCAAGCCCTGAACAATTCTAGACCACCTGTTAGGTATCAAGATAACGCATGTGAAATGGAACTGGTGAAGCTTTTGACACCCTTGGAGGTATACTCTGTGTTCTGAGACCTTATCAGCTACCTAATGTCAAGTTTCCTCATTTGTTTCCTTTCTCTCCTAGACTAAATTTTTAAAACAATTTTGAATGTGATTGGCTCTTTGTAGTTCTGACAGGAAAATAATGCTATACTTTTTCTGGTAACTTACTTGAATCTTTATTATAAATTAACTTTAATTTTTGAATGTTTGAGATTAAACATACAGATGTAATAGATATACTGTTATATCTGTGGAGATACATTCTGAAAAATGTGACTATCAAAAAAGCTAGAAGAACCAAGCAGTTAGCTTTAACTTCTAACATATTCTGTGGCTAGATTTTGTCTTAGTCTTTTTTAAAGATATAATTTTAATACCTTTAGTTGTCATCTAAGATAAAATTCAGACTCTGAAAATAATATAATACTTATTCCTGAACCCTCCTTGGTTTGAAATTTTTCTTCCTTTCACTAATCTCCTCTTTGTAATTCAAAGAATTATGTTTGGATTGAGAATGAGTAAAGTGACATAATGTTCTTGAGGTGACTTTTAACATTTTATAAATTCCTGTTACAGATAGCTAAGAACAAGCAGTATGATATGCATACAGAAGTCACAACATTAAAACAAGAAAAGAACCCAGTTCCCAGTGCTGAAGAATGGATGCTTGAAGGGTGCAGAGCATCTGGTGGACTCAAGAAAGGGGATTTCCTTAAGAAAGGCTTAGAACCAGAGACCTTCCAGAACTTTGATGGTGATCATGCATGTTCAGTCAGGGATGATGAATTTAAATTCCAAGGGCTTAGGCACACTGTGACTGCCAGGCAGTTGGTGGAAGCTAAGCTTCTGGACATGAGAACAATTGAGCAGCTGCGACTCGGTCTTAAGACTGTTGAAGAAGTTCAGAAAACTCTTAACAAGTTTCTGACCAAAGCCACCTCAATTGCAGGGCTTTACCTAGAATCTACAAAAGAAAAGATTTCATTTGCCTCAGCGGCCGAGAGAATCATAATAGACAAAATGATGGCTTTGGCATTTTTAGAAGCTCAGGCTGCAACAGGTTTTATAATTGATCCCATTTCAGGTCAGACATATTCTGTTGAAGATGCAGTTCTTAAAGGAGTTGTTGACCCCGAATTCAGAATTAGGCTTCTTGAGGCAGAGAAGGCAGCTGTGGGATATTCATATTCTTCTAAGACATTGTCAGTGTTTCAAGCTATGGAAAATAGAATGCTTGACAGACAAAAAGGTAAACATATCTTGGAAGCCCAGATTGCCAGTGGGGGTGTCATTGACCCCGTGAGAGGCATTCGTGTTCCTCCAGAAATTGCTCTGCAGCAGGGGTTGTTGAATAATGCCATCTTACAGTTTTTACATGAGCCATCCAGCAACACAAGAGTTTTCCCTAATCCCAATAACAAGCAAGCTCTCTATTACTCAGAATTACTGCGAATGTGTGTATTTGATGTAGAGTCCCAATGCTTTCTGTTTCCATTTGGGGAGAGGAACATTTCCAATCTCAATGTCAAGAAAACACATAGAATTTCTGTAGTAGATACTAAAACAGGGTCAGAATTGACTGTGTATGAGGCTTTCCAGAGAAACCTAATTGAGAAAAGTATATATCTTGAACTTTCAGGGCAGCAATATCAGTGGAAGGAAGCTATGTTTTTTGAATCCTATGGGCATTCTTCTCATATGCTGACTGATACTAAAACAGGATTACACTTCAATATTAATGAGGCTATAGAGCAGGGAACAATTGACAAAGCCTTGGTCAAAAAGTATCAGGAAGGCCTCATCACACTTACAGAACTTGCTGATTCTTTGCTGAGCCGGTTAGTCCCCAAGAAAGATTTGCACAGTCCTATTGCAGGGTATTGGCTGACTGCTAGTGGGGAAAGGATCTCTGTACTAAAAGCCTCCCGTAGAAATTTGGTTGATCGGATTACTGCCCTCAGATGCCTTGAAGCCCAAGTCAGTACAGGGGGCATAATTGATCCTCTTACTGGCAAAAAGTACCGGGTGGCCGAAGCTTTGCATAGAGGCCTGGTTGATGAGGGGTTTGCCCAGCAGCTGCGACAGTGTGAATTAGTAATCACAGGGATTGGCCATCCCATCACTAACAAAATGATGTCAGTGGTGGAAGCTGTGAATGCAAATATTATAAATAAGGAAATGGGAATCCGATGTTTGGAATTTCAGTACTTGACAGGAGGGTTGATAGAGCCACAGGTTCACTCTCGGTTATCAATAGAAGAGGCTCTCCAAGTAGGTATTATAGATGTCCTCATTGCCACAAAACTCAAAGATCAAAAGTCGTATGTCAGAAATATAATATGCCCTCAGACAAAAAGAAAGTTGACATATAAAGAAGCCTTAGAAAAAGCTGATTTTGATTTCCACACAGGACTTAAACTGTTAGAAGTATCTGAGCCCTTGATGACAGGAATTTCTAGCCTCTACTATTCTTCCTAATAGGACATGTTTAAATAACTGCAAGGGGTGATGCTGGCTGGTTCATGCCACTTTTTCAGAGTGTGATGATATCGGCTACATATGCAGTCTGTGAATTGTGTAACATACTCTATTTCTTGAGGGCTGCAAATTGCTAAGTGCTCAAAATAGAGTAAGTTTTAAATTGAAAATTACATAAGATTCATAAGATTTAATGCCCTTCAAATGGTTTCATTTAGCCTTGAGAATGGTTTTTTGAAACTTGGCCGCACTAAAATGTTTTTTTTGTTGTTTTTTTTACGTAGAATGTGGGATAAACTTGATGAACTCCAAGTTCACCCTTCATTGAATAGTGATCATTTATTAAATGATAAGTTGCACTCACTGAAAGAGCACGTCTTGAAGCACCATGGAATCAAAGAGAAAGATATAAATTCGTTCCCACAGCCTTCAAGCTGCAGTGTTTTAGATTGCTTCAAAAAAATGAAAAAGTTTTGCCTTTTTCTGTATATAGCGACCTTCTTTGCATATTAAAATGTTTACCACAACGTCCCATTTCTAGTTAAGTCTTTGCACTTGAAAGCTAACATTATGAATATTGTGTGTTGGAGGAGGGGAAGGATTTTTCTTCCTTCTATGTTTTTTTCTTACGTGTATAGTAGACGTTCTCTATTCTGTCAGCCTTCTATGATACCTTTTTGTCAGGACAATTATGATTGTAATGCTAATGCAAAGGCAGCAATTCAAAGATCTTCTAGTGCCTCATGAATAAAGTTGAGATTTAAAATTTGTGACATTGATGGAACAGCTGAGAGGTTAGACCAATCATTAAGGAATGTACGCCATAGCTTTCTTTACTACCATAAACATTTTGGAGGTGCATCTGCTATGTGACATGGTAAATATGGTTAAGTGAATGAATAAAATGTTTTAGTAACCTGTGTGTGATAAAAAAACATTTTTACATTCTTGTTTGCTATGGAGAGGTCAGTTTAATAGCTAAGTCATTTAATGGAGTGTATATTTTTCTTACCGCTCACAACTGTCAGAAGTCACTGGAAGAAGAAAAGAAAGAGCATGTTGAAAAAGCCAAAGAATTGCAAAAATGGGTATCAAATATCAGCAAGACATTGAAAGATGCAGAGAAGGCTGGAAAACCTCCCTTCTCTAAGCAAAAGGTATTCACAGAAGTCCTGGTTTAATAATAATAATAATAGCAGGGACATTAACTTGAGTTGACACAGTTTACCTAGCACAATGTCTAATTTTTACCTTAATTTTCCCATTGTTATAGGCCACTATAATGCAAATCAGAAAGATTAAATAACTTGCCCAAAGAATCAAAGTTAGTGTGTGGCAGAAGAAGCTGTTTAATTCCAAAGCCTGAATGTTATATATTGTTCTTATTTTTAGTAAACGAATACGGTATACTGCTTTTCCTAATAATTAGGTCTGCTTCCTGATTATAACAATAAGAATAGCTGAAGAGCAGAGTCATTCTGTTTTATGTCTAGAGTAGATCCATGCACTCCATGTCATAAAGATATGCCATCTTATTCTTACAGATGTAAACATAAAAAGTTTCAAGAACAATGAAAATACAAACCAGGATATTAACATTCTTGATTTTTGACTTTAGTTGTGCTTTTCTGGGTCTTTTCTATCTCATAAGGAAGTGTCTACAGTCAATCACTGGAAACTCTAGATACTATCCCTTATCCTAGTGAATTCTTTAGTCTTAACGGGCTATCTTCTGTATCCCAACTGCTTAGCATTAGTTGGATGGCCGCAGCTTGGGAGATGTCCCTGGTATCTGTTGGACTGCACCACTTGAAGCTCTTAGGATGTTGGTACTTGGGGTGTAAATTTTAATATTGCTGCCGCTGGTGATAGCAGTGGGATCGCTGCTGTATTAAAAAAATAAATTTCCGCTAAGATAAGAAGCATTTTTCTCAAAGAATACTTCCCTACACTGCCCTCCTGCTCTTGTCTGACATTTAGAAATTTTAAGGCTATCATCCAATCTTAATATTTAGCTCCCACTTCTAGCTCTGCGTCAGTACTCACTTGTCATCTATTAAAATAGACATTGTTGACATGACTAAATAGGGGAAAACACCAGTGCCTTGTCTTACTTTGGCTGTGATATGAGGCAAGTGTTCCTTATTTGAGGTTCTTTCTTGGAGAAGTTTACAGACCAGAGTATATACTTGAAACGTTGCTCAGTTGAAATAAAGTATTCACTCATAGTCTTACTATATATGTGGGATGTGGGAGATAGGTGGGAGACGTGGGAAACCACTTGCATTTGGTGCTTTATACCAAAAAGCTTCAAGTAATTTTAATATATATATATTTCATGTAAAATATCCTTCTCCCCCCTCATTAAATAGGAAGACAACTAAAATGAGGACATACAGCTTAACAAAGATTCCTTGGGAGAATTAGTTTCTTTTGAGAAATTTGGATTATAAACCCTTGGTATTTTTATATTCTGTAGTTTCGTGTGTATATATATATTTTTTTGAGACAGGGTCTTGCTCTGTCACCCAGGCTGGAGTGCAGTGGCGTGATCACAGCTCACTGGAGCCGCAACCTCCCAAGCTCAAGTGATCCTCCCGTCTCAGCCTACCGAGTAGCTGGACTGCAGACACATGCCACTACACCTGGCTAATTAAAAAAATTTTTTTTTGTAGACATTCTTTAGTTTTAAATTCTCTAAAACATTACTAAGTCAGATTTAGAACTAGTACCCTAGATACATTCTTAATGCAGATAATGGCGTTAATTGTAACTGTCTAAGAACAGCTGATGGTCGTTCTGTTAAAGGAAATTTTAGTTAATATAAGTATGTCCTTCAAAAATCAATGCAGCCTCATGATTATAGTCATGAAAAATAAACTTTAAATTGACTCTAAATAGACTTCGTGGGGGAAAATATATCTTTTCATTGGCCCATTATTTCCTCTTATTTCTGCTCATTTAAAAGAATGGCAATTAATTTCTGAAATAAGGGATTTGGAAATGATACACTGAGGAATTAGGAGAAAGTGTGTGACCTCTTGCTTTTCCCCAAACAGATCAATTTTATTTCTCTGACAGATGACAGTCACAGATGACTTTTACAAAGTGGGTCTTAGCATTAGAAATTATTTGTTCTTTTTTTCAATAGTTAAAAATTTTCTTTTAGATAGGATCTTACTCTGTCGCCCATGTGGGAGTGCAGTGGCACGACCTCAGCTCACTGTAACCTCCCCTTCCCACACTCAAGCAATTCTGCCTCAGCCTCCCGAGTAGCTTGGACTACAGGCATGAGCCACCAATACTTGGATACTTTTTGTATTTTTCATAGAGACAAGATTTCACCATGTTGCCCAGGCTGGTCTCAAAGGCCTGAGCTCAAAACAATCTGCCTGCTTTGGCCTCCCAAAGTGCTGGGATTACAGGCATGAGCCTCTGCTCTCAGCTAGAAATTCTTTATTCTGGGTCTGCATACCTACAGATTATTACTTTCACCATAATTTTTTCAAAGGGCACATTGTGTCTAGGAGCTTGGCAGAAGGAAGATGCCCTTTGGAAGTAGTGTCCCACAGTCATGTGTCTTTTTGAGTACTGCAGTGCCCAAGGATGACACTAGGCCAGTGCTGAGTGCCCACCTGCGGGTGGAGGCCACCTTTATCCACAGCTGGACTAGGACAGATGCAGGAAACATATAATGTATTATTTTCTCTTGAAAATGATGGCATTAAGGATAGAGAAAGGAGCTTTCCTTACGGATTCTAAATAAAATACTCTTATTTAGCCCTATAGACTGCTAATAACTGATAGGTTATTCACTTGGGTCACCCAGAAAATAGACTTGGGTCTTGACTAAAGCTTGATTAATTTCTTTTTTTTAAAAAAAATACTGTTGTTTACTCCTTTTGGAGGAAGAGTTTGAATGTGCCTTCTTTACCTTACAGATTTCCAGTGAGGAAATATCAACCAAGAAGGAACAATTATCGGAAGCACTTCAAACTATGCAGCTTTTTTTGGCAAAACATGGAGACAAGTATGTTGGTTGTAGTTAGCTCTTTTGTTTTAAGTGGGGAAGTATTCTTAAAAGCTTTCAGCAAAACAGAGGTGGTAAATTTTAATTGCAATGTTAAATATGGGACTCAAAACTAATCACAATTTACTTAATATAGTAATGTAAAGAGTATCAACTTAGTAATTTAATTAATTGTCACTTTTAGTCTTTATTACAACTTTGAAATATTCTTATTATCCCCATGTATTACTGATAAGGAAACAGGCTCAGAAAGGTTAAGAATTAATAGCAAGTGAGAGGTGGAATGCAGACTCCAAGTCAAGTCTTAAATCTAAGTAGTACTCTGTGAGACTTACTCTTTGGAAAATATGTATAAATATGGTCTTCATTTTCTTAGCTGAGACCTATGGCAGCCTCATTTCTCATATTTTGTCCCTACTTTTTGCAACAAAGCACTTTATGTATTTCAGTCAGTGTTTCACTCAGGGAAGGAATCCACCTTTTTCTTAAATCCTTTTTGGATGTCCTCCTTAGGATTATTTCATAATGACTTTATAGTATACCTCAGCAAATTAGGTTAATCCCCTTATAAATTTCCTCTTCGTTTGTGCTTTAGTCTAAACAAGTTTCATCTTGAGAAATGGTACCTTATTGTCCCTTTTCCATGTTGGGATTAACAATGAGACCTTACCCTCTGTCAGATAGCAGCAGTTGTTATTTTGGAATTTTGTATGTTAAATAAGGGTCAGTACATTAGTTTACACCCTTTCCTTCAGTCCTTTTCTCAGGCAAGGGAAAGATCCTTAGATATTTTTAAGGCCATTCTTAATTTTCATATACAGTCATACTGAGACCTGAGCAATATGTATGTGAGGCTATATTTTATTTTACCATCATGTAACAAAATTATTGAACCTAATACATCTTTATCTCTTGAGGACGACTTGCATTAGTCTTTTTATCATTTCTGGTTATTTTAGAATGACAGATGAAGAAAGAAATGAATTGGAAAAACAAGTGAAAACTCTTCAAGAAAGTTATAATTTATTATTCAGTGAATCTCTGAAACAGCTACAAGAATCACAAACCTCAGGAGATGTAAAGGTAGAGGAGAAGGTAATATTATTTATTTAAACATGGGGCTGTTTCAAGAAGCTTAGTTTGATTGCATGGCTCTGGAAATCTATGTCAATAATAAAGAAATGACCTTGAATTTTGTACGTAGTTAAAACATGGATTGAGTTTATTTAAATGTTTGGAGATTCCAGTGTTGTTTATTAAATGCAATCTTACACGTGCTGACCATCAGTTTCTGTGACATCTTAATCTCTGCCTTGCATGGTAAAAGAAAAGTATCATTCATTCTTCTAACTCTTCTCTTTAAATGCCATTCTTCTAGTATAGTAGGTATTTTATTATATGATAGGCTATAAAAGAGCCTGTGGGTCATCTCTAAAGGTGGCATTGATGTGTTATAGAGATTGTTTGACTTTCAGAGATATCCATGAGACTTATTTGAGTACTACAAGGCCATACATTATAGTGAGGATGCCTTAGCATCTTCTTAAAGTATAAATCATTTAAAATTTGGCTGGTACTTAAACTTTTAAAACTTGACAGTGTATATCAACAGGCCTAACATAATATTCAATATTCAAAAAGTTATCCTTATATTTAATTCCATTACTCCTGGGAATACTTTCCACATAATTTGTCACATTTTGGGGGTATGTAACAATTTTTCTAGTTTCTTAGTTTTTGACTATCTTTGAAGAAGTCTGTATGCTGTAAACATCAATAGCATGGGGTTTGATACTCTCTTTCATGCCACTAGACTCTAATCTCACCTAAATGCAGAAAGCATGGTTTGCCTTCTAGATATGTGTTCTGTTTTCTCACTATCATCATCTACTCTGTTGTGTCTTCACTAACCTTGTCAATATACACGATATCAAGTTTTCAATTCACAGATGCATGTTGTTTTCAAAGCTTTTATCACATCCTGTGCTGTTGAATAGATCACTGACATAGATCACTTGTGCATTTGAACTGCCTAACATTCACAGCATTGCTGCGCCTTGGTAAGTAGAGGATTTTTATGTTGAAATGTATTATTTATTTTTTAAAAAACCTAAGTTGCATGAAACTCCACCCACCCTTGGGTAACAGAGTGACCTGAGATTTTTGCATTTTCCTTTCAGCTGGATAAAGTGATTGCAGGCACCATTGATCAGACAACTGGAGAAGTCCTTTCAGTCTTTCAAGCAGTTTTAAGAGGCCTCATTGACTATGACACAGGAATTAGGTTGCTCGAGACACAGCTAATGATTTCTGGTCTAATTTCACCAGAATTAAGAAAGTGCTTTGACCTTAAAGATGCCAAAAGTCATGGCCTTATTGATGAACAAATTCTGTGCCAACTCAAAGAACTAAATAAAGCTAAGGAGATTATTTCTGCTGCGTCACCTACCACAATTCCAGTACTGGATGCTCTAGCTCAAAGCATGATAACAGAATCCATGGCCATCAAAGTTCTTGAGATACTGCTTTCTACAGGCTCTCTGGTTATTCCAGCCACAGGAGAACAGTTGACCCTACAGAAGGCTTTCCAACAGAACTTGGTTTCCTCAGCATTATTTTCTAAAGTTCTGGAAAGGCAAAATATGTGCAAAGATCTTATTGACCCCTGCACCTCTGAGAAGGTTTCTTTAATAGATATGGTACAAAGAAGTACTTTACAGGAAAACACAGGGATGTGGCTTCTACCTGTGAGACCACAAGAAGGAGGTAGAATAACATTAAAATGTGGAAGAAACATAAGCATTTTAAGAGCAGCTCATGAAGGTCTCATAGACCGTGAAACCATGTTTAGGTTGTTAAGTGCACAGCTTCTTTCTGGAGGTCTGATCAGTTCCAACTCTGGCCAAAGAATGACTGTTGAAGAAGCTGTCAGAGAAGGGGTGATTGACAGGGACACTGCTAGCAGTATCCTCACATATCAGGTTCAAACTGGTGGAATCATCCAGTCAAACCCTGCCAAGCGTTTAACTGTAGACGAAGCAGTACAGTGTGATTTAATAACTTCCAGCAGTGCTCTTCTGGTACTGGAAGCTCAGCGAGGCTATGTTGGACTCATTTGGCCCCATTCTGGTGAAATATTTCCCACATCATCTTCCTTGCAGCAAGAATTGATTACAAATGAATTGGCCTACAAAATCCTGAATGGCAGGCAAAAAATAGCTGCTCTTTATATTCCAGAAAGTTCTCAAGTCATTGGTTTGGATGCTGCTAAACAGCTAGGAATTATAGACAATAACACAGCATCAATTTTAAAAAATATAATACTGCCTGATAAAATGCCAGATTTAGGAGATTTAGAAGCTTGTAAAAATGCCAGAAGATGGCTCTCTTTTTGTAAATTTAAACCCTCCACAGTTCATGATTACAGACAAGAAGAGGATGTTTTTGATAGAGAAGAACCTGTCACTACTCAGACCTCAGAACAAACTAAAAAATTATTTCTATCTTATTTAATGATAAATAGCTATATGGATGCAAACACAGGGCAAAGGCTTTTGCTGTACGATGGAGACTTGGATGAGGCTGTTGGCATGCTACTGGAAGGCTGTCATGCAGAATTTGATGGAGACACAGCCATGAAAGAATGTCTCGATGTCTTAAGCTCATCTGGTGTATTTCTTAATAATGCTTCAGGTAGAGAAAAGGATGAATGTACAGCTACACCAAGTAGTTTCAATAAATGTCACTGTGGAGAACCTGAACATGAAGAGACTCCTGAAAATAGAAAGTGTGCTATAGATGAAGAATTTAATGAAATGAGAACTATTGTTATCAATAGTGAATTTTCTCAGTCAGGAAAACTGGCAAGTACAATATCAATTGATCCTAAAGTTAACAGTTCACCTAACGTGTGTGTTCCCAGTCCCATATCATATTTAACACAGACTGAACTTGCAGACATTAGCATGCTTAGAAGTGACTCCGAAAACATACTTACAAACTATGAAAATCAAAGCCAAGTGGAAACAAATGAACGTGCAAATGAATGTAGTAATTCTAAAAACATTCAAAACTTTCCAAGTGATTTAATAGAAAATCCTATTATGAAATCAAAAATGAGTAAATTCTGTGGCGTGAATGAAACAGAGAATGAAGATAATACAAACAGGGATTCACCTATCTTTGACTATTCCCCCAGGCTAAGTGCCTTGTTAAGTCATGATAAATCGATGTACAGTCAAGGAAGTTTTAATGATACACACACCCCAGAGAGCAATGGAAATAAGTGTGAAGCCCCAGCCTTATCATTCAGCAACAAAACCATGTTATCAGGTCAAAGAGTAGGAGAAAAATTTCAAGACCAGTTTCTGGGAATCGCAGCTATTAACATCAGTTTACCGGGAGAGCAGTATGGACAGAAATCTTTAAATGTGATTTCTAGTAATCCTCAAGTACAATATCACAATGATAAATACATTTCAAATACTTCTGGTGAGGATGAGAAAACACATCCTGGTTTTCAGCAGACGCCTGAAGACGAGGAAGATGAGTCTGAAATAGAAGAGTATTCCTGTGCTGTGACTCCAGGGGGTGATACTGATAATGCCATTGTGTCTCTTACTTGTGCTACACCATTGCTTGATGAAACCATCAGTGCTAGTGACTATGAAACATCACTGCTGAATGATCAGCAGAAAAATACAGGAACAGACACTGATAGTGATGATGATTTTTATGATACTCCCTTGTTTGAAGATGATGACCATGATTCTCTGCTTCTTGATGGTGATGATCGTGATTGTCTGCACCCTGAGGACTGCGACACACTGCAAGAGGAAAATGATGAGACGGCTTCTCCTGCTGATGTTTTTTATGATGTCTCAAAAGAGAATGAAAATTCCGTGGTTCCCCAGGGGGCACTAGTTTGTAGCTTAAGTGTGAAGGACAAAGCACAGTGTCTTCAGGATTTCCTCATGGATGTTGAGAAAGATGAATTAGATTCTGGTGAAAAAATACATTTAAATCCCGTTGGTTCAGATAAGGTGAATGGACAGTCACTGGAAACTGGATCAGAAAGGGAATGCACAAATATCCTTGAAGGTGATGAATCTGACTCATTGACTGATGATGATATTGTAGGAGGAAAACAGAGCTTCACTGCATCATTAAAATTTGATGACAGTGGCAGTTGGAGAGGAAGAAAGGAAGAGTATGTAACTGGACAGGAATTTCACTCTGATACTGATCATTTAGATTCTATGCAAAGTGAAGAAAGTTATGGGGATTATATATATGACAGTAATGATCAGGATGACGATGATGATGATGGCATTGATGAAGAAGGAGGAGGTATAAGAGATGAGAATGGAAAGCCCAGGTGCCAAAATGTGGCTGAAGATACGGATATCCAGTTGTGTGCCTCTATTGTAAATGAAAACAGTGATGAAAATGAAAATATTAATACAATGATTCTTCTGGATAAAATGCACAGTTGTAGCTCTTTAGAAAAACAGGAAAGGGTAAATGTTGTACAGCTAGCATCACCTAGTGAAAATAGCTTAGTTACTGAAAAAAGCAACCTTCCAGAATATACAACTGAGATTGTTGGAAAAAGCAAAGAAAATCTGTTGAATCATGAGATAGTACTTAAGGATTTATTGCTGCCTATCATTAAAGACACTGAATCTGGAAAAACTTTTGGCCCTGCAAGTGTTTCACATAGTAATAATATCAGTTCAACTTCTGAATTAGGTAATGATCTAGCAAACACAAAGGTTAAGTTGATTCAAGGGTCAGAATTGCCAGAATTGACTGATTCTGTGAAAGGTAAAGATGAATATTTTAAGAATATGACACCAAAAGTTGACTCATCTCTTGATCACATCATTTGTACTGAGCCTGATTTAATAGGAAAACCTGCTGAGGAAAGCCATTTGTCATCGATAGCCTCTGTAGCTGACAAAGATCCTCAAGGAAATGGAAGCAATCTCATTAAAGGGAGAGATGGCAAAAGTGATATTCTAATAGAAGATGAAACATCAATTCAGAAAATGTACTTGGGTGAAGGAGAAGTGCTTGTAGAAGGTCTAATAGAAGAAGAAAATAGGCATTTCAAGCTTTTGCCTGGTAAAAATACAAGGGATAGTTTCAAGTTAATTAATAGTCAGTTTCCATTTCCACAAATTACAAACAATGAAGAACTTAATCAGAAAGGAAGCCTTAAAAAAGCAACTGTAACTCTTAAAGATGAACCAAATAATCTACAAATAATAGTTAGTAAAAGTCCTGTTCAGTTTGAGAATCTTGAAGAAATTTTTGACACATCAGTTTCCAAAGAGATTAGTGATGACATTACTTCAGACATTACATTGTGGGAAGTGAATACACATTTTGAGAAGGAGTCATTCACTGATGGACCTGAGAAAGAGCTTGATCTGTTTACTTATTTAAAACCTTGTGCTAAAAATGTAAAAGCAAAAGATGTAGCCAAACCAAATGAAGATGTCCCAAGCCATGTTGTAATAACTGCCCCTCCCATGAAAGAACATTTACAATTAGGAGTTAATAATACAAAAGAGAAGTCCACTAGTACCCAAAAAGACTCACCTCTTAATGAGATGATCCGAAGTAATAATCTTTGTAGTAAAGAAAGCATCTCAGGAGGAGGAACAGAAATTTCTCAGTTCACACCAGAAAGTATTGAAGCGACACTTTCAATATTATCTCGTAAACATGTAGAAGATGTTGGAAAAAATGATTTTCTGCAGTCGGAGCGGTGTGCAAATGGATTAGGAAATGATAACTCCAGTAACACTTTAAATACTGATTATTCATTCTTAGAAATTAATAATAAGAAAGAAAGAATTGAGCAACAGCTACCAAAAGAACAAGCCTTGTCTCCAAGATCCCAAGAAAAGGAGGTTCAGATTCCTGAATTGTCTCAGGTATTTGTGGAGGATGTAAAGGATATCTTAAAAAGCAGGTTGAAAGAAGGTCATGTGAACCCTCAAGAGGTTGAAGAACCTTCAGCCTGTGCAGACACTAAAATTTTAATTCAAAATTTAATTAAAAGGATTACCACATCACAGTTGGTAAATGAAGCATCTACTGTGCCCAGCGACTCTCAAATGAGTGACTCTTCTGGAGTTTCCCCCATGAATAACTCATCAGAACTAAAGGCAGAAAGTAGAGATGATCCTTTCTGCATTGGAAATCTTAAGTCTGAGCTTCTCCTTAATATATTGAAGCAAGATCAACATAGCCAAAAAATTACAGGAGTATTTGAATTGATGAGAGAATTAACTCATATGGAGTATGACCTAGAGAAAAGAGGCATTACATCTAAAGTACTTCCACTGCAACTTGAAAATATTTTCTACAAACTGCTTGCTGATGGATATTCAGAAAAAATAGAACATGTTGGAGACTTTAATCAAAAAGCATGTTCTACATCTGAGATGATGGAAGAAAAGCCACACATTCTTGGTGATATTAAAAGCAAAGAAGGAAACCACTATTCTCCTAATTTAGAAACTGTAAAAGAAATTGGACTAGAAAGCTCTACTGTGTGTGCATCAACATTGCCAAGAGATGAGAAGCTCAAGGATCTGTGTAATGATTTCCCAAGCCATTTGGAATGTACTTCAGGGTCGAAAGAACTGGCTTCTGGAGATAGCTCAACCGAACAAGTAAGTTGACCTATACATTTTATACAGAAATAGCTGCATGAACCATATGAGAATAATCCCATATATTTGCTTTAAACATCTGCATAAAGGTTATTGAATTAAAATGTCCAACTTTGTTTTTAGTTTTCCAGTGAATTACAGCAGTGTTTACAGCACACTGAAAAAATGCATGAGTATTTGACATTGCTTCAAGATATGAAACCCCCCTTAGACAACCAGGAATCTCTGGATAACAACTTGGAAGCTTTGAAGAATCAACTTAGACAGTTGGAGGTAAGAATTGTCTACTGCCTCTTTATGGATGGTAGTCAGCTGATGTATGACTGGGAAAAAGAAGCAGAACACTTCTATGTTTCATGTTTATATTTGTGTTTTTCACTGAATAGTAAATAGGTCCGGGATATATTTCTTTGCAGACATTTGAATTGGGATTCGCTCCAATTGCTGTTATTTTAAGAAAAGATATGAAGTTGGCAGAAGAGTTTTTAAAGTCTCTTCCCAGTGACTTTCCCAGAGGCCATCTTGAAGAATTGAGTATTAGCCACCAGAGTTTGAAGACCGCCTTCTCTTCCCTCAGCAACGTGTCTTCAGAAAGAATGAAACAGATCATGCTTGCGATTGACTCTGAAATGGTAGGCATAAAATGTCAAAATTTTGATTTATGAAGAAAATTTTATTATTTGAAGTTTTAGTCATAAGATGGAGTATTTTAGTTTTAGAGTGTTAAACTCTTAAACCAGAGTCATTATTTGTAAGAATTTGACATTTTGGGGAAAGACAACTGAATGCACAATTTTTTTTTTCTAGTCTAAACTAGCAGTTTCCCATGAAGAATTTCTGCATAAACTTAAGTCATTCTCAGATTGGATATCAGAGAAGAGCAAATCTGTGAAGGGTATTGAGATTGTGAATGTTCAAGATTCTGAGTATGTAAAGAAACATTTGGAGTTTCTCAAGGCAAGTATCGAAACGGATGACAAAATATATTTCAAAAACTATGACTTTAATATATAATAAGTGTTTAGAAAATATGACTTTGCTAAGGCTATAAAGGATTATTTCCTTTCTTTGTCTCTGGAGATGTCTTTATTTATAGTTGACACAACTATAAAATAATCACAACTTTAAGGGTACCATTCTGATGCTATCCCAAATGCCTTATCATACTCTTACACCACTGACATGTTGAGATTTTTATTTGTATATTTATTTATGTGTTAGTCACATAAATATATAATAGTATGAATTCGCCATATAAAAATCATCATATAATACATAATAATATATGTAGTACAGTCATGCGTCACTTAATGATGGAGATACATTCTGAGAAATACATTGTTAGGTGATTTTGTGTTTTGCAAACAACAAAGAGTGTACTTACACAGACCTAGATGGCATCCTTTACTACACACCTAGGCTGTGTGATATACCTGTTGCTCCTAGGCTACAGACCTCTACAGCATGTTACCGTACTGACTACTGTAGGCAGTTGTGACGCAGTGGTATTTGTGTATCTAAACACAGAAAACTACAGGAAAAATAAGGCATTGTAATCTTATGGGACCACCATTTTATATGTGACCTGTCGTATGTGGCTCATGACTGTGTTTATATGTTGTCACTTTTGGCATCCTTTTTTTTTTTTTCCCCCAAGTTCTTAATTTCAACAGCATTCCTCATGAACAATGATTAGGCTCCTGGCCTGAGAGTCAGAGAACTGAAATTCTGGCATATTTCATTCATATTTCAAATCCCCCAAAGTATTTATATCTTACCACAATTACATGGATGTTGTAAATGTTAGCAAGTCATATTTTAAGGTAGATGTTTCTCTTCAGTGTGCTAAATATACCTAAGTTAGGTCTTTGCCTTTTGTCAGAGTTATATTTTAAGTGCAATGTGACAGGTAAAGATAAAACATTTTTAGAGGGATTATTTATCTTTTTATATAATACTAACTACCATGGTATTTAAATAATTAATTAATCATTTATTACTAGATGATAAATAGATTTTTGATGAATAGCAAAAAAATTCATAAAACTTGCATTCCCTGATGTGAGAAATGTATTTATAAAACATAAATATTATTGTTAATATAAATTTTATCATGGCTTAACTTTCTACTGATAACTTGTACTACTTTTTTAACAGAAAGTATTAAAAGACCTTGGACATACCAAAATGCAGCTGGAGACTACTGCCTTCGATGTGCAGTTCTTCATTTCTGAATATGCACAGGATCTGTCTCCCAACCAAAGCAAACAACTGCTGAGGCTCTTAAATACAACTCAGAAGTGTTTTCTTGATGTACAGGAGTCGGTAACTACCCAGGTGGAACGTTTAGAGACTCAGTTACATCTAGAACAAGATCTTGAAGATCAGAAGGTTTGCCTTTCTTCGTGGAGTTGGCATTCTTTGTTTTTAGTGTGAAACCATAATGTAGGTACCCAAGGAGTATAGTGTGACAGGAAAGATTTTCTGGAAAGGCATGAATGGATAAGATACAGTGTACATACAAATCCTACAGTGTATAACAATATTGTTTTCACTAATGATGCTATAATTTAGTTGATTTGAATTTTTGTGACTCCCAAAAATACTTAACTTCAAGTGAGAGTCTTGATTGCCTCCCACCCCAAGACTAGGAAATTTGAATGCACTTAGAAATTTTACACATTGAGGAACATATGACTAAAGAAGGTTAAGAGTTTCATTTTCCTCTGGGAACCAATACAGCACAGCAATTCAGAACATGGGCTCTGGAGCTAGATTGCCTGATTTCACATCCCAGCTGCACTACTCATTCATTCTGTGAACTACGGCAAGTCACTTAACCTCAGTTTAATCTTTGGTAGATTGGAAATAACAATAGCGCTTACCTGCTAGTGTTGTGAGCATTGATAAAAAGAATGTATGTAAAACACTTAGTACCTTGCCTAGCATGTGTTAGGGTCTTAGTAAACATGATCTATGGCCATAAGGTGAATAATTAGTGTATATATATATATAGTAGGAAAATGAAAGGTGCAAGTAATTAGTATTGACTTCTTAATCTTTTAGAAGATTTAATGAATTATATGAGTGCTATATCTAATAGCAATAACGAGCAAAGAGGTGAGAATGCACTTAGACATAGTGATTAAGTAAAAATATTGCATGCAATGTTCCTTTTATTATTTCTTGAAGCACCAGACATTGTCTCTAGCATGATAACCTATATACACATATCAAATATGTTAACCTACACATCACAACTAACTTCTCTTTTGATGTCCTTTTGCAGAATTAATTCTATGTGTCGCAGGTTTCAACAGCTTAAGAAAATGGGATGTTTCTTCCTGTTGGTCAGAAGTTCCATCTCTTACAAATATGCATGGCCAGTATTCTCTTGAGCAGTTTCATCTAAACATGTTCACTTTCTTTGTATATGGGATATGCTCATATTTTCTGTCTCACCTTGCTCAGTTTGTACCCTACTGCTATCATGTTTACAGCATACTTATAAAAGCTTATTAGACAAAACTTGGAAAATGTGTTCTAATAAGAAGCTATCACAATAGCGATTTTGTGACCATCATACATTTAAGATGTTTTGGGTTTTCTTCACTTTAGATTGTAGCAGAGCGTCAGCAGGAGTATAAAGAGAAACTCCAAGGGATATGTGATCTTCTTACCCAAACTGAAAACCGCCTAATTGGTCACCAAGAAGCCTTCATGATTGGAGATGGCACAGTTGAGTTAAAGAAATATCAGTCCAAGCAAGAGGTAGAATTTGGTTTTCTGTCAGCAGATCTATGTTGATGTTATGTTCGATTACTATCATTTGGAAGTCAGTGAAGATTATTGAAAATACCAGTAATTTTAGCTTTTTAGAAGCAAGGCATACCCAAGACGCCCTGGGCTTGAGCTTTAAACTTTATACTAAAAGTTAGATTTCCAACTTCAAGCAAGCTAGGTAATTTTTTTGACTTTTTTTGGTAAGAGACATTGAGTGGAGGAAATATTAAAGGGGATTTGATAATGAAAATACCTTGTGTGATGAATTAGAATTTGGATTCATTTAAGGCCAACCTACTTATGACTTGCAAATCAGAGGAAATAGCCATCAGTTTGGGTTCTTTCTCTTTCTTAGCTCCTTCTTACTCCTTTCTTGCAATTTGTTCCTTTTTATTGAAGGAAAGCGCAAAAATAACAACAACAGATAAAGATATCTTTATTTTGGTGTCAGGAGAGAGAACATTTTCATTGTAAGTAGATAGCTCCTGGTTCAGATTCCAGACTCTACATTGTTAGCTTTTATAACAGTCTGTCACAGCCTCAGTTTCTTCATAGGTCACACTTTGTTACATTATTATAAAAGTTAAGTAAATATTGTGTGTTAAGTCACTAGCACAGTTAAGGTCACATAGTCATGGCTCAATAGGATTTCTTTCAATTCAAATACTTCTAAGACAAATTTGAAGAAGATTAAAAGTATGGAAAAAATAATATTAAAACTCAAACAGTATAATATAGAGAATGAAAATGCATGATAAAGGAGGAAAAGAAGAGGAAAAACTACATGGAAAAATCTAGACATAGGAAAGCTATAACTACTGAGGAGAGATCTTAATCTTGAGGTACCTAGCAGCCAGGCAAAGAAGCAAACATTACATATTACAGATTCTGGTGTTTAGAAAAGGAAAGTATCTTAGTTCACTAGGAAAATTAGTTCATTTTTATCCTGAGCGATAAACACATTAAAAAATAAAAGTTTAGAAACAATAAATATTAGCATATATTTACAAGCCTTTGTACATGTGCTCATATAATATAAAAAAATTTGGTGTGTGCAAATTTGTATAGATCATATACTGAATACTTATGTGTTTTCAGTGTTTCACTGACTGCATTCTTTCATTAAACATGAAAATTCATGCTTTTCTTTAATATTGTTTGAGTTTCAAATTATATTAAGTATTGTGATTGAAATAAATCAACTCAAAATAACCTACTGAATATGTTTATTCAAGCTACATATACTAGACTCTCTCTCTCTACTCAGCCTGTCTTTTAGAATTACAACTCTGGAAGAAGTAAATAGGTAATAATTTAATAAAATATGTTTTTTCCTTTTGTGTTAAAAGGAATTACAGAAAGATATGCAAGGAAGTGCACAGGCATTGGCTGAAGTAGTGAAAAACACAGAGAACTTCTTAAAAGAGAATGGTGAAAAGCTGTCACGGGAAGATAAGGCTTTGATTGAACAGAAGCTTAATGAAGCCAAGATAAAGTGTGAACAGCTTAATTTAAAAGCAGAACAGTCTAAAAAGGAGCTGGATAAAGTTGTGACAACAGCAATCAAGGAAGAAACTGAAAAGGTCCTTATTCAAATATGTAATGCACTATTGCTATGTCAAAAAGCTTAACAGCTACTTGATTTATTATTAAGTAGTATCCAGTGGTAGTAAATAAGGATTATCACTAAGGATTATTATGGGATTCTGGGTTTCCAGGTACATGATTGACCGAGTACTACAAGAGGTTTGAAGAGTTGGCTTTGCTTAACTTTTTCTTAATATTTAAGTGAGGTTGTGAAACTTTCTTCTTGTGAAATGTGTGATCACTCATCAATTATAGTTAAAATTTTGGAATGTATTTTTAAGAACAGGGGAAACTTCAGAGTAACTGCCTGTTGCTCTGAGGTTTAATTTCAGTTGTTAAGTTTTCAATGTGTGTCAGTTTTTAGTACCCTCATTCTAATTTAAAATGTTCTAAGTATTTACTTTTGGAATGTCTTAAAACTATGCCTTGGCCCACGTTCTGAATTCCTCCTGTGAACTTTCCCTTCCCAGGTTGCAGCGGTGAAGCAGCTGGAAGAGAGCAAAACCAAAATAGAAAACCTTTTGGACTGGTTGTCAAACGTTGACAGAGACTCAGAAAGGGCAGGGACAAAACACAAACAGGTAATCGAACAGAACGGGACCCATTTTCGAGAAGGTGATGGCAAGTCAGCAATTGGAGAAGAGGATGAAGTTAATGGTAACCTGTTGGAGACTGATGTTGATGGGCAAGTTGGAACCACTCAGGAGAATCTGAATCAGCAATATCAGAAAGTTAAGGTGTGTTGTTATAAACATATGATATCGTTCAATTCTGTTTCCAGGTTGGTAAAGAGAGAAATAACCTAGCACATGAGTTCTTTTCAAACCTTACTGCAAAAGAGATTTTTTTCTGTGTTCATCATGTCAGATATAAATAATTATGAGAGTTCTAAGCAAGTCAAAAAATAATGAGAAATAAATTGTAGAGTTGGCATTCTCCATGTAAGTAAAGTAGAATTATTATAAAGATTTAATAATAGTTAACATTTATAGAACAATTAAAGTGGGCACTCCTCTAAGTTCTTTCCATTTTAACTCATTTTGTCTTCCCAGTTACTCTTTGGGGTTTTTATTTTCATCTTACAGATGAGGAAACTGTAACTGACAGTATTAAAGTAGCTTTCTCAAGTTACATATCTAGAAAGGGCTGGAATTTGGATTTAAAACTAGGCCATATGTTCACTCTGCTAAATCTGAATCTGTGTTCTAAGAGAACATTATTATTATTATTATTTGAGACAAGGTCTCACCCTGTCGCCCAGGTTAGAGTGCAGTGAAATAAGCGTGGCTCACTGCAGCCTCAAACTCCCTGGCCCAATTGATCCTCCCACCTCAGCCTCCTGAGTAGCTGGGACTACAGGTCTGTGCTGCCATGCCTGGCTAATTTTTGTATTTTTTGTAGTGATGAGGTCTCTCTGTGTTGCCCAGGCTGCTCTCGAAGTCCTGGGCTCAAGCATTCCGCCCACATCCTCCCAAAGTGGTGAGATTACAGGCATGAGCCACTGTGTCCAGCCTAAGTTGAGCTCACTTAAGTTCTTTCTGAGCTCAGCTCATCTATTCAGTTAAGGCTATTGTGGAGAAGAGATATAAAAGCCCTTCTACCAATTTACTCCATGACATAAATTAAAGCTAACATTAATGCTACTATAGGAGCAAAGGCGACTTCTGTAGAACCACTTTTAAAGTGTCAGTCATTTTATTTCAATATTTGGCTTTTGACGGATGGTTTCTGGACCTCAGAAACTTTTGCAGGTCTATTTATTTTCTTCCTACTCTTCATATTTGGAATCTTTGGAATAGGATACTCCCTGTGAGGTTCTTATAGAAAATACAAATTAAACCAGAAGAAGAATGGGAGTATTTACTGCTCACAGTTTTAACGGGCTATTATAGGACCTTATTATGAAAAATAAAGTCTCTTAAAATGAAAAATCTAGTGAATTCCTAAAGGAACATTATGAGTCAGTTACAAAGAAGTCAGGAAAGGTTAGTAAGTTGACCAAAGTAGTGAGAAGTACTGGTGGGTAGACTTAAACATACAGATATCACACAGGAAAGCCCTTGGTTTTAGGCACAGTGTGGCATTTCCCATCTGATCATTTTACCTCAAAGAATATGGGAATCTGTGCTTTAGAAAATCCTAATCTGGGCCAGGCGTGGTGGCTCATGCCTGTAATCCCAGCACTTTGGGAGGCTGAGGTGGGTGGATCACAAGGTCAGGAGATCGAGACCATCCTGGCCAACATGGTGAAGCCCTGTCTCTACTAAAAATACAATAATTAGCTGGGTGTGGTGGTGCGAGCCTGTAATCCCAGCTACTCGGGAGGCTGAGGCAGGAGAATCGCTGGAACCCAGGAAGCGGAGGTTGCAATGAGCCAAGATCGTGCCACTGCACTCTGGCCTGGTGACAGAGCGAGACTCCGTCTCAAAATAAATAAATAAGCAAATAAATAAATAAATAAATGAAAGAAAGTCCTAATCTGGCAGCATGGAGAGAGGGCCAAAGCACCTGAGCCAGGAACTTCTAGCTTTCAGTAGTTGTCCCATATGTCCTGGGCCAAGCCATTCTCTTCCTTCGGCCTAAGAGTCCTCATCTGTAAGAGGAAGGGGATGGATCTGATCATTTATGTGGTGTTGCATATGTCTGTCCATCCTATTTTGTGCAAAGCCCTTCTTGGGGGGGGTAGCATATCAATGTATTTCAAATACAAAAACACAAGTCTGTGGGAAAGAAGTTAGTTAAAAATATTTACTATGTGCCCACTAGGTGGCGGGCACTGTTACAGACAGTGAGGATACTAGTGTTAATGAGCCGGTTCTGAGCTGACTAATTGGGATCAGACTTACAAGTGAACGGCTGCCCCATAGCAGTGCTTCTAAGGAAGTCCTTTTCACAGCATGGAGTTATTCTCACTCAGCTCCTGTGTGCCAGCACTGTTCTAAGTACTTGGGACTCCACAGTGAGCAAAATAAATTCCCTGCGCCCCCCTTGCACACTAGTTAGTGAGAATGTTACAGCAGATAATAACTAAGTTATATGGTAGGTTAAAAGGCAGTGAGTACTAAGGGAGAAAAGGAGTTAGGTAAGGGTGGTTGAGTGTGGGGTGGGGGACCAGTTTTCAGCATTTAAACAGGACTCAATGGAGATGGGTACAATTAGCCAAGCAGATACCTGATGAAAGAGCTGTAACTAGACAACAACAGGAGAAAAAGCTCCTAAAGTGTTTACCAGGGTGGGGATGGAGGTAAGGGTGGGAGCAGCAAAGAGTCTGGAGGTAATAAAAGGGGCTCTGAGGTAATGGGAGCGGGTCATTTGGCTCTATGTACGCCATTATAAGAAATGTGGGAAATTGCCCAGAAGGAGTAGTATCTTTTTTGCCACACTTGTATGGCAAGTTGGGGTGAACGGAAGAAGATGCTTATGGCTGGAGGGAAAGGGACTTCACCTGCCTGATGCCTCCCTGCTTTCCTGAAGACTGAGGGTATCAGTAGCTCTGCATACCTGTGACTTGCCTGCAGCACACCTGCCTGGGAGCCCTGCCTTCCTGCCTTCAGAGTGGATTTGAATTTCTGGCACTTCTGCAGGAAGTGCTGTACATATGTGATCTCATGTACTCCTTAACAGCAACCTGTGATGTGTAGGAGTTATTGTCTCCATTTTCACATGCAGGAAACTGAGGCCCTGTGAAGCTGAGTAGCTGCAGGATTCTCTTTTATTATATCTGCTTCTCTAATGTCCATTGGGCTTCTCTGAATGTGCAGTGTTCTTGCTTAGTTACTTTGAAACCTTTTTAAAGCTTAAAGTTACAGATTCTTTTTCCCTATTTAAAAGTTTTTCCAGGATCATTTTGTAATAAAAAATATTGTACTTGTTTGTCCAAAAATTAGGTAAAGACATTCTTTTTTGGGTAGTTGTGAGAAAGCAGGGAATAAAATGAGATCAGATTACAGACACTTATTTTCGAATTGGAATAGAAATTGGTTTTTCCAAACTTCTGAAAAATGATGTCTGTCCTATCTGATTAAGTACATAGAGAAGATTGGAAATTTTCTTTAAAATAAGATTAGCATGCTCAAAATGCCTTGTTATTCTGAAATTCACCAATAAAAGGGAGTACGGTATAGCTTGAAAAGGGGAATGAGAAGCAAGTTGTAACCCTGTAGATCATTGACACCTGTCAGTCTTGAGGCGGCAAGGAGCTCCCTGCAGGTGTAACCCCGTTACTGCTTGAAGATTATGATCAATTTGTTTTCACATAGGCCCAACACGAGAAGATCATCTCTCAGCACCAAGCAGTCATCATAGCCACTCAGTCTGCACAAGTGTTGCTTGAGAAACAGGGTCAGTATCTCTCTCCTGAAGAAAAAGAGAAACTGCAAAAGAACATGAAGGAACTGAAAGCGCATTATGAAACTGCACTGGCTGAGTCAGAGAAGAAAATGAAGTTAACTCACTCTCTGCAGGAAGAATTAGAAAAGTTTGATGCTGACTATACCGAGTTTGAGCACTGGCTACAGCAGTCAGAACAAGAACTTGAAAACCTGGAGGCAGGTGCAGATGACGTCAATGGTTTAATGACCAAATTGAAGAGGCAGAAGAGTTTCTCAGAAGACGTTATTTCTCACAAAGGTGACTTGAGATACATCACAATTTCTGGAAACAGAGTGTTGGAAGCTGCCAAATCTTGCAGCAAGAGAGATGGTGGCAAGGTTGATACTTCTGCAACCCACAGAGAAGTGCAGCGCAAGTTGGATCATGCTACTGATCGGTTCAGGTCTCTCTACTCTAAGGTAATGTTATTTTGATTTTGTAAGGGAAAAGTCAATCTGCAATTATAGTTTTCAATTATAGTTTTGGAACAAGAGGCAAGAAACCTAAAATCCAAAACAGGAGGAAAAGGTAGCTTTAGCCTACTTCAATTTTTTTTTTGAGAAGGAGTCTCACTCTGTTGCCCAGGCTGGGGTGCAGTGGCGTGATCTCGGCTCACTGCAACCTCTGCTTCCCAGGTTCAAGCAATTCTCCTGCCTCAGCCTCTCGACTAGCTGGGACTACAGGCATGTACCCCCACGCCTGTCTAATTTTTTTTCAATTTTTAGTAGAGATGGGGTTTCACTGTATTAGCCAGGATGGTCTCGATCTCCTGACCTCATGATCCGCTCACCTCGGCTTCCCAAAGTGCTGGGATTACAGGCGTGAGCCACAGTGCCCAACCTTCTCTCTATCTTATTCACCTGCTTTACTTCTGAACAATGTATTTAAAGATGAGAAACTTAAAATTACTTTAGTTTTGAGAGCATGATTTCCAGAAGTCCCCGCTCTCAAATGCTCTAATGTCAAATGTGACCACAAGATGGCGGTTGTGCGTTGACTCTAAGCAAAAACAGATGCAGCCTCTCAAGCTTGGGAACTGGTTTCATCTCAGATTATCCTCTTCACAAACACTGCAGGTGTTTGTCTTGTATATTTGATCAGTATGTTATTTTAATACTTAATGAATAAAAGACTGTTTTGCTTGTTTTACTTCTGTGGTCAAGTAAAAGGTTTTTTTTGAAAAAAAATCTAAGAAAATATTTACTGGTTTGTAATATAATCTGAACAGACTTGCCAAGTTGCATAAATGATTTAAAGACCATCACTGGCTCTTGGACTTTGCTCCATTCTAATATAGACTCTTTGTCTTCCTTTTGTTAATTAACTTGTGCAACATATAGAAATTTATTGAGCACCTTTAAAACCCTTCCATCAAATCGATATCTATACACATGGTGTATCAAAATCTCCTTCCTCTGTTGATTGATGTCTTTATCTTTTATTCTATGTTAAGCCTCAGCTCTTGTAAATATGTTTTTGAATTGGTATAAATCCGGAACTATCTCTTTATTTTATGGTTACTTTTTGGCTTCTTATAGGGTACCTCTTCATATGAAGGAGAAAATCTTAGCCCTACAGAGTTTTTATTAACTTTGGTGGAAGTCTGGTTTTTTTTCCAAGTTACATATTTTGTAGGTCCTAAGATTATTTGATGCATATGAAAATAGTGGGTTTTAATCTTCTACCCCTTTTCTCTTTTGATTGTTAGTGCAATGTTCTTGGAAATAATCTTAAAGATCTGGTGGATAAATATCAACACTATGAAGATGCTTCATGTGGACTTCTTGCTGGACTCCAGGCCTGTGAGGCCACAGCGAGCAAACACTTATCTGAACCTATTGCGGTGGACCCCAAAAATCTTCAAAGGCAATTAGAAGAGACCAAGGTAAAAAACGAGAGAAAGATCCACATTTCCAGTAGTCTTACTGAAAGACTTCCAATTTCTCACACTTTTGTGATAGTTTCAGCTAAGAGAGGGGAACAAATGATGTGAAAAGTATACTTCTGCCTCCAGAGGTAGTTATGACTCTATTTCTCCGCAGTACCTTCTTTTTTTTTCCGAAAATTTTTTTTTTTTTGAGATGGAGTCTCACTCCATCACGTAGGCTGGAGTGCAGTAGCGTGATCTCGGCTCACTGCAACTGCCGCTTCGTGGGTTCAAGTGATTCTCCTGCCTCAGCCTCCCAAGTAGCTGGGACTACAGGCGCCCACCACCAGCTGGGACTACAGGCGCTAATTTTTGTATTTTTAGTAGAGACGGGGTTTCGCCATGTTGGCCGGGCTGGTCTTGAACTCCTGACCTCAGGTGATCCACCTGCCTCAGCCTCCCAAAGTGCTGGGATTACAGGTGTGAGCCACCACGCCCAGCCTTCCTGATGTTTTCTTAACAGGTTTGACATTGCTGTTATGGCTTGTGACCTGCCCCTCCATCCCCAAACAAAACTCAGTATTTTCTTGGCCACTTATTTATCTTTATACTTACTTATCTTGTTCACTGTTTTTTCCTCCATTAGAATTAAGCTCCACAAGAACAGGTGTTTTTGTCTGCTTTATTCATTGCTGTATTCACAGCACCTAGAATATTACCGGGCCCAAAGTTGGTACTCAATAAATATTTGTTAAGGAATGGACAGTTGGAAGGGAAGAAGGGATGCTACCATCATATTCAGCGGTTCTAAGAACCAGGATTAGGGTTCTTACTGAATATCTTCATGATTCGTAGAGATACAAACTTGAATAATTACTCAGTACAGTTCTCAAAAAGTCCACCTGCTGTTTCAGAAATACAGGCTCGATGTCAAAACTGCATAACAGTGGGATTCTCAGTCATACAGTGGTGGAGAGTTTTTAATCTATTTTTATAATGTAAAACTTATTTTAAAATTCTAAAGTAAAGGATGAGAACTAATGTGAGCAATAATTTTGAGTTTAAAAGTTTCATTTCATAAATCTATTATATGATTCCATTTCACAGGTTAACAATAGTAGGTTATTACTGCTATAGCTAGAAAATAAACACAGGATTGCCAGTTAGACAACTGTCTTTCAGAAGTTAATTGCATATCATTTACAGAGTCAAAAAATTGTGCTGTTAACATGGGAAACAGGTACCCTGATGGGCAAGCTTAAAGTTAGGTATTGCCTGAGATTGACAACTCTGGAAAGCTAAGTCATACCTGGGTGAAATGTGGCAGGTTAATGTCAGGCAGAGAGAAGGCCTGTGAAGGGGTGGGAAGCATAGGATGAGAGCAGGGAAGGAGGTCAAGCTGGGAGTTCAAGAGGGTGGAGGGCACTGCTTCTTTCCTGGGCTGAAGAGTTTATCCAGCCCTTCACTGGACACTAGGGAGATGTTGTGGGCCAGATCAGCATCCCCAGATCCATGCAGCCTCCTCAGGGTTGCTTCCTTTTTTCCAATGTGCATTTTCATTCCTGTTTTTTTTTCCTTTCTCCTTTCCATAGGTATAAGAACAAACCTGTCTTAATTAAGTTTTTCGTTCCCCATGTATTGTATATTCAAGGACAAGATATGTGGTGGGGGTAGAGGAGATACTGTGACATTAAGGTCATTATTTTAGTAGGAAATACGTATCATTTAAAATAATTATTGATTGCATGTATTACATTTAATTAGGAAGTTATTTTAAGTATAGAATATGCATAAAATAGAAATAACACATTTTAAGTTAGATCTATATTAGTAAACAGATTATATTCTATATAAAAGTAATTTTTATATAACTAGAGCAGAAAAAGAATAAAACCCAAAGAATGTGATGGTTTTTTAATTAAACAGATACATGGATAAATTTTAAAACGGAAAAACCTATTTAGTAATTGCTGCAGAAGACTCTTATAGTCCTAAGACAGTTAAAAAAATATGAAAAAGAAAGAGATCTCAAAGGAGAATGAATTCTAATTAAGTTATAGCATAATTTTAAAAATTAAATGTACAATTAAAGTTGTTGCTGATAATGCACATATTTTTCTCTCAGAAGATTTCAGAATGTATCAAGGATAAATTTTTATGAAGATTAGGTGGCCTCCATTTCTTTGATGTTTATTAACATTTTACAACTACTTTTAACAGTAATATAAACCCATGAGACTACTACAAAAAATCAATCTTTCTACATGTAACATACTATCTTCTACTTATATTCTGATGAATCATAAATGTAATTTTTGGGGCACCCAATTTGTTCCTTTCATTTGAAATATTTTTGGCCAATAGCATGTTGTTATTAGCATTATTATTCAAAGAACTGTTAACTGTGTTGTCAACAGTCTGATACCACTAGGCCATAATAACACTCCTCAAGATCCCCTTCCAGGGAAATTAGTGGATAAAACAAGATTTTAGCCCCATAAGAGGTACAGAAAACAGGATTTTGGGACCAGTCTCAAGGCCTGCGTGTGGAACCAGCAATGGGGATTGCATTGACTGACAATGTCAGCCTTCCAGACTTGCACTGATCTCTGGGGTGGTGTTAAGTCAGGAAACTTTTATGAATTGTACAAATGCTTGAAAGTGTATAGACTTCGCTGTCTTCTGGTCCCAACAGGTATTCTCTTGTCACAGATCCTTCTTTCATGTCTTAATTTCCTTGAAATCCCTTCAAAACAATAGAAGGTACCCATTTGAATACCGTAATTAACAGTTTTTTTTCCAAAATAGCACTATAAACAACTGTTATTGTTAAATTAGGACCTTGATACTTGCTAGGAATTAAAAATGATTAATTAATCTCTTGAATGTAACTGTCAAGAGTAAAGGCATGTGATGTTTTGAGAAGAAGAGGTGAAGAAGACATGCTTCTTTTATAATGCACTTCTAAGTTTTAAGCTGGTAGTCAGGGCCATCTTTGGTATTGGATATTCTAATAGAACCATGATCACTTTTAGATGTATTTATTCATTCAGTAAAGGTTTGTATGCTGAGTTTCATGAAGGCACAAAGATGTTAAAACCCTATCTCTGCCCTTGGTGAACTCACATTCTAAAAAAAATTTTCGGAGGGTACCCTTCACTTACTTCATCTCCTAAATAACCATGTTATATGAATAAGCCATCCCTGTGGTCTAGATTCAGTGTGGTCACAGGTAAAAAGTTCACGTGTTGAAGGATTTTTTTTTAACACTTTCCATAATTAAACTGCTAGGAGAATTTTTCAAACAGATCCACTCTGATGAGGATTCTTTGGCATCTTGAAACAACTGTAGGTTCTGGTATTCTAGATCCTATGTTGGTCATGGTTTGGTGGGCCTTTTGACATATGCACGGACTGCCTGTATGTCATCTCGGTTTCTTGGATTATGAAGATTAGTTGAGGAAATTTTTGCCATTAGCTTTAGGCATTTAAATAATGATAATAAATAATGCTGAAATAGAAGAAAACCTTTTTAGTTAGGTCTTACATCTGATATGTTCATTTATTTACTTAGTTGCTCATTTATTCCAGAAAAAAATTTTTGGAGCCTGCTATGTGTCAAGCACTGATCTAGGCACTAGTAATAGAAAGCCGAAAGGGATGACTTCCTAGTTCTCAAGAAGGCTATAGTTTGATAGAAGACACAGATAAATCCAATAATAGTCACAGGGTATTTATGGGATTTCCTGTAAGGAGTACTTACTAAAGCTAGGAGTGAAGAGAGACTTAGGGAAGGTTTTCCAGCTGAGTATTAAAAGGTGAAGAAGAGCCAAGTTCAGGATGACAGGGGTAGGTTGCATGAAAAAGTTGGTATGTAGAGTTTCTAAGACATTGGGTCCAGCATGAATAAATAGCTAAGAAATAGCTGTGTTGGACATTTCTGGAACAGAAAGTTGAGATTGATGGTAGAATTAGGGAATAGATTTCATTGGACCTTTTATAGCATGCTCAAGTCTTAGCCTTTTTGTCAAGGGAGACTACTAAGAGATTTTAACAGGGAGTTATATTTGGCTGTTCTTGTGTTGCTATAAAGAAATACTTGAGACTGGGTAATTTATAAAGAAAAGAAGTTTAGTTGGCTCACGATTCTACAGGCTGTACAAGCATGGCACTGACATCGCTCAGCTTCTGGGGAGGCCTCAGGGAACTTTTACTCATGGTGCAAGGCAAAGCAGGAGCAGGCATGTGACATGGCAAAAGCAGAAGCAAGTGAGAGAGAGAGAGAGAGAGGGAGAGAGGTGGGGCGGTGGGGAAGTGCTACATACTTTTAAGTGACCAGATCTTGCTAGAATTCACTCACTGTCGAGGACAGCACCAAGACGATGATGGTAAACCATTCATGAGAAATCATCTCCCACCAGGTTCTACCTTGAACATTGCGGATTGCATTTCAGTGTGAGATTTGGGCAGGGACAAATATCCAAACTATATCAGGGGTGATATGTGGTCAGATATATATTTTAGATAGAACACATTAGGAGCTATATTAGAGAAGTGATTGGAGGCAGGATCTAACACAGTTAGGATTCTTTTTTCAACAATCCAAGAGAGAGATTATCCTGGAATGATCCAGAAATATGGAGCAAAAGTTGACTTTTAAAAAATATTAAGCAGGTAAAATTGTTGATTGATTTGTACGTGTGGAAAAAAAAGCTTTAAATGGTTGATTTGCATGTGGAAAATAAGCCTTAGGATGGAATCTAGGAGGAACTTCAGGTTGACTATTTGGGTAGTTAGATATACCCCAGGAGAAAGTATAGGTACAGAGAATGAGATGATGAGTTCAGATTCAGCTTTTTTGAGTTGGAGGTGACTGCATACATCCAGATGGAAATACTCAAGAGGCAGTTGGAAAGCTAGGCCCATGGCCAAGGATGAGTTCACATCTACAACTGGACATTGGGGGCTTTGAAATCCAAATGCAGGAGTAGAAGAGGAGCGTGAGTCGCTTAAGATAAATTAAAGCTGGGAATAGGCCTATGTGGCCAGGCAGCCCACTTTTGCAGAAATCTGTAAGAGCTGTTAGAAATGCAGGGTCAAACTTCTGGAAGACGTATCTATGGCTCCTGCTTCCACCTTTTTTTTTCCTCCTTCCCATTGTTGAGCCACATCTGTTCACTCAGAGATACACAGGGACCGCTACTCATTAAATTCAAGGACTCATTAGTCTTTCAGTTTACATTATCCTTTCCGAAGCAATTGACACTGTTAACTTTTCCACTTCTCTCTTCCTTTAATCTTTGGGGACAGAGTTATTCTGGGCCCGTTTCCACCCCATCAATTACATGTGTTCTTTTTTTTTTCTCCCCATCACTTATATATAAATATTCTCCATGATTCTTTAGAATCTCCTTCTCTGGCATTCCTGTGCTTTCTTGTTTAGGAGTCACATCATGTATCTTGACTTCCAATTCTCTATGTCTGTTTCCAGTTTGGGTTCCAAGTCTCTTCCATTTCCAGTTTTGCTGTTTCCTTCTGGAGGAGGGTCCCAAAAGCACTTTGAAATCATGAATTCCAAAACAGGCATTCCTTTACTCTTAGCTTGCTCTCACTTTTTTTTTTTTTTCTTTAATATATTCCACTAATTGGCTGGGAGCATTAGCTCATTCCTGTAATCCCAGCACTTTGGACAGCTGAGGCGGGAGGATTGCTTGAGCCCAGGAGTTTGAGACCAGCCTGTGCAATGTGGCAAAACCCTGGCTCTACAAAAAATACAAAAAAATTAGCTGGGCATGTTGGCGTGCACCTGTGGTTCTAGCTAATTGGGAGGCTCAGGTGGGAGGATCACCTGAGCTTGGGAGGTCGAGGCTTCAGTGAGCCGAGATTGTACCAGTGCACTCCAGCCTGGGCAACAGAGTGAGACGCTGTCCCCCCAACCAAAAAAAAAAAAAAAAAGAAAGAAAGAAAGAAAAAGTAAATTCCGCTAATTACCTAGGCTCAAAATCTTTGGACACTTCTACTCTTGTCTCCTTTTGTCCTGTGTTCCTGCCCTCTCCAGCAGTGCTGTCTACTAGAACATTCTGTGATGATGAAATTTTTTATTTTTTTAAATTTTTATTTATTTATTTATTTTAAGAAAGTAGGAATATCACTCTGTCACCGAGTCTGGAATTAACAGTAGCATGATCATAGCCCACTGCAGCCTCAAATTCCTGGGCTCATGCAGTCTTCCTGACTCAGCTCCTGAGTAATTGAGACTACAGGCACAGACTACCATGCCCAGCTAATTTTTTAATTTTTTTTTTGTAAAGACAAGGTCTCACTTTATTACCCAGGCTGGTCTTGAACTCCTGGCCTCAAGTGATCCTCCCAAGTTGGCCTCCCAAAAAGCATTGGGATTACAAGTGAGCCACTGCACCAGCTGGAAATACTTTATTTATATTTTGCTCTGTTCAGTTGGTAGCCACTAGCCACAGTGACTACTTAGCACTTGAAATGTGGCTACTGTAACCAAGGAATGGAATTTTTAGTTGTTTAAAATTTCAATTAGTTTAAACTTTAAAAGCTACATGTAGTTGGTAGCTACCATAGTGGCAGCACAGCTTTACATGGTGTTACCAAGTGCTTTGGACTCTTCCCAACTCTGTAACTAATTCCACCTTCTCAGTCCAAACAGACCAAACGGTGGAATTGTCTTCAGCCCTCGGCCTTCAGTGGTCCTCACTGCTTTGTTGCTGCTGAAGTTGTCCCCAGCTGGTATCTCTGCTTTATTTCGTTTCCATTGGACTTTTCCCACGCAGTGCTACAAATTTAGCCTTCCTATAGGACAGCCCTGAGCATCTCAACCCCTTACCCAAAAGCCCTGCATAACTCCCCATTGCTATGGGATAAAATGTAAACTCCTTAGCCTGATGTTTGAAGCCTTTCCAGGCCTATTTCTATTTACTCACCCATAAGCATTGTCAAACTGGATGGGACTCTCCCCTTCTCCTGTGATTCTTCTGTCCTCATCTTTGTGTCTTCTGTTTGTTCTGCAGGGAGTTGTTCTCCCAAATCCATACTTTCTTAAGGAGCCATCTCAGTGTCACGACCATTGAGGTGGCCCTCATTTCCCTCCCATTTTTTTCCTGTTAACTTCCAGCAGCATTTTTTCAGACTCACCTGTGGTACTTACCACTTCCTGCCTCAAACCATAAAATCCATGAAAGTAAGCTTCGTGTCTGTTTTTATTTTTGTATATTCACAAAATGTAGCAGAATTAACAGAAATAAACATGACTCAGTATTGAGTCAGGATCTACAGATTTGGGCAAGCTTATTTATCTCCTTACCTGGAGTCAGAAGTGGTCTCAAATTTTTGGTTGTTGTTTGTTTTAGTAGTAGTTGGGGTATTGTACAAAGTCTAGAAGTAGGGGTTAAGGGTATAAAGTTAGAGGGTTGTATGATCAGGAACCAGGGAAATTATTATGAACATACGCTCAAAGGTTTATTTCGAAACTTAATTTGTATTATGTAGACTGGCTGATGCTTTTGCTAATGCTGCTTTATAACTGGCCTTATTCAAAGAACTCTGGAGTAAGTTGATGATGAAAGTTGGTATGATGAAAAGTTTATTCTGTCCAATTTTACTTTATCTTATTAGAAATCATTTTGTCCACATTAGAAATCTATTATTTAGTCCTACTGAGTATAATTGAAAAGCGTTTAATCCTACAGGCTCTGCAAGGACAGATATCAAGTCAGCAGTTTGCTGTAGAGAAACTGAAGAAAACGGCTGAAGTGCTTTTAGATGCCAGGGGATCTTTACTTCCAGCCAAGAATGATATCCAGAAAACACTTGGTAAGATATTCATGTCCTTGCTTCCTGTCTCACCGGTAAATTCTAAAGAAAGGTGTCCTAATAGATATGGAGAAAAGTGTTCACTAGTTATGGATTGTGTTCTATGTGCTCTTTCTCTGTGAAATGGTGTTCCTGCATCTGGGAAAAGGCATGCCTTCTTTGGCAGGTATATTAGAATCTTACAGGCGGGGGCTGTGTGTCTTGAAAAGAGTATATTTAAATTTAAATTTGATATTTAGAAAACGTAAAAGAAACTCGCTATGTAATGTCCACCACAGGAAGTAGAATTTCACAAAATTCTCTTGGTCGATGGGATTGGGCAGAGTTAGGCCTCCAACTTAAGGCCAAAGTAGAATCTCTTTATCTATAGTGGGAACATGGGTTTAAGAGGTTGAGAAATGTGCTTAATTGAATTGAATTGAATTTATTTATTTTTAGAGACAGGGGTTACTTTATTGCCCAGGCTGAGTGCAGTGGCCCAATCATGTCTCACTGCAGCCTTGACTTCCTGGGCTCAAGCAGTCTTCCTCATCTCAGCCTCCTGAGAATTGAGGACTACAGGAATGCTCTATCATGCGCAGCTAATTTTTTAAATTTTTTTGTAGAGATGGGGTCTCACTATATTGTCCAGGCTAGTCTCAAACTCTTGGGCTTAAATGATCCTCCCCAAATGTTTTGTGCACAAAAGTACCACTACAGCTGTAATCAAGTTTCTAGTATCACTAAAGAACTGGTGTAACTGAGCTCTCAATTTGAGTGAGGCCACTAAAAAACTTCTAGAACACAGAGAAGTGGGAAGACTTCTCAAAGCACATCTCTCAGTCTGGGTGCAAAAGCTCACATCTGTAATCCCAACATTTGGGGAGGATCATTTAAGCCCAAGAGTTTGTGATTAATGTGTTTCTTGAGAAAAGAGCTGTTGTATATTATCTTTCTATCTACGCACAGTATTTAGTTTATACCAAATGTGCAGTGGATCATCAATACATATTTTTTACTATCTTACATATGTATTTTTTGTTTTCACTGCCCTGCTTTTCACAATATTTAATGTTATTGTATATTTCTATGTGTGAATATGTGAAGTAAAAATATTCCACAACAGATGATTAGACATATGTTTTACCCTAAATAGAGCGTGAATTAAAATCTGAGTCAAAATTTTATTTGAAGAGAAGAATGGAACTTAGCTCTTTTAATATCACTGGGTAGAAGGGAAACCCTGTCTTTCATTCTTACATGTATCCAGATGTTTTTTATTATGTACCCCTGTCAAAAATGATCTTCAGCCTGCATCCCCATATATGCAGATATATGTATAAGTCATGTGAACATATTACTGTATTATTATATGTGTTATAAAACACAAAAGTATAGAGTTTTAAAGTATAAAATGAAAATATGAATGGAAGTTCTAACATTTTGTTCCTCTGTCCCAATGCAGCATCTCATATATCCACATTAGATACCATTGCTATGAGGACTTGGGTATAAGGATATGAAGGAGAAAGAAAGACTATCTTATCTGTATTTCTGTTACTCGAAGAGGCATTTTGACATTTTTTTCTTGTTGTTAAGTGTACATAGTTTCACTTTTAGTTGCTTAAAATTCATTTGTTACATTATTTTAAAACTAAAACTTCTGGCATAATTTTCTAGGAAATATGTGACACTATTTAAGGTATAGAGGAGTTTCTCTAAGATCTTTCTGACTTCTAAGAAAACCAATGATTTAAAAAAATAACATTCTTACAGTAGATTTTTATACCTTTTTCTAAAATAACTTTTAGCTTACTAAAATCAAGAATTTACTTCAGTGACAATATTTTATCACTAAGAAGTACAAACTAAACAGTGTCTTCGTTTAGGCTACTATGACAAAAATACCATCGGCTGGGTAGCTTAAACAACATACATTTATTTCCCATAGTTCTGGAGGCTGGAAATCAGAGATCAGGGTGCCAGTATGGTCGGGTTCTGATGAGGGCCCTTTTCCTGGCTTACAGATGGCCACTATCTTGCCGGTAGAGAGTGGTAGAGAGACATCACTTCTCTTCTGTTTCTTCTTCTAAGAGTGCTAATCCCACTTACACGGGCTCTACGCTCATGACCTAATTACCTCCTCAGAGAGAGAGAAAACCTGATTGTTTTTGCACTCTCATACACCATTGATCATGACACAGAACACTTCTGTGACCAGACGTGTGTGTATTTCTCCCCATACGCCAAACAATTCTCCAACAGATACCAGCTGGATGTCCTATAATTCAATTCAATTCAATTCAATTCTGACACTGTCTACCTGGAATTAGCTTCAGACCCCACAGGTTAAGGGGTCAGTCTCATAATGCTGCCCCGATTTCAGATACCAATCACAAGTCTCAAATTGTGATCCGTATTTCAGACTGATCAGTTATAAATTAGGGTTCCCATGACCCTCCTCATGTTCAGTTAATTTGCTAGAGTGACTCACAGAACTCAGGAAAAGACTTTACTTACATTTACCCACTTACTATACAGAATATTACAAACGATACAGATGAACAGCCAGATGGAAGAGATACACAGGGTGAGGTATGGGAGAAGGGCAGCAGAATTTCTATGCCCTCTATGGGCGTGCCACGCCCAGTACTCCATGTGTTCAGCTATTCAGCAGCTCCCCAAACGAATCCTATTGGGTTTTTATGGCAGCTTCATTACATAAGCATGATTGGTTACATCATTGGCCGTTGGTAGCAGCTCAATCTTCAGCCCCTCTTCCCTCCTCACAGGTTGACGGGGTGACAGTTCCAACTGTCTAATCACATGGTTGATTCCCTGGCAACATCTGCCACTGTCCCCTGCTCCCCCTACCCTAAGACTATCCAGGAGGCCACCAGGCATCACCTCATTCAAACAAAAGATGCCCCTCACGAAGAAATTCCAAGGGACTTAGGAGCTCTGCCATACACTCCTATCACTCAGGAAATCACAAAGGTCTTAGGAACTCTATGTCAGGAACTGAGGTCAACGACCAAATATCAGAACAAAAGATTCTCTTAGTGTCTGTATTACTGAGGAAATCGGAAGGGTTTTAGGAACTCTATGTCAAGAGCTATGGTCAGAGACCAAATATTTCTTATTATAAGATAGTATCACATCTTCCAAAGGCCCCAGCACCCAACACTATCACATTGGGACTTTGGCCCCAATACATGAATTTTGGGGGACACATTTAGTCTATAGCAAACAGTAACACTCAAATCTGTTAATTATATGAAAATAGCTGGCTTTCCTTGGGAAGTCACTTATTATGGCTGAACAGATCACTGATTTTACTTACCCTGTTGATGCAGTTGCCCAATTGAGAAGTTGCTAACCTGCCAACTTCAAGCTGCCATTCAGAGCATGTGCTCTTGTGAGTTTCCAAATTAGAGCTCATTTTTTTCTTCAACTTTTATTTTAGAATCAGAGGGTACATATGCAGGTTTGTTAGAAAGGTATATTGTATGATGCTGAGGTTTGGCATATGATCGAACCCATCACCCAGGTAATGAGCGTAGTCTCCAATAGGTAGTTTTTCAGTCCTTACCTTCCCACCCCTCTCCCCCAACTAGTAGTTTCCACCGTCTATTGTTTAGAGCTTATTTTTGAACCTACTGCTTGTTTCCTCTGCTGATGGCATTTTCGTGCATATTAAATGCTGTCTCCCTCCCCACTCAGTATGCTGATGGGCTTCATTGCGTTTTAGTAAGAGGAGCATGATTTTCTCTTTAAATCATCCAAACTTAACCTCTCACTCCAGTGAAAATTTTCAAGATGTTTTCTCATGATGTAGCATTAGAACAATTATATTATTTTGTTGTATAGATTATGTTTCATGGGCCAAACACAAGTCAGTAAGATGTTAGAGATGTTTCAGGACACAGCTTTTCCCTACTGAAGTGTTCTACAATGTATAAGACTAAAGCATTCAGAAATAATTAAAATATTTTCAAATTCTCGGACAGTAAGTGATAAATAAATTTAAAACATCATTTTCCAGAGAGAAAGAGATGAATACATTAAAAACCATTGTTGTTTGAACTTTTTATTGGTCTACAATATAGAATGTAGGATTTTTAACATGTAGGGCTTTAGTCAAGTGAAAACTAGACCAGAAAGGGTTTTTTTTTTTTAGCATCTTGAATCTTTAGAATTGAAGGTAAAGTTTATCCTCATATGAGATAGGTAGGTTAGCCTGTTAAGTTTATTTTTCTCTTTTGTCTGCTGTCAAACTTTTAAATAAATTCAATTTGTGTATATTTTAGAAGCATAATCTCAACTTTAAATGGATTTTCATTGTTGCCTATTTTCTTAATTACTTGCATCTGCCAGTTTCTGTGCATTTGAGTGATTTGCTTAAGTTGTGAAGTATGACAAAAGCTTAGCATGCACGTGTATGAAGGAGGGAGAGAGGGTGATAATTTTTATATGTAAAAGTTAATTCTTCAGAAATCTTTGTAACTGTGTATTGTCTTGAGAATAGCTGTGTGTGACTCACCTTTTTTCCCCCATGAGTAATTTTCAATAAGTATGGCTAATGTGAAATGTCAGATTGAGAACCAGTATTTATTTCAGAGATTTGCTGTTCGGACCACTCTGTTATCTCTCTGAGACAATTCAAATGTTTATGCGTCCAAAAAAATCTCTTTTCAAATGCAGATGGGATATATATTAACTTTTGAAAAAAGATTTCAATTTTCAGTTTCCATTGGGCTCTTTTCTTTCTTTGTATTTTAACATTTTAGGTGGTGTTCTGATTATGCGTTGGGAATTTATCATTGAACTTTTTATTTTTAAAATTTTTTGTGTGGAAATTGTATGATTCACCTTCATGTGTTTTTGAAAAGGGATAGGGCAAAGAGAACTTTGTGGTTAATATTTCCTGATCTGTTTGGAGTAGATGACATTGTTGGGAGATATGAGGATCTGTCCAAGTCTGTTAATGAACGAAATGAAAAACTCCAGATAACCTTGACCCGTTCACTGAGTGTGCAGGATGGCTTGGATGAAATGCTGGACTGGATGGGAAGTGTGGAAAGTTCTCTGAAAGAACAAGGTCAAGTGCCTTTAAACTCTGCTGCTCTTCAGGATATCATCAGTAAAAACATTGTAAGTGACTTTAAAAAAAAGTCCCATTTTCAGTTTTTTAAAAAAAACAGTTTTATAAGCTCAAAGTATAGTTAGATTTAAGATAAACTTAAGGATACAAAAAAGAGACATTTACTGAATGTGAGTGTGGAAAGTAATGCTCGCACAAAATCAAGTGTGTAAAATGGTTTATCTGTGAAGAAGTGTAGGAAGGGCTTTGTGTACTTTTTCTTGAATATTATTCATTATAGAGGGCTTATGCATACATTGAGTCTTATCTTGTTTATCATTGTTTCAGCCAGCTGCACATGAGGTTAATCAGATCAGTCTTGTCTAGTCTTTTAAGAATTAGGACCATGGCTAATCCCCAGGCTCCATTAGATTCTAGGGGTTGCTGAGTAGCAGCAGCCTCCTGCCTCATTTGAGCAACTAGCCAGCTGTTCTTCACTCTCTCAGAGAGATTTAAGATGGCATTCCTCAAGGGACAGACCAAACTTGTCATTCAGTTTCAACTGTTAACCTTCCTAGGCACAGGTTGTGCAAGCTTATGTTGTTAGGAATAGTCATTTTAAAAAATTCTGTCACATTATTTATAAACATCATAATAAAACATATGCAATATTTGGTTTATTTTAGATGTTGGAACAGGATATTGCAGGTCGTCAGAGCAGTATAAATGCCATGAATGAAAAAGTGAAGAAATTTATGGAAACAACAGATCCATCGACTGCATCCTCACTGCAAGCCAAAATGAAAGACTTGTCTGCTCGGTTTTCAGAAGCAAGTCATAAACACAAAGAAACTCTTGCCAAAATGGAGGAGCTAAAAACCAAAGTAGAACTGTTTGAGAACCTCTCAGAAAAGCTCCAGACATTTTTAGAAACAAAAACTCAGGCTCTTACTGAAGTAGATGTGCCAGGAAAAGATGTTACTGAATTGTCTCAGTATATGCAGGTATGTCTCCCTTACTACTCAGGAGGCTAATCAGATAGATTAATAGTTAGGGCAAACTCATATACTTATTGCCAGAATTATAATTGGCAGTCATTTTAATTGCTTATAGATTAGTAAAGATCTATGTTTTACTCCTTTAAAAATCTCAAACCTTATCTTTTCTTTGAAGCCTTTGCTGATTGGAAATAAATATCATTTATCACATGTATCATAGGTAGTATAAGTATCATCTTACGTACCAGAAGCCACAAAGGGACAAAATATAGAATGCATTTTAAATTAAATAAGGTTTACTGTGTTCTCTTTCAAATAGCCTATTTGCATGTTTACTATATTTAGAATACTGGCCATAGGCAGACTCATTCTTACGTGAAATTATGAATAGAGCCATTCTGATCCCACACAGACCTCTGGGTGGAATGCCATTTGAAGATCTAGCAACATTTATATTGACTGAATATCTTAATGCTTTGTAGGAATCAACTTCTGAATTTTTAGAACACAAGAAAGATCTTGAAGTTTTGCATACTCTCTTGAAGGAGATATCCAGCCATGGCTTACCAAGTGATAAGGCTTTGGTCTTTGAAAAAACAAATAATTTGTCAAAGAAATTCAAGGAAATGGAGGATACCATCAAAGAAAAGTAAGTACCACTTTAAAAATTATATTTTATTCTGTTTATATTAATTAGAGCGAGATACTTGTATTTACTTATATAGATAAATGAAACAATTTTGAAAACGAGAATAAGCATAGGGCTACTTTATAAATGTTTTTATATTTTGATCATTTTTTGCTATTAAAATTAACTGCATTATTTGGTTTAACATTTAGAAGGAAAATTCAATACTTCTTACATAAAAGTGGAAAATGTTGCATAAGAAAAATGATGGTGGTAGTATATTACTGAAAATGATCTAAACTTGCTGTAGTCTCTGAAGCCTAGGGCAAATATCACATTTTTATTTGCAAAGGCAGAAATAACCTTGAACAACAGCTTGTGGTTCTTTGCTTTCTGAGCTCAACTCAGAAACGATGTGCAATTTCAATATGGCCTTTTTAATATAATAGTTTACTTTTTAAAGAGCAGTAGATGAGATATGAACCTGTGAAAAAAACACTATTAGAAATAAGTGAATGAACCCAAGTTGAGCTAAAAAGCTGTACAGGGCCTTGTGATTGAGCTTTTGTGTTTCTGATCTCATGTTAGTTTAGAATATACTTCGGATTTTGCTAAAGTTTATATAGAAAAGCCTCAGAACATAGAAAAGTCATTTCTCTTCCAACCACTCGTCTTTATTTCTTCAGAATTTTCTATCTAAAATGTTTGAGTGCTGCCTTTACTTCTCACAGAGCTATATGGTCCATCCTGTCATATGGTATTTAATTCACATTGCATAGCAGAAATGTTCTTGGTTTTCTTAGGTGATCTCTAGGTTGTTTCTTCTTTCAAATGGGTCCAACTTTAAAATAATGTAGTCATCAGTATTCGTCCAGCTGCAGTACATTCTTATCTGCCAGCGTTCTGCACGCTTGCATATATGTACGTGTCATCCACATGCCAGATGTAACTGTCCTCACAGTTGTTCATGTGCTGGGCATGTGCACTGCCTCCGTGGTGCCGAGCATACAGAACGACCCATACAGTTCACCAGGGAGTTTCCTGAGTCTCTGTAGGGGAGGCACACATGAAAATTCTCTAGTCACTAGGTTTCATCTCATTTTGGGAAACTTGAATCTGGACTACCTGCAGCAGTTTATCCGTCCATAAACGTGACTGTAGTATAGTGTAGAAACCACTAGGTGGCATTATGTTTTCCTCATAATCATGTCAGTGATTGTCAACCTTTCCCTTATGGTTCTGTGCCTGCCGGCATTCAGCATCACATAAAGGGGACAGATCAAAGCTCATTGAATCTAAATAATGTTCAAACTGTTTGTGTATTCTTAGAGTTTGTGTAGCATTATAGAAAGTGCCATTACATGTGGGCTACAGATTTCTTGAATACGCCTATCTTTATCAATGAACCTTGCCTGAGAAATAGACCAATAGTTATTTAGCTCAGGGGTCCCCTGACCCCTGAGGTATCTACTGGTCTATGGCCTATTATGAACTGGGCTGCACACTGGGAGGTGAGTGGTGGCAGCAAAGCTTCATCTGCATTTACAGCTGCTCTCCATCTCTCGCATTGCTGCCTGAGCTCTGCCTCCTGTCAGATCGTCAGAGACATTAGATTCTCATAGGACCATGAACCCTATTGTGAACTGCATGCAAGGGATCTAGGGTGCATGCTCCTTATGAGAATCTAATGCCTGATGATCTGCCACTGTCTCCCATCACCCCCAGTTGGGACTGCCTAGTTTCAGGAAAACAAGCTCAGGGCTCCCATTGATTTTACATTATGGTGAGTTGCATAATTATTTTAATATATATTACAATGTAAAAATAATAGAAATAAAGCACACAATAAATGTAATGCATTTTAATCATCCCAAAACCATCCCCCCTACCTGGCCTGTGGAAAAAATCTTCTACGAAACTGGTCCCTGGTGCCTAAGAGGCTGGGGACTACTGATTTAGCTGATTTCACTTGTCACCTATGAAACCTTTCCTCCTGTATCAAAGGGTTAGAGTACATGGAAGATGGTTTCTTAACATTGTGTGACATGAGAATAATAATTTGCTTATTCTTCTTTCTGTGACTTAAATTCTTGTATGATTTTTGTTATGTAGAAAAGAAGCTGTAACTTCTTGTCAAGAACAGTTGGATGCTTTCCAAGTTCTTGTTAAATCATTGAAGTCATGGATAAAAGAAACAACAAAAAAAGTTCCCATTGTGCAGCCTTCTTTTGGTGCAGAGGATTTAGGAAAATCTTTGGAAGACACTAAGGTGAATCATTGTTATCTAATACTAAATTTCCGTTTGTATCAATAATGAAAGATTAAAAGACTAATGGTAGTTTTCTTTGATCTAATATCATCTAAGTTTGATCCTCATACATGTACTGTATATTTTGTTGACCTTTGGAAATCATGGCATGGGGCTTAACTAATTCTTTTGGAAAAGGACATAAACTTTCAGTTGATTTGCTTTTTTAAAAATAGATGTATTAATGAGTTGCTGACTGTTCTAGTAATCAAGTTTCCTTTCCTACCAAATCTCTACTTAGTTTCAGTAATTTTTTGTACCATTTCTCATAATATTAAGCAAAACATCCTCTTCACTCAGCATTTTACTCTAGCTTGTGTATATTACTATAATGAGTATTTGGAAAGAGAAGTTATTTGAATTTCCTGCATAAATAGTGCACAAGTCTTTTGTCTTCTGACTCAAGGCTTATGCCTTGACCAATATGGCATTTTTTTTTTCCCACTCCAAATTTGTGGATGTGTGTGTGTGTTTTTTTTTTTTTTTTTTTTTTTGAGACAGAGTCTCGCTCTTTCACCCAGGCTGGAGTGCAGTGGTGTGATCCCCCTCACTGCAAGCTCCGCCTCCTGGGTTCACGCTGTTCTCCTGCCTCAGCCTCCCTAGTAGCTGGGACTACAGGTGGCCACCACCATGCCCAGCTAATTTTTTGTATTTTTTTTTTTAGTAGAGACAGGGTTTCATCGTGTTAGCCTGACCTCGTGATCCACCTGCCTTGGCCTTCCAAAGTGCTGGGATTACAGGTGTGAGCCACCGCGCCCGACCGTGTGTGTGTTTTTAAAAGTAATTGAAATTTGTAGGATTAAAATATGCTGTAAAATGAAGTTCTGAGTTCCTATTTATTTTTATTGTTCCTAGTACCTTTTATTTGTAACTGGTCTATTACCTAGTACAGTTTTACAGACTTACAGTTGACAGTTATTTTGGAACCCATAGCAGCCAGGAATAGCCTGACTCCCACTGTGGCTAGGATTTTACTTGCCACTTATGAAACCTTTGAAGGCAGAATGGGCCATACATACCCAACTGTTAACTGAGATAACAGTCACCTGGGCTGTGGGAACAAATAGGTGCCTTTTTCTCTCATCGACCCCCTCACAAATCAGGGTCTACAATTATTACTACTTTAAGATATGTTTAAGAAACTGAATTATAATATGCAACTCTGAAAATATTAAGATGGAAAAATAATGTGTTTTTATATCTCAAGAAATTACAAGAAAAGTGGAGTTTAAAAACACCAGAGATTCAGAAAGTAAACAACAGTGGGATCTCACTATGTAACTTAATAAGTGCTGTGACCACCCCTGCAAAGGCAATAGCAGCAGTTAAATCAGGTATGAGCTTTATTTACATTTATGGCAAAAACTAAGAATCAGGTTTACTCATGTCAATTTTGTGTATGTTATTTTTTAAATTAATGCATAAAATAACCTCAGAAATACAAAGTGAAAGTGACAAGAAACATGGCATCTGTAAGCACACTGTGCTGGGAATGTATCTGTACTAATCAAATTTCAAATCCTTCTTATGTTTTATTTTATTAGACTGTATTTAAAATGTAGCTAAATTAATATGTAAGAATAAGGAATGTTATATCGGGGAAGGGAACAGATCATATTCAAATTTGTTTGCTTTTTACCCTAATTAAATGGAGATATTGAAATTCTATTTAAAATATTTAATTATAATATTTGATAAAGAAATGAGTCTGGGCAGCTGGGAAAGAAGTGAGGGAAGGAAATAGGCCCTTTTCTATAGCATGGACACTCTGTTATTTTATTCCCGTGTATTTTATTCTGTACATCATTCCCAAAGAAAACAATTATGCAGTATGTGAGCCAGCATATCTGTATCGCAATCTAAGTCATGGTTGAGCCACTTTTCTCAATAAAATGGGAGAGTCATGTGTAAATATTGATTCTAAAATTAATTTAAGCAAGTTATGAGTATAGTTTTTAGTTTGAAACATACAGTAACAAGTTTTTTAAAAAAAATAATAGGCAGAAGGCAGCTCTGATATCTTTTTTCTGAGAGTTCTGAGTATCCTCTGTGGGATATCTAGTCTGACCAGCCCCCCAGCTGTCCCTATTGTGATACTGATGTTCCAGCTGGGCCCTTCTCAGCCAACCATTTATTCCACTCTATTAATCCTATTTCAGGGACTACCCATATTATAATGGTGTGATGATTTCTCCTTTTTCTTCTAATCAGATTTCCTGAAATGTCAAGTTTTGTTGTTGTTTTTTTTAAGAAGAGGAATTCTACTGTGCTTTATTTATTTTAGCTCTTCATGTCCCCTTTATATTTGCCATAAATATCAAGTGTTTTTTTCTGTTGTTGTTGCTGTTGTTTTGGGATTTTTTTTTTTTTTTGGACTCTTGGTAACTACCAAGCATGGTAGGAATTAGTACTGAGCATCTACAGGATATTTTCACTTCCATCTGAAATCCCATCACGTTTAATTTTTTTTAAAGGGACAAAGTTAAGATTCAGATATTTTAATGTTTCTGTTTAGACTTGTTATTATGTGGTTGATCTGAGAAATGTCTTTGTGTTTTGGATACATAGCCAATAGATACTAGTATGAGAAAGTCTAACTGATATTTTAATATTCTGATTATGAAAAAGTACCAATGCTAGATTGTTATGTAATGAAAGTGAACTATTAGTTTACTGCTTACTGACTAGTTTCTACTTGCTAAGCAACGGACCTTTGGTTCCCACAGTGGTGTTTGGTTCCCACAGTTAGGTATTATTATTCCCATCAGTTTGGCTGATTGATCTGTCCAGTCACCTGGCTAGTAATTAGTGAGGCTGGGGCTTAAATTCAGGTAAGTTATACAGCAAGACCTAGGTACTCCTAACCACCATGCTCTCTCTTAGTGTTGACGTAATATGGGTTTAATAATCAATTTATTTTCTTTTTCACTTTCAACTTCTTTTTTATGCATTTAAAAAAATTATTCTGCCTCCATTAAGCCCATGATAACACCATGTAACTGCACCAGACAATTTTCAATCTTTAAGTAAGGCAGACGCTCTTTTGTCAGTCATGTATGCATTGTTCAACACTCTTATATACTGAGCACCTCCTGAGCTTCAGGACCTTTATCATTAAGATAATTTTAACAGTAAAGTCAGAGGTGGCTGGCAAGATGGCTAAATAGGAACAGCTCCGGTCTGCAGCTCCCAGTGAAATCAATGCAGAAGGCGGGTGATTTCTGCATTTCCGACTGAGGTTCCCAGCTCATCTCATTGGGACTGGGTAGACAGTGGGTGCAGCCCACGGAGGGCGAGCAGAAGCAGGGTGGGGTGTTGCCTCTCCTCAGAAGCTCAAGGGGTCCGGAAACTCCCTCCCCTAGCCAAGGGAAGCTGTGAGGGACTGCGCCGTGAGGAGTGGTGCCTTCTGGCCCAGATACACTTTTCCTATGGTCTTTGCAACTCACAGACCAGGAGATTCCCTCGGGTGCCTACACCACCAGGGCCCTGGGTTTTAAGCACAAAACTGGGTGGCCATTTGGGCAGACACAAAGCTAGCTGCAGGAGTTTTTTTTTCCATACTGCAGTGGCACCTGGAACACCAGTGAGACAGAACCATTCACTCCCCTGGAAAGGGGGCTGAAGCCACGGAGCTAAGTGGTCTAGCTCAGCAGATCCCACCCCTACGGAGCCCAGCAAGCTAGGATCCACTGGCTTGAAATTCTCGCTGCCAGCACAGCAGTCTGAAGTCGACCTGGGATGCTCGAGCTTGGTGAGGGGAGGGGTGTCCACCATTACTGAGGCTTGAGTAGGTGGTTTTCCCCTCACAGTATAAACAAACTGCCAGGGAAGTTTGAACTGGGCAGAGCCCACCGCAGCTCAGTAAAGCTGCTGTAGCCAGACTGCCTCTCTAGATTCCTCCTCTTTGGGCAGGGCATCTCTGAAAAGGCAGCAGCCCCAGTCAGGGTCTTATAGATAAAACCCCCATCTCCCTGGGACAGAGCACCTGGGGGAAGGCGCGGCTGTGGGTGCAGCTTCAGCAGACTTAAACATCCCTGCCTGCTGGTTCTGAAGAGAGCAGCGGATCTCCCAGCACAGTGCTCAAGCTCTGCTAAGGAACAGACTGCCATCTCAGGTGGGTCCCTGACCCCCGTGCCTCCTGACTGGAAGACACCTCCCAGCAGGGGTCGACAGACATCTCATATAGGAGAGCTCCAGCTGGCATCTGGCGGATGCCTGAATAGACCAATAAGTTCTGAAATTGAGGTAGTAATTAATAGCCTATCAACCAAAAAAAGCCCAGGACCAGACAGATTCACAGCTGAATTCTAGCAGAAGTACAAAGAGGAGCTGGTATCATTCCTTCTGAAACTATTCCAAACGATAGAAAAAGAGGGACTCTTAGCCGGGCACAGTGGCTGATGCCTGTAATCCCAGCACTTTTGGAGGCCAAGGCGGGCGGATCACAAGTCAGGAGATCGAGACCATCCTGGTTAACACGGTGAAACCCCGTTTCTACTAAAAATACAAAAATTAACTGGGCTTGGTGGTGGGTGCCTGTAGTCCCAGCTACTCAGGAGGTTGATGTGGGAGAATGGCGTGAACCCGGGAGATGGAGCTTGCAGTGAGCTGAGATTGTGCCACTGCACTCCAGCCTGGGTGACAGAGTGATACTCCATCACAAAAAAAAAAAAAAAAAAAAGTAAAGAAAAGAGAAAGAGGGACTCCTCCCTAACTCATTTTATGAGGCCAACATCATTCTGATACCAAAACCTGGCAGAGATACAAAAGCAGAAAAATTTCAGGCCAAGATCCCTGATGAACATCGATGCGAAAATCCTCAGTAAAATACTGGCAAACTGAATCCAGCAGCACATCAAAAAGCTTATCCACCACGATAAAATTGGCTTCATCCCTGGGAAGCAAGGCTGGTTCATACCCAATCAATAAACGTAATCCATCACATAAACAGAACCAACGACAAAACCCACATGATTATCTCAATAGATGCAGAAAAGGCCTTCAATAAAATTCAACCCTTCATGCTAAAAACTCTTAATAACCTAGGTATCGATGGAACGTATCTCAAAACAATAAGGGCTATTTGTGACAAACCCACAGCCAATATCATAGTGAATGGACAAAAGCTGGAAGCATTCCCTTTGAAAACCGGCACAAGACAAGGATGCCCTCTCTCACCACTCCTATTCAGCATAGTATTGGAAGTTCTGACCAGACAATCAGGCAAGAGAAAGTAATAAAGGATATTCAGATAGGAAGAGAGGAAGTCAAATTGTCTCTGTTTGAAGATGACATAATTATATATTTAGAAAACCCCATTGTCTCAGCCCAAAATCTCCTTAAGCTGTTAAGCAACTTCAGCAAAGTCTCAGGATACAAAACCAATGTGCAAAAATCACAAGCATTCCTATACACAAATAATAGACAAACAGCCAAACCATGAGTGAACTCCCATTCACAATCGCTACAAAGAGAATAAAATACCTAGGAATACAACTTACAAGGGATGTGAAGGACCTCTTCAAGGAGAACTACAAACCACTGCTCAAGGAAATAAGAGAGGATACAAACAAATGGAAAAACATTCCATGCTCATGGGTAGGAAGAATCAATATCGTGAAAATGGTCATACTACCCAAAGTAATTTGTAGATTCAGTGCTATCCCCATCAAGCTACCATTGACTTTCTTCACAGAATTAGAAAAAACTACTTTAAATTTCATATGGAACCAAAAAAGAGCCCGTATAGCCGAGACAATCCTAAGCAAAAAGAACAAAGCTGGAGGCATCATGCTACCTGACTTCACACTATACTACAAGGCTACAGTAACCAAAACAGCATGGTACTGGTACCAAAACAGACATATAGACCAACAGAACAGAACAGAGGCCTCAGAAATAACACCACACATCCGCAACTATCTGATCTTTGACAAACCTGACAAAAGCAATGGGGGAAGGATTCCCTATTTAATAAATGGTGTTGGGAAAACTAGCTAGCTGTATGCAGAAAACTGAAACTGGACCCCTTCCTTACACCTTATACAAAAACTAACTGAAGATGGATTAAAGACTTAAACGTAAGGCCTAAAACCATAAAAATCCTAGAAGAAAACCTAGGCAAATACCATTCAGGACATAGGCATGGGCAAAGACTTCATGACTAAAACACCAAAAGCAACGGCAGCAAAAGCCAAAATTGACAAATGGGATCTAATTAAACTAAAGAGCTTCTGCACAGCATAAGAAACTATCGTCAGAGTGAACAGGCAACCTACAGAATGGGAGGCAAATTTTGCAACCTATCCACCTGACAAATGGCTGATACCAGAATCTACAAGGAACTTATACATATTTACAAGAAAAAAAACAACTGCATCAAAAAGTGGACGAAGGGTATGAACAGACGCGTCTCAAAAAAAGACATTTATGCAGCCAACAGACACATGAAAAAATGCTCATCATCACTGGTCATTAGAGAAATGCAGATCAAAACCACAATGAGGTACCATCTCACACTAGTTAGAATGGCAATCGTTAAAAAGTCAGGAAACAACAGATGCTGGAGAGGATGTGGAGAAATAGGAACACTTTTACACTGTTGGTGGGGGTGTAAATTAGTTCAACCATTGTGGAAGACTGTGGTAATTCTTCAAGGATCTAGAACCAGAAATACCATTTGACCCAGCAATCCCATTACTGGGTGTATATCCAAAGGACTATAAATCATTCTACTATAAAGACACACACACACCTATGTTTATCGCAGCACTATTCACAATAGCAAAGACTTAGAACCCACCCAAATGCCCATCAATGATAGACTGGATAAAGAAAATGTGGTACATATATACCATGGAATACTATGCAGCCATAAAAAAGGATACGTTCATGTCCTCTTCTGGGATATGGATGAAGCTGGAAACCATCATTCTCAGCAAACTAACACAGGAACAGAAAACCAAACACCTCGTGTTCTCACTTATAAGTGGGAGTTAAACAATGAGAACACATGGATACAGGGATGGGAACATCACACACCGGGGCCTGTCAGAGGGTGGGGGGCCTGGGGGGTGGATAGCATTAGGAGAAATAATGTAGATAATGGGTTGATGGGTGCAGCAAACCTCCATGGCATGTGTGTACCTATGTAACAAACCTGTACATTCTGCACATGTATCCCAGAACTTAAAATATAATAAAATAAATAACTAAAAATAAATACAGATTAAAAAAAAACTAAAGCTCCACTTACTGCTCTAAAATACAATTTAATAAATATGATTCTACCTAGAATAAAGGAATTTATTATGATAAAAAAGCAACTTCATCACAAAAATTTTTATGAATTAATATTTAATGATTAATTTATATAATGTACTGAAATGGTAGTGTTTAAGACAATACTTTAAGGACAAATTTTACATAGAAGAGAGAATATTGTTTGATATTTAAATTTTTGAGCTTCATTTGATTTTGAAGTTGAGTCAGTGTTTTATGTTTTCAAATAGCAGTAACATTTTAAAATGATTACTGTCGATGGGGTTTGATTTAATGCCATCTACTGTTAATGTACAGAAATACTATGAAACTCTATGATTATTTTAGTGTTACTATTTTTGCAGGTGGAGCAGTATTAAATGGTGAAGGAACAGCCACAAATACTGAGGAATTTTGGGCAAATAAAGGTGAATATTAATTTTAATTTGTTATTGATTAATGTAATTTGGTGTTTTTTTAATAAGAGAAAATCTTAGAGGCAAACAGTAGTTATATTGAAATTTCAAGCCTGAATTACAATGGTATTTAATCTAATAGTCACAATCTCCATAAAAATTATATTTATATAACATTTTTTGCAGTTTTGTGTATCTGAAATAAGTAAAATCAAGTTGTTCAGTTTGACACTTGGTTTTGTTGCTTTCTTTTTGGTTAATTTGAGATGTTTTGTCACTTGGGATAAAGTTATTTGACCTAATTTATTGAGTTTGATGCTTGAGATATTGCTAAGTAACATTTTGTGGTTTGTTTTTTATTACATTTAAAATGGCTTTTTTATTTTACTTGTTATGCAATTTTCTTGAATTATTTGTGATTAAATAGCATTATAAGATGATCTAACCTTTTAGTTCTGAAAAGCTTCTGACTTTATCTACTAGGCTTAATAATGACAAACTAGAAGTGACAAAATACCATGTAAAACAAACTTTTATTTCTAGACCTCTGCTCCGAATGTCCTGAAAATGTGTCAGTATAGTTGTTTTTCTTACTCCTAGGTTTAACATCCATTAAAAAGGACATGACTGACATAAGTCATGGTTATGAAGATCTTGGCCTCTTACTCAAGGACAAAATAGCAGAACTGAACACTAAACTCTCCAAATTGCAAAAGGCTCAGGAAGAATCAAGTGCAATGATGCAGTGGTTACAGAAAATGAACAAAACTGCAACAAAATGGCATCAGACACCTGCACCTACAGATACTGAAGCTGTGAAGACTCAAGTTGAGCAGAATAAGGTATATTCTGTTGGTGCACCTATGGAAGACGTGAAAGAGAATGGATTAGCAGTTGGAACGGAGCTCTGGTAGTCAGAAGCTCTGCTCTGTTTTCTAGCTCTGTAACCTTTAGCACATAATTGACAGTTTTGTTTAATGTGCCTTTCTGTAGAGACTGATAATAATAGTTAATTTGTTTAAAATTTTTGGCACAGCCATGTTATAGATTAGCAAACTGTTGGGTGTAAGCCACTTTGCCACCTTTAAATCAGTTTAAGTCTAGGATGTTAACCAGTCAATTATTGGAAAAGATTTATTTAAGGGCTAAAGGTATGAAGGATCTGTTCTCTGTAGTATAAAAATAGGGTAGCTAATGCCTTCCTTTTCTTTAATAGAGGGTGTTTCTTCCTACAGCTGCCAAGGTTGGGAAAATGGCTTTATATGGTGGCAGTGATGGCAAGATTTCTACAAATTACCAACCTACATTTGAACTCTATACAGTGTGTTGCCCAAAAAAGGTGTTTATTCACATGTAGATTCTCCACTTCTGGCAGCCTTTATTAAGACTGCTTTTCTTATTTATTATAATTTTACTGATGTCATCTTGCTTTATTCCAGAGTGGCTTGTTTGAAAATATGAAATTCTTTCGCACTAACGGGGACAAGAGTCATTATCTTCATAGTCATAGTGTTCCTCTGTGGGGATTCCTTTATCACACAGTTGAACACTAGCTAAGAAGAGGAAAGGAAAATAATTAATTGCAAAATCCAGGCCCTCACCCACCACAACATTTAACAGTAGATTTTTTCCTCTTTTCATCATTCTAGAGAAAAATAATGCTCTATCATTATTGTATTTTTGTCTTTTGCTGTATGCATAATTTATAATTATTTTTCCCTTGTTAGTCATTTGAGGCAGAACTGAAGCAGAATGTAAACAAAGTACAGGAGTTGAAAGACAAATTGACAGAGCTGTTGGAGGAGAACCCAGATACTCCTGAGGCCCCCAGATGGAAACAGATGTTGACAGAAATAGGTATGTTGCATTACTTAGATGAATGCCTATGAAGAAAAGTGGAATCATTTTTCATGTTTATCATGATCTTTATCAGAAAACATTCAACAGAGTCACTTATTTTTGGATTTGCTTTAATGTTTCAGAATCTATTTTTTGCATAAAGTGTCATTTCAAATTATATTGTGCAGAAAATTGGCATATCTTATGTTTTTTATGGTAAACACAGTAATTAAATTATTTTTATGAAGAAGGTAGATATTAGTTAATGAAGTGCTGTGCATGGAGTACCTGTTTTCATTAATGTTTCTTTTTACTAGCTTTTGGTGCTTTATTATGCTTTATATATTTTTAAGCTGTATTATATTTTAAATATTTCTTTCATTCATCTGGAAAAGGTGTGCTCCCTTCTCCTTCATGGAGTTACTTCTGGGACCCTTCCTGCTCCATACTTTATGCTCTTCTGCTCTTCCCAATCAATTTTTTATCCAAAGTTATCCTCCTTCCCACATCCTGTCCCTGTGTAAACAGAGGAGTATACGCTGCTCCTCGGAGGTACAGAATTTTCTCTACAAGCCCTATTGTCTTACCAATTTTTATTACTATAATGATGTAGAAAATGAGTGTAAAGGGGGTAGAAAAAAAAAGAAAATGAGTGTAAGAGAACAGTAATAATTTTCCCCACTTTGTAGTTTCATTTGGAGAACCCAATAAGTTAATGTGTATATGGCTCAAACAAATAGTACCTGGCACATATTAAGTGCTATATAAGTATATACTATGATTATAATAATTATTTTACTTTCAATTGTTCCATGACTAAATATTGTCCTTCCTTTAGAGTCAGGTGTGCTATGATAAATGTAGCAATCTCTAAGTATATTTTAGTTTGATAAAGGTTACCCTAAGGGATCTTCATGTTCAAAGATATATTTAATCCAACTATAGAGATTCCTATCAAGTTGTAATTAATTTGCCCCTAATTCAGTGGCTCTCTTCTAGGATCTCAGAATTACTTGGGGAGAGTATTAGCAAGACATTTTAGAATAGGTGGGAATGAGGAATATGTAGTTCAAAAAACCTTCTGGATGCGTTTTTATATTTTTCCTTCCTGATTTATTGCTTTAATGGCATTATTTTGTTGCCAGATTGTGTTTGACCGGAAAATGTCATATAGAATGATGTTATTAGATAAGGTTTCAGTGATTGTGTTCTATTAAAGTCATCCCTTTAGTGTGTTATGCTAAATGAAAACTCTCTCAAATCAACTGATCACACCATCAATGAATATTTATCAAGTGACTGTGTTGAAGTGCTGAAAGAAGTGCTCTGATCAGTAACCCTTGACTGCAGGGAGCATACTGTCTTGAGGGTGGAGAAAACAGAAAAGGCTTCCTAGCAGAGGGTAAATCCAATGGAATGTAAAGGAAGGATAGGGTTGGGATATATGGAGAGGAGGTATAGCATCTCAGGCACAGGACCTGTGGGAGCAAAAGCCTGTTTGGATTATAAGGGTGAAATCAGCAGGGATAGATTAGAGGATCATCTCAGAGTACAAACCTTCAAAGATTGTGGGAGGCCTTGAATGTCAGGCAGTGGTCTTCAGATTTTATCGTCTAGGTGACGAGGAGTTCGTTATTGAAGGATTTGGATAGCGAAGTGACAGTTTTAAAAGTGACATTTTTTAGGGAAATTGTATTGGAAACAAGTGGCTTGCAGCTGAGAAACATTAATAGCAGGGATACTAGTTAGAAGACTGCTAGACTAGGTCATTAGTTCTCCAAGTGTGCTCCTGGGATCAGCAGCAACAGCATCATCTGGGAATTATTTAGAAATGCAGAATTTCAGATACTACTCCAGACCTACTGAATCAAAAACTCAGCGTAGAGCCCAGAAATCTGTGTTAAAGATGCCTCCAGGTGATTCTTAACGCAGCTCAAGTGTGAGAACTACTGGTCAAGGTAAAACATGATGATGTTAGCTCATCACCTGGATGGAGTGTGTTAAATTATTACATGCACTCTAAAAATACATATCTATTATATATCAATGTAAAAAATACAAATAATTCTAAATAATTTGTATTTAAATTATTTAAAATGATGAAGGCCAAAATGGAGTTATGGCATTGAGAATGTAAAGGAGGGCTTTAAGGTTTTATGATCGAGGATATAATAGAGTTAGGAAGCTCATAAAAGAATTTTCTGAATTATTGCATCTTTATGACATGGGAGAAAAGATAACCTTTGAAAGAAATCTAAAAGTCATAAAAGTCCACCAGTTTTGAGAGGAATATAATGAGTTTTATTTTTTAATGTTGAGTTTAATTGGTGAGACTTCCTACTGGAACTTTCCAGCAGCTGGTTGTTAATGTGTAATTTGAATGGGAAAGAATAATTGGGGATAGATATACAAATTTGGGAGCAATTTGCCTAGAACGGATAAGTGAAGATTTGATATTAAAAGGATTATTGTTCATTGTTCTAGTAAGTCATAGTTTAATAACACATTCTATAGGACTTATAGAAGGAATGAGAGATCCCAGAATGCTGTCTGCTTTAATGAATATTCCATATTCTACGATATCTTCTAAAATCGGATTCAAAATTTTTTCCCTGTACTTTAGTTGACATACAACCATCAGACCTATAAAATTGTAGGTTAGTCCCTTAAGTAACTACGTAACAAGAGTCATAAAAATGGGATTATAGCCATTATATATCATTTTGAATCATATCATACAGTCCTCATAGACATAGTCATGTTAAATGCAAAAAAAGTCAAACACCAGTTTCATTTTTTTTCTTCTAGATTCTAAGTGGCAAGAACTCAATCAATTAACAATTGATAGACAACAAAAACTGGAAGAATCCTCCAATAATCTAACCCAATTCCAGACTGTAGAGGCCCAATTGAAACAGTGGCTTGTGGAAAAAGAACTTATGGTCAGTGTTCTTGGGCCCTTGTCAATTGACCCAAATATGCTAAACACACAAAGGCAGCAGGTGCAGGTGAGTATTACCTAATAACCTGTCGTGCACAGCAATTTGACTTACTGAGACCAATGTTTTCATTATAAATATATTAACTTTGGTCAGTAGGTGTTTTATTTAACTGCTTTGAAGTATATATGTAATGTTTCAGATGCCCATAAGATACTTTCCTGATATTAGTGGGAATCCCCCAGAGAACTAAAGCTATAAGGCATCTTAGAGGCCTCCTCGAAGCCCATGAATGGGCCAAGTCTCCTGATTATTTCAGTCATATTGTGGGTGGTACAGATCCGGTTAAAAGGGCCTTCTTTGAAGTATTAATGCAATTAAGTAATATCTTTATGAGAGGCTAGCCTATACTTTTTACTGTTTAGAAATTACTCCTTTGAAGTTTTATTTATTTTGATTGTGGTAGTAGATAATGAAACTTGTAAAACTCATGCATTTGAGTCCTGATGGGGGAGAGAGAGAATGAGAAGAGGACAAAGAATAAGGGAAGCAGAGAGGGAACCCTGAAAGCCAGGGTGTTAGTTAGACTAGTCTAGTTACAAAGCAGATAAGTCCCCAAGGGAAAAAAATCCAAAAAAATGAGTTTTATTTTTTAATGTTTAATATTTTATAGTCAGGCGTAATAGCAGAAGCTCTGTGGTGATTTCAGTTAGTTTTTTTATGTATGAGTACTGGCTTTAGAGCAGGGAGGCTGTTTTATAAGCTGAAAATTCAAAGAAGTTTTTGTAAAAGTCAGATGTTTGAGTTCAAATCTGTTCATAATCCAAAGACAATGAAAACAAAAGATAAAAGTAAATATCTGGGGAGAAATAATTGCCTCTAGTCTTGGTAGTCTCCCAGAGATAGATAGATAAATAAAATATAGATAAAAGTATAAAAGATAGATAAAATATGATACTAAAAGAATGAGTTTTTGGATCATTAATTTTATGAGTCAAGTTGAGCCTATACTTTCTGAGCAGCATGATTTGTTGACTAAAACCTTTATAATAAAGACTGTAAACATCAATTTTATGTTACAAAAACCTTTGCAACTCAATGCATCATGAGTTAATATATTCTAACACCTTTATCACTGTGCGTTTTCTTTAATATAAAATTCTATAGGGTATTCCAAAAATCCTACAAAGACAAAAACATGAATGGGTAAAAACAAATTTGGTGTAAGTGCATTGTGAACTTGTCTAACAGCAGTGTTTCTCTTTTTATATGAAAATTTACACATGAATTTTTGTTCATTTTGTCCAGATTTTTCCTTTAGGGGGATGGGATTAGTTTAGACAGGATATCTCTGTGAAGCACCGTAGCTCTTTGGATTTAAGAGAATTGTACTGCCCTTTAAGTAAAAAGTAGGAAAGTGATAACTAAAAAACAAAAAGTAGAGAAATAATTACCATTTCTGTCTGTTTGGACACAGATCTGTGTTTTCTACAATCAATTATATAATAATTTGTGTTTATTTACCCTTGTTACTTTAGATTTTGCTGCAAGAATTTGCCACTCGGAAACCTCAATATGAACAGCTCACAGCAGCTGGTCAGGGCATTCTGAGCAGGCCTGGAGAAGACCCTTCTTTACATGGGATTGTGAAAGAGCAACTGGCAGCTGTGACCCAAAAATGGGATAGCCTAACAGGGCAATTGAGTGACAGATGTGACTGGATTGACCAAGCCATTGTTAAAAGCACACAGTATCAAAGCCTGCTGAGAAGCCTTTCTGATAAACTGAGTGACTTGGATAATAAACTCAGCAGCAGTCTGGCTGTGAGCACGCATCCTGATGCTATGAACCAACAGTTGGAAACAGCCCAAAAAATGAAGCAGGAAATACAGCAGGAAAAGAAGCAGATAAAAGTGGCCCAGGCACTCTGTGAGGATTTGTCAGCACTGGTTAAAGAAGAGTACTTGAAAGCAGAACTTAGTAGGCAACTAGAAGGCATCTTAAAATCATTTAAGGATATTGAACAGAAAGCAGGTTTGTCTACTTTTAATACATATATTTCCTGGTCAGAAATAGATGTCATATATTGCCTATTTCCAAGATGTTGCCAATAATCCAGGACCCCAAAGAGACTCTGCCCCGCTGTTAACATCAGTGAAGAGGAGGATGAATACAGGAGCTCAGAGAGCAGTTTTGTGTTCATAGGCACATGGAATGTTAGGGTCATTCTACACACATAATCTGTTGGCAAAATTGACTTCCTGAAGGCCTATTAAAATCTCAGGTACCCCAAACTGGTTTTTAAAAGATGTAAATGTTTTTTGCTGTATGAAAGTCTTATTTTGCCAGAAAAAAACATGAATAGTTAGTAAAAGGCTTTGCATCATCTTCTCATCTGTTGTTACTTTATCTATTCTGTCATAGAAAACTTTTCTAGAGAATGTGCAAAAGAGAGGCATTTGCCACTGTTTTCCTCTTTCACTGTGGCTATAATTCTGTGGCAGATGTGTTGATATTTGTCAGAGGTAGCAGTGAATTATTAGAATTCAGAAAGCCCTGATGAAGAAAGACACATTTTGTTGTTAAGTTTGAAAAGTTTCTAGTTTCTTGCACCTAGTAGATATTCAAGTTATGCTTTTTAATTGATTGGATTTACTGATCACAGCAACTGTTTCAGACTTATTCCTTTATTTGACATGATATTAACCATAGTAAATATCAGCTATTATCATTATTATTCTTAATGGTATGAACACTGTTATGTGATAGGTATTAAACTAAGAACTTTACATGTGCTATAATTTAATCTGTACAACGCCTACTATTAATATTGTCAATTTACAGTGGGAGAAATTAGGCTTAGAGGTTTAATCATTTGCCTGGGGTCTTTCAACTCTGAAGAGGTTAAACCAAGATACAAACTCATGTAGTTTTTATGTGCTACATTATGTTGCCTCCATAATATGTAAAAGTCATAGACGTGGCCAGGAGCGGTGGCTCAATGCCTGTAATCCCAGCACTTTGGGAGGCCAAGGTGGGCGGATCATGAGGTCAGGAGATCGAGACCATCCTGGCTAACACGGTGAAACCCCGTCTCTACTAAAAATACAAAAAATTAGCCAGGCGTGGTGGCGGGCGCCTGTAGTCCCAGCTAATCAGGAGGCTGAGGCAGGAGAATGGTGTGAACCCAGGAGGAGGAGCTTGCAGTGAGCTGAGATAGCACCACTACACTCCAGCCTGGGTGAGAGAGCGAGACTTTGCCTCAAAAAAAAAAAAAAGTCATAGACACGAAAAAGTCATATTTAATAAGAGATGGATTATTTATCAACATAATTGAGAACTTTGCCATCATCACTTTTCCATACTGGAATAGAGAAGACACCAGCACAGCAGGCGATGTGTGGCGTGGCCACTCCCTGCACCTTGACGCATTTTTACTTATTTCCTTATTCTTTGTTTTCCCCTCTCATCTGTCTCCTGCATCTTTTCTTGATTGTGTATTTTCTTGTGCCTACTTCTTGCTTCTTTTCCCCTTTGTCAATAACTTAAGTTCACTTGTAGTTCTTACAGTCAATGCTAAAAGCCCTTGCTTTTCAACAATTCTATATATTCATTCAGAGATTTTTATTTTGGCTTTTCATAGATTAAATTAACATTTTGATGTAAAATAAACATATCTTGTAATTTTATTTCTAGAGAATCATGTCCAGCACCTTCAGTCAGCCTGTGCAAGCTCTCATCAATTTCAGCAAATGTCTAGAGATTTTCAGGCTTGGCTGGATACAAAGAAAGAAGAGCAAAACAAATCTCATCCAATATCCGCCAAACTCGATGTCTTGGAGTCATTAATTAAAGATCATAAAGACTTTAGTAAAACTTTGACTGCTCAGTCTCATATTTATGAAAAAACCATTGCAGAAGGTGAAAATCTGTTATTAAAAACACAAGGGTCTGAGAAGGCAGCCTTACAGTTACAGCTTAATACAATTAAAACCAATTGGGATACATTTAATAAGCAGGTGAAAGAAAGAGAAAACAAGTTAAAAGATTCATTGGAAAAAGCCCTTAAGTATAAAGAGCAAGTAGAGACTCTCCGGCCATGGATAGACAAATGCCAAAACAACCTGGAGGAAATAAAAGTTTGCTTGGATCCTGCTGAAGGAGAGAATTCTATTGCCAAGTTAAAGTCTCTGCAGAAGGAAATGGACCAACACTTTGGTATGGTAGAATTACTGAACAACACAGCCAATAGCTTGCTCAGTGTCTGTGAGATAGATAAAGAAGTTGTTACAGATGAAAATAAGTCACTGATCCAGAAGGTGGACATGGTCACTGAACAACTTCACAGTAAGAAATTCTCTCTGGAGAACATGACTCAGAAGTTTAAAGAATTTCAAGAAGTTTCCAAAGAATCTAAAAGGCAGCTTCAGTGTGCAAAGGAGCAGCTAGATATCCATGATTCGCTGGGATCCCAGGCTTACAGTAACAAATGCCTGACCATGTTGCAAACTCAGCAGAAATCACTTCAGGCCTTGAAGCATCAGGTAGATTTGGCTAAGAGACTTGCACAGGACCTTGTGGTAGAGGCCTCAGACTCAAAGGGAACCTCTGATGTTTTATTACAAGCGGAAACCATAGCTCAAGAGCATAGTACACTAAGTCAGCAGGTTGACGAAAAGTGTTCTTTCTTAGAAACCAAGCTTCAGGGCATTGGGCATTTCCAGAATACCATTCGAGAAATGTTTTCTCAGTTTGCAGAGTTTGATGATGAACTGGATAGCATGGCTCCGGTGGGGAGAGATGCAGAAACATTGCAAAAGCAAAAGGAAACTATAAAAGCCTTTCTAAAGAAACTAGAAGCCCTCATAGCAAGCAACGACAATGCCAATAAAACCTGCAAGATGATGTTAGCCACAGAAGAAACCTCTCCTGACCTTGTTGGAATCAAAAGGGACTTGGAGGCCTTAAGCAAACAATGCAACAAGTTACTGGACCGAGCCCAAGCCAGAGAAGAGCAGGTTGAAGGGACAATTAAGCGCCTTGAAGAATTTTACAGCAAATTGAAAGAATTTTCTATTCTGCTCCAGAAAGCTGAAGAACATGAAGAGTCACAAGGTCCTGTTGGTATGGAAACGGAGACAATTAATCAGCAGCTTAACGTGTTCAAGGTAGGGAACTCTTCATTTTTACCAAGTGTTTTTATTGTCAATGAAGTTTCTAATTTGTTTAGAAAGGAGATTGCCTATTTTTTAGAACCTTTTAATAATGATTGTCATACAATATTTGAGCTGGAATGAGCATATATGGGGGTAACACCCAGGCAGGTGGGGCAGTTACAAGGCCACTGGGGATTTGGGCCTTTGTGGGATAAGGCTTGAGATAAAATCAGACCAAAGGGTGCTTGGCAAAGTTCCAGGCAAGCCAGAAACTGACATCATAGGGTCCATTTCTGGAATTATTCACGATTGTCATCCGTGGTGACCGTGGCTGTGGTTTGAACTCTATTGCACATGTTTATCTTCCAGCATTTTCTTCAATGGTGAATTACCGTCTTTTCTGCCCTTTCTTTTTATAACTATCTTCTCATCCTTCTTAATTTCTTCCACAGACATTTTTCTTCTAAAAGCTCATATTTTTAAAGGCAATATGGAGTTCCATGTTGTAATCTGTTTCATTAAGCAAAGATCTTAGGCTCATGCCCCAGAGGATTAGAGGTGAATTTTTTTTTATTGCATGACATAAGCTCCTCAGTGCCAAGAAATGACTGCCACTCAACAGTGATCAATGACACTTAATGAATGAAACATTTGATAAAAATGGTGGGCCAGTTTCCGTGTCATTGGATTTGGCTTTATTTATGATAGTGAGAACAGAAGTCACATCTGTATGGGGATAAAGATAGGTTTATCCCTGGAAACAAAGGGTCCTAAATAGCAAGCAGTTTTCTATATGGGGCTGATATAAACCTTTAGGGTTTCAGAGCTCCTGTTATATTTATGAGGTGTGTTTTACTGGCAAAGATATATTGTACCATTTAGTGCATAAAGAATAAACTAAGACCAAATAAAAACAGTTTATAAAACCATAAATTATTTTCTTTGAGAAATGAATATGAATCAAATGGGCTTCCAAATTCTGTGCAGTTATATTTGATAAACTCTTTCATTTGCTTGTCTTTAATAACATTATTTAGATGACTGACTCTTGAAAAATACCTTCTTTTTCTTTGTATTGTTATTACTGTTATGATTATTTGCAGTTTATTAAATGCCTTTGAAGCCCAGTTCCTTCAAGGCTCACAAATCTGTGATTCTGTATTTAGTTCTTGATTCTTGAAGGTGAAGGAAACGCCCTTATTGTTGACTTGACCTCCTTCATTGCTCTGTCAAATTTTTATATTTCTGATTTGCAAAATGAAGATTTCATATGAGAGAATCCTCTATTAGAAAAACATAGTTCTGTGGCAATTGCTGCATCAAAGACTGGGAGAGATCTTGGGAGCAACTCTTCCTTCGTCAGTAAAGTTTGGAATTCTCTCTAGAACCCTGTCAGCACCTTAAAGATTAAATGACAGTAACCAAGCACTGTTTATACTAATGAAATTTAACCACATTAAGTGGTTAAATTGTGAAACATTATGATTTCTTTCGGTTTCCTGTGCATTTGTTTAGAAAAAAGACCTTCATTTCTCTTTGCTGTTTCTAACTACTTGTAAGACAATGGACAAAGTAATAATACTTGTGCTGCTACTTGCGGGTGTCTCCCCTTTGGTGTTCCCAAGTACAGTGAAAAATGTGGCTGTTCACGTGGAGAACTGAAAGTAAGAAAAAGCAAGAGATAGGAGGAGCTTTCTCACCATTGCACTGAGAGTGTTTTGCAAACTGAAAAGCCCCAAATAAGTAACATTACCATTAATAGCTACAGAGATTGTTTTATTTGATTGTGAAGAAATATAGAGTGATAATTTCTCCTAAAATAAACCATTTAGCATGCTGTGTTTGTTTGCTTTCAGATTATTTGGAAAGAGTTGATTGATTTTATTGAAATTCAGCAATAAAGAACATCATGGCATACTTTCAGTATCTTGAAACCCAGTGACTTGAAAAAAAAGTTTTCAAGTAGACAAATACTCTGCATTTAGTATATTCCAGTGCCATAGTTAAAAAAAGGACAAGAATATGATTATGGTAGCTCACACAACCACTAATTCCATTTATCTGTGTATGTGTGTGTGTATTCCTTAAAAATAGTAATTACAATAATCAACAAATCAATTTATTATGGGCTTACTATGTGCCAAGCACTATTTTATCTTTAATCCTGTTAACAGTCATGAGTGGTAGATGCTATTACTATTCTGCATCTTATTATAAAGAAGCCTAGGCTCAAGGAGGTTAAGTGACTTGTTCAAGGTCACACAGATAGTGTCAGAACCTGATTCTTTTGATGAAAATGATGCACTGCTTTGTGTAAACTTTATTTGTCACCCATGTTTCACATCTGGTATTTTCTCTGGGGAATTTTCTAATCATCTTTGCTGTAGCCTAATTTAGACAGCCTGAATAGCCAGCCATTGTTCATTTTAATTCAAAATACCAAGAACACCCACTTAAGGAACATGTTCTGTAAAACTAGCTGCTATGAGAAATATGAGATGAACATGTAAAACAGTCTTAGAAACTGATGTTATGTAGGTGCCGTGATATGATAAGGGTGATGATGATAATGATGATGTTGATGGTGGTGATTCCAGTGATCACCACTACTGCTGCTACTGAGATGGAGCCAAACATTTCATTGTTTTAGTGATTATATCTTTCTTGGTTAAAGTAGTAAATTGACTTGTTTACAGTTCAGTACTTAATTTAGTTTCTCTTGGGCCTTAGACTTTTGTTAAACATTAGTTTTAACATAATTTTTGGAAAGTTTTTTAAATTTTTTAAATGGAATGATTTGTATTGAGGGAAAAGCTAGTTATAATTCCTAAAAGTGAAACAGAAAAGTAGTGAAGGACTGAGTCTGTCTTCCTTATTGACTTTGAAATATAATCTAGTTTGACATTAATCTATCTGGTAGCTTTAGTTTAACCTAATGTCACAGATAAAATCCTATAGTAGTTTTTCTTAATACAAAATAAACTGCCTTCTGAGCAGAACTGAGAATAATAGCTATTACCCAATTACTCAGCAGGGGGTGCCTTATATTCACCGGACCCATAATAGAGGATTTAAAGCAGGTTTGATAGACTTCCCCGATTCTGGTTTTCTTTCTATAGTTTAAGAAATAGCTGTTAATAGTTACTTGAGGTTTTCTTGTAGAGACAAGGACAAAATTCATTCATTCATGTTTAAGATACCAATTCAAACATAATACTTAAAGCAAATGCTATTCTAAACCAAATGTCCTAACTCACTCAGTGAAAACTATCCTGAGATTTTGAAAGTAAATTGGTGTTATCTTTTGTGTTAGTTAGCTTGACATTTTAAAACTATTTTGATTATATATAAGTTCTGTTGTACATAAGTTTTTCTACTTCTAAATACTAGTCATTGGACTAACATGTCTGAAGGGTGAGGTGTTTTCTATACTGTTGGTAAGTTAGAGTACCATTTTCCACTTACGCTTATTTATGATTACAGTTAAATTCTATGCACACTGTTATAAATTGGTGGAATGAATAGCAGGGCGATTCTGTTTGTCTCTAGGCAGGAAGAAAGAAACCCCTTTGGTGTTCCCTCTATCCCTACTCCTATCTGAAGACTCCTAGCTCAAGATTATCTTCAAATCTAAACCACATTATTAAGTAACATTAATATTAACACATTATTATTTATCAAAGACATATGTAACTGACTGTATACAAGGAATGCATCCCAGTAATTCCTATTATGTGATTAACAGCCAGTCAGGTCTTCTGATCATTATGAAGTAACCATTATCACCATATTGAATGATTTAATTTCAATGAAAATCAAAGAAACTTGATGCTTTAATGAGTCCTAGCTAAATCTGTACCCTCCCCACCTCTATCTAGGCCAAGCTTGTCTCACCCATGGCCCACGGCCCACCTGTGGCCCACGATGGCTTTGAATGTGGCCCAACACAAATTCATAAACTTTCTTAAATAACATTACGAGATTTTTTTGCCATTTCTTAAAGCTCATCAGCTGTCATTGCTGTTAGTGTATTTTATGGGTGGCCTAAGACAACTCTTCTTCTTCCAGTGTGGCCCAGGGAAGCCGAAAGATTGGACACCCCTGATCTAGACCATTGTGAAAAAATGCCTTACCTCAGAACCTGCTTACAGTTTATTTCTGGCCACTCTGTTGCTGCCCCAATTGTAATTCATTTTGTCCCCACAAATGAGTACATCTCCAGTACAATCTCTCTGAAGATTTCTTTTTATTTTCAAATGGACATAGAATTACATTGAGCAGAGGATTTTTAAGCCAAGTTGAAACCAGAGACAAAGAGCAGAACATATGCCTAATTACACTGTAATAAATTTTCTCTGGTCCAGGTGAAGGCATTGTTTAACCCAGGCATCATTATTTTAATATTTGGTAAACTAAAATGCCAAGTAGCATGGGGCTAAGGAAGACAGGCAGTTTGAGCACAAATTCTTATTATGGTGTTTATCAAATGATCCAAAAACAACCTCTGATGTCACAATATTGAAAATCAAACTGTCCAAAAACTGCTTTAATAGTACTTTTAAAGTGTTCATATTATTATATAAAGGTCAATGACAAATTATTTTCCATTTTTATTAAGAATGGGGAAATTAGATAAAACTGCTGCAGAAGAGGTTTTTGTTAGGGAAAATTCCTTAATAGATTGGATTTTTGTTAATGCAACTACATTAGCAAAGGGGTTGTATGTTCCCTTCCTCTGGTATTTTTAATGGTGAAAATATTTCCACCATAGACACTGTAACTAGATGCATGGCTTTTATAGGAAGATCACATTATTTAATAAACCCAGAGCAAAGTGGCATTTAACAATTTTAGCAAGAAAGAATACTCCATATGCTGGTCAAGAGAGAAGCCCTACTGAGGCAGAGACCACACCTAGCTATGAAGAGGTGGAGCTGATCTGCTGTGTGGTATTATTAACACCTCATATTCTTATCCACACAAACTAGGCATAACAGGTAGATACCCTCTTTTTCACGTGATACAAGGAATATACCATACTTCTCAGAAAGGGCTGTCAAAAGGGAACTTTGCAACATGTGTTCTCTTTTCAGTTTTGCTGCTAACTAATGCTACGGCCCTTTATGTCACAGAGCTCCTCTTAACTTTTATTCCTTCATTTGAGATTGAGGAATTAAAGTTGGTTGTTCTGAAGGCAGTTCCAGCCAGAGATTTTATAATGTAGGATTTTTTGGTAGTTGTTATTTTGTTTTGCTTTTACCTTGATAAACCTATATCACCATTTTAGAGTGATCCAACAAAAGAGCCAAACTGTGGTATCTACTGTCATTATTATAGGCCCGCCTTTGATCAAAGGAAACCTTCATAATGTATTTTATTAATATGGAAAGTTGCTTAAAGGTGTGTGTGAGAGAGAGAGACAGAGAAGGATTTGCCTTGTTATGAAATTATACATTGGTTTCTTGAAAAGAACGTTTGACTGGTAAATGTTTATCTAGGTCTCTAATCATTCATTAATAACAATGTGGGATAAGGAAATGCTATGATTTTAAATTAAGTGAAAAGCGTCTGGAGCTGCTCAAGAACTGGATACAATAAGAAAATGTCTGTGCTCACAGATCCTATTCTCACATATCTCCAGTTGTCTTCATTTCAAGCTTAATTTCTTTTGTCAGTATTTTAATATGAAAAGTATTTCCAGATTTTGTTTTTTTTTTCTCTGAAGAAAATTGAATAGGGCCATTAACATGTGAGTTGCTTCTGCTTGCTGGATAGCTTTTCTTTAAATGAACTTTTTGACATTTTTATATATATATATATATGTGAAATATGTATATATTTCAATTAATAAGATTTATATATAGAATCATCTTCTGTTACATAGAATTTTTTTTCATTGTCACCAGAAAACCTCATTGAAGATGTGGGAAAGGCATAGTCTTAGTATTGTAGTAACTTAACAGGAAGAAGAGCAAGTGCTCATTAAAGATACTAACTAAGGTTCACATCAAGATAAACTGTTGTCAAGATCAGTTGGTGAATCTCGTTTCTAAATCGGTTTACTTTAGGGTCAGAATATTCTACTTTCTTCTAAATATGAACTATATTCCTATGAAATAAATAGTTATTGCATATTCATATGATGTATATCTTTGGAAACGTTTAGCCATTTATGTGAAGAAATTTAATAGTTTGAAAACTAAAAATATAGTATGCTTTCAGTTTTCATTAGCTAATGGCTTATTTGTTTTAGAAAGAACAATTGTTGCTCTTAATGCCTGTTTATGTACTTGCAGCACAAAACGCATATCCCTTGTTTGACTTCTCATCCTGATTTCAAGAGCTATCAGGCCAAGCGTTATTCATTGATAATAGTGCGTTTACTTACATAGACATTTTTCACTTACTGCACATTGAACTTAATACCTCCAATCCTTCAACCCTAAAACCTCCATGTTTCAGCTGATAAAATTGCTCTTTTCTATGAGTAAATAATATATAAATAATAATAATAAACGTGAATGATAAAACTTTTCTGTGATGTACATTGTTGCACTTAGTGGGAAGACTTTTCAGGGACTTTACTTTTAAAAGATTTAATTAAACTTTAGGAATATAAAATGAGAAAATGTTACTGTTTTGCTTATAATTCAATTAGTAGTTGTGTACTTTTCTGAAATCATCTGCTTTAGTAGATAGTTTAGCTGGATTATATCTAGTAGGCTACATAAAGCAAGTAAAGCTACATTTTGAAAACAGCATTATGATTTCTGTATTGTGAAATAATAGTGTTGGCTATTTTTCAGGAAAACTTTACTTACCTTATTATGTATTTCTCTCATTATGAAAATGTGAGGGGGCTGGGCACAGTGGCTCATGCCTGTAATCCCAGCACTTTGGGAGACTGAGGCAGGAGGACTGCTTGAGCCCAGGTGTTCAAGACCATCCTGGGCAACAGAGTGAGACCCCATCTCCACAAAAAAGTTTTAAAATTAGCCAGGTGTAGTGGTGCGCACCTGTACTTGGGAGGCTGAGACAGGAGGATCACATGAGCCCGAGAGGTCAAGGCTGCAGTGAGCTGTGATCATGCCACTGCATTTCAGCCTGGGTGACAGAGCAAGACCCTGTCTCAGAAAAAAGGAAAATGTGAGGGATCTAGATATCATGATTAATATTTAACATGGTTTAATATATCTTGATTTTATTAACATTAGAGACTATAACATTTATAGTAGCTGTCTAAACCAAATTTTGGGGGAAAAATAAACCAGTCCCGTTCTGCTCTATATATGAGCTCTTACATGTTATCCAGGTAAGACTTTGGAATGTGATTTCAAGTAACAAAGATATATGTAAATTATTGTGACAAATTTTAATATAATAGCACAAATCTTAATGTGAATCAATATAAAAATCAGTTCAATAAAAAAGGAATTTAGTTATTAAATAAATGGTATATACTTGAACATAATTAACTAGGGAATATTTTCCCATAGCACTGTTTACTTCCGAACTGTGTCATGGCCATTTTCTCATTCACATTCCCACTCTAGTGTAAGTGGTGTGAGGACAGTGGTGGCTATGTCTTTACAACATCATTTTTCCAGTGCTTACATGTTGTTTGGCAGACAGTGAGCGCTATTTTTTGAATCATTTAATTTATGAATGAATTATTTGTGCAGTTTTAAAAATGTACTACCCACCTCAAATGTGAGGTTGTGTGTTGCTCCTCTTAGCTTTTCATAAGCCTACATAGAATAATATTGTGCTAATGATTCAGAGTTAGAGTCTAACTAAGGTGAACTGAATTAGAGCCATTCTTTATTATGAAAAGTTCTGTAAGGATCTTAGAGTGTTTAGAGAAAGGCACTCACAGATCTCAAGGAAACTTTATTATTCATATTGCCATGAATAAGTAGTTTTCTAGGCTTACATATCAAGAGAGCTGCAGCTGCGAGTAAGACTCTTGGTCTCTACTATTTCCCAGCCTAGTGCCCAATCCACTGTTCAAGCGTGGTAAGTATAAGACCATTTTTCTTTCTCTTATCAGTGCCTTATTACAGCCTGTGTGCTTGAACACCACAGAATCAGGTGCTTGTTGAAATATTTCATGTCTTGAACATGAAAAATTGGCATTGATATTGTGATGTTGATGGATATTTTTAAATCTCTTTTTCTTTATAGACAGTCATATATCTAGTCAACTTAATGACGGCCACATACTGAGTTGCATCTAATAATTGTTGAATGGATGAGTTACCAATAGAGTTTTCATTATGAAAAGATTTTTTTAAAAAAGATTCAACTCTTAGGTTTATAGAATGAATATTGAGATAATGTTTTCTCATTAAAGGCACAAAAGTTTCCTCCCACATCTTTTATGTAAAAGTAACAAAGAAAGTATAAAGTTGTTTTTACTAGAACTGCCTTCTTCATTTGGAGTGAGCACAGTTTTGTTCATGTTCAAATGATTATTTTATGAGATTGAAGAAAGACCGCTTCATTTTTAACTCTGATACTCTGACGATTTTTCTTATTTTGTAAAATAGAGAATGTTTAGATTTTATTTAAATAAAACTATTAAATTTCCTGCAAAGACTAAGAGTTGGCTTGCTGAATTTATTTTCAAACAGTATTTTTAAAAGGTATTTTAAAAGTATTTTATCAGTAGATAAAAATCTGTGGAGGTGATTTTGTTTATTAAATATCTGGAGTCAGTGAGTACCACTCTTGGGCCTTGTGTTAACCGCAAGAGTACTGTATGGTTATTAGTAACTACTAATATTCATGTCAGCAGTGCTGAGAGCCCCTCACTGGTAGGAATACTTTACATTTGGAGAACAGTTAGATTTGAACTTGGGCTTCAAAAGGGAACGGCAAAAACACTCTGGGCTTCAAAGTGATCTGCACTTTGCATCGCAGATACTGCTGAAGTATCAGATTCTTCAGTGGAAAAGTGTGGTTTCAACTGAAGGATAGGGACCTACGTAGCCCCCCTTTTCCCATTTAGTATTCAAAAGAGTGCGGTCTCCGGACCTTCACAAAATAATTTCTTCGCGGATCTCCCAGTGCCAGGTTCTGCCTCCGCAAGCCCTACGGATCCCTTCCCATTTTGAAGTAGTCGGCGGGGTTTCCGCGGTCTTTGAACCTGAGCTGCCCCTCTCCCCGGTGGCCGGACTCGGCCTGCTTTACGCTGATGTCACCACAAGCTGTTACATTGCAGCCTCTCGGCTTCGAGGTACCTCCCACTGAAACCGCTCGCCGACTCCCGGGAAGAAGCGAAGAGTCAGAAGAAAGATGACTGCGAAGTTAAGTCACGGGAGGGCGTAGCACCGAAGTGGTAGAGAGCTGCGGCTCCGGAACGCCCGGCAGGCCCAGGGACGCAGCAGATGGTGCCTGAAGAGAGAGGGCGTTGCTGCAAGCGCCCTGGCTGGAGAGGATGCCTGCCGGGCATCGTGGTGCCCTGAGGAGCCGCGGACAGCGCCGGAGCTCCCTTCCGGAGTTCTCTTTCTGCTGCCTCCACCGCCACCGTCTCTCTCTAGCCCCAGCTGAAATGAAGGCCACACCGCGGCCACAGAACTTGGTTCAGTTTCAAAGGCTAATGTAGTCCCTGGGTTTTCTGCTCAATGTGAATTACGCTGCCTGTGCCTTGGAGGAAGCCGTGGAGCTCTTCGTTGCTGCAATTGCCTCAGGTGGAATAAGCCTTCCTAAGGAGGACCAGATAAGAATCTTTGGAAATGGCTTTTTTTTTTTTTTTCTTCCAGAAGCTTAGTAGTACACCATGCTTTCTGTTTACTTAAAACGGTTGCTGGATTGTACTGCCCTGAGTGTCTAAAAGTCTGGTGTTTTTTTTCTTTCTTCCTTTGAGTAGTTCTGAATAGCATTGAAGAAGCTTAAAACAGGAAGAAAACCTGCCTTTTCAATCAAGTTTATTTATAGCTACTCCCCTCTCCAAAAAAAAAAAAAAGTAAAAGAAAAATGTAACTTTCTCATAACGTTAGACTTAACTTATTTTTCTCTGAAGATTTGTTCTGTGCCTTGATGTGAACAATACCAGGTCCCTGTGTTTGTCTTTTAAATTTCTGGAGCATGGTTTATTTACTAGAATGGTGGAGTTCTGCAAGCCATCTTTAAGTGGATTACAGTTAATCAGAGCTCTGCCGAAATTAACATTCAGGCTGTTAAAATGCTTGCTCATTTGGAAATTTTAATCTGGAAATATCAGACTAAAAAGGGAAATGGACTGACAATGGAATGTTCTGAGTGTTTGAGCCACTGTTAAGTGTGTGTTTGTTTATTTTCTGTGTTTTGGAGTGTGTGGACGGGAACTTTGGGAGCTGGGAAAGGTGGACAAAGAAGATTTTTGTTCTCTGTTATTGATGCACTTTATTGTTTAGAATCATCCTAAAATCAACCAGGTAAAAGGATAGTTGCATTTATACTGATGCACTGCTGATGACCTTAAACACCTCATGTATTATGACATATATTATTTGAGCATGTGTCTTTATGCTAAAGACACTCCATAGCTCTGTTCAGAAGTATACTTTCTTGAAAGATGCTTTATCTTATTTCTTATCTGTGTCAAGAGCTGCAATATTTGTTTTAACTATCTGCAAAATGGGGAAGCCACTCAGCAGACCAGACTGTTTACGTCAGAATCCCCCATGTGTAGGGAAGGGTGAAGAAGAGGAGGACCTAAATATCGAAGACTGTTACGTCCCACAGCGGTCAATCTATGATACTGTTAGACTAAATGAACAGATAGACTCTGGTTCAAAAGGTAGTCTATCTTCCAGGCATTTTACAGATCGAACTTTACCCTACAGTCACAGAACACTGGATGTTAGTTCTTTATGCTCTAATGGTGCCCTTACTTCTTCCAGTGTATTTGAGCTGAGAGGTCGGGAAGCTAACAAACTAGATGAAAAGATGATCTTTGATGCACTCAAACTAAATAGTGATATCATTAGAACCACAGGATTACCTAAAGCCAAATCTCATGCGGAAAAGAAAGAGCATAGACGGTCATGGCGAATGTTTGTCCCGGCCAATTTTATGGATTATGCAAACAAAAGTGAAAGCTCTTTTGTTGAACCTACTGATATGTCAGATGCTGTTACCAAGGCCAGCAAGTGCAGATGGGGTACTAATTCTCTCACTTCGGAGGAGGATGACTCTGGTTTATGTAGCCCTCCAGCAGAGAGGGAAGAAAAACAGGGCATTTTAACTGGAGACCAGTCACAAATTAAAAGTTTGTCTTCTGCTGAAGATATTCTTGTAACAGACCAATACAGACCATTTTTTTCTGTTAATTCCATTAGCGAACAGAAAATCCCACTGCTTTCATGTCAGAGTGCCCACCCTGATGAAAATTTCAAAATGATTTTACATGATGTTTCTCCACTAGAGGAAGCAAAACGTGTCAATGGTCAAAGGGAAATCCACGATGAAAACTGTTGCCTGCAGAATAATTTGAAAGAGAGCCCTGTGAACTGTGACCCATTAATTATGCCAAGAAATAGAGAAAATGAGCATATTTTTAACCTTGGAGAAGAGGACAAAACATATGGACCTGGAGAATCTCAAATCACAGCACAAAGTAGGGAACTCTTGAAGGATTCCCCTCAAGATTTAGATCTCTCTCACACAGATCTAGGGGAGAGTGATGTAGATTGTGGTGGCACCAGCTTAGTAGAAAATGTGACACTTTTGACACAATATAATTCAGGAGAATGCAACATTGCATCTAAAGAGGAAGTGGAGGCTCCTCTTTCTGCCCAGGAGAGCGAAATGCTCTATAAGAAGTACTCCCTCAAATTCATATCAGCAAGAAAGAAAGCAGCACCCAGAAAAACAGGGGCCCAGGCAGGAATATTGGACACAGTCTGCAATGGCTTTCAGTTGGTTCAGGTAATTCATGGAAATATGAAACTCTGCAATGTCAAAAGTTTGCGGTTCTGCTAAAAGTTTGTGGTTCTGTTTCAGAGTGGTCACTAGTGTTTCTAATAATAATCAAATCCACACTTTTGTTTTGGGGGTTTGACTAGCACCCTGCAAGATGCCACATATTGATAAATGGATAATTAGAACAAATTAATAGGGACTGTTTTGGAGAAGAATTGTTATTCCCAGCTGTTCAGGGTCCTGTTATTGATTGTGCAGATGGTGGCCATTCCCCTTCATTTAGAAGGCCTCCACTGTGAATATATGTTAATGTTAGGCTTTTACACAAATTGTGGTAAAGACACTGCCATTTAAGGGCCATTATATTGGATTTATTAAGCTTGAACAGGCTTAGTCATGAAGGTACAAACAGTATTATATTGTTATGGCCTGCAAAGTACTCTATCCACATTAAGGACTTTTTTTAATATGTTGAAAAATTTCTCTCAGGAGCTCTGCATATGAGAGTAGAGTTATTATGCTGTACTTTGCAGGCATTATAGCTCCCAACTTTTTGTGATTGGTGAATGAGGTAAGAAAGTAAAGGGTGCAGCCTTGTAATAAGTAGAGGTTGCTTGTCAAGCCCGTAATTTTTTTCTTCCCACTCAGATTGAAGTTCAGCTATTTTGGTACTTTTACTAAACTCTTCTGGTAAACTTTGCCTCAGAGGTAATTTTATTTTATTTTAAACTTCTCTTCATGCTTGTGTGCTGTGGGTTAGATTGGGGGAAAGGCTCTCTTTGTAGGTATTTTGTTAACATTGAGAGATAAGGAACTTAGACAATATCAGAACAGTTCCTCTTCTCAGTCTGTGAAATAATTGTTCTTGTTAGTTATGCCCTTTTCTTAGACATGCAGTAAATGGCATGCTAATTTAAAAGCTTAGCAAATTAACTTTTTTCTGTAAAGGATATTTCAGTTTATTTGTAGAAAACAATTAAATCTTAGGGGAGTATATACTCTTTAGTAGTTATCTTTTTAAATCCTTAGTATATTTTTGGGGGCGCTTTAGAAAATTATCAGATTTACCTAGATCTGCTCCGATATATACCCCTGAAATTAATTTAAAACCAAGATCAGAGGTTAAGGCAGTTTAATAGAACATTATTGTTATCCTTTTGTCCTGAAAACTATATGAGGGAAAATAAAACGTTTCCTTGAATGCTTATTTACAGGTTCCTGGAATTTAAAAGGTAGCAGTTTTTGTACACCCCCACCCTCTACCCCCACTTTTTGATAAGTAGTAAAACATATCCAAAGCTATTAGTCCTAAAAGTTATAACTTAGAAAGTGGTATAGAAATGAAATTGAATTATAATGCCAAATTCTATCTTCAACATTTTGTTGCCAAGTTTCTGTTTACATATTTGATGAATTTTACCTTTTTGCAAAATTATGGCGACTTCCTAAGTTTTTCCTCAGTGATTTGGGTGAATCTTATAATTTATTTGATTATATGTAATTGATTTTTAAATATTTATTATTGTTATATACAAACTGCCAGTATGGAAATTATCTATATATATTTTCTGTGGAAAAGGCAGTTTGAGTTTTTAGCTAGGAGGAGATTTTAGAGAAAATGATCATTAATTTGTTTGCTGTTCTCTAATTTACTCATATATACAGTAACACAGAAGTATCCTGTATGCTAGGCCTTAGACCAGAGTCCGGAGGATTTGTCTCCTGCAGCCTCTGCATCTTTCAAAGTTATTTTTCATACTGTGTCTGTAATTTTTTTCCTTAAGTGCTATTTTAATATGTGCCTTTATTATGTTTCCATGTATTATGATTAACTGTCAAATCATTGGTATATTTATATAGTGCCCTTCAGGATAATGACTCAGAATCTCAAACTATGTTTTACCTTAATATCTATGTGAAACTTTCCTTCCTTAGTTCCAATAATTTATTTTCCTCATGGCATCCTCCAAGCCCTATATTAAAAACATATTATCTATGAAAGAGTTGGCTCATACCTGTGATCCCAGCACTTTGCAAGGCTGAGGTAAGAAGGTTGCTTGAGCCCAGGAGTTTGAGACCAGTCTGGACAACATAATGGGACCCTGTCTCTACCAAAAAAAAAAAATTTCTTTTAATTAGCCAGGCATGGTGACATGCACCTGTAGTCCCAGCTACTGGGGAGGCTAAGGTGGGAGGATGGCTTAAGCCTGGGAGACAGAGGTTGCAGTGAGCTGTGATTGCGCTACTGCCCTTCAGCGTGGGTGACAGAGTGAGGCCCTGTCTCAAAAAAATAATCATAATATTGATGTATCTACTCCCAGTATTATCTGTTAAGGGATTGATGTCATCCACCTAAGATAGAAATATAAATTTCTATACTGATATTAATTTGGCAAATAAATATTGGCACATATTACATGCTAGGTACCATGGTAGGCCCAGGTCATAGAACTACTGTAAGGAAAACAGAAATTTCTGTTTTCATGGCACTTGTATTTTAATCTAGCACATTAAATCCTTTGCCAGTCACAGGCAACTGGGGAACTGTAAGTTGGATGGGATAAACAATAAGGGAGAGATTGCTAGGAATCCACTGTCGGTGCAGGTATGGGTGACAATGACTACAGAATAACCAGAGTTGCTGTGGTAGTAAGATATGTGATCAGATCCATGGGGTGAGGTCATTGTATTTCTTGAGAGTCCATTGGCATCTTTGTAGACATTGGGGAGGCTATTTGTGTAGGGATCCATATTATTGCAGCACATGCGTATGTATTTTTCATTTTCCTATCTCTGTATTTTGGCCCTCCTGCCAAGCCATGTTTTGGCCACTTGGCTCACCTCATCCTGTCCCTGGTTTTCCATTTCCAATGTGAGTCTCAAGCTTCAGTTGCCAGCTAGCAGCAGCCATTCTTAGGAGAGCCTATTAGGATTGCCTTGCCCATGAAGGCTCATTTTGTACTTATTTTATGTTTTTGCTCTTTAGCATTTTCTGTTAATCTTTTGCTACAGTTAAACTGGGACAATAGAAACATTCTCATCCTATGATAATGAAGCAATAAAGAGAGGAGACATGTACTGTCTTCTTGGTTTTATAAGTAACTTGATCAAGTGTGCTCAGAATATCATTCTTTAGTATTCTCAAATGTTTTTGATGTGCTACTAATTTATATTTAGTTTCTTTCTGTTCTTTAGAAGGTAGCTATGACCTGTGGCTAGACAATGAAAATTATCTTTACCTCTGTAATAATTGATGGTTTCCACAACCTGATGCCTAAAAAAATGCTTATTATATATTTGGTTGATAGGTAATATAACTCATATAATTATTACTCTTTTAACTGCAGGTATTCCAGAAAGAAGAGATTGAACCCTTGCAAGGTAAACAGCAAGATGTAAACTGGTTAGGTCAAGGCCTTATTCAGAGTGCTGCCAAAAGCACTAGCACTCAGGGCTTGGAGCATGACCTGGATGATGTCAATGCACGGTGGAAGACTCTCAATAAGAAGGTAATTTTCTCACCCCCTTCATTGCTATTTTTGCTGATTATTATTCATGAGCATTTGTGGTGACCATGAATCATATTTGTGGTAGCCAAACTTTTCTAAGTATGTCTACTGTTTTATATTACTGTAAACTGGATGGCTCAAACTCAGATGCCTACTGGAGCTAGGTAGGGAATCTAAATGAAAGGAAGCAAACTGGGTAAGACAGAGCCTCTTCCTGCTGTTATCTCGCCTTTGATCAAGACAGGGTCACAGATACAACAGTGCAGGTATGATGGGCACATGCATCTGTAAGGGTACAGGTCACTACTTAGTTCCAGAAGATCATTGACATGTAGGGACGTAGGCCCACTGTTGCCAGATATTCTGTTTACTTTCAAAATAACCTGGAAATCTCACTTTCTATGTGAAACCTTCCTATTTTCAAATATTAGCAACTAATTTCACACTGTGCAAACAAAGTTATGTCTTTATGTCATTCCTGTACTAAGTCCTGCCACCTTCACTGTAGACCATCAACCCTCAATTACTTGTAAGATGTAGGTCCAACCTTTTTCTCAATTCCCATGAGAGAAAACACTAGAAATAATGCTCTGATATCTTAGGGAGATAACGCTGACATACGATGGCAGGCAGCTCTTACGAGACATAAATTATCAGAAAATTATTATGGGATGGCAGTGCATATCTGGTTGTTGCAGTGGTGGTTACTCTTGTTGTTTTCTTTCCATTGACATCTTAAGCAGGTGCCAGGTCTTGAAACTATATTATTCATTCTTTAAAGTCTGATACATATTTGTAGTGCACCTTAAACACAGTTGGAATGCTGTATCAGGTGTAAATATAATCAATAGCACTTACAATATCTTGCCAGCTACTTTATTCAGTCCAAAAGGAAAATATCTGTGAGACAAGCAAGATATCTCTATGTAGGACACAGAGACTCCATTTACTGGAAGACAAAGGGCCTGGTTTGTTGAAAAAAGACTCCAGAGCTTGGAGCTAGCAGAACTTAATTGGATACTTTTGTTATTCTTGCCTAGCAAAATATAATTCTGATTCTCTCTGCTATAATAATTCTGTTTATTCTTAGTCTTTTAAAAATCATTATCTCTGATATTTATCAGAAGGAAATAAAATGCAATATTGATAAAAATGACTAATGTGCTGTTTCTTATGATAACTCTAAAATATTTGAATCATTCATTACTAATCATAAACGTATTAAGATTGAGTGCTCTACGTTGACTGTGATGGTGACCTTATTTTCATGCCTACTTGCTTAAAGTTTGTCTCCTTTTCACACCTATCCTGCCCACTATCGATACTTTGAGTAAATTTTAAGTGAAAAGGAAAAGAAAATTTGTGACCACATGGGAAAATAAGCATGTAAAGTAGTGATCTGTGCTCAGATTGCATTATTCTGTGAAACAAATAAATAAGTGGAAACAATTGGCACTTTGCAGGTGGCTCAGCGAGCAGCCCAGCTGCAGGAGGCCTTGCTGCACTGTGGGAGGTTCCAGGATGCCCTGGAGTCCCTGCTCAGCTGGATGGTGGACACTGAGGAGCTTGTGGCCAATCAGAAGCCCCCGTCAGCTGAGTTCAAAGTGGTAAAGGCCCAGATACAAGAACAAAAGGTAAGTTAGTCATGCTTTTGTATTGTGTTTCATATTAAATCTTAATAACAAGAGAAAAAATGCACCTTGTGACTCTTTTAATTAATGGATAACCTAGTTAACCGGTTATTGCTGCTGTAGACGTTATTTTGTTAGTCATTTGACAAATATTTATTGAACATCTACCATGGGCCAGGCCTTGTTCCAGATGCTGGGAATATATCCTTGAATAAAAAAGATGAAAATTTCTCATTGAGTTCAAAACCAAGTGGGAAGGGTGTGGCAGGATTGAAAGACAATAAGTAAAGTAAATAAATGAATGGTGATAAGTTAGCAAGTGATGAATAAAGCAGGGATCGGGGAGAGGCATCAGGAAGCAATAGAGCAAAGATGAGGGACCCAAAGTGCTGGAATGGAGGCAGGGGTGTGTGTAATTTTAAATAGGGTCATGAAGGAAGGTCACTGACAAGATGGCATTTGTATGGAAGTATCATTGTTCCCCTATATATTAGGTTGATCCCTATGAAATTGTCTTTTTATGTATTAAATATTGACAGTTTCTTTTGGTTCAACCTATTACTAAAGAGACAAATATTTGATTCATGTATGCTGAGGAATGTGCCATTGTGTCTTTTGACACTACTAAAATGGGGCCAGTTTGGGAAAATAGGGTCTTCAGAGGGTCGATATGTACCTGAGACTGACCACATGATAGTTTTTGTGCCCCTGATGGCAATGGTCAAGTATGAAGTATTTAATACCACTTTGAGTAGTAATCAGCCAGCCATGACTTGAGATGACATGTGGGAAGGATCCTAGAGCATGGTGTACTGTTAAGGTTTCTCCCCTCTGGAACTTTAAAAAGAAGGGGGTGGATTATGTTAATTACTTTATTTTAAAACTCAAAGAAAATTTTTAAAATTTTACATTAATTTTTTTTAATTTATAAAAAAGATACATTTTAAATTTCTCTTTCTGTGCCTGGCTTATTTCACTTCGCATGGCTAATAATAATGTACTGTATATTTCAAAGTTGCTAAAAGAATAGATTTTAAAGGTCCTCACCACAAAAAAATGATGAGTAGGTGAGGTGATGGATATGTCAATCAGATTGATTTAATCATTCCACGATGTATACATATATCAAAGCATTGAATTGCACCCCATAAATTCAATTATTATTCATCAATTAAAAATGGAAAAAAACAAAAAATTCCACATTTACCCTGAATTTTTTTTTGTATTTAAGACTTACTGCTTACTTTAATTTCTACATTTAATACTATCTCCCTAGAAGTTTTTGAAAACTTCAGCATATTGGGAAATTATACCAATTAGAAATAGGTTTAGAGGTAAGGATTAAGGACACATAACTAGAAACACATTGCATTTGTGTGATTTTTGCATAATACAGCGTCTACCATTCACAATTTAAAGTTAACTCCCAGAGTCATGATGCTTAGCCAACAAAACCTATTAATTGATTTTGCTTCTTTAATTGCTAGAAGCTTTGTTATTAAAATGTATCAAAGTAATTAGTTCTCCTTGCTGCCAAAGCACCTGTTGTACTTTGATTATATCATGACTTTAGTATATAAAAACCTGTGCCAACACAGTTTGTATGTCTTACCCTTCTCTTTAAACAAGTTCCTCTTACCTTCTGCCTTGGTGATCCTGATCTCAAAATACTCTTTTAGCTTTTTACTTCTGGGTAACTGTCAAATCTTTAATCCTTAATTATCAGTCAGGATCATTAAGGAAGCAGTGAAGCATAGCGTTTTATACACTTACGCCTTCCTCATTGCTGGTAGCACAGTGCCTGTGCACAGCAGTTGCTCATGAGCCATTTGTTTGATTAGATTAGAGCAAGGTAAAAGGCTAATTATAGCAAACATTTCATTTCAGGTGCTTTGAAATGTTTAATTAGAATCAAATTGAATTTTGTTTCTGGTGCTAAATCCTGAAATATTAGTCTTATTTAGCCAGCTTTAGAGATTTCTGACATCTTCTGCCCTCTCTTCCTGTTGACAATCATGTGTAAAAGCTGTTTTAGTTTGCAGCCTCACACAGATTTTAGGAGCCAGTCCCACCTAGTAAAAGGAGCCAAGAGCCTCTCGTTTTAGCCTTGTTAACTTGTGAACCTGGGCTGAGTCTTAACTTCCTTGTCTATAATGGATTGTTTAACGTGGGAAAGGGTTTTGAAAACAGTAATGATTTATAGGAACCTTTTGTATCTTGACAGGGCAGATAGTTGTTGAATGTTTAAGGCATTCTTATTTCAATCCAATAATGGAGATTTTGCACTTTTTTCATGATTCATTGGAGTTATCCTAAGTGGCACCTTCTACCGTATTATTCTGTATTAAAAAATTAATAATGAGTTTAGTGGCCTTACCAATATTAGTTTTGTCTACTATGAATAGCCCCTGCCACAGTGTCTGACTCAATAGTAATAAATCATTAAACAAATGAGTTACTTTTAAAATCCCGCTTTTCAGATCCTTTGATATGTGCATACATACAAAATACATTTTTGTCATATTTCAGATGTACTTAGAATACATTTTACTTTATATGCATACAGTTATTTCCTTGCTTTTTTATATTTAATGTTTTGTCTCAAGCTGCTCCAGAGATTGTTGGATGACCGAAAATCTACGGTGGAGGTAATCAAACGAGAAGGAGAAAAAATTGCTGCAACAGCAGAGCCCACAGATAAAGTGAAGATTTTGAAACAGCTCAGTCTCTTGGATAGTAGATGGGAGGCATTGCTTAATAAAGCTGAAACAAGGTAACTTATATACTTCCAGTTCTTTTGAAAGAGTAGCAGTGGCCTCTGTCTACAAAACTGACGTTTTGTATTTCGGTAATACTTTTCTTCAAATCATGATTTTCCTATGTTTATCATGTATGTGAACAGAGATAGCAAAGATTGTAGTGCCTCTTTCCTCATTCCTCTAATGGTAATGGCTTGTCACCGCTATATCCCAACTTTTTAAGAAAAGCATTTCCCTTGCGGGTGATTACTTCATTTGTTTGTTACATAGTTACTGCCTGCTTACCCTGCATCAGGCACAGAGTTAGGTCTTGTGTTATAGGGGTGAGCTGGGCAGATCATCTCTGCCATCAGATAGGGTACAGTCTAAGAGGGTTTATAGCCATTGAGAAGTAATGATAAATGTAATGTCTCAAAGTAGAAATACAGGTTGCTGTGGGAGCATATGACAGGAAGAACCTAGCCTAGGGGCAGGGAAATGACAGTTAAGCTAAGTTTTAGAGGGGAATGGGAGCTAGGAAACAAAGAAGGTAGAAGGATGCTCTTAACTTCATGAAGGCTAGGAAGCCTAGAGCCTGGCTCCACTGGGTGTTTGTTCTCAACAATTTTATTACAAAACCCCAACCCATATTTCAGTATCTGCATTGATGCCACATTGACTAGCCATAGTAGTACCTACATTGAAGGGTAGTCACCTAGGCTGGTTGGGTTGAAAATAGATGAAAATAGAAGAATCGCTGACCTGAATGAGTATGTTATGTAAATTCCCACCTTCTTTGGAACCAGAATAGTGAAGAGAAGGATTTGTCTAAACTTCAAATACAGAGTATAATTAATTATAGCTTTAGGGCCATAGAATGAAGTGCTCCCAAAGAGGTGAAAAATCTCATGTTGTCCTCTGATATGTGTCAACACATTAACCGTTCTGTGTAATGCCCTGGGAGCTGTGCCCTGGCTGCCAGGGGAGATACTCTCAGTAATTTTAAAATAATAAGTGAGTGAATGTCTAGATCTCTGCTTTACTACCATAACTAGTCTTCTTTTCCTAAAACTTTCTTCACAGAGATATTAAATTGAGGGATATTGGTAATGGTTATGATTCATGCCCAGATTTATTGTGGACAGTTTAAATCATAGTAAGTGAAATCCCATCACAGAATAGTTATTTCCACTGATTTTAGATGACTGGATATTTGAATTTAGAAGAAAAGGTCACAGATAGTGATAATCCAGAGGTAATTATGAATATAGTAATTTTATTCATTTTTAGGATCAAATGTATCAACTGAAAGTTTTTAAAAATGTGTGTGTATTGTGATATATTATAGAAATTATATTTAATAGCTTGCGCCAATTTTCTGTAATTCTCTTCTTCCTCATAGAAAGCTAATTTTTCAAAACATGTAATTCCCTGAAAATTAAACATGATAAGAAGTTTAGGCAGCAATATCTCTTGATCCCAGCAGAAATTATGTATACAGGATTTGATACTGAATCAGGTACTCCATACACAGACCAGAACAATAGCTTGCTCTAGATAAATACTGAGGACAGCAGAAACAGGTTTTAGCTTTAGTCTTCTGCAACTGAGGAAATGTCTTTCCAAAGGTATTTTAAAGTACCAGTAAAAGTCCAATGAATACTTCTCCCCTGTTTATGATATTTTAATCCATAAAATATTAATATTGCTTTTGGGAAGTAAACCTAACCCTACGCTTTTATAAAATAGGAATCACTATTAATTCCACTAAGCAGAGGAGGAAGAAGCTATCTATGTATGCTCTTCAAAATTTGAAACCAGTTTTGACCATTTGATTAAGAGCAATCTCAGTAACTGTTGCTCCAATTGAAATTAATATATAAAGCACTTAAAATGGGGCCTGGCACAGAATATGTGCTTAATAAATTTTACCTGTTGTCGTTACTATTACTGCTGTTATTATTATAACATTGCTGTCGTTATTATAACTGTAATTATTGGATGTATTGTTACAGAAGATTACTTCAGACTTTCATGAGATTCAGGAACTTGAGGATGATCTGTTGTTCAACTTTAATTTTTTTTAACGGAAGAATTGTTTTAATATGTTTTTTAAATGTTAAGAGATTTAAATTTTAACCTTTGATAGTTTCTACAGAAAATGTTTAGAATAGATTGCAGGAGCATGACTGAAGATTTTTGTTGAATATTTCACACATTCTTCATCCCTAAATGACCTTTTGGCACATTTGTAGGAATCGTCAGTTGGAAGGTATCTCGGTGGTAGCACAGCAATTTCATGAAACCTTAGAACCACTGAACGAGTGGCTTACAACCATAGAAAAGAGGCTGGTGAATTGTGAACCCATAGGAACCCAAGCATCTAAACTTGAGGAACAAATTGCACAGCACAAAGTAAGATATAAATCACACATTAACGAGGTTCAGTTTTTATTGTGTGGTTTTGTGACATAAATTTGAGTTATGTACTATTGTTTTGTTTAATTGCAAACTAAATCCATTTCACATGTCATGCTTTAGTTTTATTTATGTTTTCATTTTTATTTGTCCATTCTTTTTGTTTTTCTTCTTTATTTTTTTAAACTTTGCTTAGGCCTTAGAAGATGACATCATCAATCACAATAAACATTTACACCAGGCTGTTAGCATTGGCCAGTCCTTAAAGGTTTTGAGCTCCAGGGAGGATAAAGATATGGTGCAGAGTAAATTAGACTTCTCTCAAGTATGGTACATTGAGATTCAAGAGAAAAGTCACAGCAGGTCTGAGCTCCTCCAGCAGGCCTTATGTAATGCTAAGATTTTTGGGGAAGATGAAGTTGAACTGATGAACTGGCTGAATGAAGTGCATGACAAACTGAGCAAGCTCTCAGTCCAGGATTACAGCACTGAGGGCCTATGGAAGCAGCAGTCTGAACTTCGGGTATTTTGATTTATTTTATTTTATCTTATTTTTTCATTTCAATTGTCATTATTTCTTAGTCCTTATTTCTGTGCAAGTTTATCTTTATGATGATTTCGATGAATTGCTGTAGTCAAAAAAGGACTCTTTATGCAGATTACTTTTAATGAAGTCATTTTAAAGAAAAGAGTGACTCTATCCAATTAGCTGGATATTTCACTTTTCATTTTGTTATTTTATTGTTGTATACAAAGACCTGTATTAACCAGTACTTCAGTACATCCACAAAGCCCATTTTCATAGGGCCCTAAGTATGTTCTGAAAAGGAATATGCTGTGAATTATGGTAGATGAACATGGGACATGGGGCACAGTGGTGAAAAGAAGAGGTCTAAACATGGGAACAGTAAGAACATTTGAAAATGTGAGATATTTACTCAAACATGTCTCTGTGAAATCTAATTAAAGTTCTCTGAGATTAACTAATGTTAATGCTAACTTAAATGTTTTTCCCCCACATAAAAATGGTACCTGTGTTTTCAGGTTCTGCAAGAGGACATCTTACTCAGAAAACAAAATGTAGATCAGGCTTTACTAAATGGTTTAGAACTACTTAAACAAACCACAGGTGAGATATCTTTCAAATCAAATCATCATGTGGTCAGCATTTTATATTGTTTTCAAAATATTTTAGGGATGGGAAAAAACCAAAACACTTTATAATTTTTGGTCCATTCCAAGATTTCATTCTGGAGAATGCTTTGAAGACCAATCAAGGGGGTGGTTAGGATATGATCTCACTTTTTTCTCATGATCTCACTTGAGTTCTTGATGGAAGTTGTGTGTATTACTCATAACATAAAGCACTTTGGCACGGGAGCTCATCAGAGAAGCCCAGGACAGAGTCACATTACTTTTCCACTTGTGGAAGGCAGATGAATATGTAGGTTGTAGATAATTTCTTTTTAAGATAGATTGCATTGCAGTGACACACAGTATGGCTATGTGCATGGCTATACATGGGCTTCATTTCTTCATGTCTGAATCACTAAGAAAACTGATACATAGTTTAGTATCTAGATGAGATTTTTAGGACAACTCAGGGAAACTAGTTTTAGTGATTCCTTTGGCCATAGGAATTTCACTATACCTATATGTAGTTCAGCAATATGTGTATGTTGGGGGCAAGTACCATTCATTATGTATTGAAGAAATTAAATGTAGAATCAAGAGCCTTGAGCTAGAAGTCTGAAGCCCAGGACACAATTTTTCTGTGTGTCAAAAAATGAGGTAGAGGCAAATAAAGATCGTTGGAATAGTGCAGATAAGTAATGATGAGTAACTAAGAGCAGTGAGGCTAAGTATCTTGCCCAAAGTAACCCAGCTTTTAAGCCATGCATGAAGTCAGTATTTGAACTCAAGAAGTTTTTAACCCCTCTTCTTTGAAAACAAAGTCTCATACAGATAGATACAAAAGTACTGCTTTCCACATAGCTAAAGACACTTAGCCTTTTCCAGTTTCTGCATTTGTATTTTCAGAGTGATTTAGATTTGCCAGAAATCTTGGGAAAGATTAAAATTTAGAAAAGGGCTTCTCTTGAGTAAGATTGTCTTTAGAAAAATGTCTCCTTTTGTTCTGTAGAAATTTCATCAGTGTTCCATAATATCTGAAGAAACCCTCATAAGAAATAACGTGACTTTGAAATTTTAGGTGATGAAGTTTTAATAATTCAAGATAAATTGGAAGCCATTAAAGCAAGGTACAAAGACATTACTAAATTGAGCACTGATGTGGCCAAGACTCTGGAACAGGCGCTGCAGCTTGCAAGGCGGCTGCACTTCACACACGAAGAGCTGTGTACCTGGCTGGACAAAGTGGAGATGGAATTACTTTCATATGAAACTCAGGTTCTGAAAGGAGAAGAAGCAAGTCAAGCACAAATGAGACAAAAGGTAAGCTCTGATTTCCGCATTTTGGATTAGTCTTTTATCTTTTAGGCAGTCTTATTCACACAAAAATAAAATTATATTTGTCTTATGTCATTACATATGCTGAAGGATGCCTTGGTGGGTGGAGACCCAATAGAAATTGGCAGCAGATCAACTGTTTAAAGTTTTAGGAGCCCAGAGATGAAAACAGTATATTATAATTGTTGCAAGAGTCTTATATTTGGGAGTATAGTTTATTACCCAAGGGACAGAATGATGAAAACAGGAAAATGATCATTGTTTCAGAGACACACATAATTTGGTTGGAATACCAATATTTCTATAAGATAACATGGGGTGGGTTTTCTAATTATATATATAATATATATTATATATATTATATATATAATTCTATTATATATAATTCTATAATAATAATATATATTATTCTCTATATAATTCTATTTTATATATACTGCATGGTAATCATTCCTCTTTTCCAAGATATCAGCCTCTGTTTTTATTATCCTTGAAGTATGATCACATGTGGGTGAAAGGGAGTTGGTGAGGTCAGGCTCACTGAGCCTGTAATGATTCTACTGTCATGATTTAAAGCCAGTTTGTCATCATTTTGAGGGTCACTTAATTCTGGCTTGGAATATCCTCTTCATTTTACTTTTCTGTTACCTGATTACTTAGAGGTTCCCAGAAAGCAAAGAATCATTCATGTTAACTTGCTTGTTTTGCTTCTGAAATTTTAAATATTTATATTAAATTTCAAAGATAAAATCTTGCCGTGTCGACAAATGAATTGTTCTTTGAACTTCTCAGGAAACATTTTTCTTTTTGCAAAATAGCTTCAGATAAAAAAGGTTTATTTAACTCAATTGAAACTAAGGGAGGGGGGGAGTGGAGTGGGGCAAAGCATCACATTATTCGCCTGCAAAGGACTTGAGCTCCAAGAACAGTTAAAGGAAAAGTCTGTTGAAGCTCTCAAGTGTTACTTATTTGTATGTTTTCAGGAACTGAAAAAGGAAGCTAAGAACAACAAAGCCTTACTGGACTCCCTTAATGAAGTGAGCAGTGCTTTGCTGGAACTGGTACCGTGGAGGGCAAGAGAAGGACTTGAGAAAATGGTAGCTGAGGACAATGAGCGCTACCGATTAGTGAGCGACACCATCACTCAGAAGGTGGAGGAGATCGATGCTGCCATTCTGCGATCACAGCAGGTAGGGAAAAATGGTTTGTTGTTCAGGCAATAAATTTTCTCCAGCTGTTCCCAGAGCCTTTACCTGAACAAAGATGCCTGTTAATACTGTTTCCATTCATTTGCTGTGCTTCCAAAATGAAAGGGTGGATTTGAAAAGAAGTTGACTGGGCTTCTTCAATGTCTGAGCACCAGGGCAAGGCTAATCTGTACATTGTTCACAGCGTTCTGCCTCATTGTTTCACAGATTTATCCTTACCAAGTCAGATACTGCAAAGATCAGCCCAGCTTTCCAAACAAAATGCTTTTGTCTACACATATGCATATTGCTGATATTAATTTTTATGTATTGACTAAGTCTAATCTGTATGTGAGTAAATACTGTGAATTGTTATGTAAGTCAGTATTAACTTCATTTACAGAAAGCTGGGGCAAAGAGAATGTTTTCTTTTTAAAAAGGAAGCAGTTTTGTTGGTAATGTGAAGTTTTTTTCTGAAGATGACAGAAGGGGGAAAAGATGATAGGTTCCAATTTGTCTATAACTCCTGCAGAATGTATACTCCAAGAGTTTTATAAGCATTCAGCCCTTAGCCACAGCTCCCTGGGAAGACTGTGGGCAATGAGTGGGGTCCTGGAAATAGAAGTTTGTAATACATGTGTTGATTAACTTTAGCTGAAATTTCTGTGAATATTTATATTAAGTCATCAGAGTTACTACAAAGTTTATGTGTGGGGGTAGTACGATATTGCACTGTACTTTAGAGCAGAGCTTGTGATGGTGTACGACTAAGCTTTTACTAGTATGAGCCAAAAGCAAGAGGCATAGATCAAGCTGATTCTGTGGGAGCATCCAAAATTAATTTTCTAATGTTGCCATAGAAATAGAATTTATAGTTAGTTCTAAAGCATAATGTTCCGCTCCTCATTTTAGTGCTGTGCTCTGGGATCACAACAGCTGATGAAATGCAGTGATAGCAAAAGCCCTGGCTAAGAAATTTTTGTGAAGGAGGGCATTCATGCTTGAGGAATGTATTTGTGTGACTCTTTTTAAACAGAGGAGTTTGTATGCCTCATTATTATAGGAAAATGAGGGTGTTTATTTGTGAAGTTTATTCAACTATTGAAAATTATATTTTTTTCACTGAAATGTATTTGAACGTTTCTGAACTGGCACTGAAGGCTTCTCTAAACAGCAAGAAAATTATTCCGTACTCTTGGGAGTAAGAATTTCTTGAGAAGTTGGCTATGCTTGGCTGGTTCAGTAAAGTGAGACAGTAATAAGGGCACAGTCACAGATTGAGTTTTCATTGGTTAGTAATCTCTGATATGTGCCAAGGTCATTAACTGTGGCCAGGTTCTTCAAGGTTTTGCATATGTTTTCCAAAGGCATGGGGGAAAGTAAGTCAGCGTAAGTCTTCCGGAATCCTTTAGGAAAATAATGATTTTTTTTTTTCTGATAGAAGCAGTCCTTATTTAAAATTTCAAGATTTTGTCAAAGAATATAGAAAAATTCATGAAAGAAAGCATATGTAAGCAATTTGGTCTGTATCCTTCCAGTCTTCCTCTTGAAAGAGAAGGAGAATTTATATAATAAAATCCTTTTGAAAGAGAAAGACAATAGATTACACATCTTAATGCCACTAATATCTTCTGGTTGTTCATGTGTGTATTTTTATCTCCATTTCTTTGAAATACCTGCAAGTCTGTCCAATGAAAATACCTCCAATAAGGCTACATAGACGCACAGATGTTTAGAGCTGTGAGGAACATGCCCAGCATGCATGGGGTAAAGTGACTTGCATGTGGTCTCACAAGCAGTAAGTGGCAGAGTAGCAACTAAAATTTAATCCATATCTCATTCTCCCTCAGTGCTGTGCCTCCTCATAAATTATATACAGAGAAAAACCCTCAAGGGTGGGTAACCATTGTTTTCTAAACTTCTTCAATAATCTGAAGGTTCCGTTATTACAACAAAGTGGAGGTATCTAATGAGAATATCTCCAGCTATAAAGACTGTGGAGGATGAGAATACAACACTAAAAGGATCATAAAACATTACCGTGTAGGGAAACGTAAGAATAGAGTAGTAGGTACCTGTCTTCCTGGTGTGGCAGAGATTTTGCACTTAAAAGATAAGTTTCTAAACTCATAATTTTCAAGTTTATAAAGGAGCTAATATATCCCTGGAATATTTTATAAGGTTGCCTACTTATAGATGTTTGGAATTAGGACCAGAGTACAGTTTGATAAAAATGTTTGTTTTCTGTTTTACCCAATAACTACATCCATGAAATATAAAAAGAAGTGATGAAAAAAAGCATATCTTTAGACCTGGACATTAGCCACATATTTTGAACTATCTGTTTTACATTGTTTAAACAAATTACCATTCTGAGTCTCTTCTCCATATGAAACAGGGACACGATATGACCTGAGCTCATCTTTTTAGACACACCTTTAGTCATATGCAATTTGTTTTATTAACAGTGACTCTTCCCCCAGACCCCTGCCCCCAGCCTACCAACAGCCACATGTGATGGGATAAGGACATGTGTCTTGAATAATACTTCACAATTTTAAAATTTGTAGATTTAATGATTTGTCCCAGTTAAATCAGGGAGAGTTAAATTAGATTTTCAATGACTAGGTGTTCTGTTTTCTGAGCAGAAATATCTCTTAAGATACTTCATATTTTTTCCCAGTTTTAAGGTTGCATATATACAGATATACCTCCTTTATAATGTCAACCTGCTTTTTGAAATTTAACAAAAGCATAAGCACTTTGTGAACTGTCAAGTCACAATCACAGAATGTATTGACTTCTAAACATCAGCATGGAAGATGTCAAGAAAAACATGGAAAAGACTTAAAAGTTTGAAGGGAGAACAGAAGGGAACATACAGATACCTTCTCATTAGCACATACTTTGTAACCACTTTGTATAAATTTAGGTTTTTAAAAAGTTTTGATTTGACAGGTTTAGATTTTCTTGTTAATCCTATATCACAATAACAGTTTTGAAAAGATACGCTATTGAACTTTCATAACATAGGTGTGAAGGCCCTATTTGTTTTTATCTGAGAAATAATTGAAAAACCTCAGTAATGGGTGAATGAGTAAGAACTTGTACATTCACTGATACCACCCACCAGTCCCCCAAATCTGACTCTCTAGATTTGCGGGCATTGATATTCTAAAAAGGGTATTATTTTTTAAAGTAGTTGGGCCCATTCATTACTTTTAGGAAGAATCTGAATGGGACAAGGCAGCTTAGTAAATAATGATGTTGAGCTGAACTGCCTCCCTTTTACAATACGTGCCATTATCTGAGTTATAAACTGTACGTATTTTTGCATTTTAAACCTATACAGAGTAGCATATCTTTGTTGCTTTCTTTCTACAAGCTTTGTGGAAATGGAGAAAGGCACTTGTGCTTGAAAAATGTACAGACTTGGGTTCTGAATTCAGACTACCTTGATTCTTTAAGCCTCAGAGCAATTCATCATCCTTTGCTTCTTATAATGTACAACTGTCAGTAGTTGCTAAAATATGTATATCTTACCGGGTCTGGGAATCCCAAGCTTTCTTCAGCAGTTCTAATTGCTTGGCTTATGTAAGTGGGCCCCATAATAACCCTGTTAGAAAGGCCCTTGGATTGGTGGTTTGGGTGCAGTTAATGCAAACAACTCATTAGGTCATTAGGAATCAGCCTGGAGAAAAATATCACCTGTTTATTTCTTTTAAAGGACCAGAAGGAAACATCTCCTACGGAAATGAGATTTGTTTAGACCCTCCAGGTGTTGTGGATGGGAAAATATGGGCTGTGTTATAAATAATGAGAAGCAAAGTGGAAGGAAATGCTAATCAAAAGAAAGTGATAAGATCCCCAGTAAGGGGAAGGGAGTAAAAAGGATGTCCTTGAGGTTAAGGTTTGCTTATCATTTTGCCTTAAACCTCTATTAAAACCTATTATGTATTGACCGTTGTGATATTTGGCAGTCCGGAAGTCAGACCACCTTCGTTAGAGTCTCAGGCTCAGCATTTACTACCTGAGTAGTCTTTGGTAAGTTAGTTAACTTCCCTTTACCTCATTTTTTTAGGCTGGAAATGGAGTTAATGGTAATACATGATACAGCTGTCAGGATTAAAGGAGGTATTGCATGTTAAGCACTTAGAACAATGTGCTCAGTAGGATGCTGACTGTTACTGTTTTAGAGAGTGTTTTTCAGGCATATTTAGATGTAGCTACTTAAAATGTCTTCACTAACTTTTAGAAAATTCCTGAAATGCTAATTCAACTATAAACAGAAGTTACAGTAGCTAGAGTTGGTGGTTCGGCTCCTCCGATGCTATTAAAGTATTTCCCCAAATACAATTATGGATGCCAAGATTATCAACATTTTATGTTAAGTCAAATTTTACTACTTGTATGAGTAGTAAACAAATTTACTAAAATTTGGCCTAGTGTATTTCTCTCCATGTTGCTTACATGTAAAGTGAGCCATGTTTATGGTCCATTAGAAATATACATGTTAACCAGTCATTTGAGTGAGTCATAGACATAAAATGTCTCGCCTTACTATAAATTACTTAATGTAGATCCTGTAGCTACTCCCTTTGTTGCTTAACAATATTCGATAATTTAATTTTAAAAGTTTCTCAAATGACAGGTGGGAAATATCTGTTTGAAGTCTTTTTTTTTTTTCCTTAGCAGAGCAAATGTTTGACTTGATCAAAGAAACATTGTTTGGATTTCAGCTTTCCTTTTTTGGCAGCTTAGATGGTAACACCATACTGTTTATTGCTGGAAAGTTTTTTTTTTTTTTTTTTAAATAGGGGAGACATAGTGTTAAACTAATATTAATATTTCACAGCCTGACTGTCTTTATGAGAACACTCATTTAAATACTGTCAGGCTGAACACAAACAAGAGGGGTGGGGTGTTACTTTATTTTTTTTTTTTCAGGAACCAGTAGAAGAAAAAAATTTATAACTGTTAAATTTTATTCAGATATCTTGCAGTATTTACACTCAGGTAGAAAGGACTGAACTGTTTTTCTCAGTCTTATATTCTTTAAGTGAATCACATAATCAATTTTTACCTATAGCTTTATTATATATGCCTTGAAAAGTAAGTATCCACAGAAGACTCTTTCACTTCTTTTTCATGGGGATTCTTTCTCCACACCTGAAGCTGCTGAATTAGTTGATGAAATGTTTTTCTTTTGTTTTCATATTGATCAATAATTGCTCATGAATAACTTCATTTGAAATTAAATAATATCACAGAAATTATTGAACCAGCTTAAGATAGATTATTTTAAGTGGTTTCTTGGTTTCCTTATAATTACAGAAAGTCTACCTATAAGCTTGATGATATTAAATTTTCAATATCAAAAAATAAATTATACCCCACGTTGATGAAGTTATAGCAAAACACTGCTTGTGGGAGTGTACATTAGCACATTCCACCTGAAGGGCAAATTAGGCAGTATTATATCGAAGAGAGAAAACACAAATAGGAACTTATAGGTGAGACGTTACCCACAGAGTTGTTTTTCTTTCTTTTAAAATTTTTTTTATTTAATATATTTTCTTTTAATTTTTAATTTTGATGGACACATAGTAGATGTGTATATTTATGAGGTACATAAGTTATTTTGATACAGGCATACAATGTCTTATTAAAATTAAACTTGTTTTAAGATAATTCTAAGTTCACCTGCAGCTGTAGAAACAATACAGAGAGATCCCATTGTATCCTCTACTCAGTTTTCCCCAGTGGTAACATCTTTATAGTAAAATATCACAAGCAGCATATTGACATTGATACAGTCAAGATACAGAATATTCCCCTCACCATAAGAATCCTTCATGCTGCTTTGTGAGCCATACCCATTCCATCCCACCCTACCCTCCCTAACTTCTGTCAACCACAAAGCTATTCTCCATTTCTATAATGTTATTTCAAGAATGTTCAAGTATTTTTTCAGTCACAATCTCTTTCTCTTCTCCTTCTGGGACTCTGATAACATGAATATTAGGACTTTTGTTGTAGTTCCACAGGTACCTGCAGTTCTGATTATTTTTTAAGTTATTTTCTATTATTCAGTTTGGGTAATTTCCATTTCTATTTCTAAATGGTAATTTCTTTTCCTTCACTGATTCTTTCTTCTGTCGCCTTCGTTGAGCTCATCCACTGAGATTTTTATTTCAGTCATATTTTTCAGTTCTACGTTTTCATTTGGTTCTTCTTTATACTGTATATTCTTTTTCTTTGCTGAGATGTTCTGTGTTGTTGATGAAGCCTTCATTTGTTTCAACTATGAACATTCAGAAGTACTCATTGAAGCATTTTTATCATGGCTGCTTTAAAATCATTGTCAGATAATTCTAACATGTCTGCCTTCTGGGTATTGGCATCTATTTGATTATCTTCTTTAATTCAGTTTGAGATTTTCCTGGCTCTTATATGATGTTATGAGTGTTAGAGCTTAAGCTTTCTGTTTTAGCTGCCTTCCTCTTACCACTCTGGCAGAGGTGGGGGTGCTACCAGGTGAAGGTAGAAGTCCAGGTTCCCAATTCAACCTCTGTTGACACCTAGGAGATGGCTCGTCATTTCTGCTGGGTGGGAGTGGGAGTTCCAACTCCCTATGTGGTCTCTACTGGTACCACAGTGCAGGTGGCTGTGATGGTGACACACTGAGTGATGATGAAGATCCTGACTCTCCACTAGGCCTTCTCTGATATCACCCCAGAGGAGTGGAGGGAGGCGCAGTTCGTTACTGCTTAGTACGGGTGGAAGCCCAGCCTCCCCACATGGTCTCAACTGACACGATAATCTGGGGATGAAAATTCTGGCTTCCTACTTGGCATTCTCTAACATCTCCCGGCAAGATTGTTGGGGACCTTGTCATGGCATTGCAAGGATAGAAGTGTAGGCCCCCCATTTGTCCTTTCTTGGCATGAGTGTGAGTGGAGCAACCATTTTTTCTGTAGTGTTTGGTTGGAATAGAGTGGTTATTGTTTAAAAGTTGTCTGTTTTGCTAGACTACTCCTTTCCTGGTCCTTTGGCTAGAGAGAGCAGGCTTGTTTTGGGACTTTGTACCCATTAGTGTTGTGTGGTTGCCAGTTTCTCCAGTATTTAGTCTTAGATATGTGAGGCAAAAAGAAAATCCCAGAGAACTCACCACTGTGTTCTTCCTTGTGGCCCAAGGTCCATGGTAGTTCTGTCCTCTTCTCTCCCCTTTGTGGAATCTTCTTATGTATGTTTTATATATAATGCCTGGGATTTGTAGGTGTACTTATCATGAGGAACAAAGAAAAGCTAATGTACTCCATCTTCCCATGAGTTGGCATAGTGTTGCAGAGTTCTTAAAGTATGAATTTTAAAAAATCTAGTTTCTTATCTCCACCCATCTTTCTCCCCACCTACCTGTTTTCCCACCTCATCTGGATTTCCAGATTCCTTTGAAAAGTTAGAAGATCTGGCAGTACTGGACTTGAATAGCCAAAATGTTCATTCCTCATTAATTCTTCCAACTGAGGTCATTTCAGTGATCATTTATGGTTGGTACTGTGGTGTCACAGGCCCATTTTATTCATGGGAGGCATTGGGGTTTATCCGATGGAAGACATTGAAAATGTTCGTGCTCTTTGACTTGATAGTCACTTCTAGGAATCTACACTAAGGAACTAATTAGAGATGCCAACAGAAATTTATATACAAATATATTCATTATAGGGTTGTTTGTATAATAACAAAAATGCAGAAAGCTTAAATGAAAATCCAGGTATGCTAGAATATGATGGTATTATTTGAAAATCACATTTAAAGGAGTATGACATGGGAAATGTTCATAGTAAATGAAAAAGCAGGATATAAAGCTGTTTATACAGTGTCATCCCAGACATTTTTTTACAAATCTTTCTCTCTTGATTTGTGGAAGAAAATTCACTACAATACCAGCAGTGTTAACTCTAGGTTTTAATTTTCTTCTGTATGTTTTTCTCTGCTTTATGAATTTGTACTGTGCTTATAAATTACTGTTTTAATTACTGTTATGATCAGGAAAATAACATTTCTTAAAATATTTAAGAATGCTCTTAAAAATGTTTTCTGCCATTATTAAATGAGATGCTTAAAAATTATACGTGAATCATTTAGGGGTATACTCTGCATATATAGAGATGTATATTTACACATGCATTGATAAACATAATAGTATAATAAATAAATGGGATATTCTATTCTTTTTGCTAGGAACTATGTACTTTGATAGCAGAATGTTAGTTGCATATCATAGGAGTTGAAGTGATGGGTGAAATGATTAAAAGATGGTACCTGGCTGTTGGCTTTCATAACTGTTACATTTGGACAGTACTCCTAAGGTGCAAATTATTAAGACTGCCTGAAAAGAAGGCAATAGTGCTAGCTGTCCTAAAATCATTAATGCAGTGCTATAAATCCAACATATTTTAAGAGCTTGTGTTTAATCACTCTGTGGAAAGTTCTCCTTTCTTTAAAATTTAGTCATTATCACGAATTATTTTAGGATGTCATGAGGAGACAAGCTCGGATTTTCCACTTGTGTAATAAGGATATTTCAAAGAACTGTAGATAGGTATTTTCTGGCACCAGGAACAGGAACGTGCTGACCTAATTATTTATCTTTTGTTTAGTTTGACCAAGCAGCTGATGCTGAGTTATCTTGGATTACTGAAACAGAAAAAAAATTGATGTCTCTGGGTGACATCAGGCTTGAGCAAGACCAGACTTCTGCTCAGCTTCAAGTTCAAAAGGTGAAGAAATACATTTCCAATTGCCATATAAATTATTTGCTGATGTGCTCCAACTCTATAAAATGTGCTTGTATGATTTACTTTTTAAGACCCCTCTAGTATAATGTGGTATTTTTAACTACTTAGCCTAATTGTTTTCATTTTAGTCATACAATTTCTTGTTTTATTTTTTGTCTTTATTTTGGTAAATCACAGACATTCACCATGGAGATTTTGAGACACAAGGATATTATTGATGAACTTGTTAAATCTGGGCATAAAATCATGACCACATGCAGTGAAGAGGAAAAGCAATCAATGAAGGTATAATCTTGTCTGTGGACTGGTAGTGGGACTCTTGAAAAAACAGCAGGTGTTGAGCTTTCAGTCCTAGAAAAACACTTCTCCGTTATCCACAGCTGCCATTTAAGCAGCAAAAGTAATTAGTTTAAATAAGGCATTTTTCAAGTTTATAGAATAACAGTGAAAGGAATGTTTCTTAAGAGAATCACTATGAGGACAATCTTTTTGAATAGGCACAAAGGCTATTAAGGTTTGAGACCTTGGTTAACTGGCACGCATTAAGCATTCAGTTAGTGTTAGCTGTATTATTACCATTATTGTCAGTATAAATTATTGTTTTTTATATGTATCAACTACTGTTTATTTGCTTCAGAGACATTTGGGCCTCTTAATAAAAACCAAAATATGTGGCTCTCTCTAATGCTGAAATCCATTTTGTATAAAGTTACAGTAAGCTATATAGGGAAAATATGATCTGAGTAATTAAGGAAGCATTCAGCTTGTGTAGTTTTAATTATCCTTTAATTTGGCAGAAAACCAGCCACAAATAAAAATGTTCAATTCATATTCAGACATCTAAGCAGCCTGAGGAAATTGATGTATATTCATGCTTCTGGTAGGAAAGATATCCCATGCATGGCAAAAAAAATAGGAATCTATATGCCTAAAATCATATTTTAAAGAGTATGCATTGCTTTTAAGGTAGACCACAGATAAAATAATAGAATGCACAATGTAATGTTATGCACTCTTTTATTTATTTATACTCTACAATGGCAATTTGCTTGTTTATAATTGAATCTTTATTATTTTTGTAAAGACTCTGGTGTGAAAAATACAGATTGTTATGAAATAATTTCTTTCTTATTCTGTGGTTTATTGGGTTATGATTGTGCTTTATCTTCTGCTATTAGTTTTTGCTATGAGTTTATACCATAATCTAGATCACTGACTACCCCGTTAAATCCGTGTATAGCACAATGGCAAATGTTCTGCTTTGATTCCTCTCTTTCTCTTTCTCTTTCTCTTTCTCTTTCTCTTTCTCTTTCTCTTTCTCTTTCTCTTTCTCTCTCTCTCTCTCTCCCTCTCTCTCTATATATATACACACACATATATATACACACATATATACATATATATGTGTGTATATATATATAGAATTAATTTTGTTAACTAAAAATTTTGACAATTTCATTTGCAAAAGGTAGTCTTTATTTTTTTTCTGGAAAATATATGTTGCCAGAATCATATGGGACTTGTTTTCTAATCTTGAAGCCACTGTAAGAATGACTGGAGAATTGTGCGTATTGTTTTTGGAGATCTCAGTGTCTTATTCATAAAAACTTGAGGCACTTTAATTTAAAGTGAACTTTTGTACATATAAACCATTAAAATCTGAATAGCTTTTACTAATGTATTCATTTAACATATATTTGTCAAATGTCCACTCTGTCCAGGTGTACTGTGCTGGACAGAGCACTCTGGAGTGTGTGTGCTTGTTGGCCTGACCAGTTAAACATTTCATCCTTTTATTTTCTAGAAAAAACTGGACAAGGTACTGAAGAACTATGATACCATCTGCCAGATTAATTCAGAAAGGTATCTGCAGCTGGAACGGGCACAGTCCCTGGTTAACCAATTCTGGGAAACATATGAAGAACTTTGGCCATGGCTGACAGAAACACAATCAGTCATCTCTCAGCTTCCCGCCCCAGCCCTTGAATATGAAACTCTAAGGCAGCAGCAGGAAGAACATCGGGTAAGCCTGGTGTGAAAGAGAGTATTGTATTCCCCATTAAAAGAGAATCATGATTTTTATGGTGGTTTTTAGTACAGTTAAACACTTACATGATTAAGGCATTTTAGAATATCGTGTTCTGGTCTGTGTAATTTGCTTACCTCATAATTGCTTCTTATACAGGGTTATAGTGAGAAGACTCATGTGGATAGACTTATTGTATATGTCATTAATTACATCACAACTTTTATAAAATATGCAGTACAAATCATCTAGATAGAAAAAAATTCCCATTTAAAAATGTTATAGAAATAAGCTTTTGAAGTGCTTTCAATTTACACACATTGAATTGTTTTAAATTTATACATTTAGAATGTAAATGCAGAGTGGAAATATATGGGAGAACCATTATACAGACAAGGCCATTGAGTTTGGAGAAAATGTGTGATATAATGAATGTGTCAAAATAGCAATATTATGAAAGCTATGAAAAGGAAAAATGATGAAGTATAAAGACAGATTATTTTGTTCACCTTATGTACATGGAACTCCTTTGAAGTTCTTGTTCCTGTAAGTGTAAATGGGTAAAGTAGGAGGAGCACATTTACAACTACAGTTACATCACAATAAATGATGAAGTATAAAGACAGATTATTTTGTTCACCTTATGTACATGGAACTCCTTTGAAGTTCTTGTTCCTGTAAGTGTAAATGGGTAAAGTAGGAGGAGCACATTTACAACTACAGTTACATCACATTTTAAACATGCATGAAATGGCACTTAAAGCCCTCTTTTCAGCAGTCACTTAATTGTTAATATGGCTTAAAATTTTGTAAGGGTTTATGTGAGAGAGCATTCCAGACTGTCAGAAAAAAACTAGATTTCTTGCTATTTATGGACTTGTGAACCTAGTTGCTCTTCCAGATCTGTACAGAATGTACTCTGAGACTAATCATGCTGTGCATGTGTGTGTGTGTATGCACATGAGGGGGTGTGTGTGTGTGTGTGTGTGTGTGTGTGTACACACACCTGTGCCCAAGAGAGAAGGAGGGAGAGAGAGAGAGAGGGAAAGAGAGAAAGGGAGGGAAAAGTGCAGTTCAGGGTTTATTACATCATTGTTTGGAATATGTGACATCTTGTTAATCTTGTTTGTTTATCTGTTTAATGAATTGGCATTGAAGACTATACTGAAGTATTTATTTAAAAGAGAGTTTTAGAGACCACACTTTAACTTTATTTAATATAGAACGGGAATCTTATGGAGTTCTATCTAAATGATTCAGCAGGAGGAAGACAAGTATGTAGAATTCAATTTTTGTATAAAGATTTATTTGTGGCAGAAATCTGATATCTACTCACTGAATTATTTTAAATAAAAAATGTTTCATGGATTTCTATGCTGAGGTGATTTGACTAGCCACATTTTTAGCATAGCATCAAATAGTATGGAAAGGCTCATTATTGAGCTTAAATTTTAAAAATTGAGTTTTTTGCCTTTTTGCATAATCTTTAAGCTCTCAAAACAAATTTGTGATTGTCTATATAAAGGGAGGTACAAAACTTTATAGCCACATCTTCAGATTGTTTAAACTAAAAGCTTTTCTGTTGCAGAATATTTGTAGCCTCCTAGGATGACATTTCTTCTCCAGCTCTACAGCATCTTCTCCATGTATTTTGGGGGAAAATTAGTTCATTCTAGCCAGAAATGAAAAATGGCTCCAAGGGCCATGTTACCACATGATAGATATCTTAAAGTCACACCGGATAGCTCCAGCATGACTGGACTCCTATGACAGCATGTGCCAAGAATCATTTTGTCACATATAAGGCAAAAGGCATCTCCTTTTGGGCCCTTTTCTGATGCACACACATACCTGAGTAGATGGCTGGTAGGTGTTCTCTTGCCTGTCATGGAATGGTTTAAGAACGGTTTAAAAAAGGCTCCTCAGCCAGGCGCAGTGGCTCATGCCTGTAATCCCAGCACTTTGGGAGGCCAAGGCAGGTGGATCACCTGAGGTCGGGAGTTTGAGACCAGCCTGACCAACGTGGAGAAACCCTGCCTCTACTAAAAATACAAAATTAGTCGGATGTGGTGACTCAAACGCCTGTAATCCCAGCACTTTGGGAGGCCAAGGTAGGCGGATCACCTGAGGTCAGGAATTCAAGACCAGCCTGACCAACATGGAGAAACCCTATCTCTACTAAAAATACAAAATTAGCTGGGCGTGGTGGTGCATGCCTATAATCCCAGCTACTTGGGATGCTGAAGCAGGAGAATCGCTTGAACCCGGGAGGTGGAGGTTGTGGTGAGCCAAGATCGCGCCATGGCACTCCAGCCTGGGCAACAAGAGCAAAACTCTGTCTTAAAAAAAAAAAAAAGGCTCCTCTCACTACTTGCCAAGCCAAGTTGCCTTATAGTGGTGCTATACAGGTGAGATCTACCTAGACTCAAAGGAACTCAAGAAATATCAGCAGAGATGTAGCATTTTATTTGAGAGTCTCTTGATAACTCTTGAGTGAAAGCTTGTTTTCCAAGCATTCCTGAAAGAACATTGACAGGAGAACGTATGTAACATCTTCAGTTTTCCTGTTCCATGAGATTATCTATAGCTGATATACCATCACCACCTCCATTCGGTAAAGCAGCATGAAGATATCTAATTATGCAAAATAAAAATAAAACCTTGGTCTGGGACACCCAGGAGCTAGATTGCAAACATGGCCCTCCCACATTCTTATGTGCAGCATGCTACATTAGACTCTTCCTTCTTTTAAAATCGAATTCATCTTTATTTAGCCCTTTCTAAAACTATTTTGAGGCAGTCTTTTGAAAACCTTCAAAAACAGTTTATTACATTGGTGATAGTTAATGATGTAATTCCTCAACAAGTTCTCAAAATAATGCTCATAATTGATTTTAGTAGACACTTTCAATAAAAATCTAGGTATGTGGCCATCCTGGTGACTGATAGAAATTAGAGTTTGCAGGAAAAGATTGGTAGCTTATCTCTAGACTATCTTTCCTGAAAGTAAGATTCCCCAGAGAAGCTTTTGTGAGGGGCTGGAGTTTGGAGATACACATTCTGGTAAGGACAAAGAGCTGCTGATGAGGGAACCTAATCAATAATGTGATGCAAATGAAAGACCCCCTCAATGCTGCACAGAGGCCAGCCTCAGAAAAACCTGCAGGCAAAGGCAGATCTTCCCCCTGGGGGTGGCTTTGGTTTTGACCCATGAAAAACTGCTCATTGAAATCCATGGGATCCATGAGGTGTATGTATTCTAGCTTTATTCAGGCTTCCAACACATCTTCTCTATTAAAGGGAATGGGGATCCACTTGAATTCTACACCCACACACTAGTATAAATATCATTGTATTTCTTGATTAGCTAACAGAATTATGCACATTCATATGACATGTGTTTTTCCTTAAATATACCTTACAAACAATGCTCAGTATATAGCTGTGTATTGATAGATTGCCCTTGAAGCCTTTAATATTTTAAAATAATGAATATAGATTCATTCATATGTATGTCTGTATATCATATATATAGAGAATAGATTCATACATAAATATAAAATGTAATACATGTTCATTCATTTTATATCAGTCCGCATATATAAATGCAATGCCTTGTGGGCTTACATCACCCTAACATTCCTTATCTTGAGGTTTTGTCTCAGCATTGCGTCTAACTTATATTGAGCTTCTTTCTATTCTTTTCTCTTCCTTCCCTCCTCCTTCCTTCCCCCCGTCTTGTCTCTCTCTCTCTCTCTCTTTTTCTTTCTTCTATTTTTGTATATATCATGAGTGTGCAGAAAGGAACACGATGAGATATGACTTGGTGTCTGTAGGTTGGGGACATAGTGAGTTCAGAATACTTTTATATAATATGACCCTTGGCTAATGCTCTTGTCAAAATGTGCTGCTCTTGGTATGAGATGCATAATAAATTGGGATTCATTATTTCACTGAACCAGCATCTTTGTACCCTAAAGGGGCTTTGGTGTGACCAGACTGTTGTTTAATCTTTGTGTCAGGGCCTTCTCTTCCTGGCAAAGAGCTGTATGAGCCATCATGTGTTAAATGCCTTGTGATGGGGAGGGGTTTGTTTGGAGTTTCTTGCCAGCTGGATGCATTGCAGGTGTAGACAGCTGTAATATGGAGGTGTGACCTTGAGATCCTGAAAAGCTGTTTGGTTTGTTATAGCAACTGCGTGAGTTGATAGCTGAACACAAGCCTCATATAGATAAGATGAACAAAACTGGGCCACAGTTACTGGAATTGAGCCCTGGGGAAGGCTTTTCTATCCAAGAGAAGTATGTGGCAGCCGACACCCTTTACAGTCAAATTAAAGAAGATGTCAAAAAGCGAGCTGTGGCACTGGATGAAGCCATTTCTCAATCAACTCAGGTAATTGTTTACACTAGATATAGAATTGGCTTCTTGCAGACAGCAGAGCACAGAAAGACATTTTCCTGGATTTCCTGATTAAATTTTAACTAAAATTATTTCACCACATTAACTCTTGAGTATTGATGTCTGTGTCCCTCAGAGGTGATATTTGCTTGCATCCAGCCTTTGTCTCCTTATCTTTCTCTGCCTGCTTGTAGATATAATACAAATAATTTTCAATGACTTAAGAAACATGCAGTTGTCATCATTGTCCAAATATTTAATTCAGTGTCCATCCTGAGTAGAATGTAATATTTGCCATTGGGAGAGATAAAGGAAAGTGTTATAATTATTAATAAAATACTCTCAAGAAGGCAATGAGAAGAAAGAATGATAGGCTAAATGAAAAGAAAAAGAATATAAAGTTGGATATTGATGGTTTTTTCTTTTCTGAAAATATCTTTTTTCAAGAAGTTGAATTTTGAAATACCCAAAGATTTTCCATTTTCAAGATTTGGTTTTTATTATTAGATATGGCACATTAGAGTGGGCCAATGTAACAGTCCTGTGTGATTATTCCTTTAACTTTGAGATAGTATAGAACAAAGTTCATTCATAGATGTGAATGAACAAGTTTTTATAGCTTTGCTTAATTGTCTACGGAACCTTTACAAATAAAAATTTTAAATTCTCTCATGTGTCTGATTATGTGTTTAACCATGAAGTAAATAAAAACTTCTGAAACCTGTAACTTCTGTTATATCAGAAGTTACAACATTGGGGAGGTTTTTTCGTTAAAAATTTTTTTTAACATTTTTCAGTTCAGGAAGTGCATAACTTAAGGATTCCCTGGAATCTAATCAAAACTTTCCATGAATTTCACATTAAATAATATAACTTTACAGGATGCCAAAATAGTTCATTAAAAATGAAGTAAACAATCCATTGTAATAGACAAATACTCAGCTTATTGAACTTGATTTTTAAAATTAATTTGAATTATGATAACAGGATGAAGCAGCAGGTAAGGAGATGCTGCTGCCATGTCGTCCTGGTCCAATTACATATTAATATATACCATTTCTTAATGGATACACTCAAATATTCATAAGAAACTAAGTCTATTTTACATAGGTAGTGTGACACAGAGGTGCATATACATCATGATTTTAGGCATGTCTTCACACACCAGGTGGATGTAACTTTTGAATGGGTCCGTTGATAAAGAGGCTAAGATTTATTCTTAATTCTGACATTAAATTATAAAAAATGTTTTTTCATTTAAATTTCACACTTGGTATTACAGATCTTTTTTCCATAAAAGATCTCTTTGTTTTGCCCCTAGTTCCATGACAAGATAGATCAGATCCTTGAGAGCCTGGAACGCATCGTGGAACGTCTGAGGCAGCCACCCTCTATCTCTGCAGAGGTCGAGAAGATCAAAGAACAGATTAGTGAAAATAAGAATGTGTCAGTAGACATGGAAAAGCTACAGCCGTTGTATGAAACTCTTAAACAGAGGGGAGAGGAAATGATCGCTAGATCTGGGGGGACTGATAAAGACATATCTGCCAAAGGTAATACTTTTGGAATAGGGAAACAAACTTTAAAGCATTCTAAATGTTTATGCTGTTTACTCACCGTCCAATTGGATAACAAAATGCTGCATCTTAAAAAAGGTATTACAAATGTGAAGTGTTTAGGGTTGAAGGGCTGTGTATGCAAATCCCTTGTTAATGTCTTCCTGTGTTTGTGAAATTAATCGGTTGAATACAAAGCGTGCCATTATACATAGACCATGTATAAAGACCATATGTTCAAAGACCTTGTGTATTCAGGCCTTTTAAATCAGTAGGTTGAAGCATATTGCTAATAAGGCCATATCTGGGGTTTTTTCCTCATTACTGACTCTGTACCTTACCTAGCATGGATCCTGCATCACAGAGCCACAAAAATGGGAACCACTACCACAGCCAGCCATCTTTGAGATATGAGCTGAGGGTCAAAAGGGAGAGCATGTGCATAGTGGAAATTCACAATGAGAGTACTCTAGAAGCAAGCCCAAAGTACATACCATACATTGTTACATTCCTGGGACTGAACAGACAATTTTACTCTTGATTTGGGGAGCATAAAAGTGTACTTAGGTGATTATTTCACTGTCTTTGGGATTAAGGATAGCCTTAATGAACTTGAAACTTGATAAACTTGGTTCTACTCTGAGCTCACTTTTGTCAGGAAGAACCTTGGTTTGGCAAGAATAGGAGACCCAGAGATATTGTGTTATTTGGCATAGACTCTTGGACCCACTGATATCCACTGGACTGGGGTCATTCAAAACTTGGTCCAGTTTTAGATACTTAGCAAATTGGATCACTACTTTCTGTGTGAACTATAACATTCTGCTTTGTTGGTTACGTGGGGCTAACCAGTCGCCTTGTGGATATTGTTTTGCTTCATAGCTGTTCAGGATAAGCTTGATCAAATGGTTTTCATTTGGGAGAACATACACACACTGGTGGAAGAGAGGGAAGCCAAACTACTGGATGTGATGGAGCTAGCAGAAAAGTTCTGGTGTGATCACATGTCATTGGTAGTTACCATTAAAGATACTCAAGATTTCATCCGGGACCTGGAAGATCCCGGAATTGATCCCTCAGTAGTAAAACAACAGCAAGAAGCCGCAGAGGTAAGCAGAAAATCTCATTTAAAGTTAGAAAAATAAGTTGTGGCATAATGAAATCCAGATTCCTTGGGTAAATATTAGGAGTTATTCTGTTAACATTTATATTTGGTTCTGAAAATGGAATGTGCAGTGATACAGTAGGAGATAGAGTATACCCACAAATTTCACTTTGAGATTGTATGTTTAAAACAATTTCTCAGGCCTGCATGGTGGCTCATGCCTGTATTCCCAGAACTTTGGGAGGCCGAGGTGGGCAGATCACTTGAGGCCAGGAGTTCGAGACCAGCTTGGCCAACATGACGAAACCCCGTCTCTACTAAAAGTACAAAAATTAGTTAAGCTTGGTACACACCTGTAGTACCAGCTACTTGGAGGGTGAAGCATGAGAATCACTTGAACCTGGGAGGTGGAGGTTGCAGTGAGCCAAGATCGTGCCACTATACTCTAACCTGGGCGACAGAGTGAGCCCCTGTCTCAGAAGACAAACAAAAACACAAAACAACAACAACAAAAAATTTCTCTTTATCCTCACTGTTTTTGCCTTATTTCAGGGCCTCATTATCTCTCTCTTTCTTTTTGGCTTCCAGAGTAATCCAAAGTACAGACTGTCTTTTCCTTGCTAGGCCTCTGACCTTGCTGCCAGTCTTCTCTCTAGATCTGCTCTTACTATGTTGCTGCCTAAACCCCCTCAGAGGCATCCCCTGCCATCTGGATAAAGCCCAAACTCCCTAGAGCAGGGCATGCAGCTTTTTGCATCCCAGCCTAGCTCATGCCTGTGTTTCCAAAGTTATGTTTTTCTCTTGCTCCTTTACCAAGCTCCCTCCCTGCTACTGATTAGAAAGGGCATTTCCCAAAACAAACTGTTTTGCTCTTTCTAGCGTCAGTGCCTTTGTGCATCTTATTTCCTCACTCTAGAATGTCCTTCCTGCCACTCTACTGGCAAAGTCCACTCAGGGTTCAGTTGGATCATTACCCCCATGTAAAACCTTTTCTTGTATACTTAGCAGAGTTAGTGCATCTGTGTTCCCATAATATTTTGTTCATGCAAAGGACTCTGCACATAGTATGATTTACTGTTGCTTATGCCTCTGTCTTTCCTGCTGTAGTGTGGGCCCCTTGAGGGGAATAGCCATATCTATTTTTATTTGTATCCCCAGTGCCTGGTTTAGGGCTTGGTTTATGGTTATTCAGTGTTTGTTGAATGAATGAATATATTTAACCAAGAAGATGAAAGCAAAAGTAGGATACTGCCTTTCTGTTGTGGTATTTTTGTACCTTACAGGTCCTACCTGGTCCTGCCTAGGGTAATGACATAAAATGTAAATCCAAAGCTAGATTATTCTAAATCTACTAACAAATACATTAATTTGTATAGTTTTTGGATTCATATTTTACTTGTCTATGTTAAATGTATATTGGTTTGGAAGCCAAAATGTCTTTCTAAGCCTTACAGTATTGTTGATATTTTTAAAAATTTGTTTTGGTATTTGTTAAGGTATTTCTTATCTTTATAATAAACATTTGACATTTGTTACTAAAAGGGTGCTGTTTTTCTTTTAAAATATTTCTTGTTGAAAAAATTTATTGCAGAAATTTAGAAAACAGAAAGAAAGAAAAACAATTAGAATGCCACCTTCTAGAAATAACTACCATTGATACTGTTGTGTACTTTTTAAAGTTTTGATGTGGTTTTGCTTAAAATTCTAAGGCTGTCATTTTCTTATTCTAGGCCATAAGGGAAGAAATAGATGGACTACAGGAGGAGCTGGATATAGTTATTAACCTGGGTTCTGAACTCATTGCGGCATGTGGGGAGCCTGATAAACCCATTGTCAAGAAGAGTATAGATGAGGTACAACTGGCTTACTTATCAGAATGGCTTTTAAAAAGTTTTTAGTTAACTAAAATATTTTGTTAACAGTAGTTGAAAGTTTAAAATATGGCACTAAAAGAATTCTAACATACATCTTGTAGTTAAATTCAGCATGGGATTCTCTAAATAAAGCTTGGAAAGACCGGATTGACAAACTTGAGGAGGCAATGCAGGCCGCCGTTCAGTACCAGGATGGACTGCAGGTAAGGGGATTACCGTGTATGTGCTGGTCTTAGCTGGAAGGAGGAATTGTACTAATTGATGTCTACGTATTGGCACCACCTCAAGATCTGCCAGTGCATATGCAATTGTGGGCAAATTATTCCTGCAGTTGCCTATGTATCTCAGTTCATGTTTTGTCTTTTAGAAGATATTTCTGACCTTTCAGATATGTGTAGATTTATATACACATCTAAACACATTTCTGTATACACATTCAGTGAAATTTACTTTGAAAAGAAATATTTTGATTTTTTTTAAGTGAAAGTAAATGTTCCCACACAGTATTTTTTATAAATGGCTCAGCACCAGACAGTGAAATGGAACTAAATCTGAATTCTGTTCTGAGTGGAATAAGATGAAAGGAGTAAACACTATCTAAAAATATCACCAAGTTTAACTAAAGTCAGAAGTAAAGAAATTTGATTTGAAGCCAGTATTCTCCATGTACAAAAATAGATTTCTATTAGGTCATAATCTGGTGTGTAAAAAGTGTTTTCTTCTTTTCCTTGTATACAATTTCTTTTAGTAGTTGTTTTTCACTTAAGGTTTTTCATTCAGTTCATTAACCATTTATAAGGTTTTTTTTTATATTAAAAATTATCTTGTCAGTTGAGGCCAACTCGGGTATATTTCTCTCCCTACCTCCCTTAACCTTGCTCCATTTCCTAACAGGCTGGCAGGAGTTTAATCTTTCATCCTTCTTACCATATGGAAAAAGCTTAAGTATTTCCATAACACTAAGTGAATATTATTCTTAAAGCCCAGATGAGAACATCTTTTCCTTTTTCATTATGCCATTCCATTTCTATATTTGTAAAAATAAATGTCACAGCTAGGCTTTATGCCAGTTGAGAAGTTTTTTGAACTTTGGAAATATATGAAAGATTTTACTGCAAATAACACTTTATTATATTCTCCTTCCCTCTTCTTTTTTTTTTCTTTTGTAACCTAAGTGATAATTTACTCTATTAGGTATCAATGACAGGTAACTAATTCGGGCTCCAGCCTGTGAGGCTAGGTCATTGTTAAATCATTGAGTTGTGATCTCTTCCATGGCTAGAGGTGGCAATGCCACCACATGCAGCCATTTAGGAGGTCACACGCAAGCCACCGTGGCTTGTATAGTCTCTTTATCACTACCAGAAAAGTAAGGCCCGTCATAAGTCCTGTTGATCATGTATTAGTAGCATCACCTGTGCTAGCAAAGGGCAGATTGATTTATTAAGTAGCTACAGTACAGCTAGCTGTAGCTAGATGTCAAAGCTCTGGATGCTAATTTTCAAGATTTGATTTTAAAGTAAAATATGTTTTATTTCCCAGGTTGCTGCTTAAGTACTTAGTCAGAGTTGGCTAATGATAACTTAAAAATCCAAGATTTATCGCCCTGCTATATGGTTTGTAAACTTCATTAAAGTGCAAAATATCCCAGTGCTTTGGGAGGCTGAGGTGGGAGGATCACTTGAGGCTAGGAGTTCAAGATCAGCCTGGGAAACATAGCAAGATCCTGTCAAAACAAGAGCTGAAGTACCCCATCTACAATTTTTTTTTTCTCTTTTTATTAGCCAGCCATGGTGACATGTGCCTATAGTCTGAGCTACTTGGAAGGCTGAGGTAGGAGGATTGCTTGAGCCCAGGAGTTTGAGGTTACAGTGAGCTATTTGATTGTGCCACTGCACTCCAGCTTGGGTGACAGAGTAATGGCAAAATGATTTTATTTTGTATTCAGTACCTAAAAAAATGTGATTTGAGCCTTTTTAGACTATTTTTATTACCTAAATAAATAAGAAAAGCAGGAGAGTCTGAAACCTGTTATAATTCAGAATAATGGTCTTAATGCTAATAATTTATATGTGCAGGATCTTAATGCTAATCTAAATAATATTTAAGGGTTTGAGTCAGATATTTTGCTTAAGTTCTATACAGTAGTTTCTTGCTTATTTGAATGAACAAATAGATTTGAATCTTTTTCTTTCAGTATATTTATACAAGCTGCCTTTTAAGCACACGTAATGAAGAATTTCATGTGGTTGGATTCTATAAATGTTTTCAAATGATTTTTTTAGAAGTTCATAATATTTCAAGAATCTATTGAATAAACAATTTCTTTTGCAAACTCGTATGTATCTATTTCATATTTGGGACAACCATTTTGGTATATTACTGCTTTTACTAATTTAGGTGAACCATGTTAATTTTTTATAAAATAGTCTAATTCCGTAATATCTTTTAGATTTATGATTGTATTTTTCTGTAGTACTTGAAATACTGTAGCAATTTCAAATGTACTGTTGTAACAACACATGGACTAATGTGTCTTTCAGGCGGTATTTGACTGGGTAGATATTGCAGGTGGTAAATTAGCTTCAATGTCTCCAATCGGAACAGATCTCGAAACTGTCAAGCAGCAGATTGAAGAGCTAAAGGTATGTGTGGGGGCTAATTTATCGAAGACTCCCTTGCAATTTTAAGTCCTTGATTCACATAATTTTTTACATAAATTTATTTTACCTACTGTAAGTATGACAGCTTAATTATAAAGCTAGTTTAACGTACATAGTGCTTTCACATGCTAAGCAATATATAAGTGTTCTTTAAATAAAGGAAAGAAAATACTATTAATAGTTTTCTTTTTATAGTAAATTAATAACTGTTCATATAGAAAAATCAGAAAATACAAATAAAAAGGAGAAAAACAAATTATTTGAAATCACCCAAAATGTTATGTACCTAGAGATTACCTTTCTTAGATTTGATTTATAGCCTTTCTGTTATCTTCATGTTAGGAACATGGGGGGGGTGTGTGTGTGTGTGTGTGTGTGTGTGTGTGTGTGTGTGTGTGTGTGTGTGTGTGTGTGTATAGGTAGAGAGAGAGAGAGATGTATTTAGATAATACTGTAAGGATTTTTATAGCTTGTTTAACTTGTTTATTCAGTAGTATATTGTTGTCACTACACTAGTATGTTTTCAGTACACTACAGCATCATTTTTCTTTTCCTGATATTTTTAATTTTAATTTTTAATTTTCGTGGGTACATAGAGGGGTATATATCTATGGGTTACATGACATATTTTGATACAGGCATGCAATATATAATAACTACATCAGGGAAAATGGAGGTACCCATCACCTCAAGCATTTATCCTTTGTGTTGCAAATAATCCAATTATACTCTTTTAGTTATTTTTAATTGTACAAAAATTATTTTTGACTATAGTGACTTTGGTGTGCTAGCAAATACAAGGTCTTATTCATTCTTTCTGTTTTTTTATACCCATTAACTCAACATTTTTATTTTCTTTAGAATGTTCTGAGTAATTAATTTAGTCTTAACAGGTTAAAAACACATCCGTGATATAAGAATGTTTCCCAAAAGGTTTGTTTTGTAAATGTTTGTTGTTTTCCATAGCTGTTCTCTGTAATTTTTGCTTTTGTAATTCTTGATCTGCAGATGTGAAAATGGCTAAACTGTTTCCTCTTTGAATTCCTCTATACCAAGAATCATTTATCAAAATGGGAACAGCTATTTCCTTCCCAATTTTAACTCTCCATATGCAGAGACATCACACCGTCTGCAATGAACTTTGCTAGATTTTGTGTGAAAATATTATCTGGCTTTAAAATTGTAGCATTTTCATATCTAAGTGTGACATAGAATATTTCATTTAGAAACAAATTTTCTTTTTGAGAATTTTATCCTTATCACTAAATTGAGTTTTTTTTTAACTTTAATTTGCTCATGTGGCAAACATATGATATACTTTATATACAATTATGGGTGTGGATAATTTATTTTGGATACTTGCATATAGCTCAGTGATTTTTATATAGCAGCCTGGTTAGAAGTGCTCACTCTGAAATCAGGTTATCTGAGTTTATGTCCAAGTTCATCCACTTAGGGCATATGGCCTCAGTGGTCTTACTGGTCTTACTAACTGGTTTTACTCCTATGTCTTTAGCTTACATTAAGGTTAAAATTATTTCCCCAGTAAGTTGGTTGAAAGTAACTTGAACATACCAAGTGCTTTCTATACCTTTGTTATTATTTGCAAATTATTATTCATGTATTTTTGAACAAAGTTAAGGGACTGCTAGCCATGAATTTTGTACTATTACATATTAAAATAAATATTTTATGAAAGGACAGTTACCTATTACAAGCAACTGTTTGCTAACCTGTTGGTTGGCAAAGCCAAGATGATTAACTATGTGAGTGACTTAGAAAGTAGGAGAGAGAATGACATTGTGTGTCAGCAGTGGGTGAGGCACAGGAATATTAACGAACACAGCACAGCTACAGAAAACATAAAATTATCAGGGGATACAAGATGTGTGTATGTTTCAGAGCAGGAAATACTAATTTGTGTTTCTTAAGACTTTTTTGGCTTTCATATGTGTCAACATATATTTCATTTTCTTTTCTATAATTTTAAAACTCATTTTTCAAATGCATATATTGGAATAAGTTCAGCCTTGAAATTTTTTTTATTGTAGAGAATAAAATGAAATGGAATGTCAAAATTATAAATAGAAACATCTATCTATTCAAAAATATTGAATAAAGAGAAAATATTTTCCTTATTTTTTTGCCTGTAATTCTTCCACTGGTAAGCCTCATGTGAGATTTTTACTTTGCGTCACCTCCCCTCAGTAAGTAGTGTGAATTAGAATAATGATATAATCAATAGATTTCTTTGTTTGGAGTTAGTGGTCTTTAACAATATTTTCTTTATATATCTCTTTTAAAATAGCAATTTAAGTCTGAGGCCTATCAACAGCAGATAGAAATGGAAAGACTGAACCATCAAGCAGAGCTTTTGCTAAAGAAAGTAACAGAAGAGAGTGACAAACACACTGTTCAGGACCCATTAATGGAACTGAAATTGATATGGGATAGCCTGGAGGAGAGAATCATCAACAGACAGGTAAATACCAAGACTTTTCTTAAGAAATTATAAATTTTCAATTTCAGATATTAATGTAAAATAATTATTAAAGATAAAATTAGAATTATTTCTGCTTCTCATATATTCTGTTTTAACCACGAGGAGCGTCAAACTTAAAACATAGAAGGATATGATGATTAGGCTTCATTGGATACGTTTATGGACTTATGCAACATGAAACAATTATTTTTTGCCCTTGTTTTATAGACATGTCATTCATAATATCAAATTTATAAATGGATTTTCTTTCCACTTTTTCTGTAGCATAAACTGGAGGGTGCTCTATTAGCGTTGGGTCAGTTCCAACATGCCCTGGATGAGCTCCTGACATGGCTGACACACACCGAGGGCTTGCTAAGTGAGCAGAAACCTGTTGGAGGAGACCCTAAAGCCATTGAAATTGAACTTGCCAAGCATCATGTACGTAGCTGTTAATGCATGTTATGTTTCTTCTCTGTCCATTTCTAATGTCATCAGATTTCTCGGATATATTTCTTCTTTATGCATGTTTCAAGTTTATGATTTTGACACAAGTTCATATTTGACATTTATAACTAAAGGTTAACTACTTAAAACATTATAGTCAAAATATTTTTCTTAAAAGATTATGGTCAAAATATTTTTCTCATTCCAGGCAATTATTATCAAATGAAACAAGGATGAGCAATTTGTACTAAAGTTTATTAGAGCTGCATGGCAAACACTAAAGATTTAAATCCTTAATTATACCTGTCATTGTGATAATGTCACCTATTTTTTAAAGTTGTTAGGGATAGCCTAAAAAGTCATAGGCAGAAAATGTCCTACTGCAGGTTTTGTGTATATTTTCACTCTGGTCATCCATATTTCCATGTCTCTTTCATTTGCAGCTTGTTTGTCTTTTCTGACATATTTTTATCTGTCTGTACGTCTCTTCTTATGTTGGGGCTTATCCCTTTGTCTCCATGTCACTCTTGTCTTTGACTGGATTTTTGTATCTTACTCCTTTCTGAATTTTTTAAAGTATTTATTACGTTTTAAAAAGTTGTTATATGTCCTGCACTTGATTTAAAGCTAGTAAGTTGAAAAAATTTTGTCTTAAGAGATATATGCAAAGCAATCTTATATTGTTGTCACCTTTGTGACACTTCTTAATAGATCATTCCTTATCCTTTCAGTCACTGGACTTAATGGATAAAAGATTATGCACGGTAGAGTTTATCCTGGCATTCAACAATCTTTCATAGACTTTGACATTCACATTAATAGTGATATCTTCAGAGTCCTAAATCCTAAACTAAAATAAATTTTTCTTAATTATCAAATAGGAAATGTTTGATTATTTTACATATTGACTCACATTTTTTAAAAAGGTAGGTTTTTAGCACTTTATGCTGTACAGTTTTTGACTATTCTTGCTTTTTTTCTTCTTCTTTCATACTTCCCCACAGTAATTGTTTCCTAGTTTAAAATTTTATTTTTCTCTTACCTTGTCTATCTACATTGATAGTCATTGCCCAGCCACATTTGATTAAACAATTTGGATTTATTTTGCATACTTAATGTTGACAGAGAAGCTTGTTTCATTATTTAATGTCTACATTGTACATTTGCTTAGAGCCCTAATGACTGGTGAGACCAGCTGCCTAGCAACAAAATATGTTTAGTGTCATGGTGTGAGTTTATAGCTGCATTTACATTTTTATAAACCTATCGATTGTCTTAAAGGTAACATACATCAGGATAGGAACTTTGTATAATATGGTAGAGGTGGAAAAATGAGGCAACCTGATCCAGTTATTTTGGTGGGGGATAGGTAAAGACCTCTTACTTCTGTTTGTCTAATTTTAAGTACTTTGAAATGGCTCCTTTTCTCTTTTCTCTTTTCTTTCCATTCCTCAAAGATCAAAATTAGAGGACATAAAATTCCCAGCAGAATTGCTGGAGGAAGGGACGAATGTTTCCGTTCCTTTCCTGCTTTCGTCTCCTACTGCTAAGCTCTGACTTTGTAGCAGGACTCAGACCTTTCAGAAGAATGAATTTTATAGAATTCTCTTTTATGTTTTGGCCATGAAAACATTTAACTTTTTGATTTTGAGAGTGATCCTACTCTTAACATACCAAAGTGAATGCTTTCTATAAAGATAACTTCTTACTCAGTTGGTTTTGTTGCCTTTGAAAAACACTCCCTAACCAGATGCCTCAGAATATGAGTGAAAACAGTCAGAGAAACAGTGATATCAGAGGGTTACTGATCTTCACTGAAAATCCTCCCTGGTCTGAATTTCTTTCCAGATGTGTGATGTGTTACCTAGGATGGGAGATGATGTTCTTTTTCTTTACTATTACCAACCCTGAGTCAATGAGTACAGAGTAGGATCAACTTTTACCAACATTAGAGGGAGGTTTCTTCTGCTTTCCAAAAATGTAAGCATAGCCTCGTTGAAAGGAAACTATTAATATTACTAAGGCTATACTCATTCAGTAAAAGAAATTGATTTTTTTAAACCTTAGGGTTGCTTTCTGCACTTACCCCATTTTAGTGCATTTAAGCGTTATTAATCTATTCATATATTTCCACTGTATAAAAGGAAGGCATTATTTGCTGGGTTCTGTAGTTAGCATTTCATTATATATGTTTTCTACTTGAAGAACAACTGAATTTTGGAATGCTGGGTTTAAGTATCTCTGATATAGAGTGTTAGTTTTAGGGCCTTCCAATATTTCAACTTAGCAGTCAATTCCAGGACCTCCCGTATGAGAGAAGATAAGGGAATATTCTGGAATTTTTTTTCTCTTTCAGAATGCTGATTGTAAAATATGGTACTGTATACCTTAGACATGATAATTTTATATTTGAAAATGAATATATAGGAGTAAAATATATATTTTGGTTACTTGACATGAGAATTAAACTAAAATTAGCTTGAACCAAGTGAGGAATTTTAGAACCTTTTAATTATAATCTCTAGCTATTTAGTGTCATCAAGTGCAAGGTCATTCCAGTGGCAATAACTAGCAAACTGTTCTCACACAGTCATTTCGGGGGACATTGATAGAATAAAGGTATATCCAGGAAGGTTGCAAATTTAGGGGAAAGGAAGTTCATCATTTAAAAACTTAATATTAGCCAGCCTGGGCAACATAGTGAGACCACATCTGTATAAAAAATAAAACAAAATTAGCCAACCATGGCAGTGTGTGCCTGTAGTCCCAGCTACTTGAGAGGCTGAGATGGGACGATTGCTTGAGCCCAGGTGTTGAGGTTGCAGTGAGCTCTAATAGAACCACTGTACTGCAGCCTGGGCGACAGAGTAAGACCCCCATCTGTTTAAAAAAAAAATTAAAATTCTACACATATAACGTTTTTGTTTCAGGATGTTTCATAACCAGAAAGGAAAACAATTGCGTTAAAGATGATATTAACATGTTACAAACTAGCAAACATGGTGTTATCTTAATATTTTCAGGTGCTCCAAAATGATGTATTAGCCCATCAGTCCACAGTGGAAGCCGTTAATAAAGCAGGAAATGATCTAATTGAATCAAGTGCAGGAGAAGAAGCAAGCAACCTTCAGAACAAGCTAGAGGTTTTAAATCAACGCTGGCAAAATGTTTTGGAAAAAACAGAACAAAGGAAGCAGCAGCTGGATGGTGCCTTGCGCCAGGTGAGTAAGAGAATAAATTCTGAAAGTTTCTATAGCATTCAAGACCAAAATAGCATGGAATTCTTTTATTAGTTCACAGACTCCTGTTTAATTTTTATACCTTAAGGAGAGAAGTAAAAATAAGTGAAATAAAGAACAGAACAGCAGAAGAGAACACAGCTTTCTAGTGCTTAGCATAATACTCTTATCTACTAGAGCTCTCCTGATGAAGAAAGGCAAATCTAATGGTACCTGGCTATTCTTAAGAATGCATAGAGAGGCTTAGCAGTCTGGGATTGTTTGAAGCTTATTTCCTGCTTGAAACTGACAGTGTTTATGGCCCCAACTTAAAACTCCCTGTTACTTCAGGCCAAAGGGTTCCATGGCGAAATTGAGGATTTGCAGCAGTGGCTGACTGACACGGAGCGTCATCTGTTGGCATCTAAACCGTTGGGAGGTTTACCGGAAACAGCCAAGGAGCAGCTTAATGTCCATATGGTAAGCAAAGTATTTCCTACAGCTTTAGCCTCAGAATAACAAACTGACCATTTTATATGGGCCCCGGCGATACATAAATCATGGGAGAAGGCTTTAAAGGATATAGTTTATGGCAGAAATCACTGTGTATACATGCTAGAAACATACCATTTATTGATTAAAATTTTAAAGTCAGAACCCATTCTTTATTTCAAAGGTTAGTGTGTCAGTATGTTTTAGAATTCTAGACACTTTTTAGACACAAACCTTCCCCGATAAAATAAGCTTGTATGGGTAGTAATATAACACAGTGTAAATTATTAAATTATTGTGCCTTGAAGTGTAAAGAAAAACCTCCAAAATAATCAGAATGACTTAAAATTATTGTTATAAGCATGATTGTCTCATTTGGTTTCATGGAAGGTTAGAAAATATACTCTTGTTCTGTTAAAAAAAAAAAAAAACTTCCTTGTTTGTTTTAATGGTTATAGAGCTTTATCTTCAACTTCATACTTACACCAAGTACAGACACAAAGAGGAGGCTTCTGTTTAACTGTCCAGTCTGGAGTGTTGTACCTGTGGGCTCTTCCTACTTAGATCATGTGACACAGTTGGCTCCTAAGAAAGATGAGGAAAAAATGATGAGACTTGAAATGTGGGCTTTCTGTCATAGAAATGGGGACTGACAAATTAAATTTAGGCTACTTTGGATTTATTGACATTTTAAACTCATATTCCATTACAATTCAGCACTAGAAGTTCTGAGAGGAAACAGTGTTTCAGATTTTGAAAGAGTCCCCTAATTTTTTACATTTGTGAATTTACATCAGAAATTTTTTAAAATATTCAAATACTGATGATTATTATCTTGGGAGATAAAAGTAGAAGTACTTAGAAATTTGGCAAAAGAAATAGATCAGTGTGCATCAATATCTACACTCTTTAATAGAGATATAATGTTGTTGTAAGATCTTAATAAAACTGCTCTTATTTGGAAATAATTTTGAATTTGGTGATTTGAAGAGGACGTAACCACCATGTAGATGTTGTAAAGAAATAAAACATTATGACAGTAGGTAGCATCATATTTATTTCACAATCACCATCAGTAGTTTAAGTAAGTCCCACTAATTCGGTGTAGAATTTTCTAGAAATCTTTATGGTATATTTATTGTTTTAGAAAGTTATGTGTGTGGTTTTTGTTGTTGTCGTTATTGGTTTTTGGTGCCACAGGAGACCTATTTGTTTCACTGGAAAAGTAATAGACTAAACTTGTAAGTGCTTATCTTCCTTTTAAAAAAAAAACCTGAGAGACTTCCAGATAGCTCCTTACTTTCCTGGAAAGTACTTGCACAGCTTTGACAGTGTCCATTAATTATAAGTTTAATGAACTCATCAACAGATAGATGCTTGAGATTATTTTCTAATAATATAAATATTTTTAAAATGTTAATTTAGGAGAATATAAGAACTTGAAAGCAAATAACTTACCTTTAGAATACTTTGCTTTTAGAAAATATTCCATTTCAGCAAACTGAGTTTGGGCGGGGTATTTATTTATTTATTTATTTTTATTTTTTTAATTTATTTTTATTATTATTATTATACTTTAAGTTCTAGGGTACATGTGCACAATGTGCAGGTTAGTTACATATGTATACATGTGCCATGCTGGTGTGCTGCACCCATTAACTTGCCATTTAGCATTGGGTATATCTCGTAATGCTATCCCTCCCCCGTCCCCCCTCCCCCCACCCCACAACAGTCCCCAGAGTGTGATGTTCCCCTTCCTGTGTCCATGTGTTCTCATTGTTCAATTCCCATCTATGAGTGAGAACATGCGGTGTTTGGTTTTTTGTTCTTGTGATAGTTTACTGAGAATGATGATTTCCAATTTCATCCATGTCCCTACAAAGGACATGAACTCATCATTTTTTATGGCTGCATAGTATTCCGTGGTGTATATGTGCCACATTTTCTTAATCCAGTCTATTTAAAATGAATCTTTTGTAACCCTGTATAATAAATTATAGAAATCTGTTTAAATAAGTTTAGATTTGTGATTTAAAGCATTCTAAAGAGTTGTTGATATTTGTAATATCATTTCAATAAAGTTCTTTTGATTTTGTTATGCTAGAAATGAAGAAAAGTACAAAACATACAGTATTAGTTTCCTGAGTTTTTAGCTATATCTGAAAGTTTTGCTTTAGGATTTAAAGCTTTTAGTAGATGATATTGTAAATATAGATAGGGCTTTTTTTAAAGCTTAAGAATTAAATTTTTGAGGTGATGAAAATGTTCTGGAGTTAGTGGTGATTACAAAACTTTGTGAATATAACTTTAAAAACACTGAATTGTATACTTATAATAGTGAATTTTATATTATTTGAGTTACATCGCAAGTTTTAAAATGTATAAAGTTGAAAATGTGAGACATAAAATATATAATCTTTCAGTGAGAACTATGATTTAACCCACATTATAGTTGAATAAATAAAACAGAACTAGTCTTAATTTTTTAAATGGGAAGTAACTGTTGTTTTGTTGGTCTTAAAGTCTGAATTTGTTTAAGCAATATTTTATGTCCTGTATAGAAGATACATACAACATTCTAGGTAGAAGCTTTAGAAATGTTCTAAATGAGAATAATATTCATAGTACCACAAGTTTGATTCTTATAATTCCAGAGTCTGAATAATCAACTTAAATATATTACTGTGCTGGTTATTTACTTTCTATCCATTGCATGTTTTCTGAGTGCAGAATTAAATCGTACCAATGAAATACTACATTCATTGTATCATAGTACAAGGAGGGATCTACGAGAGCCTCTCATTTTATAGAGGAAGGAATTGAGGCTCAGAGAGATGAAATTACTTGCCCAAACTCACAGAACTAATTAGTTACTGTACAGTGAAAGCTTTCTTGACAGCATTTAAACTATTGCTTCAAATCTTAGCATGCCAGAATGGGCTGATAATGATAACACCATTTTTTAGATTTCCCAGTAGACAGGGTATGACTGTAGGTTTAATTGTTGTTTCAATGTAGTGAAAAGTATAAATGCGTCAGGGTTGCTCTGAGAGAGCAAACAGAGATGAATATATGATGAGGAGCTTGGGACTGATGACCTAGAAAAATAGAACTCTTAAATTTTACTTTCTTAAAGTGAAATAACTTGAGGGTATCTCAATTTAGGAAGTCTGTGCTGCCTTTGAAGCTAAAGAAGAAACATATAAGAGTCTGATGCAGAAAGGCCAGCAGATGCTTGCAAGATGCCCAAAATCTGCAGAGACAAATATTGACCAAGACATAAATAACTTGAAAGAAAAATGGGAATCGGTGGAAACCAAACTCAATGAAAGGAAAGTATGTGCTTTGATTAATATAATAGAATCAGTGTTTTAGTTGTTTCATGTCTTGGACTTTGCCTTATTTCTGAGTAGAGCTATCAGGAGTAGAACTTTCGATGATTTATGTTTAAACATTTTTTGTATATATTTGGAGATTTCATGGGGTAGTTGAAAATAATATTCTATTTTAACATGAGAACAGATTTAAAGGGGTGGGATATATTCAAAAATAGATAAATATATAGATCAAATGTTACTTAATTTTTAAATGTTAAGAACTACTCAAATTCTGGGTCATTAAATAATTAATTCTATTTTAATCTAATTAAACAAAAGACTGTATATATATGGGGGAGGGAGAGAGGGAAAGCAAGACAGTGAGATGATTGTGTATATTCTTTTAAGTACTTACATTTAAAAATTCATGAGAATGGATTAAAATGTATATTAAATTATGAATATGTTTTTGTTACTTTTTTAAAACCACAAAAATGACAATCTAAGAAATCTCAATATTGCATGAAAAAAACAATAGGCTAGAAATGCAAGATTATATGCCATCACTGATGGAGCATAAAGTATGTGTTTCATAATATTTTGAGTCCCCAAATTAATTGTATGAATGTCAACTTTTCTTTTTTACAGATTATATTTAGTAATTGTGTTCTTTGGTTAATTTCCAAAAAACATGCGTTAGTGTATATTAATTTTTTTTTAGTTACAGTGAGATGCTGCTTACTAGGCTTAAAGGGTTTTGGTTTGCCAGTATTTTAGTGAGGCCCATTACATTTATAAGATATTTAGTTAATATATTAATAGATATGCATAAATAAAGTGGGGATAGGAAAGGAATCTGCCAGAGAATATTTAAACTGAAACAAACAAAATAACCAAGGCCCTTAAACATCACATACTAAACAATCTGTCCTTGCAGACTAAACTGGAAGAGGCTCTCAACTTGGCAATGGAGTTCCACAATTCTCTCCAAGACTTCATCAACTGGCTTACTCAGGCTGAACAGACCCTAAATGTAGCTTCTCGGCCAAGTCTTATCTTGGACACAGTCTTATTTCAAATTGACGAACACAAGGTATGTAGTGAGTCAAATAGATAGGATTCTCCTTTCAGACACCAGGCTTTTTTTTTTTTTTTTTTTTTTGAGACTGAGTCTCACTCCTCTGTCATCCAGGACTGTGGTGGTGTGATCTTGGCTCACTTCAACCTCTGCCTCCTGGTTCAAGTGATTCTTGTGCCTCAGCCTCCCCACAGGTAGCTGGGATTATAGGCACCCACCAGCATGCCTGGCGAATTTTTGTGTTTTTAGTAGAGATGGGGTTTCACCATGTTTGCCAGGCGAGACTTGAACTCCTGACCTCAAGTGATCCGCCAACCTCAGCCTCCGAAAGTGCTGATCACAGGCGTGAGCCACTGCACACGGCTAACAGCAGGCTTTTTTACAGTCAAAAGCATGCATTTGGTATTTTGAAAGCTTTCGTTTGTCCTTTAAAACAATTTCAGGTTTATGACACCAGAAGCATTTTTAAGATTGATCTGATTTTCATCTGTTTCTACTTATGTCCTTTTTTTCTGGGAAAGGTTTTTGCCAACGAAGTAAATTCTCATCGTGAGCAGATAATAGAGCTGGACAAAACTGGAACCCACCTAAAATATTTTAGTCAGAAACAAGATGTTGTTCTAATCAAGAATCTACTTATCAGTGTACAAAGTCGATGGGAAAAAGTAGTTCAACGGTTGGTAGAGAGAGGAAGATCTTTGGATGATGCAAGGAAGAGAGCCAAGCAGGTAATAACCCTTTAGAAACATTCTCTGAAGTTGTCAATAAACCACTTCTAGCTGTTGAAATATATGTTATGGATGTACTTTTATCACAGGCTGTGTTAGGCATAACAATCATGGCATGGTGCCGTGGTGGTTCTTTCCTAAAAGGGCTGTGGCCTCAGTTTGGATGCTGACATCACTTTTTGACCTGGCAGCAATTTCAGCCCCTGGGGACTAATCTTAAGAAGACTGATTATAGTTTGACTTCATAGACAGGCTATTATCATTGCGGCCCAGAAAGAAGCTCAGAATTTTTTTTTATTGGGTTTGTTTTCTTTTTCTTTGTCCTTTTGACCTCCATTCTCATAATCAGAGTGAGACATCATACTTCATTGTATTGCTACCTTTTGTTTAGTTCCTAAGCCAGACTTTCTTCACAAGCTATCAGTGCTGAGAGCCAGACATGTAGCCCTCCCAACAGCTTTCTGAAGGGGCATATTCTCTGTCTGAGTTGGTCGGCGCTCCCCGCCTCTTTGAACACTTGTTGACAGAGCTTCATTTCTTCTCTAATATTTTGAGCAGATAATAGAGCCCCATCTCACTTTCAAATTAATTTTTTTGAATCTTTTGGGGCCACTTTAAAATTTTAATCTGGAGAATTTCACGAATTTCACAGAGAACTCTCCTCTCCTTACTCCCTTTACCTGTTATTAACATTCCATTCTAGACTAAACACAAAGAGGTAAAGTTATGCATCTCTGTGTGTCTTTGTACTCCATGGAAGACAGAGGTGTACCTACCTTGCTTGACAAATATATATATTTTTAAATATTTAATTTTTACTAGAAATTTAGTGTAATATTGTAGGAGGATTTTACAATTACTTTTTGCCTCAGTCAGCTGCAATTTTCTAGCCTTAGTGTTGTACCCCATTGTTTTGAGGAGTTAGGCTCAATTGGGTGATGCAAAAAGATGTCACGGGAGTCAAATGTTTCAATGTTTAATGCTAACAGTACAAATGTTTAAAGGCTTTAGAAATGACAAATTGCATTGTTATAGCATTACACACCATAGACCCCATTTTGAATGGGAGGTGTGAAATGTTCAGTGTTGCAAATGAATCACTGGGATAGACTCGATCTCTAATGGTTCTTTAAGACAGTATTAATTCTCAGCCTGACAGTTTTCTCTCCACATTATGTGGTGCAATAGCATGTGTAGTGCTGGCATTTCTTAAGTTATGAACATCAGTTTATAAATGTTTCTTGGATATCAGTAGCCAGTTGCTCATCTTTTTCCTCCTTTCTCGATTTAATCAATTTTATTTTCTCATTTTGTCTAATTAACTTTATAAATATTTGCTACTGTTTTTAGTGCAAATGTATAGCATTTCCTCTATTTATGTGGCTTAAAAATAGTTTTGAAAGCAGAACCAGCCTCAGAACTTGTGCATTTGTATCATTGACCTTACCATCCAACTGTTATAGCCTGTATTATTTGGAGTCAAACTACCTAACACCTTGACTAACTGTTTCTACTATTTATTTCTTCTTATTCTAATATCTCAGTTTTTGGCTCAGATATTGATCATACTTCTCTGAGTTTCACAATTCATGTGTCTATTCTAGTTTCCATTTTTCCATGTTTAAATTGATTAAAGTTGTGAGAGGGATATGAAGGTTTGTAATGAGATGATCTCCAGAGAGCCCTTACAGTTTTGTGAGTCTGTGTCCTTAATCTGCTCTTATTGTTAAATATCTTGTTGTTATTTCATTATTCATGTGCTTTGGTGTACAATAGATTTAATTTTGATTACTAAATTTTTTGTTAGGTATCTGTTCACTTAAGCTTATTGTGACAAATAATTTATAACCAATTTCACAATTGTATCAGAAAATAGTACCTGCTGGTTCTTTATGACAAACAGAAAAGAAACTGTGCTCAAAATCAAATATATATAGTACCAGAATGTTTGCAAGGTTATAGATGCCAAAGAGAATAACATTTTGTTAGAACCCAAATACTGTGGCTGCTCAGTCATATAAAACCAATATGTGAGGCATAGGCATTGATTTGAGGATATCGATAGCAGCATTAAAGATGTTGAACTATCTTTGCATTAAATAGGAATGCAATGACCTCTTTTTTGTTTTTACTACTTTAAAAAATCAATTTACAAGCTTTATACTTACCCCTCCCCATTTTTGTTCCTCTTTCTTAACATAGGGATTAAATTCCCTAGAAGTAAACCCAGATCTGTCAACAGACAGCAGTAAACAACAGCAACAACAAAAATACAAAACATTTTCTGAGAGTTTATGTTAATTATTGAACAAGAAGAAAGTATAAGGAAGAAGTTCTTTCTGGAGCTTCCTAACTTTTTTCTAGGCTCTTTTAGAGCTGATATGTTGAATGAATTAAAACAAAGTGACAGGGGGGCACAGCTGCAAATGCTAAGCATTATCAAGACTTTTTTTGTAATTTGCTGATGAAAGCATTACTTTTTTCTTCTTCAGTGGAAATTTTGAAATAATAATTTTCAGCATTTTCATTACTATTAATCTCTGTCTTAAAACTGTACTAGATCTCAAATATAATATGCTTGAAAAATTTTCAGACAAAGGTGTGAATTTCTTTCTAGTTCCATGAAGCTTGGAGTAAACTTATGGAGTGGCTAGAAGAGTCAGAAAAGTCTTTGGATTCTGAACTGGAAATCGCGAATGATCCAGACAAAATAAAAGCACAACTTGCACAACATAAGGTGGGTCTATAATTAAGAAGAGCATATTGTCTCATTATATAGTTCAAGATCACTTTAAAAATCCTTACTTCATCACGTGTTTATTCATCACTAAAGAAAAAATGTAGGTCCAGTGTGAACCTATATTAAATTTAAAGGCTATTGCTCTTCATGTTGGTCATGTTGCAATATCTTTACTCTTCAGTGACCATTTCACTAATGATTCCCAGGTTAATTGTTAAAAAGAAAAACATACAAAATAAAAATGGAAGTCCTCTACAATCTAAAACATATAAAGGATTTGTAGTGGTTTTGAACATTGGCATTTCAGTTTTTCATGATAGCTGTCTTTTCCTGTACTTTCTTTGACAGACAAAATAGCACCTTGAAGGTAATTCTGTAGTAAAAAGTAATAGATATTTTGCGATATAGATTCTTTTAAACAACAGAGTGAGAAAAATTGGTTGCCTGTACCTAAATTGTAAATTAATATTTTATTGTGTTTGTGCACATATAAAATTCCGCCCAACCTCAAAGGTACCCAAAGACATGTTTATATAGACTAGAAAAGCATGTAGAAACATTGTTTTTTAAATATTTTCTACCTTTTCTGTGCCTATCATATTTTATATCTTCCACATGACGTTCAAAGAGCATTCCCTCCCACCCTCCCCAGCTCTTTTGAATTTGGATTTTTATGTAATTCTATTTATAAAGTGACCCCACCAGCCATCAGGATGAGGATGTGGGTAAAAGGAGAGTGATTCTTGCAAAGGGTTTTACAATTTTAGGCATGTACATATAAATTATCGCTTGAAACATAATTTTAAGAGGCTGGAAAAATTGGGGTGATATACAATTTGTCATCATGAGGAGGAAATCCTGGCCATCATCTTCACACAGGTTGGCTGCTTCCATCAGTGGGTCTAACCTTAGGAGGTCATGATTAGAGGGATGGGAGGAAACATATTGAGCATCTGTTCCCTGGCCAGATGAGGGCTAATGAATGGCTTGCTCTGCTGGCACCCTTTGCCTGTGAGCTGCCACATTCAATACCGGGAGCACAGTGACAGTGAACAGCACCTTCCTTCCTTCCCCTCTGATGGCGAAATGAGAGCTTCCTTCTCAAAACAGAATGCTTTATTTGAACTTGAACGTGGATGTTGTATCGTGTAGTCTTATGAAAGTATATTACATATTAAATTTAGAGAGTCCTATAAATATCTACCTTTTTAGAGTCTCTATTTGGCAACAGTGACTTGTATTCAACCATAACATTTTTTGTATATCTGCTTTGTGAAGAAAATCTCTGTCAATACCATGAATCTATAACACTGGCATTCTGTTTAGAATAATATGAAAAAAACTTATGGATAACTGTAGAAATAATGTGATTGTAATTATGTTGTCTATTACTTAGAAATTTCCAGATGTAGTTGCCTATTACCCATGACAAATTAAATAATTTAGTCATATTAAAACACTTTAAAGTATGTAGCTTTTAAAGGCAGTAAAAACTTCTTAGGTAATTATAACCTTGAGATTATTTTAGAAAAGTGTACATTTGCATAGCATTTTACTATCTAGGGTAATTTTAATTTGCTGCAAGGATTGAGAATCACTGTATTAATGTTTCCATTATATTTTGTGAGTTTGTAAGCTTCCCATTAAGTTGACCTTTCTTTGTTCTCATTCCTGCTATTGTATATTCAGTAGCAGTTATCTCATTCTTTCTACTCTTCCTATTGAATATTTATAAACATCTACTAGGTGTGAGATGATAATGAGAGGCCTACAAAGACAATGTCCCTGCTCTATAAAAGCTTATGATTGAGTTATGTAGAAAGACTATACAGATGCTCCTCAACTTACGATGGGTTTTTATCCCCATAAACCTCTGTAAGTTGAAAATACGGTAAATCAAAAATGCATTGAATACACCTAACATTAGCTTACAATAGGACAAGATCATCTAACACAAACCTGTTTCTATAATAAAGTGTTGAATATCTCAGGTAGTTTATTAAATAGGTGACTGAAGTATGGTTTCTACTGAATCCCTATGGCTTTCATACCATGGTAAAGTCAAAAAACCCTGAGTCAAGTCATTATAAGTCAGGAAGCATCTATAATTCATCTCCATTTATTAGGGATGCCTCTGTTAATGCCTCTTACCTATTTATTAGTCCCAAGAAGAAATTCATATTTTTTTCTTGTTAAATATTTAGGAGTTTCAGAAATCACTCGGAGCCAAGCATTCTGTCTACGACACCACCAACAGGACTGGACGTTCTCTGAAGGAGAAAACCTCCCTGGCTGATGACAACCTGAAACTGGATGACATGCTGAGTGAACTCAGAGACAAATGGGATACCATATGTGGAAAATCTGTGGAAAGGTAAAATGTTCTTTAAGACAGTTTGGTTACTCTGTAGACCTCTTTCAAATACACAAAGTAATGGTGCTTTGCGGGGACATTTCAGGAACCTTAAATATTTCCTTTGCCTGAGGAACTTCTGCTTGTCCTAAGTATCCCACACACATAGCACTTGCATTGAGAAGGCTTTGCTGTTCATTATTTTTAACTACTTATTACAATAAAAAGTGATATCATTGTCCAAGCTTCTGCCATCTCAGACTTGACTACACCCACTGCTTCTGACTCGTCTTCCCACGTCCACTTTTATCACTTCTTTGACTTAATTTCTTCATAACTACTGGATAGTCTTTTAAAAATGTAAATGGAATCTTGTCATTCCCTTCCTTCATACCCTTTGGTGACTTACTACTGGGCATGCATTAAAACACAGGCTTCTTAATGTGACGTGCAAGGTACCACTGATCTGGCCCCAGCATTTCTTTCCAACTCCGTCTACCCCTTTCTGATCTCCCTCTTTCTCATTACATTTCCACGAAAACCCAAGACATATTTCAAAAATTTTAAGTATTTAATTGAGTACAATAGTAGTAGAGTTCAAATATATTGTACATGTTTCCAAATTTTCCCATTGATCCTTAATGACTTTTGTCAGTATCAAGATTAAATAGATTATATTCAATTCTAGGGAACTCACAGTAAGTTTTTGTCATGTTAGTTTTGAAAAAATCTTAAATTCCTCAGCCACAAAATGTTACATACCTTTTCCAGTGTTGTATGCATGGTTTTATTTACAAGATTTTTGAAAAGACAAAAAAAGTCCTGACAAACGGATCAATGAATGCTGGGGGTTTGAAGATGGGGGCAGGGCGTGTCTATAAAGAGACAGCACGATGAAGATTTTTGGGATGGTTGAACTATTCTGTATCTTGATTGTGGTGATGGTTACGTGAATCTATACATGTGTTAAAATGTATAGAAGTGTATATCAAAAAATGTCAAGTTTATTGCCTGATAATCTAAAACAAAATTTTAAAAATATTTGAACAGTTTAAAAGGCTCATTTTTATGAAGAAACATGAAGCGTCCATGGTTTCCAAAGGTGGGAATTTTCCTGGAACAGATGCCATGTATTTAAGGAATAAGAAAGAAAGTTTAGAAAAGTTTTGTCTTTTTCCTAAGAAGAGCAAAGAAACAGCAATGAATACCAGTATACTGCTCTTCCTCTTGAGTACCACTCAACCTTCATCAATTAATTTTAGATGTTCAGATATATGAGTGACGTTTTTTGTTGTAAAGATCAATTTTTCTACCTTTTTCCCTAGACAAAACAAATTGGAGGAAGCCCTGTTATTTTCTGGACAATTCACAGATGCCCTACAGGCTCTCATTGATTGGTTATATAGAGTTGAACCCCAGCTGGCAGAAGACCAGCCTGTTCATGGAGACATTGATTTAGTGATGAATCTGATCGATAATCACAAGGTATTGTTATCTGGGACATTTTATTTTATCTTGTTTGATTATTCTGAGTGTACAAGGAAATGTAAACCATTTAAATTAGCCTTTTAAAATCAGAAGACTATAGATCATACTACATAACAGTCTTTATTGTTGAAATATGTGTCCGTTTGAGCAGAACCTGGAAGCAAACTTTAAAAGTGATGGGGAAATATTATTTAGTGTCAGTGAAATACATTTGCTTTTAATTACCAGATCTAAAACCTTTTTAGAACTTGGAAAGTGATTTCATTCTCTGGTGCTTTAAAACAGATTTCAAGAATGTTTTACTATCTTTAGTTATGCACTTAAACAATTATGTAATAAAATTTAAAATCATTCATTCAGTGACCTGACACTAAGTCATTGCATAAGTATGTAGATTTGTGACATGATCCATGGTGGTCATGACCAACTGCTTTTAAAAATACTGAACCAAAACTGTTTTAACCTTGCCCCTTGAATTATAGCAATTTATGAGTCAGCAGCATGTGCTATAATGGATTTGATTATTATTTACTTCAAGAAAACTGGCTTCCTTGAAATCTCCTGATATATATGTAAAACTGTCATGTCATGTAAATCAAAGGTAATATTCAAGGTGTCCAACTAAGTGTAAGGTCCGAAATTATGATCAAATGATATAAAGCAACTTAGCCTTGGAAACAATATGAAGCGTAGTACTAATGTAGAATAGTTGTATCGGAGTTGACTTTATATAAAAATATCTTACATCACTCTACTTAAATTCATCTTGTATTTCTTCTCTGTAGTATCTGAGTTCAGAAAACTTATTCCATTTATAATGTTCTCTTTATATTGGTTATGCTATCTTGATCTTACCATTCTTTTTAAAAGTCTTATTGCATATTTATTTTCCCTTTTTTCTTTCTATTCTATCATTATACCCATAAGAGAATTTGTTACACCTGAAAAGTGAAACAAACTAAATTAAAATAAAATAAAAGAATAAATAAAAGAACATTGGTCAGGTCTACAAAAGTTAAAAATTTAAAAATCGCATGGCCTTACTTATATTGAAATAAATATTTTGTGTATGGTTAATACAAACTTCTCTATTTCCTGGCATGAGTAATGAATAGCGTAATGTTACTTTTTACATAAATGCCATTTCTGTAAACTCACTGTCTAAATATTTACTACTCTAGGTAATTGCCAGATCTTTTATATATTAAAGGTCATCAAGAATGAATTAATCATTTAGCATTAGTAATACAACTGGAAGGCTCAAGAAGTTCAAGTATGCAAAATGCTTTGGAAAGTCTTCTGAAAACTATTGGACTAGTCCTATCATAAATGGGATATTTAGATACTGTACCATTTGCACGTGTGTTTATGTGTGTGTGAATGTGTGTATTGGTGTATACGTGTGTGTTTGTGTCTTTCTGCAGGCACATCTCATTTATAACTGTTAGAGTTGAATCAGTCAAATAATCACTTTTGTGATAGGCTCACTTTTGTGAATGATCTGAGTATCAGAATAGAAACCTATAGATATGGCCAAATGGTAATATTCATTTATGATGATTTTTTTAAAAACACATTAATTTTATTGTGACAGAATGTTGGTTATTAATGTTTGAAAGATCTAGTTGCATACACAGATTCTTGGATCAAAAATAAAGAGCTCTGGGCTCACTTCTTAGATCAGTCTGTGGCCAAAATAAATGAATTTAATTCCTGGCACATCAAAGTTTGTCAAAATTAGGCAGGAAAAAAAAAAAAAAACAAAAAAAAAACCCAGAAGCTTTTCCTCTAAGGTGAAAGACAAGGATTTAAGCCTCTAAAATTTGACATTATGAGTTAGTACCTAAGATATTATGAAAGACCAAGGAGTGTTATAGGAATAAAAGACCATCTGCCAACTTCCTATGGAATTCCCTGCCATTATCTCTAAGACATCCGTGGTACACACAACAAGGTTGCTTAGTCCTCTGTTAGCTTCTTAGATACATCTCTTAGAGTAGTGCCAAAGCCAGCATCCACTTGACATTCACACAGTGATTTGAGAGGAATTGGGACACCATATTAAAGAATTATTAAAAAAAGGAATTTGTTGCATTGTTTTATGAAACTGAAATAAAGAAGGCTGGCTGCCATTATTTAAATCCAATATGTCATTTTAAAATAAGGTAACCTTATCTTGTTTTCTCATGAGAATGTGACAGGACTGAACAAATTTATACAAGACTGTTCTTGATGGTGCTCAAATAGGAGCAGTGTGTCATTTATCTTCTGAAGATGCGGCCAGAAATATGGTTATTAAACTGTAGGTCTTAGATATCTGTACATGATGTTATGTGCACATATATATGTCAAACAGTATGTGTTGCTGTTTTGGTTTTGTAATTCAAATTAATTTTTCAAAATATGGTCTTCTTAGGCCTTCCAAAAAGAGTTGGGGAAGAGGACCAGCAGTGTGCAGGCCCTGAAGCGCTCAGCCCGAGAACTCATAGAAGGCAGTCGAGATGACTCCTCCTGGGTCAAGGTCCAGATGCAGGAATTAAGCACACGCTGGGAGACCGTGTGTGCACTTTCTATATCAAAGCAAACACGGTTAGAAGCAGCCCTGCGTCAGGTAAAAACCATGTAAATGAGAGCTGGGTGTAATGGGAAAAGTATTGAAACCTCAACAAGAACTATTCTAGTAAAAAATTGTGAGGCCCTCGTGTCTCAATCAGGACAGTCTGAAGAAGGAAATTCTAATAGCATCATTGCTTTGATCCTTCTCCCACCCTCCCCCATGAGTTTAAATTACTGCTGGAGGGAGGCATTCTAATCTTCACATAGAAGTGCTGCTTGAGTAATGTCTCAGCTTGGAAGTATGATGGACTGCCATTCATCTAAAATCAAGTTGTTAAAGTGGTAAATTTTTCTTCATATAGGCTTTTTTTATATATTAAGTGTTTTCTTGTAAAATATGTGTATCTCTGTCTTCTTAATGGGAGTAATGAAGCAATTTAAATTTAAAACTTTTTTTTTTCATTGAAGGGATGAGTCCACTATACAGTTTTGTAAATTGCGCTAACAGGCATATTTGGGAATTTTGTTTGGGGGGTGTGTGTGTGTGAACTCTTAGGCAGAGGAATTCCACTCGGTGGTACATGCCCTCTTGGAGTGGCTGGCTGAGGCGGAGCAAACCCTGCGTTTCCATGGTGTCCTCCCAGATGATGAGGATGCTCTCCGGACTCTCATTGATCAGCATAAAGTAAGTAATATATAAATGCTAAATAAAGCTAAATTAGAAAATCAAAGCAGGGAAAATAGACTCGTGATTACAAATATCAACTGCATGAATATTTTCCTTCTTGAGAAATACTTAAACACCTGGTACATTTGAGAGTGTACTTCTGTCCACATTGCTTACATATGTATGTCCCCATGCACCCACACACATGTATGTGTACCTGTCTTTTTATGTTTCCTTTTTAGGGGAGGTAGTTACTCTGTTTCCTGTCTCAAGGAAGCATATTGATTTATCTAGGCTTTTTGGCTTTTGACCAAGATTGGTCAAGATTGTTGCAGTTATTATGTGGGTTTCAAAAATAAAACTTCTTTAATGAGCAGTTTGGCATTTATAAAATTATACCTGTAGGATTGTAAATTAGTAATTTTGCCCTTTGTAAACAAGACACACAGGTAATTCAATAACTCATCTTTAAATCTATTTTTAAGCCTCTGCTGCTTCTGTTTTTAATCAAGAGCCTTTTAAATCCTTTTTAGAAGTAACCTATAGTATACATTAAAAATTCTAAAAATGAATTTCATAAGCCAATATTCTATTGAATAACTAACCAAGTCTAAATCTGGCTATTGAGTTTTCAGATCAAGATCTTTGCTGCGGCAATGCATGAAACTTGCCAAAACCCTTCAGAGAGTGATCCAAATATCTCTTAACAGATGTTTTTTAACCTTTGACTCAAAAAGTCAAGAATTTGAAATGATAACGCTCAATGTAGTGTTGAAGTCAGCATTTCCTATTAACTTTAAAGGATCTTTTAAACACCAGTAAATAATTTTGTCTTTTGAGGTCAGGCTGGAAATACATCATTAATTCTAGTGTAGCATGGATTACATCATGTGTAGAGACTTGCTATGTTAATCAATACCCTCTATCAAAGATGGGTTGCTGAATCTATAGCAATAAAATATTGCCATGTCATTTAAAAAGTGGTACAAGCTTGCATAGCATTTTCTGGAAGAATGAAATGCTATATATTATATACACCATTTAAATTTGAAGCTAGAATATAGGAATAAGACAATTACATCAAATTTATTATAAATTTTTGTGTCAGTTCAATATTTTGAAAATGTAGTTTATATTATATTACTGTGGGCTTACCATCAGCCAGCATTGAGTTCCATTAACATACTTAGGTTTGAGTCTCAGAGTAGCAATAAATATTTGCTGGACACCACTTAAAGCCCATTGTGCGTATCTAACACCCTGCAGAAAGGAGCCTATTTGTGGTATCACCACTCTCACAGCAGGACCAGGAAACCTCCAGAAGGCAAGTATCCAGAGCAGGGGTAGTGGTTTTTACAACAAATTATTTTTAAATAGCATAAAATTACCTGTAATTTTATAAAACATTTCTTAATAATATTTTGCAGTAACACTATTCATTCTTTCCCATCTCCTCTGCTTCCCTTCATACATTCACCATTCACCAATCAAAGAAAAACAGAATATTTAATTTCTTAACACCAGGACTAGAGACTTCTTAGTATATCCAGTTTCTAAAAATGGCAAGCTTTCCCACATGAGAACAAACCAGTAAGGTAAGGTTCAGACTAGGTTGGAAGGGCATAGAATTCAGTGGAATGTTGACAGTCCAGTCCACCAAATTCTAGGTATAACCTTGGCTCCTCTAGGTGTAGAAGTGATTGAAAGTACATTATTTGTATCAGCTGTTCTCCGGGGGAAACACAGATGTTAGATTAACCTATTTTTTTCTCTTCCTTACAATGTTGGAGTTTTTAATTTTTTTCATTTAGTAGGATCCTGTATTGGGAAAATGATAATTTTTTTAAGTTATGATATTTAAAAAGTAGGTGTTATCAGAGTGTGTTGTCAATTGAACGTTGACTCCATTATAGTAAACTTGTAAATAAAAGGTCTAAAAAGCATTTATTCAGTAAATCACAACTCTTTTGAACCAATTACCGGCAACACAAAAATGAATAAAAACACAGTCTTTTAATCTTGTGGACCGAACAGTCTAATATAGCAAAATGCCAGAGTAGGAGGTATGTCACAGAGCTGCTTTACAGAGGTTAAAGACAAAAGGCCACTTATATTAGAGCAAAACATATAAACATATCATATAAATTTAAATTCAGAGAGTACATGTACATGTTTGCTACATGCGTATATTGAGTAATAGTAGGGACTAGACTTGTTTTGTACCAGTCATCCAAATGTTAAACACTGTACACAATAGGTAATGTTTCAACTCTTGGGCCCCTTTTATCCTCCATGCTTTTTGGAGTCCTCAGTGTCTTTTATTTCCATCTTTATGTCCATGTGTACCCATTGTTTGGCTCCCATTTATACATGAGAACGTGTGATATTTGATTTTCTGTTTGAGTTACTTCACTTAGGATGATGCCTTCCAGCTCCACGCATGTTGCTGCAAAGTACATGAGTTCATTCTTTTTTATGGCTGTGTAGTATTCCATGGTATATATGTACCACATTTTTTTTTAATCCAATCAAGTGTTGATGGATACTTAGGTTGGTTCTATGACTTTGGTATTGTGAATAGTGCTGGAATGAACATGTAAGTGCTGTTGTCTTTTTGATATAATGATTTCTTTTCCTTTGGGTAGACACCGAGTAGTGGAATTGCTGGGTCAAATGGTAGTTCTAATTTTAGTTTTTTGAAATATTTTCATACTGTTTTTCATAGACATCGAACTAATTTATATTCCCATCAACAGTGTGTAAGCACTCCCTTTTCTCAGCATCCACATCATTTGTTATTTTTTCACTTTTTAGTAATAGTCATTCTGACTTGTGTAATATGATATCTCAGGGTGGCTTTAATTTGCGTATCTCTGATAATTAGTGATGTTGAGCATTTTTCACGTGTTTGTTGGCTGCTTGTATGCTTGTATTTCTTCTTTTGAGAAATGTCTGTTCATGTCTTTTTCCCAGTTTTCAATGGAGTTGTTTGTTGTTTTCTTGTTGAGTTATTTGAGTTCCTTGCAGATTCTGGATATTAGTCTTTTTTCAGAGGCATGATTTGCAAATATTTTCTCCCATTCTGTAGGTTAACTGTTTGTTGATTCTGTCTTTTGCTGTGCAGAAGCTTTTTTATTTAATTAAGTCCCATTTGTCTATATTTGTTTTTGTCGCATTTGCTTTTGGGTTCTTTGTCATAAATTTCTTTGCCTAGGCCGATGTCCAGAAGAGTTTTTTCTAGGTTTTATTGTATAGTAAAACACCTATATTTCAAAGTGAACACCCCTGTTCACATAGTGTGAGTAGCATGGGCATCATCGATGTCTGCGGCCTCTGGCACTCATTGTATAACCAAGTAATCGCTCTTGGTGCAGGGGTCCAGAGAGACTGGGGTGTTTGCAGATCTCTAACATTCTATATGAGATTTTGGAAGTGTGTCACATTTTTAAGGGCAAAGATTCTCATTTTGTAATCACATTTTCAGAGTTCTATGATCTGTGTATCTATGGATATAGTTCTGATGGTAGAAAGTACAATTAAGTATGTGAAACATTTGTAAAACATTTATTTGAAAGATCATCCTTGAGAATGTCAAGGCTTTGTTCACTCTGCTTGCTCGCAGAGACTGGCTAGAACTGCCAGAACAGAGGAGAGTGGCTCTTACTGGCATTTTAAAGGCACAGTTCTCACATGGGCTGACCTGCTGTCAGGCTCACTCTCTCCAACCTCCCCTTCGCTTTTTACTGCATAGACACTTTGGGCCCTCTCTCCCATACCCCCAGACATTTATCTTTCCTTACCCAGGCTTCTCTCTACTTTGTACTTTTTTATTCATGCTGCTATATTTCCTGGCATAGTTAATGCTATTTCAAAAATTAACCTCCTTATCTTATTTGTTAGAACTTATTTTTGGTCAATCAATATTGTTTCTATCTCTAGCAATACTGTCTCTCCCAATGCTATTCTCCATTAATAATATATCTAAATTTGGGAGAGTTATTTTTTGTATAATACAGTTTTTAAAGCATGAAATATCTTATAAAGTTGGCCCTCTGTATCCAAATATTCAAAAATAAAATGGATGGTTGCATCTGTACTGAAGATATACACACTTTTTTCCTTGTCATTATTCCCTAAACAATACAGTATAACAACTATTTACAACGATTTACATTGTATTAGGTATTATTAGTAATCTAGAGATGATATGAAGCATATGAGGAGGATGTACTTAGGTCATATGCAAATACTACATCATTTTATATCAGGGACTTGAGCATCATTGGATTTTATTATGCACGGTGTCCTGGAACCAACTTCCCTTGGATTCCAAGGGATGACTGTACTTGTATTTTGAAGTACATATTAGAAAGTACTTTGTTTTCTATTTTGTCCCCTTTTCCTCTGCAATTAGTAGATGATTTTCACTGTGAATAAACCAATTGAAGTTTTTGTTTATTTGTTTAATTCTGGCATTCAAACAAGTGTCACCAGAGTTTTGTTTTCAGCCAATGCCAACAGTTAATTGAAGTCTTTGTTTCTGCTGTAGGAATTCATGAAGAAACTGGAAGAAAAGAGAGCTGAACTAAATAAAGCCACCACTATGGGCGACACCGTTTTGGCTATCTGCCACCCCGACTCCATCACTACCATTAAGCACTGGATAACAATCATCCGGGCGAGGTTTGAGGAGGTCAGTATGTCTTAGATAATCTTCAGAGTAGCAATAGCTTTGAGAGTTGAGGGGTGTGGGAAATTTCAGGAATTAAGATGCACTTATGGCCATGGGAAAATGAGACCTCTACATAGAAAATGTTCTTTTAAATACGCTTCTTGTATGCATTACAATCTCTGACATTCATTTTTCTTTAAAAGCTCAAAGAAATTTTGCAGCTATGTCCCTGGAAAATTAGAAGGCAAATATTTAGTACACTGTATAACATTTTGGCCTCCTTCCAGATTGTTTCTGTTGAATAATCCAGCAGTTGGATGGTGTTTCGGAGCAGTATATACTGGTGGAGTGAATTGGTATACATAAAGTGAATTAGTTCTGTATTTAGTATCTTAGCTTTTTTTTTTTTTTTTTTTTTCTTTTTGACGGAGTCTCAATTTATTGCCCAGGCTGGAGTGCAGTAGCGTGATCTTGGCTCACTGCAACCTCTGCCTCCCAGGTTCAAGCAGTTCCTCTGCCTCAACCTCCCGAGTAGCTGGGATTACAGGTGCATGCCACCATGCCCAGCTAATTTTTTTGTATTTTTAGTAGAGATGGTTTCACCAGGTTGGTCAGGCTGATCTTGAACTCCTGACCTCGTGATCCACCCACCTCGGCCTCCCAAAGTGCAGGGATTACAGGTGTGAGCCACCGCGCCCTGCCAGTATCTTAGCTTTTTACATTTCTACTCTGTGCCACATGGAGTAAGCTTACCTGATCCTTCAGAGAATGCATATTTGAACTCAAATTAGAAAGCAAAAGGAAGCCTGAGTGATTGACATGCATCTTTAAATTCTGAAGATGATGAACATCATCGTGGGCTCTCATGTCCTCCTCAAGCCAGATCTTGATGCCACTAATGGAATCTAAAAAGACCAGAAGCATTATGGGTCTAGCACACGATGATCCTAATTTTCATTTAAAATTTATTTATTTTACATCACTGCAATTATTTTACTAAGTTGGAGGAAATTCAGAGAAATTTCTGTTTCTCCGACAGGTGCTGGCCTGGGCAAAGCAACATCAGCAGAGATTAGCAAGTGCTCTGGCTGGGCTTATTGCCAAACAGGAATTGTTGGAAGCTTTGCTGGCTTGGTTGCAATGGGCTGAAACTACACTTACTGAAAAGGATAAAGAAGTCATCCCTCAGGAGATCGAAGAGGTGAAAGCACTCATTGCAGAACACCAGGTAAAATAAATATAATCCTAACTCCTGCTAACCATTTTCTCAGATATTTTCTTTCTTTCACTGCTGTACTTCTCAAAAGATTGCTTTGTTCTTGTTATTTTCACTTCTTCAGACTCCTCAGCTCCTTACAACTGTGTTTCCAATTCTGCAACTGCCCTAAAACCTCTCTTTACAGGAACCCTCTGTGACCTTTGCAAAACCTTCCTTCTTTGTCCTCTGTGGGATTACACTCGTGGTATTGTCTCACGTTCACTCCTGCCCTCCCTTTTGCCTTCTAAATGTCAGCTCTCCTTACTCCTTATGTGTTATCCTCAGCTCTCTATTTCTCTCACTCTGTTCCCTCTTTTGGTGATCTCACCCACCTCCACCTCCCTGGCTTCAGTGGGTACAAGGTACCCACATTAAGGTATCCACATTAAATGTGGATGCATTATGTTCACATTGCATTAATCAAACAAGGTTTGATTGCTCTGCATTTTTATGTCTCCGAAGATGACTGTCATCACTTGAAATACATTGTATGAAAAAGGGAACGTGTTGTCTTTCTTAGAAAAAGCAGTCTTCCTATATATCCTACTTGTTTTAAACTCAAATGATGGGTGTCACACTCAGTTTGATTTGCTTGATTGCTCACAGTTTGTTTAATATACGTTTACAAAGAGAAATATTAAGTGTCAGCTCAGTTGGTTAAGCAATTAATGTTGCCATTATTTGTGTGTGTGTGTGTGTGTGTGTGTGTGTTTTAAAAGCCTAAGACATCAATGTCTATAATGGCCCTAAGTGTACCAGGTCATGTTCCCTGTGATCAGAGGTATTAGAGTTCTTCAGTGTGACAAATATTCCAGAAAGGTGTTACTGCACTTTTCCCTTTTGTCTGGGTCTCCTTTTCCCCATCACTTTTCACAGTCTCTGCCTTTCCTCAGCCTTTGCTGCATATTCCAAATAGAGGGATACCTAGTAAATAATAATAATAAGCCCAAGGAGATGAGATAAGCAGTGGCAAGATAGTTAAACCTTTTAAATACAATGGTAGTATACTTTAACCCAAATAGTTTTTACCATCCTTGAAATAGCCTATTTATGAATATTTTGATATGTCCACATTAAATGTGGATGCATTATGTCATAATATATCAAAGAGCCATCTTTTTTTTTTGAGAGACAGGGTCTCACTCTGTTGCCCAGGCTGGAATGCAATGGCACGGTCATGGCTCACTGCAGCCTCAACCTCCTGGGCTCAAGTGATCCTCCCACCTCAGCCTCCTGTGTAGCTGGGACTACAGGCCACCTAGCCTAATTTTTGAATTTTTTGTAGAGACAGGGTTTCACTGTGTTGCCTAACCAAAGCCATCTTAAATATTTCAAATATGTAGGTGAAATGTGCCACAGAAAAGTTCTTGGAAACATCCCAGCTAACTAGTTTGTTTGTAGACAGATGCTTACTAAAGATTCGTCTGAGGAGCTTGGAAGCTTGAGTTTGGTAGATGCACAGACAGGTTATTTTATTCACATGACTTCTCCCATGTGTCCATGCATGTTATTCAACTGAAACAAATTATTTTTATTTTCAATTTACTCTCTTTACAAGCAATAACATTTTATTTATTTATTTATTTATTTATTTATTTATTTATTTATTTTGAGACACAGCAGAGTCTCACTCTGTTGCCTAGGCTGGAGTGCAGTGGCACAATCTCGGCTCACTGCAACCTCTGCCTCCCAGGTTCAAGTGATTCTCTTGCCTCAGCCTCCCAAGTAGCTGGGGCTACAGGCACGCACCACCATGCCTGGTTAATTTTTGTAATTTTAGTAGAAATGGGGTTTCACCATATTGGTCAGGCTGGTCTCAAACTCCTGACCTCAGGTGATCCACCTGCCTTGGTCTCCCAAAGTGCTGGGATTACAGGCATGAGCCACCGCACCCGGCCACATTTTATATTCTTTAGAAATTAGTAAATGCCTGCAGTATGATGGTTTAGGTTTTTTTTACCCTAAAGATAAAGCATATGATTTCTTCTTCTTCAGAAATAATAACATGGTTCTTTTATCCTTCTGTTTTTAGTTCATTTCTAAAGATTCTTTTCTGTAGTAACTCTTATTTGATTGACATCATTTCTTTCATTTCAGACCTTCATGGAGGAAATGACTAGAAAACAGCCTGATGTTGATAAAGTAACGAAGACCTATAAGAGGAGAGCTGCTGATCCTTCCTCATTACAATCCCATATTCCAGTCTTGGATAAGGGACGAGCAGGAAGTAAGCAGTGATCAATTTATTTAAAATGTCAATAAATAAGGGAGCTAATTTTCTTTTATTTTGAGTTATTTGAAATTTGGGGGCAATTGGTGATTTTACATGAGCACTTGATATCATGAAATACTTTCTAGAAGGAATACATGTGCTCAAGTATCATAGAAACTTACTTAAAAATAAAGAAAAAATATACCCAGGTTTCTATATGTAACTTTATTGTCTTGAAGTGTATCTTTCATATTAGCTAGACGAAGATTGAAAAAATTTACAATAAGAATGGAAATCATCACCCCCTTTGCATTGTCTCATTTGACTTCCATTATATATATAACATTAAAGCTGAACATAACAAAAATGACCATGACGTGGATAATCTTCATGACTTAGTTGTTCATTGGTGACCAGCAATCTGATAGCTTTTGCCCATGTTCATGTGACTTCAGGCTCTATATACTTCTTGAGCTACTTTAACAACATGACATGACATTAAAAACGATCATAGTTAGCTTGGAGAAGATTTAAAAGAAACATAATTTGTGTTATATGTTTTATGCATTTCTGAATAGAAATGCATTTTGCGTATTACTTAATTTTTTAATTAAAAAGAAATGATGTCGGAGCTGTTGTAATTACTTACTACACAAAGAGACAAGGTAAACTATTAAGAGCCCTATAGCCAGACTCCTTGGCTGTCTCCAACACTTACCAAACTGAGAAACACAACCCTGGACAAGTTACTTAAACTCATTCTGAACCTCAGTTTCCTCATCTGTAAAAGGGGATAATTATAACTTCATTGGACTGCAGTGAGAATTAAATGAGCTAGTACATACAAAATGCTTAACCTACTTCCAGGCATATAGTTAAATGCTCAAGTATTTGTTGTACTATAAATCCTAGCTGGGACACTTAACATTCTATATGACCCTAGGCTAGTAATTTTTCTAGGCCATATTTAGCCATTTAGTAAGATGAGAAACATTGTTAAGGTCATTGTTTTGTGAAGTTGATGAGACTTGCGGAAAACAGCCAGAAAGCAGGAGAAAACTTTAGTAAGGCGGTAAACTTGGGTTTGAGACTATGCACAGGAAACATGCAATCTCAGTGGAAAATGGACGTGGGTGAAGGCTGGGGTCCCATACATATGCTGCCATATTTTATTGGCATTTGTGAAGTGTCTTGCTTTGACTCTTGTGACTGCCCAGTGTCTGCTGCCCTCATCTGCTCTCCCTTTCTGCCTTATTCTCTAGGAAGGACAGCTGGGTTTGATGTAAGTCATGGTAAGGTAGTCTCCACTGGCCTGGGAGATTTCCTTTAACAAAGAGGAGGATCACAGCATGCTTCGTTGTCATTGAAATGGCATGAATTTTAAGCTGGAAGATGTTTTAAGCATAATTTATTGAGAGAGATTTCCAGTATTTAAATGCCCCGTCCAGAGACATTTCTTTAAATTGCATGAACAGGGTGTGATCCTTAATAAGGAAAACAGATTTGGACCTTGACATTATACATCATCTAAATTAGGATACTTTTACTTGCACAAACACATAATTAAGTTGATGCAGTCTTAGCTAGAAGCAAAAAAGGTCAAGCCTTAACATATTTCAGCACCCTGGAAACTGCCATCCTAACTAAAATTATATCTTCACAGGAAAACGCTTTCCAGCATCAAGCTTGTATCCCTCTGGGTCACAGACACAAATTGAAACCAAAAATCCTAGGGTAAACTTACTGGTGAGCAAATGGCAGCAAGTCTGGCTCCTGGCGTTGGAAAGAAGGAGGAAACTCAATGATGCCTTGGACAGACTAGAGGAGGTTTGGAAATTCATACCCTCAACACCATATTGTCATTTGCTCTCATTCCTCGTAACACATTGCCATTGCCAAAATCTTGGTATTTTTTAACTTTTCTGATAATAAGCAAACTCTTGCTATTTGAGTACATTTTTAATTTCCAAAATAAATACCACAAGTATGTCTGATTTTGTGAAACATTGATATATGGGATTTGGATTTAGGGAATCAATAAAGTTAAAAAAAAAAGATTATGTTTTAACAATTAGAAGCTGATTCCTTAAGAGTAAAATCTAACTTGACATAATGTTTGCTGGCGATGCTGCCTGGCAAATATAATCATTTATATTTCAGATCTTTTGATTGTGTGTATTTGATTACCTAAGATTTCAAGTTTTAGATTCTGCAATTGGGAAATTTTTAGAAGCCCTGGGGAGTTAAGAGAGTGGCTGATAGTGCAGAGGGAGAGAGAGCAAAGGGTTAGGCAAGTGCTGTTGAGCTGGACCTGCTATCCCAGTGAGCATGACTAGTGGTGGTACTTAGAGCCAGACCACCTTTATGACTTTGGCATTAATCAGAAATTTACAGCTTAAGTTTTTAGGAATTTTATTTGTAAAGAAAAATCAGTGACAGCAATGGAATACATTTTAAAGGCAAAATGTTTCTGAGTCTCCTTTGCAAGATCATACCTCTTTTTGAAATGGGAAGGATATGTATACTACCTAGAGAATCATTTAAAAAGTTATTCGTATAGTATAGTCTACAATTTTAGTACAGCATTAACTCAACCAAAATACCTTTTGTCCTTTTTAGCTGAGGGAATTTGCTAACTTTGATTTTGATATCTGGCGCAAAAAATACATGCGATGGATGAATCACAAGAAATCTCGAGTGATGGACTTCTTCAGGAGGATTGATAAAGACCAGGATGGGAAAATAACACGGCAGGAATTTATTGATGGAATTCTTTCCTCAAGTAAGTTCCAAGACAGATGACTATAACTGATACAATTTTTAAAGGAAATAAGCACATTTTAAAAGTGTGGGTCCAGTAAACTTGTGTTACCATAAAGCATTGCCTTATAAGTTGCCTAGGAAGTCACGACCCTTAAAAAATGTTTTTTGGTAAAATTTGTGGCTCTGGAGTCAGGAACACTCACTAACTGTGTGATCACAGATGTGTTGTTCCCTCACTCCACTGAGGCTGAGAACTTGTTAGAATAATGAAGTTAATAATATATGATTCTTAAGGTGTTTTCTGTGTGTGTGTGTGTGTGTGTGTGTGTGTGTGTGTGTGTGTTGCCTGGCATATGTGTAATAGGAAGTCAATAAATTCAAGTCCCTTTTTCATTCTAATTCACATTCTGATCTAACTTTGTCATTAGTAGGAAATTAGAACTCTATAAAACTTCTTAAGATACTTATCACCATTTTGTTTGATGGCCCAATCATTTGTATGTGATCTCCCTGACAGATGTTACTAGATGTCATTCTTAAGGTAAATTTCATATAAATTATTCTTTGACTAGCAATTGAACCATATAAAATTGCCAGTGTTAAACATTTTCAACCTAAAAAACAGCATTTTATATGATTCACCTAAATAGTAATTAAAGATAAATTAAGATTATATATAGCTCTTCATTTGCTATGATGTAAATCAGTTTTTTAAAAAAGGATTTTAACATATTTGATCACTGATGATTTAACCAGCCACATTGAGATTAAAATGTGCAATTGAGAATGTCTTGAGAAAGAACTAACAAGTCATTACTTACCATTATTTCAAAATTTTAGAGTTTCCAACCAGTCGCTTGGAGATGAGCGCAGTTGCAGACATCTTTGACAGAGATGGCGATGGATATATTGACTACTATGAATTTGTAGCAGCCCTTCACCCAAATAAAGATGCATATAAACCTATCACAGATGCCGACAAAATTGAAGATGAGGTACTCATTATCTTTCCATTGCGTACAACGCTGATAGTATGTTCTGCCACGATATCATGCGCAATTCATACAACCATCTTATTTTCATTTTAATTGTTGTGTCAAAGTTTTAAGGATTGTAGTATGTAATATGGACGTTAAAGTAAATATTTCATCATTGTTTTTGGCAGGTGACAAGGCAGGTAGCTAAGTGTAAATGTGCAAAGCGATTTCAAGTTGAGCAGATTGGCGATAATAAATACAGGGTAAGTTTTCAAAGTCATGTTGTTGTAGTTCCTTTAAAGGACATAAATTGAAATCTGTATACAATTTGATCTCCATTGTTTTCCAGGAGTCTTATTTATTTATTTTTTACCTCATATCAAAATTTAATGATATATGAAACTCTTACGTTTAACATTTTAATTTGTATAACGGTAGCCTGCATTTTGCATATTAGGAAATATCTTTGACGTCTACATCATGCACATTACCTTTAGAGAAAAATTCACAAGAAAATACTCAAATCTCATATATTTAGGTTGCTTCATATTATTTTATATTTTATTATGATTAGAGGTAAGTTTTCAGATTTCAAACAAGAAAGCTACTCTAATCCAGAACCACAAAGTTAAAAATATGGACTCATTTTAATAAATACGAAAAAAGAGGATAATGTCTTCTCCACTTGTGCAGTAATTTTTGCTTTTATTCGAAATCTCAATTAACTTGATTCACTTTCTTCAAAACAGAAGAACAGTGTGACTTCATTACTCTTTCTCTATTTTTTTTTCTTTTTCGGAACATCTCTTACATGTAGTAGCTAGATAGGAAATGTGCTGTTTCCCCAATACAGTGTGTTACTTATAAATGAAACATTATTTTTATTTTTATACTTAAAAAATAATCATCAATGTATTCAAAATTTTAACTTAAATTTGAAATCCTAAGATTTTCAAAAATATGTGTACAGAAAATAGCCTGATTATTTGGTTTGAAATTGGGACAACTGGGTGCCTGCACATCTCTACACTAGATACTACATCCAGAAGCACAGAGTGTGAGTATGTGTGTATGTTCTAGAGTCATACAGAAAGTTTCCTGTTGAACTAATTGTGTCTTTCTTCCATTTTTCATTTTTATCAGTTCTTCCTGGGAAATCAGGTATAAACCAGTGGAATGTATTCTCAAGTTCCTGATGATTTTTTTTTAACTTTAATTCATAGTCATTAAAGCTTGCCATGGCCAATCTTTCCCATGCTGTCTCCCTAGCTACTACATTGTTGGTTGGCGTGGTGTTTCTGTAAGCGCTATAAGGGTCCTTGATCCAGGATTCCTTTTTGCCTTGTGTCTAAGATGAGGAGATTACTTTTAAGCAAACCAGATAATGAATTGTAGCTTGGCTTGCTACAGTGTTACAAATGCAATTTTTAATTCCCATTTTTTATAATATGAGCATATATTTTATGCTAGTACTCATTGGAACACAAATTTGATTCTCCACACATCTCTGTGTTAGGCTCATTGATATTTAACTGTTTAGGACATACGGTCTACAGTAGCCGAGAAGGATCAGCCTCAGGCAGTGACACAGGAAGACAGAGAGCCAAGAGGTCTCCTTGGCACTCAGCCACAATAACAAGTTCTCTCCAAAGAAGCTATTTGCCATTTGTTCAAAATCACTGATTTTGGGACTTGGCATCTCTGAGTAGAAATGTTAACTCAGTAGGCTTTAAGTAATATCATTCCTTTTGAGGAAAGTTATCACTGTAATATATGCAGAATCTTAAAGTCACATTTTATGCCATCTTGATCGAATGTTTATATTGGCATTTAAGTCAATATAAAATGTTTATGTTGACATTTAAGTCAGTATAAACTGTGTAGTGGCACTACATCATGATCAAAATTTTGAAACTAAAGAGCTATTCTGTTTTGATTTAAACATGTTCATGAAGCTTTTTTTTTTTTTTTTTTTTTTTTTTTTTTTTTTTACTTTGGAAAGAACCATGCTATCTATAGTATCTGACCATATTACATTATATATGACTCTGCCACTCCATTTTAAAGCCATATTACATCTCAAGCTTCAAATTATCTATTACCTTCATTTACTGCAAGCAAATAATTTATTTAAAATAGAAATAGTTACTTTGAATAGATTTTTAAAACTTCCATTAGTTATACTATAATACTAAAATGTTACTTTTCCATTCTTGCTATTTTCGGAGTCAGCAAATGGGAGAGCATCTTTTATTTGCAGAGAGGATGAGAGAAATACCTCAAAAGGTTTTACTCACTGAAAGCACAGTCAGCAACATTAGTCTATTTTCTCTTGTCTTGTGATTTGGTTATTGGGAAAATTTAGAGAAATTCTGAAGACAGTGTTAGTTGTCTGGAGAATGCCTAATTAAAACAGAAAATTATTTGTATTCATTACACTTGAAATATCATCTCTATAAGGAACTTTTAGTTATTTCCTTATAACTTTTGTTTTGAGTATAATCTTGAACCAAAATCATCTAGTCCCATTATCTGGTTCCTTAAGGGTAATTTTCTTTAAATCCCCTCCTTTCCCTTTGCTTATTAGCGGCACCAATTTTTTTCTAACAAAATAAATTTACACTTTTATTTTTAAATTTTAATTAACATTTCAGGAAGAATTATAGGAAAGTTTAAGTCTCAATGTTTAAGGAAAAAAGATTTAGAAATAGTGCTTTTTAAAAGTTTGATGGAAAAACACATGAGTTCCTGCTGGTGCATTTTACATGCTTTCTAGGTCCTTCTGAGTTTTAGAATCCTGAGGGATTTGGTTGGTATTGTTTTTGGGTTTTCTTCTTGAAACTCAGTATTAAAACACTGAAAAGTAGCAGATTTTTTACTACGTAGAGTTTTCTGTTTATCTATAATGAGCCCAAATAAAGTCACAATTGTATGTTACCTGCTTTACAGAGAAGCCATTTATGTTTAATTGACTGTTCATTTTGCTTTCTTGTCTGCTGGGATGACAACCATGAAATTCAGTCTGGTAGTTTTTATGAGTTGGACATGAACCTATTAGAAATGATTTAAAGTATAAAATCATTTCTCACAGGCTTTCAAAACATAAACCTGTGATCAGAAACCTGGAATCTAGAAATTTATTCAGGACTTGCAGAATTTGTAGCATGTCTACATTATTGGAGATCTATTGAAAGGGCAAGAAAAAGATGATTGCCTGTTAGTATCAACAGTTATGGTACAGACAACTATGAGAGAAACCATTTAGATTTGGCAGCTGTATCATTAATAATGTGTCATTGGCTATTCTAATATTACAGTAATCTAAAATGGCATATTAATCCAGCCTTTAACAAATTGGTTTACCAGATCATTAGGGATGCAGAAATTTTAGTTGACTGTGAAATCTGTATGAGTCATACTCATTTACTTTATTCTTCTTAAGTGAAAACTACTCTTAGAGAAAACAAAATGAGTTTATAAAGGTTTCTCACAGAGTTCAGTGGAAAACAGGTTTACTGTAAGAGAGAGTTTAATGAAGAAGAATCAAAGCTTATTAAATTTTTCTTAGAATCATTTTATTTTGGATAAGCCCAGGGCAAGTGGGCCAGTGCTTACTTTCATGGCTATGTTTAATTCCTAGAAACATTTTAAAATTACTGCCTTACTAATATTGTTTCTGTCATAAGAAAGAAAAATAATTTTTAGACCAAAGCTTTGATAGTATACTTGATAACCTTTGTAATCTTTTTTTTTTTTCAAACTGTTTCCTTTGGGCTAAATCAGCATGCAGCCATCTAACGCAAATCATTACAAACCCCCCTTTTCTGAGATTTTACTAATCGCTATGAACTAAGCAAGAAATTAAAGTCGGTTGCTTTAACTACTGCAAATTGCACATCATCCTGTAGTTTAGAATTATTATTGACAACTAGAGGTTCTTTCTTTCTTCACTGAACAGTTTGGAGACTCCCAGCAACTGCGACTGGTCCGGATCCTGCGGAGTACTGTGATGGTTCGTGTTGGAGGTGGATGGATGGCACTTGATGAGTTCTTAGTGAAAAATGATCCTTGCAGGGGTAAGGAGATGCTTATCATGATAACGTCATGAAAGTATTTCAATTTTATATTATATCCAGCACCAAAATATACTGGGCATAATTTTGGTCATTTATTCCAATAGTGAATGTTTCACATTGGTCTGTCAGCCTAAAGTTCCCAAAGAACCTGTGGCAGTCATGTAAACCATGTTCTTCTCATTTTTTTTCTTTTTCTTTCTTTTTTTTTTTTTTTTTTTACTTCTTCTGGATAAATATGGTGGGCGGGAAATACTAGAATCCATTTTCTTTAGGAGACTTTTACATCTACGATTTTCCAAACAATTATACCAACCAAGGAAAGGATTTTGTCTGTTATGACATAGCAAAGTAAGAGAAGAGAAAATTGAGGTGATGAAGACTGAAAATACTGGATAAGAAAAGTTTAAAGGTCAAAGTTTTTATGAAATGAAGGGCAGGTGAGGAAAGCCATAATTAAAAAATTTTTAAATAATAATCCAATGCTAACTTGACTCTTTGAAGTTGCAGATTAGAACATTAAAAATATAAACATATAATACCATAGCTCTCTACATGTCTTCCAGCCCAAGTCCTAAGTTAGCTTTTAATTTTTCTGTTTTCAGATCCTTCTGTCAATTTTTAAGTTCTTAACCAATTTATGTTACACGTGGTCATTTGATTGCAATTTCTAATTAGGTACCAATTACTCAGTAGGCCCATTTTTCTTCCCCCCTCAAGAAAAAAAACAATAAAATTGTTATAATTTTATTTTACTTGTGAGCTCACTGTAATCCTTTTTAGCAAACAACAAATGTTCACGTCAGTGCTGTCTCCTTCAGCTACCAAGTGGGATCCCAGGTTTCCTCCTGTAGGGCCTCTTGATTTTGGTGATGGTGTCACCATCTGGTACACATAGACATATCAGTCATCTGGCTTCTCTGCCAAGGCCACCATGGATTGTTATACAATCATATGCAGTAGCCCTGCTCTCTCCTGGCCAAAGACACACCTGTGAGAGAAGTAAAACAAGAACAAAAGCCCCTGTTTGTTTTATATTTTGAAAATAATGTAGCCTAAGGTGAAATGCAACTCTGTTTATGAAGAAATCAGAATATATAGTGTTCTGTTGGGTTGCTTAGGAAGGTTAGCATGGCTGTGGCACAGTCTTCCAAATACATTTTTCTTATTGAGCTAGTCCTTTGAGTGCTTCTTTTCCTGATACAACTTTTCTTCTAAAATGTGTGCTAAAGGCTGGATCTGAGCACCCTTTGCATATTCAACTACTGTACTTTGTTTTCTACTTCTGCTAACAGTATTCTTTAATGTGATTGGTATCCTGTGTCATTTTTTCTAGTTCATCATCATGGGAGTAAAATGTTACGTTCGGAATCAAACTCTTCAATTACTACTACTCAGCCTACTATAGGTTGGCAACCTCTCTCTTTGCCTCTCCCCTCTTTCCTTTTCTCTTTCCTACTTTTCCATTCTTGCTTCAGTCATTTGTTTTAAAATAACATGCTTCATCCATCGCGTATGGCTTAACTCATATCCAGCTGAGCTGGTGCTTCCAAATTTAAATTCTGAAAATTTGATGACTTTGGTTGTGTTATAAATGCAGGTGTTATAAGTGATCAAACACATGCTAACACGTTGCTCACTGGGTTCTTGTGGAGTGTTCTCTGTGTGCATATGTGTTTGTATGAGTGCTGCATCACTGACTACCTCACAGATCCTTGGGTCTGGTGTTTGTTATTGCATGTTGGTAAAACAGTTTTTCAAAGCATAAAATAAAAATACTAGCTGCCTCATTTAAGTGAAAAATCCAGAAGTTTATATGTTGTCATCATGACTAACAAGCCATCACTCATTCTGTGTAATTATATTGTTTAATTTATCCCAATGTTGAAATACTGGCATTCTCTTTACCTCAATAGCACATGCGAAAGACACAGTCTCTGCCTTACTGGTCTGTCCTGTCAGTGTGATGAGAGGGTAATGAAACCATGTGGGCATCTGTAGCTGGTGGATTAATGATATTTTAGCATGAGCTTTCCATTTTCATGCTGACACTTTCTTTAATAGTGGTTATTCTTGCTGGTGTCTAGTGTTAGAATAAGCACACTTTATTTTTTCCTCCCCAAACTCACCTGTATCCAAAAGGAATGCATTGTAAAGGAATGCATTTAACTTTTTGTTATGCTGAGTTGGAGTTGGCATGGCAAAAAGATGTTCTTGAAATTCTCAACGTGATCTCTGGTGCCAGGTGGCCGTTCTTCCCATAAACGATTGAGCGCCTCTTCTTTTCCTTCTTTTCTTTGTGTGCATTGTTGTGTGTGTGTAACCCAGCCAAAGGAAGGACAAACATGGAACTGCGTGAGAAGTTCATTTTAGCAGACGGTGCCAGCCAGGGTATGGCTGCTTTCCGACCCCGAGGCCGAAGATCCCGGCCGTCATCACGAGGCGCTTCACCCAACAGATCCACTTCTGTGTCCAGTCAGGCTGCACAGGCGGCCTCCCCACAGGTCCCTGCCACCACCACACCCAAGGTAAGACTCAGGATGAAGACTTTTCCTCCGCCTTTGCAATCAATGTCCCAAGTAAACTTTTGAATGTTCTATTTAGGGCTCTAGAATTTGTAGGACCAGCTATCTCCATTTGTGCACCTTCTCACACTATGGGAAGTACAGGATTTTTTTTTTAATATATGCTTTTGCCTAGTGGCCCACATAGAGATGATCTATTTAGGGAGCCTTTGTGATCTTCCAGATTGATTTTTCTTTTTAAAGCTTCATTCATTTTTTTGGTGTATGATTTGCCATTGGATCTTTCCACTTATTTTAAATTATTATTCTTACTGTGAAATGTGACTCTTTGCTATGAATATCTCTTTCTGTGGCTTTGTTTTTTTTATCTGCTATCCTTTTCATTTGATTTGCCATTGTTCCATACAGATTCTCCATCCTTTAACACGCAATTATGGTAAACCATGGTTGACAAACAGCAAAATGTCAACTCCTTGTAAAGCAGCAGAGTGCTCAGACTTTCCCGTGCCATCTGCAGAGGTATTGTAAGGCCCCAGAGTCCAGTCTTAACATTCTCCTTTAACTGAAACTATCACCCACTAACATTGTTGCACCACTCCCTTAATATATGTACTTTGCTAACCCTATGTCTTTTTATACACTTCTATAAAATAAGTATCAACCCAGCAGTTCTTGGAAGATGTGAGAGTAAGGGGTTAACAGAAAAGATAGTCTGCAGCTCTTTAAACAGTGTCAGTTTCACCCAGTCACTCCTGCAGACTACCTCCTTTTTGTCCTCATTCATACTTAGTTCCACTGTTATCTCTTGGGAGAGTAACATATAGTAGATAATATCCAGACTTAAGTAAAATTTCTTTTAAAGCTACTAAATATACTAGATATAATATGGGCAAGAAGTGCAACACATTCCCTTCAAATGGGAGTAAAAGGCAGTATCATTTGCAAGAGCATCACTGAAAAGAATGTTTACTGAATGTTCACTGTGGGCATGGTCCTTCTGAGTGTCTGTTAGATTTATACCTGCCCCAAAACTTTGAGCGGGTGTGACATAAGCTCTCAGTATCAGTGCAGGGGGTCAGAGGGGTAGGCTTAGGTATGCAGAAAGTTATCTGTCATTTTCAACAGGTAATAAAGGTATGGGTTTTTTAAAAGATTTTAATAAGTAATTTAAGCATGCTCTAACTTTTTAATATGGCATGATATATGGGTAGAAGATATTTAGGTGATATAAAATTTGCCAAGATTAACCCATGTATCAGGTCATTTACATTCAATTGAAAATCAACTGTATATCTTTTTAAGAAATTTCACTGTGAAGCAACAGACATAGGTACAAAATAATCAGATATTTTATTAGAATCCCAATAATTAGTGGGGAAAAATCCCTAAATACCTTTTCTTGAAATTGAAGAAGGTCTTTCACCTTAATGATAAAGGACGTAACTTAAAGGCCAGGATCCTCAAATAAAAGTAATATAGTAACTTCTAAAAGCCCTCTTATGCTTTTCAAAACACTTTCTTGTCTGTTACTTAATCCTCACATTAATAATAAGTGACAGGCAGAGAAAAAATGTGTTACCTTCATGACTCCATGGAAATCTCATTGCTGAGAAGTGGGAGAATTGGAACAAAAACAACCCATTCTTTAGCGTTTCCTCGTTTCTTCCTCTTCGTTTTCCCAAGCCCCTCATTTCCACCCCTTCCCACCAAGTGGGTGATGTTAGTATTATATACTACCTCTAGAGATGTCTGTCAATTATTATGGATCTATTGTAGCAAAAACTGAGAAAGGTTCAAACAACCTCAAGGGACATATTGACATTTGCTTTAAATATTGAAGCTATGATGCTATGTTCCAAAATTTTTTTAAGTGGAAACTCTCTCGAAGTCTAAGTAGTTATTTTGACTAGTGCAAAACTGTGTTTCATTTCAAATAACCTCATGAAACAAAAAACCAAAAAACAACATGTTTCTATGGGAGGGACTTTGAAATAAAATCAAAACAATCAAGGCATTCTGAGAAGAATGATTTTGGTCTTTCGCGGTTATGAATTCTGCCACCTTGAGTGATATGTTTCATAATTTGTGGGTTCTCACTCCCTCGTGTTGTTGAGATTCTGTTTAAGTTAGGAATTTAGCTAGATCAGCATTGTCAGATCTTGGGCAAATCATGTCCCTCTTCAGGCTCTGATTTTTCACATTTTCAAGGTTATGATTAGGTGAGTGTGAGGATTAATTGTGGTTATGTGTGTAAAAGTATTTTGAAAACTTGAACATTCTATGTATACAAATCACATATAGATACCACACTTAAGTGTATGTATAGTATACACATATGTAGATAAATGACTATTAGTAAGAATAACTCATGTATCAGATGGTTATAACATTTTAAGCTAATAAAGGGAAAATCAGTTGTTTAAACATATACATGTAATTTGTTTCAATGCATTTCCTCCAAATAGTTCTCTGGCTGTGTTTTCATTGAGGAATATTGTATTACATTCCCTATGTTCCTCAAGATACTTGTTTATTTTTTTTTTTAACTTTGGGAGAATTTTTTAAATGTTGTGATCTGGAAAAGGTGCAATGATTGTATAAGAAAATCTCATAGTTATGATTGTTTTAGACATTCTCTACAAACTCATATAAAGATTGTAAAAAAAAATTTCTCCAAATGTTGCCTATGTATTTTGTCTGTAAAGACTGTAGAAGTGGTAGAGCCAGGAAGTGAAGGGATGTGGTAGCAAGTTATTTAAAAATCACTTTTTTCTTTTTGCAGTTAAGTTTATTTAAATAATGTCTGTATCCGTTATTTATTTACTTATCATTCTGTCTCTGTCCCTGCCTGGCTCCATGAAAGCAATGGAGGCAGCAGAATATCCAGGCACAGTTTTTCTCTGCTCCATGCCCCCTCTATGCATGCAGTCACCATCTTTTTAGCAATACACCATTAACTCTGTAATATTCACAGACAGTCTGAAAGATACTAACATACTCACCATTTATTTCTCCTTGCCATCACTTTTATGCTCAGTTGGGGGTCTCCATTTTGTTTTCTCATCAACCATGAATTCATATTGTTTAGAAAGTTTCTTTGAATTCTGAGAGAGAATGAAAAATTAGAAGAGAAGATCAAGTGAGAACCCCATGCCTTATTTAATTGAAGAGTTTCTCCCCCTCCACCTCCTAAAGAGGAATAGTAGAGAGTTTCCACCCATATGTAAAGAAGTGGTGTCAGTGGAATATCATGGTACAGGAGCAATATTTTGAAATGTCTTGTTGCTGGTTAAATACAGGGAACGCCAATACAAGGAAGCAAGCTTCGACTTCCAGGATATTTATCAGGGAAAGGCTTCCACTCTGGGGAGGACAGCGGCTTGATAACAACTGCAGCTGCCAGAGTCCGAACACAGTTTGCTGGTGAGTGCGGTGCCTTTCTTTGTTCAATGGCTTTTGCAGCATGGTCATCTGAGGATTAAAGTCCCTTTTCCTCCTCATTGGGGAAGAAATTACAGATTGACCCTGAGGTAGTCTTAAAATGATATGTAGCCCAAGTCCTCCAAAAGTTGGGGATAAAGTGAGTCGTGGGTGCAAGTGTCTAAAAGTGTCCAAGAAGGATGAAAGAATTACTGTACAACAGAAGAAAATATGCAGTGGTATTCTACCCCTTCAGGCTGAAAGATCTGGGCTCTTCTACCAGCTCAGAGATTGCACAGGGCCCTGTTTTGGGGTGGTTGGAAAAACCCAGCCACACTGAGCCTCACGCCAGTATAGCTCACATTGCTTTGCAAAATAGTGAACCTACTAATCTCTGGGTTCTGAGCTCAGCAAGCAAGAAGCCTCTTTAAAGTTTCCAGTCTCATCTGTTGAATTCCTACATTCTTGGAGTTACCTATTCTTGGGCAAGACTTAAACCTGTCTTGTTTGTTCTATGTTTGCATCACACGCATCCCTGGACGCATAATCTAAACTTAAGAAAGCACAATCTTAAAGGATAGGTATATTCCTTATGTCAGTTTGCAATAAATGGAATCCTGTTTTAAGTAGGAGAAGCCGAAACTTACCTTTTAGATAGAAATCTAGCCTTTTCTATATTATGTCTACTTAGAGTAAGCCCGCATACCCTTGTGTAATAGGGAAAGGCTGCGAATCCACGAGTGTTTTCTGAGTGCCTGCTGCACACCAGGAAAAAAAGTTAAGATTAAAGGTGGCATCAGGTTTCAAAAATTGGTTGCAGATGGACCCAATAATAAGGGTGAGCTGTCTCTACCTTCCTTCCTCAGATTCCAAGAAGACTCCCAGCCGACCAGGAAGTCGAGCTGGAAGCAAAGCTGGCAGCAGGGCCAGCAGCCGCCGAGGCAGTGATGCATCAGACTTTGACATTTCAGAAATCCAGTCCGTGTGCTCAGATGTGGAAACTGTCCCCCAGACACACAGACCTACACCCCGAGCAGGTTCTCGGCCATCCACAGCGAAGCCTTCAAAAATCCCCACGCCCCAGAGGAAATCACCTGCCAGCAAATTGGACAAGTCCTCAAAGAGATAGTGCAATTGGTTCTACCAAGGCCCTTCCTTGAGCATTTATTATTTAAGTTTGAACGATGTAAAATATGGTGTAGAAATTCTTGTGAAATATTGCAAGAGGCGAGTTTAAAATTCTGCAGATGGCCTTATTTGTGTATTTGTCTTTTTATTTTATCTGTATAATTTTTTGGTCAGATATTCTGGGGTTAAAGTCACATCATATGTGAGGAGGAAAAGTTTAACATGAACTAACATTTCTGCACTGTAACGTGCAGGGCACACACTAAACTCAGTTACTGTTACCTACAGGTAAGTCTACATCCTCTCTGACAGCCACAGCACTACATCAATCCCTGACGTTAGGGATACCTCATGATATTTTCCTGTTTTTATGGAAACTCTGAGAAGCTGAATGATACATGCAGGGGATATTTTTTGAGATGATTTAAATGTAAACCGAAAGATGGAAGACAGAAAGACAAACACAGCCACACACAGTCTTTGCAGTATCTGACAGAGAACTCACAGGAAGTTACTTCAAGCACTTGCCAGTACTATGATATTCAAGTACCTTGCAGCATTTCTGTGCCATTGCTTTCAATGAGGCCAGAGGCATCCTGGATATTAGACCTATTATACTGTAAGAATATAAGTATAAAGTGCATTCATATACATGTGAGGTTTTCTTTTGCTTGAGTGGACAGTAGCACCTGTATCATTGAACTCATTTTGTATCAGAGCAATTTTGCTTGCAGAAAGCTATGAAATAAAACACGTCCCTTAACTGCATTGCTATGGAATTAATTTTTTTTCCCCAGGGAAAGTTAGTGTATTTTTTTATGAGCAATATCAATTTGGAGTGACCAAAAGATACTTAAAAATGGGTTTATTTTGATTTCTCATCTGGAATAATCATGTTCTGGTATTATATCTATCTATATTTAATAAATATATACATTTTAATTTATTATGTATACTCACATACTATAGAAAGATATTAGTATGCATTTAATAAAACATATTCACTTGAATATATGGAATACCTGATTATTTAAAGTGAACTTCTTCTATTATTTGTTTTAAATAAAGGTTATATGTATGATATATGTTTACTAAGAAACAAATAGGGTAAATTTGGGGGACATCAAAAACAGGGTGTTATAATAATGTTAACCACTCATTCAACAAATATTTCTAATAAGTATTAGCCGTGCACCAGCCATTGTAAGTGACATGCGACTATAAGGTTCCTGGCCTCCCCTCTTCAAGAGGGAATCAGTTAATAAATCACTATAAAGCAAGGGATATGTGGCAGGATTAAAGATTTAATTAAGATAATATAGTAGTGTTCTTCTGGCCTGTGTACATTTAAAAGTCAAATTGTAAAGTTTTTCTAAATATTAAAATAGTATCAGATATCCTCAGAAGGATGGCAGATTGTTACTTTAGGCATAAGGGTCCCAACATTCTGCATAACTTTGTGAATTTGCTTTAGCAGGTGTCATTGATGGTGTTCAGATTCAAGGGAACAGTATTACGTTTTTACTTCTTGGCGTTTTTAATGGAGGCCAACACTGAAGAACCTGGAGTTTCTATTGGCATAAATTAGGTGCCATTTTTAAACAATAGTAATCCCTTCTTTGTCCAGGCATGGGTCTCAGGTGGGAGCCCTTCGTGGAAAGGGTAATTCTAACCTGTGAGATCACATGCTATTTAGTTCATGCATTTGATTATTAACATGTCATCTTAGAAGGCAATTGAAATTGTTTTTATTCCTTTAGTGCTTTGCATATGATCACATTTCCACTTCAAAGACAAATTTAAGGCAATGATTTTTATCTCAGTCTGTTTTTATGCTACCCCTCTGAAAGAGCTAGGGATTTTTCTTTTTAAGTAGTAAAATAAGCTTTTTGAAAAAGATAAGTGGTTTAAAATAAGAGAAGTCTTAAGGAACTGCTCCCAGTTGTCAGTATTTGCCCCAGGTGAGCTTTTCAAACTTTGACATGATGCCTGCTCATTTCTTTCCCCTTGTGCTAATAGTCCTAGAGCCTCAGGCTGACTTCTTTAGTGTCCTGTAAGTTTCAGTTAATGTAACAGAAACCTCTTCCCCACCCTACACACATTCCTTCTCTTTTCTTTCTCTTTTCTTTTTCTCTTTCTGTTTTTTTCGTTTTTTTTTTTTCTTTAGAAAACAGAACAATAGAGTGAATCTCAACTCTAAAAATCTTAATTGGAAAAATTGGATCTTGAGCATTAGGGAAGTTGAATCGTGGACTTTTTTTAAAAATTATTATTATTAAACTTTAAGTTTTAGGGTACATGTGCACAATGTGCAGTTTAGTTACATATGTATACATGTGCCATGCTGGTGTGCCGCACCCATTAACTCGTCATTTAGCATTAGGTATATCTCCTAATGCTATCCCTCCCCCCTCCCCCCTCCCCCCACCCTACAACAGTCCCCAGAGTGTGATGTTCCCCTTCCTGTATCCATGTGTTCTCATTGTTCAATTCTCATCTGTGAGTGTGAACATGTGGTGTTTGGTTTTTTGTCCTTGCGATAGTTTACTGAGAATGATGATTTCCAGTTTCACCCATGTCCCTACAAAGGACATGAACTCATCATTTTTTATGGCTGCATAGTATTCCATGGTCTATATGTGCCACATTTTCTTAATCCAGTCTATCATTGTTGGACATTTGGGTTGGTTCCAAGTCTTTGCTATTGTGAATAGTGCCACAATAAACATATGTGTGCATGTGTCTTTATAGCAGCATGATTTATAGTCCTTTGGGTATATCCCCAGTAATGGGATGGCTGGGTCAAATGGTATTTCTAGTTCTAGATCCCTGAGGAATCGCCACACTGACTTCCACAATGGTTGAACTAGTTTACAGTCCCACCAACAGTGTAAAAGTGTTCCTATTTCCCCACATCGTCTCCAGCACCTGTTGTTTCCTGACTTTTTAATGATTGCCATTCTAACTGGTGTGAGATGGTATCTCATTATTGTTTTGATTTGCATTTCTCTGATGGCCAGTGATGATGAGCATTTTTTCATGTGTCTTTTGGCTGCATAAATGTCTTCTTTTGAGAAGTGTCTCTTCATATCCTTTGCCCACTTTTTGATGGGGTTGTTTGTTTTTTTCTTGTAAATTTGTTTGAGTTCATTGTAGATTCTGGATATTAGCCCTTTGTCAGATGAGTAGGTTGCGAAAATTTTCTCCCATTTTGTAGGTTGCCTGTTCACTCTGATGGTAGTTTCTTTTGCTGTGCAGAAGCTCTTTAGTTTAATTAGATCCCATTTGTCAGTTTTGGCTTTTGTTGCCATTGCTTTTGGTGTTTTAGACATGAAGTCCTTGCCCATGCCTATGTCCTGAATGGTAATGCCTAGGTTTTCTTCTAGGGTTTTTATGGTTTTAGGTCTAATGTTTAAGTCTTTAATCCATCTTGAATTAATTTCTGTATAAGGTGTAAGGAAGGGATCCAGTTTCAGCTTTCTACATATGGCTAGCCAGTTTTCCCAGCACCATTTATTAAATAGGGAATCCTTTCCCCATTGCTTGTTTTTCTCAGGTTTGTCAAAGATCAGATAGTTGAGACTGGCAAATTGGATAAAGAGTCAAGACCCATCAGTGTGCTGTATTCAGGAAACCCATCTCACATGCAAAGACACACATAGGCTCAAAATAAAAGGATGGAGGAAGATCGACCAAGCAAATGGAAAACAAAAAAAGGCAGGGGTTGCAATCCTAGTCTCTGATAAAACAGACTTTAAACCAACAAAGATCAAAAGAGACAAGGCCATTACATAATGGTAAAGGGATCAATTCAACAAGAAGAGCTAACTGTCCTAAACATATATGCATCCAATACAGGAGCACCCAGATTCATAAAGCAAGTCCTGAGTGACCTACAAAGAGACTTAGACTCCCACACAATAATAATGGGAGACTTTAACACCCCACTGTCAACATTAGACAGATCAACGAGACAGAAAGTTAACAAGGATACCCAGGAATTGAACTCAGCTCTGCACCAAGCGGACCTAATAGACATCTACAGAACTCTCCACCCCAAATCAACAGAATATACATTTTTTTCAGCACCACACCACACCTATTCCAAAATTGACCACATACTTGGAAGTAAAGCTCTCCTCAGCAAATGTAAAAGAGTAGAAATTATAACAAACTGTCTCTCAGACCACAATGCAATCAAACTAGAACTCAGGATTAAGAAACTCACTCAAAACCGCTCAACTACATGGAAACTGAACAACCTGCTCCTGAATGACTACTGGGTACATAACGAAATGAAGGCAGAAATAAAGATGTTCTTTGAAACCAGTGAGAACAAAGACACAACATACCAGAAAATCTGGGACACATTCCAAGCAGTGTGTAGAGGGAAATTTATAGCACTATGCCCACAAGAGAAAGCAGGAAAGATCCAAAATTGACACCCTAACATCACAATTAAAAGAACTAGAAAAGCAAGAGCAAACACATTCAAAAGCTAGCAGAAAGCAAGAAATAACTAAAATCAGAGCAGAACTGAAGGAAATAGAGACCAAAAAAGCCCTTCAAAAAGTTAATGAATCCAGGAACTGGTTTTTTGAAAGGATCAACAAAATTGATAGACCACTAGCAAGACTAATAAAGAAAAAAAGAAGAATCAAATAGACGCAATAAAAAATGAAAAAGGGGATATCACCACCGATCCCACAGAAATACAAACTAGCATCAGAGAATACTACAAACACCTCTACACAAATAAACTAGAAAATCTAGAAGAAACAGATAAATTCCTCGACACATACACCCTCCCAAGACTAAACCAGGAAGAAGTTGACTCTCTGAATAGACTAATAACAGGCTCTGAAATTGTGGCAATAATCAATAGCTTACCAACCAAAAAAAGTCCAGGACCAGATGGATTCACAGCTGAATTCTACCAGAGGTACAAGGAGGAACTGGTACCATTCCTTCTGAAACCATTCCAATCAATAGAAAAAGAGGGAATCCTCCCTAACTCATTTTATGAGGCCAGCATCATCCTGATACCAAAGCCTGGCAGAGACACAACAAAAAAAGAGAATTTTAGACCAATATCCTTGATGAACATTGATGCAAAAATCCTCAATAAAATACGGGCAAACCGAATCCAGCAGCGCATCAAAAAGCTTATCCACCATGATCAAGTGGGCTTCATCCCTGGGATGCAAGGCTGGTTCAATATATGCAAATCAATAAAGGTAATCCAGCATATAAACAGAACCAAAGACAAAAACCACATGATTATCTCAATAGATGCAGAAAAGGCCTTTGACAAAATTCAACAACACTTCATGCTAAAAACTCTCAATAAATGAGGTATTGATGGGATATATCTCAAAATAATAAGAGCTGTCTATGACAAACCCACAGCCAATATCATACTGAATGGGCAAAAACTGGAAGCATTCCCTTTGAAAGCTGGCACAAGACAGGGATGCCCTCTCTCACCACTTCTATCCAACATAGTGTTGGAAGTTCTGGCCAGGGCAATTAGGCAGGAGAAGGAAATAAAGGGTATTCAGTTAGGAAAAGAGGAAGTCAAATTGTCCCTGTTTGCAGATGACATGATTGTATGTCTAGCAAACCCCATTGTCTCAGCCCAAAATCTCCTTAAGCTCATAAGCAACTTCAGCAAAGTCTCAGGATACAAAATCAATGTGCAAAAATCACAAGCATTCTTATACACCAATAACAGACAAACAGAGAGCCAAATCATGAGTGAACTGCCATTCACAATTGCTTCAAAGAGAATAAAATACTTAGGAATCCAACATACAAGGGATGTGAAGGACCTCTTCAAGGAGAACTACAGACTACTGCTCAATGAAATAAAAGAGGATACAAAAAAATGGAAGAACATTCCATGCTCATGGGTAGGAAGAATCAGTATCATGAAAATGGCCATACTGCCCAAGGTAACTTATAGATTCAATGCCATCCCCATCAAGCTACCAATGACTTTCTTCACAGAATTGGAAAAAACTAAAGTTCATATGGAACCAAAAAAGAGCCCGCATCGCCAAGTCAATCCTAAGCCAAAAGAACAAAGCTGGAGGCATCATGCTACCTGACTTCAAACTATACTACTACAAGGCTGCAGTAACCAAAACAGCATGGTACTGGTACCAAAACAGAGATATAGATCAATGGAACAGAACAGAGCCCTCAGAAATAATGCCACATATCTACAACTATCGTGGACTTTTTTTGTTTTAAAAATCAAAGCTCCTAATTCTCATGTACTGCTACCTTCTTTGGAAATAGTAGACTGTCCTCTTTGACATCCATGCAGAAATAGATGGGCCTGGCCAAGTCTCAGATATAGGTGGGAGAGTTTGGGAAGTGCCCCTATGGCTGTCCGGGATTGACCTGTAGAATGAAAAGGAGGGGGAGGAGAAGAAAGGATCTTGTTTCCTTCTTTGGATCATTTTAAAACTTGCTTTCCATATTTGTAGTAAGGGAAATTGTAATGAGATACAGTTATCTATTCTTTTTTGACAAGGTGCTTTGAAATGTATGTTTTTATTGTTAAATGGTGATCTGATACCACCAAACAGTACATTTGCCATGCCTGCTTCTCTGTGTATGTCTGATGCCACTGCCACTGGGGTCCCACAAAGAAGGCAAAGACACTTGAGCTTTGTCTTTTAGTATAATACTTTAGTAACTAAGGTCCTTTCAGTCATGTTGAGGATTGACTTGTCAGTTACCAAAATCTGCTTGGAAGTCAGTAGAGTCAAGGACAAGGTGTTTGGGCAGGAAATAGTTTGTATGACTATTTGAAATATCTGACTTAACCTACCAAACTCTGCAACTTTGGTTGATTTTATGTAACTTTTAACATCTGTGTAGATGTTGAGTGTCTAGCTAGGGTGAAGTATAACAAAAATAGGTTTCTTTTTTCTTGCTACTACTTCTCATGTGCTAAGTTAATATATGTAAAGCAAAGTGTGTTAAGGGAATAATATTAGTTTACCCACGTTTTTATCATACTTCATTATTGCAAATTAAAAGACTTCAACAGAGAAGAAAACAAAATAGAGGTTAAGATGTTTTCAACAATTTCCCCCAAATAAAAATAAAACATTCTTTTAGAATGTTACTAATCTTAAAGTACAGTTATTTTTGCCCCAGCGCAAAGACTAGGAAATGTAGTTCCCACAGCCTTACACTCCAACTTCTATGCCAATGGCCTCTAGACTTCTTGGTTGGCATCTTCTTATCAGTGAAAGTTTTTTTGTGCAAACACCTCCAATATATGTATATTAATTTATTCCAAGATATTATTTGCACATATTTTATCATTAGCTAATTTCTCAGGGCTCACTCTAATCTTAAAATTTATCCTAACAACATTGATGTACATCCTCAGTTCGAATAGTCTTGATAATTATTTTGGCCAAGTTTTTGCCAAATCAGATGAGACTCTTTCTGGTTTAACTCCTGGTGTGGCTGAATTTTGCCAAATCAGATGAGATTCTCTCTGGTTTAACGCCTGATATTTAACTCCTTTATTCTAGGAGAAGCGTTGTCTCGACCATTTTTCTTATTGCTTGTTTGTTTCTTGCATTATAAGCATCTTAAATCCACGGTTCTGTTGCAGGGATCTGTTTAAGCCTTTTTTTTTTTTTGTAAAGATTATTTAATTCAGAAAAGTTAATAAAAATCTGTACATTCACCCAACTTGACATAAATAAACTTCAGTTTGCTGCATGCTAAAAGGAAACCAAAGAGTGTGGGAACTGTTGGGACTTCCACTCTGCCCTTGGGTCACCTAAGCTACAGATCCTGAGAAGATTCAAACGATGTGGATGTCACTGGAGAGATGGTAGCAGTGTCAGTCTGTAGTAAATGTTAGTAAAGGTAATTTCCTCCTCTTTTAAGATAAAATGTAAATATAAATAGACATTTTCTTCCAACATTCCATGAAGTTACTTTACGTAATCTAATTTTAGGGATCATTGTTCTTTACTGTTTTCTTCTTTCTACCTCTTCTCAACCATCTTTTTCCAGAGAATGGAAGTATGCTGTAAAGTTTCTTCCTTTCTCCTCTGGTACTAGTTTTGCAAGGGCATGCACACCTGTGCTAGTGGTTATATTCCTGATTGCCGGTTCTCTGAAAATTCCAGTTGAGGGATGCTGAGGGGACATGCTAACATTCTTGAAGCCTCAGTTCTAGTTCCAGCCCTTGTTACCTCTCACTTGTATTACTACAACGGCCATCTATTGATTTCCTCATTTTCAATGTGTTCTCCTCTAGACATCAGCTTGGAGGAACTGGTCTTATGGGGAAGGACATGCCTTTTGATATGAAGGACTGGAAGAAAGGGAGATTGAAATGAGATAAGAGACATTGAGGGAGTTACCCTGCACTCTTTGTTTATCTCAGTAAATTGGAAGACAGTTTTTGACTTGACCAGAGAAGGTTAGAAGTAGCCAAGGCCCTGGACTGATAGTTACCCTGATCTCCAGTGTACAGCCTGGTTTAGGAAGAGAGGTGACAGAAAGTTCATTGATCTACAGTTGGTTTCTTCAATCAGGCTCAACAGGTAGAGCAATGGAAGGAAGCGGGGGCTCTAGGATGGGCTTTTACCTCAGAAGCAGATTTTAGGGTACCCAAAGAAAAGGATTTGGGAGGAAGGCACACCGTGGGTGACTATTTGGGTCAGAGTGGTAGAAAGCTAGAACACTATGCATGCACACACAAGAGTGTGTATATGACCAAGAGTGACTTATATTTGGGGCATTATCTAAAATTTGCAAGAATGTGAACTTCGGGAGCCTCAGCGTTTTTTTAAATACTAGTCTTAGCTGTTCCAAGTCTTCATTGATTTTTATTGTGCTTATAGCAGAATCTGCATGGAGAAAGCAATAATAGTCCCTAGAGTGAGGGAGAGAGTAGAAGAGCCTGCCTTTCAGCTGCAGTTGGTTGTGCTTCAAAGCCCCAAGTAGGCTTAGCGGTATGTGTGTGTGTAGCTCTGGCTTTTCAAGGAGGCAGAAGTATAGTGTTTTGGTATATACTTTCAGAAATGTCTCTGGGCATGAGTTAAAAATGAATTAACATAAAGACCATTTCTGAAAGGAGGGCCAACCAGGAAGACAAATGTACATAGCTGTGTTTTTAATTATCCAGTGTAGGAAAGTTTGTTTCAAAAATAATCAGCCAATGGACATATGTCTTGGTCAGTAGTCTCGTCACAGCATACTTGCTTGAGAATGGACCAGTGAATTCAGAGGAATATAATAGGTTTGGAGCAATGTTTTCTTAGACTTTACAGTGCCATATCTGATCATGGATTAATTTTGAATTGCTTCTCTTGGGGAACCTTTTGTGTCTTAGCTACTTCATTATGCTCATAGTGATTTTTTGAAGCCCTACATTTATGTGTCAATTTTGGTTTATAAAGCTCTAATATCTCATACAAGGTTTTCAACCAGCCATTGAAATAGTAAATAAATATCACTTGAATTGTATAAATAATTTAAATGAAGCTAGAGAGGTTTATATTTGTCCAGGATCACACAGCTAGAAAATGACTGAGTAGATAGATCTTTTCAGGCTGATACCACTGATCATTCCACTGCCCCTCACCATTATACCACGGCTTATGCATTCTTTTCTAAAAAGATGGTAACTTCATAAGGAAGACATGATCATGGCCTCTTTCAGGAAGCTATACCACATCTGGATTTTCCAGAGTAGCAAAATTCATATTAAGATAGTTGTAAGCTCTTCTTTGGAGCATTGGAAATGTCTTATGTTCCATAACTAGAAAGATTTTCCATTGTTTCATGTATCAACCTGATCTCGTTCCAAACAAGTCAGTAAAACCGATTTGCTAACTCAGGTCTGATTTGAGGTAGCTAAATATCTAATATCCTTTTCTACTTCAACAATAACAAAATGCACGATGAGTTCCCCTGCAAAGTTGTTTCATCATTTAGCGACCAGAGTCCTGATTCCTCCCTTTGCCAAATAGGCATCCCAAATGACTTACTTGAGTCAGACTTTTGAATATTCTACCTTCTGCTTAAGTTCATTGACAACGTATATAAATAAGTGTTGGAACTCTTCATTGACTGTATTTTGACTATATTTTGGTGTGTCTTTTTTTTTTCTTTTTTTTTTGAGACAGAGTCTCACGCTGTCGCCCAGGCTGGAGTGCAGTGGCGTGATCTTGGCTCACTGCAACCTCCACCTCCCTGGTTCAAATGATTCTCCTGCCTCAGCCTCCCGAGTAGCTGGGACTACAGGCGCCCACCACCACCCCCTGGCTAATTTTTGTATTTTTAGTGGAGACAGGGTTTCACCATATTGGCCAGGCTGGTCTGGAACGCCTGACCTTGTGATCCGCCCACCTTGGCCTCCCAAAGTGCTGGGATTACAGGCGTGAGCCACTGCGCCCAGCTTGGTGTGTCATTTTTAAATCAAGTTGTTCCCCAAAAATATATTTGAAGTGTGGAGTCATATACAATGTAACCTAACAAAAAAAGGTTCTAATCAAAAGATATAAAGAGTGATGTACACTCAGATTTTCTTACTTCATTTTTAGTCAGCTTGAGTACAGTGCTTTAAGATAAGGTGGTCCTGGCCATTTATCCTGATTCTGTCACTCAAATATATTTCAGATTATGTTAGTACTTTCACATATGTGTTCTTTTGCTCACTCTTACTCTAGAAATGTATCTTTTAAGTATCAGCTTAATACATCAGTATTAGAAGGATCATTTGCTTTTGTGAAACCATGTTTGAAAGGCAGTTAATTCTGTGAAGAATTTATATTTAGTGCATTTATCTGATTTTTATTGACTGCATTTTGCGAGTGAGATATTTTATACGTTCAGTGACACATTTATTGTCAGTTTTTGATTCTAAAACTATGCCTGTTAATTGTAGACAATTTAGAAAATACATAAAAGTGCTAAGAAGAAAATAAAAACATGGATCACCCCAATACTCAGAATGAATCACAGATAAATTTGTGGGGTGATTGTTATTTTAAGTTTTTGATGTCATACTGTACTTTGATTTTGCTATTCCCAATTATGTTTTTAAACTAAAATAGACCAAAGACACTATAAGTTATTGGTAATTACTATTCAAAGTTGGAAATAAGGTGATACTTGTGATCTGTTGCTGGACAATAAATTGTCATAAAACTGACTTCGAACCAGTTATCTCACAGTTTTCTGTGGTGTGGAATCTGAGCAGCACTTAACCTGGGTCTTCTGCTTCAGGGTCTCTTATGAGGCTGCAGTCATCCCAAGGCTTATCTGGAGCCAGATCCATTTTTGAGCTCGTTGGTTGGTTGGTGCCAAGATTTTGTTTCTCATAGGCTGTTGGAGTAAGGGCTCAGTTCCTTCTGGCTGTTGGCTGGAGGCCATCCTCAGTTCTTTGCCATATGGGGCCCTTCAACGGGGAAGCTTGTTTCATCAAAGTGTGCAAACCAAGAAGGCAGGATGAAGTTTTTCATAACCTAAGTATAGAAGTGACCTCCTATCACTTTTGCCATGTTCTATTAGACGCAAATCACTAGGTCTGTCCACATTCAAGGGCAGGGGATTACAGAAGGGCCTGATTACCAGGAGGCAGGGATCATTGAGGGCTGTCTTTGAAAACTGTCTGCCACAGTGCTAAATCAGAAAAGCTGGACTCTAATCCCTTGAATTCTTTATGTAATGAAGAGACTGGTTTAAAAATCACTGTTGAAAAATTTCTATAGTTCTTTCCATCATTATATGGTTTAAAGCATGACACATCAAAATTCAATTTCTGGTTTAACACAATCTAGATTAGAAGAGCAGTGTTTCTTAAAAACTTCACTTTACCAAAGAAGTTTACTTAAAATGTTTGGAAATGAGCAGCACAAACATCCAAGCAAAGATTGTCTATCCCAAGCCACAGGAGTTTGTCTGTCATTCAGAACAACAAACAAGGTTAGAGTCCAAATGGGCATCAGTGACTCCCTAACAGGGTCAGTGGGGAGAGAGGCACTGGGAAGTTACTGAACATTCTTCAAATATGGTGGTGAGGATTGATGGGATAAATACTGTTTAGGTTGGAACTCACTGGATGCCACCTCATCGTTGGTGAAATGTTTTACCTCATTCCCCTTCTCTTAACACCCTTCTTTTGTTACCCTGGAGGCTCTAGGTTGCTGTCACTTGGAGATAGTAGATTCTCTCCACAGGGAATACGTAATTCCCACAGTTGGGAATATATGCTTGCTGTCATTGGCACCTAAGTATATCTCTGCTGGCCTAGGAGCTCCCAGGAATTAACTAGCTGGTCAGGGGGTTAATATCTAATTCAAATTTTCCTCCAAGGAATCCCACATTTGCAGCACATGCATCTTAAAAGATCCATACTCCTTCGTGAAGCAAAGGAAATAAGCATGGCAGCAGATAAAACATGCCCCTGTGGCCTCTCCCTCCTGTCTGCATGTTTCAGCATGGTTGGACATTTGGTTTGTGCCAGTGAGATTCCTTTTATATTCAAAGGGACTGCTTCACAATGTTCTCTTAAAAAAACTGAACTGCACAAAACACCTCATGAGCAGGGCCCTCAAAATGAAGTTTATCCACGAGATTTTACGTATAATGAAGCCACACTGCTTAGAGATTTTGCAGGAGTCATCAGCCAACTTGCCTATGAATTATTGTTAAACAATCTATGAACAATGAAGATAGTGCTTTTCATACCATATACATACACCAGCTTTTAGGGGACAGAGCTAATTTCCAGTTTTTATTGCTTCTGGAGAAAAGCCAAAAGAATCCAGAAGTCATTTTGGACAGATTGACTCCTTCCTCTCTACCTTCCCTGCTTCCCCTCACCTACACATACTATTGGTAGGTACTGAGAGGAATTAGGATTTTGCAGGTCTTTCTGTGGTAGGACCTATGTTTTCTTAATTCTCAATCGACACTTTGAGTTAAGAGATACCCCAAATTGCTGGTAAGGAAAAAGGCTTTGAGAATTACATGCCCAAGGCTACACAAGAAGTAGAGGACTCCATGTTTCTGGCTGAACTGAAAGCCCTCAGTCTTTCTACCGTACCATGCTACTTTCTGAGTGGCTATTTTTTAGATTTATTTTCTGTCCTGGCCCTTATCTTATCGATTAGTTTCTTGCCTTATTTGTTCCTAATGTGAGTGCTTTAGCAATTTAACAGACACTAAAAATATATTCTTCCTTATCCTGCTTCCCCACCACCACCAACAACAACGATAAAAGGAAAGCAACAAAGCACATATTTTTTATTTTTTATCTTTTTTGAGACAGAGTCTCGCTCTGCCACCCAGGCTGGGGTGCAGTGGCTCAATCTCGGCTCACTGCAAGCTCCGCCTCCCGGGTTCACGCCATTCTCCTGCCTCAGCCTCCCGAGTAGCTGGGACTACAGGCGCCCGCCACCGTGCCCGGCTAATTTTTTGTATTTTTAGTAGAGACGGGGTTTCACCGTGTTAGCCAGGATGGTCTCGATCTCCTGACCTCGTGATCCACCCGCCTCGGCCTCCCAAAGTGCTGGGATTACAGGCATGAGCCACCGCGCCCGGCCCAGCACATATTTTTTAAACATGGAATTCACCTAGTTTATGCAAAGAGTACCTCCCTGACAGCTAAATATGGGGAAAGATTAGAAAGAGAAAAGCAGAAAAAATTATTTTGAAAAGAAAAAGAGAAAGGTGGAAGGATTTAAAATAGCTACTGGGAAGCAACAAGAAATGTGGGTCTTTGACATGATGTAAATTCAAAATGCACAACTGATTTATGCTCAGCTTTGCAGGAAAATTTTTGGCTTTAGAGGATAATATGAAAACACTGTTTAGGATTAGGCTGAATTATGTTTTCAACAGGATGGAGGAGTCCATCCTCTGTGCCAAGAGTTGGTGATGTTGGCTGATAGTTGCCTCTTATCTCTTTGATATGTGGTACTTGAGTCTCTTAAGACCAAGGATGGCCTTTGGCGGAAAGTGCCTTTTTCTTCCCGGCTGCCAGTTAGCTGTTCCAAAACCATATTTATGACTATAAATGCCAGAGCTATAACAGTATATGATGTGCACTTACCAACAGGCTGGTGAAAAAATAGTAGGGAAGAATGATTATCTGATTGTAGTTCACATTCTTGAACATATGTTTGACAATGTAAAATAAATCTTATCTATTTTTCTGCTGGGCTCATAATACTGCAGAAACCTCCTATCATCTTTGTCAATTGCCTTCCCTCTATGGCCTCCCTGGGAAGCAGATGCACTACAGTGATTGGCTACACACCTGGTCACTCCTGTTGTTTATTAATGGACCCGAATGATGGTTACCAAACAATTGCTGGTAAGAAAAACCACCTTATCCCAATGCAACTCTACACAGTGCTCTCTTTTGGTTTTTAAACCTAAGATTCCTCAGTCATCCTGTCTCAAAGCTTGAGTTTCTATATTAAGAAGTGTTTTTAAAATAATCAGATGACAGATGAAGATTTAGAAACATGCAAAAATGATCTGGACATGCTAGATTGTTAACCTACAAATAAAAAGTAAAATTTACTAAGTCTTATACATTTGGGAATAGGAAAATGAAATGCAGGATATAAGATAAATTTATCCACAGCATAGATAAGAAAAAAACAGGAGTTATAGTTGACAGCTCAAGTGAAGTGAGTTGGTGATGTGGCTATCAAATGATTTTGAGCTGCATTAATGGAAATATAGTGCTCAGCAGGGGGTGTGGGGAATGAAGTTCTGTTCCACTGTGGTACCTCATTATAAGATATGGGCAACTGGCCAGCTTCCACAGGCAAGGGACCAGGAAGCAACTCAAAACCATATTGGAAATGGACATAATGTGGAAAAATAAGATTTTATGTAATTTTTAATATAAACAACTGCAATTTAATTATTGCAAGGAAATCTGTTTTGCAAAGGAATCTACAAAGTTTATATACTGCACACTTTAATTATAACAGATCAGGGAAATCCAGTTAACGTGTTAATTATCACAACTTTGGTGAATAAATTTATTTAACCTTTAAGTGAGTTAACAAGAATTACTGTACAACTAATATTCATTTTTTTTATAACAAACATAGTCTCAAAATTATTGTTAGTATACTTGGAAAATATTAAAACCTCCATGTATCGTAGGAACACTCTTTGTACTTTTTAGGCAACAGATTTAGGAACCTGACAATAACCAGATACAGAATATGTACAGAGTTAACTTAAATTCCATGGTAATCAGAGGGTAGCCATTCTCTATTTCTCTCATATTTCTCCCCATCCCCCAAGAAAGGGATAATGGTCAGCTCAGTGGGTCACCCTTAAGAGAACAGTCTTTTCTAGATTTCGATTAACATTCACAATTGTGACTGATTACAATTATTTTACCTGGGCTGAATAAGATCATTTGGAGCTTATAATAATCATGGTTTTCCTGTAATGCAAGTAATATAGCCCATTTTAGAGACCAGAAAAAAAAAGAGGTTAAATAAACTGCCCAAGGTCACATAGTAACAGAACCAAACCCAAGTCTCTCTGACTTTAATGACTCTGTAGCTTTCTGAATATTTGAAGGACCACCAATAGGTAGAAGACAAGTTTTTATTTCATCATAAGGAAGAATTTTTTATTCATTACATCTGTCCTTAAGATGGCTGCCTTCAAAGTATCTGCCTTGCCAGATAATGTACAGGACACCCAGGTAAATTTGAATTTCAGATAAACACTAAAAAACTTTTAAAGTATATGTGCCACATACTGCATAGGGAATTCCTATGCTAAATATTATTTATTGCTTATATGAAATTTAAGTTTAGACATTCTGCTTTTTTTTTTTTTTTTGGAGACAGTGTCTTGCTCTTCCACCCAGATGAGTGCAGTGGCCGATCTCGACTCACTGAAACCTCCACCTCCCGAATTCAAATGATTCTCCTGCCTCAGCTTCTCAAGTAGCTGGGATTACAGGCACATGCCCTCACGTCCAGCTAATTTTTGTATTTTTAGTAGAGACTAAAATGCCATGTTGGCCAGAATGGCATCAAACCCTTGACCTCAAATGATCCACCTGCCTCAGCCTCCCAAAGTGCTGGGATTACAGGCATGAACCACCATACCCAGTCAATTTGTATTTTTATTTGCTAAATCTGTCAATCAATGCTGCTTGAGAAAGATTGTATTTCCAGGTGCTGGTAATCGAAAACATCAGTGCTCCCATGGTGATGTGGTATTGAGGATCTGAGAGGGGTTGTGATTTCATCATCTTCATGGCTGTCTCCTTTGAGTCAAGAGCTGGGCTAGGTGTCGGAGGAAAATGAATGACTCTACAGTTCTTGGCTTTAAGGAACAGCAGCTCTTTAAAGTCTTCTTTCCATTCCTTGTTTTTTATTCCTTTGGCAGGATCACCTCACTGCTCACCAGCTTCTGGTAGGTACATGGGACGGTGGAGGGTACAAAAGAGAACAACAAATTACTCCTTATGAAGGTTTCTTGAACTATGTTGGTGGGGATCCTTGGAAACACGTCTCTATAAAGGACTGTGTTTCTGTCAAGAATTCTAGAATTTTTAACCCCCAAGATGCAGCATGTTAACTATATTTTGTGTTTTGTCCCAAAAGAATAAGGCATTGGGAATGTTTTTCTTAGAGATGGGATTTATGACAGCTTCTGCAAGATCCTCCAACTCACAAAAGACAAATTAAAAGTTGGCCCTATTTTGAAGTTGATAAAACCATCGCTCTGGAAACTTTTCTTAAAGTTTCTGAATAAAACACTTTAGGAAAATTCTTCTTTAGTGGATATCTTATAGCACATAGGATTAACGACCTGTCCCATGAAATTCCTAAGAAGTGGCTTCATGCTGAAAATTGACAAATAATGAAAGTTCAACTGAGGCCCCTTTCAAACGTGGTTCTCCCACACAGTGTGATCTGTTTACTGGAGACTGTTGTGAAGACTGTAAATACAATTCCTGTCTGGGTGCCGGAAGAGAACACAGGCTGCCCAGGGCCTGAAGAATCAGTCCTCCATGTGTTCCATGTAATTATGTGTCTGTAGACATATTTCTAGGTTACAATTGTGAGAAATGCTTGAAAACGTTCCAGTAGAAGCGGAGACCAAAATTATGATATTTTTGCAAAACCAGTATGTAAGTAAAATACCCGATTTTATGAAATGCTTTCGTTATTTTCACTGGTGGAAACCTGCCTTCCCTCAAAATAAGACTGTAACTGAAAGAGTGTGACAATACAAGAGAGAATTTTTAAAAATACAGTCTTACAGTGGAGAAAGCTTTTCTTTTGTTTTTTTGAGACAGGGTCTTACCCTGTCATCCAGGCTGGAGTGCAGTGGTGCAATCTCAGCTCACTGCAACCTCTGCCTCCTGGGCTCAAGTGATTCTCGTGCCTCAGCCTCCCAAGTAGCTGGAACTACAGGCATGCACTACCATGCTTAGCTAATTTTTTGTATTTTTAGTAGAGACATGGTTTTGCCATGTTGCCCAGGCTGGTTCGAACTCCTGAGCTCAGGCAATCCACCTGCCTCAGCCTCCCAAAGTGTTGGGATTACAGGCCTGAGCCACCACATCTGGCCAGCAGGGAAAGCTTTTCTTCTAAGAAAGATGCAAAATCCAGGAACCATGAAGGAAAGATGGATAAATGTCTGCCCACCAAAAATGCCACAAAGTCAAAAGACAAACTGGGGGAAATAGTTGCATTATAATAGCAAAGGGAAAAATTTTCCTAATTGACACCAAAATACAATTTACATTAAGTAGTATAAATGGCTCTCGCTACTGAAATTTAAGAGTTATAAGACCACATTTCTCCCCTAGTAGTTTGGCAGATGTAGAGAAGTTTGGCTGTACACATCACATTGGTGAGAACAAGCGGGTGCACGCCTCCTATGCTGTTGCCAGGAGTGCTAGTTGAAGTGCCCTTTTTAGGAGACAATTTGACAATGTTTATCAGAGCTTTAAGTGCACATACCTTTTGACCTGGCAATACTGCTTCTGGAAATGTACCCAACAAGAATGTGTGCTAACCTAGAACAATTTTCCTGGAAAAATATATTCCCCTCATCAGACCCACGTTGCTTTGCCAACCAAAGCCCCAAGTGGTAAAATAACATTGCCTTGGGGAAGAAATAGAAGGAAATGCAGAGCACAAGGACGATGTCCTTGGTTTCAAGCCGGCCAGGTTGCTAGTCAACCTGAGCTGGAGTCTAGAGCAAGTATGCAGTTTGTGAACTTAATTCCATACAGAGAGCTGGTCTAGAAGTTACTTGGGACACTGTATTTCCTTTTCCTTTTTTTTTTTTTTTTTTGAGACAGAGTCTCGCTCTGTCGCCCAGACTGGAGTGCAGTGGCGTAATCTCGGCTCACTGCAAGCTCCACCTCCTGGTTTCGAGCCATTCTCCTGCCTCAGCCTCCCAGGTAGCTGGGACTACAGATGCCTGCCACCACGCCCGGCTAATTTTTTTGTATTTTTAGTAGAGACAGGGTTTCACCATGTTAGCCAGGATGGTCTCGATCTCCTGACCTTGTGATCCGCCTGCTTCGGCTTCCAAAGTGCTGGGATTACAGGGGACACTGTATTTCCATATAGAGAGAGGGGATCCCTATCACACTGAATCATCTTGGAAAGAGTGGCATTTGTGACACTCTAGGATTCTTCCTTTATGTTTTGCTCTTTCCCCTTTGAGCCGCATGTTCCCTGCTCCTCCAGGATGATGTGGCCTTCACTCCCTCTTGGGACCATGGCTTCCTTCATATATGGCAGGCAGTTCTCAAAGCACACTCCCACTCCTCCAGTCCTCTGTACTCTTCCATCCTTAGCAAGATGCTGGGCCCTGTTAGTCCTATACCATGGTAGCTGCTCCACTCCCTCCCACTTGGGAATTCTTAGGCCCTTGCACCCTCTTGCCCAGGAGTGTTTTCCTTTTTAGTTCACATTCGTCTCAGCCAGATACAAATGGGAGCTGCAAACACCTGGAATGAAGCCACTGTTGATATGTCCATTAAATCTGAAGGCCCCCAAGAGGCCCAGGGAGGCTCTTGCTTCACCAGCTTCTCCTCGAACGTTGCCTCTTCTCAACTTTTTAAAAATGTCTTAATATTATTGTTAATAAGCAATTCATTTACATGATTCAAAAGTCAATACTGTAAATAATGTGTACCTGAGAAGTCTTAGTTCCACCTCTCTCATTTTACTCATTTTCTGTTCTTGTAATGGTTCTTGATATGAATGTGTGTGTGTATACATACAAAGAAAGTCAGTCATAACACAGATTATGCTAAATTTTATCCCCCTTTCTTACCCCCAAAATGTTTGAATATGATATAAACTATACTCCACCTTGGTTTTTTGCACTTAAAAATATCTGGTCATATATATTTTTAAAATTTTAATTGTGGTAAATACACAGAACATAAAATGTACGAAATTAATCATTTTTAAAGGTACAGCTCAGTGGATTAAATCCACCCACATGGTTGTGCAACCATCATCACCATTTATCTTCGTAACTCTTCCATCTTGCAAAACTGAAATTCTGTACCCATTAAACAATAACTCCACATGTTCTCCTCCCCACAACCCCTGGCAACCACTATTTACTTTCTATCTATCTCTATCAGTTTGACTCCTGTAAGTACATATATAAGTAGGATAATACAGTATTTGTCTTTTTGCGATTGGCTTAGCAAAAAGTACTTGAGACTCATCCATGTTACAGCACCTGTCAGAATTTTCTTCCTTTTTAAGGTTGAATATTCTGTTATATGTATAAGGCCACACTTTCTTTATCCATTCATCTATCAATAGATATTTGGGTTGCTTCCACCTCTTGGCTATTATGAATAATGCTGATATAAACATGGGTACACAAATATTTCTGAAACCTTTCTTTGAGTTCTTTTGGATATCTACTCAGAAGTAGAATTGTTGGCTTATATGATAAATCTTTTTTAAATGTTTTGAAGAACCTCCACACTGTTTTCCATAGTGGTGGCTGTATCATTTTATATTCCTGCCAATAGTGCACAAGTTTTCAAAAATAGCACTAGTTATTTTCTGGATTTTTTGTTTGGTTTGTTTCATTTTTGATAGTAGCCATCCTAATGGGTGTGAGGTTTCATTGTGGGTTTGATTTGTGTTTCTCTAGAAATGGCTGATATTAAGAATCTTTTCATGTGCTTGTTGACCATTTTGTCCTTAGCCTTTGCCTATGACAGACCTTGAATACCTTGCCAGCTTCAGCAGTAACAGAAACATTTGGGCCCCCTTCTTTAGGCCACATGTCTATTTGTAGTAGGGGAATATACCAGTAATATTTCATTTCCCTACTTCTTTCTGCTAAATGTGTAAAATCTCCATCTGCTTCTGAGGTTAGTTCTTGCCATTTCTACAAGCTGTAAAGACACTGCTGAATCATGGTGTCTTTACTACCTTAACTCTCTTTACTTTCTGTCTGACACACTCCTCCAGATTCTGCGTTATGTGGGCACCCTAGAGAGGGAGAGACAAGTCAGTAAGTTCTGGGTCTCCTGAAGACATCCATTGTTTAAACAAACCCTGTCAATGAAAGGTTTGCTAATCAGGCCTAGATCTTTTGTTATCCTTCTGCTTCTCCTCTGCCAGGCTTCACCTGCATCTTCCACTGGAGGATGTTTATTGGATATTCCCTTGTAGATGATCAATACTTCCACTTTCGCCAACTCTTGCATTCTGAAACTACCTAATCAGGCTCCAGATAATTTGTGCTAATCTTTTCTATCTTCCTTTCCCAATATCCCTAAATCAGTGGTTCTCAACTTTGGCCGTAGATTGGCATTGGCTGGGTAGATTTTTTAAAAGACTGATGTCTAGGCCTCACCCCCAGAGGCTTTTACTTAATTGATTTAACTGTAGCCAGAGCATGGGGATTCTAATGTGCAGCCAGTTTTGAGAACTACTGACCTAAATTTTTGGAAAAATTAATCTTATTAATGAATGTTATTAATAAATCTTATTCACTCTCTATTGTAACTTAAAAGGCTTGTCTCAATAGTATCCTAGATTGGGCTATCTCTGGGGTAGTCACCACAGTTAGTTCTCTAAGGTTTTATCCTCTGTTAATTATTGTTTGCACTTCAGGCTCTCTGATCCAATCGCAAATCCCCTTTCCTTATTACAGCTGTGAAAGCAATGTGTCTCTCTTTTTACCCTTCATATTTCTCTAGCCTCTCAGGAACGGGGTAGAAGAAAATATCTTTCCTACTTCACCCTCAAACGCCTTCTACAAGCAGGAATACATATTGGCAAATATTTGGTTCAAGGCTTGTTGGAAAACCTTTGGAGGCTGATTTCTGTAATTCTAGAATTCTACTAAAAATTATCTGAAGATATGCCAGCTGGTGAATGCTATGTTAAAGATAAATATGCAGCTGGAGAGGCAAGATAATTATGAGATTAGCAGCAAAATGAGTAGAAACAATAGTGGGGAAGATTAGCAATTTAAAATGCGTAGAAACTAAGTCAATTTATCTCTCTTTGGAAACTTCAGAACCCTTTGCTCTTAGGTCAACTTATGGAATCACTCTCATTATGTACCATTTCTAGAATCTGTGACTGGTAGAATTCTCATTTCTTAAACTCAAGGTGCTATTGAAAGTCATCCAATTATTCTACTATGAAGCGGTAAACATAGTAAACATTTTCCCTTGATACCAGTTAGGGTTTGTGTAGATCTGCTTAGGAGAAAGACCTTTTCTCCAAAGACTTCAATCTGTAGTCCTATGAGATGCTTGGTGAAAATTGTCTTAAGTTCCAACAGTGGGACTGCTTCATGTTGTTTGGGTCATACAAAGACAGGAGGTGTGGTAACAGACAAGCCTCTAAGCAAGAAGTCATAGGGCTAGACCTTACCAAGGAGTCAGAAGTCAACACGATTTGGTATAAACTGCAATTATTCAAGTGCAATTAACCTGCTATAACTAGAGCCCTTCAACTTCCTGGAAGGAGCAAAGGATTATCATAACCTGCCTAGTTCACAGACCCTGCCATGCCTTTGTGAGGCTTTTCTTAGTGCCCTAACCTCTTAGTTACCTAACCTTATCAGTTTACTGTTTAACTCGATAGTAGGATAATTGGATGACTTTCAACAACATATTGAATAGTTTTCCAAGAATCCCGTTGATAAGCTTATCCACTGATGTCCACCTGCCAGCCTTCCTGTCAACTCATGAATTGATCATCACTATGCCTAATGGACAACCCTAACTCTGCAGGTTAGATACACTCAACAGCCTACCTGTGTGGCCCCAGATATTGAGTTCCTGCCTCCAACTGGGCTTCTTCCCAGGACATATCACTGTGTGTTGTTCCTCAGTACCTACCTCATTTTAATGAGCCAGCCTGGTCTCAGGCCCCAGCCTTGCCTGGCCTCATCCTACCATAGGTCTACAAGCTCGTGCCTGACTTCAGTGGTGGTAAAGATCATCAATGTGGAGCAAGACTTTAGAGTTCAGGTTCAAATTATGCTCTGCTACCTGCTAACAGTGAGGCTTTTCCAAGCCTCATTTTTCTCAGGCACAAAAATTGAGAATGAACAGAAATTACCTCATGGAATTGCTATGAGGTTTAAACGAAACAGTCCATGGAAAGCACTTAGTGCAATGCCTAACATATTGTAAGTGCTCAATAAATACAATACATGTTATCTGCATTATTTCGGTTGCAAAAAAGATAAACATACTCAGTTTAGTTCAAGAAACAGTGGGGCTTGTTGAAAGGCTACAGATAAATTTCACAGAAGCCAGTTTCTATGTAGTAAGGACAGATGGATGTCCAGGAAATGGGAAGTCACAGACAACCACTCCCTGACTCTCTGATTCTGACTCTGTCTCTCTGTCATCTCTGCTTCTTGCTGCCTGTTGACTTCTCTCTACTGATTCTCTGAGTACCTTTTTTCTCAGCTTATTCACATCCTATTGTAGACTGCTAGTTGTTCTCCAATATCCATTCTTTTTTTCTTCCTTTAACAATAGAGCCCTTTTGTTTAGTTGGACACATGGCCTCCTTGGTAAACATTACATTTTCTGGACTCCCTTGCAGCTAGGTGTGGCCACTCAATCAAGTTCTGGATTCATGTACATGTGGCGTATGTAACTTTGTCATCATAGAAGAGGGCAGCCTCCTTTCTGCATCGTTTTGACTGCAACATAAGTATAGTAGTAAGCTATTTTGGACTGAGCCACCCTAACAATGAGTAGGCCAGAAGCCTAGGTCCCCAGCAATGGGAAATTGCTATCTCAAGTCTGGGTTTGAGAAAAACAATATCTCCTACCTTTTTTGAGGCATTTTATTTTGTCTTTAATACAGTGGTTGAATCTGTGTCCTAACAGATGAATCATTTACTCTCAGGGGCTTGGGTAGCTTTGCCCTCTCTTGGCCCCAAATCAATATCACAAACACTCATCATTGTCCAACTGACCCAAACATTTAGTTTTCATTTCCAAATTCTGATGAAAAAGAATCTGATTGCCCAAGCTCAGGTCAAATATCTAGCCTGGTCTAATCATCTATAACTGAAAATAACTGGGGTTTTGGGGTTGAGTAGGGGGGAGGCAAGTCACGTGGTACAGAGAGCTGCACCAGTATGTTCACTGACAGTAGGATATAGAAGAGATAATAATTACTGGCTTGCCTAAACCCATGAGGTGTTATATTATACAAATACATAGAAAATAAGCTTTTGTTAAATTTTTTTAAAAAGCTTCTAACATATGTTGTGGATCAGTACATATTCTAGGCAAACCCCCAGAACCCTCTACTTCTGTAGGACTACCTAATAGTCACTGAATAAAATGAACATCCTGCGCAGATAAAGATCCTGAATCATCAAAATATGCTTCAAATATGTTTATTTACTGAGTTGACAAAGCCTAGAAAGTGTACTTATAGAATTTTACAGACATGTCTAGCCCAATATTTTATCTAAATTAATCAGAAAACTCAACTTATTCAGTTACTTTATACTCTGCAAACTTAAGTTACCCAAGATGTTATCTGTGAAGTTGTTTAGCTATGACATTGTCAAAACCTTTTTATGATATGTAACTAAACTCGTTGCAATTTGTACATTTTACTTCCATAATTTCATAGTTAGGTTTAAGTGTCATACTTAAACTATAGATCAATATCAAGGAATAATGTGAGATTATTGGAGATATAGTCTCTGAGATGTTCCTTGTCAGCGAAGCCATTTGATTTCTACTAAGCCTACACAGCAGCTTTTCCAAAGGTGTGTTCTGCAAACCACTGGTACTCATAGATATTCCAGGACAAAAGGAATTCCATTCTAAAATAAATTTGGAAAAGATGCTACAAGTTATATTTCCCTGCAAGTTATGCAAGTATATGCTGCAAGTTATATTTCCCTGTTAGAGTCTCATAATGCTATGTGTAATGAAGGCTCTGAGACGTCCAGCTGAACCAACACAAGTGACATTTGTTGAACATTGTTTAATCCCATTTTTCCTCAAAATTTTACACCTTGGAAAATGCTGTGTACATGTGTGTACTGCAACAGGCAGGGCAAATGCAACAATGAGGCCATGGGCAGAATTTTAAGAAACAGAGGCCAAAGTAGTTTAAGCAGGGATGAAGTTGCTCAAGAAAGACAAACTTTTAAGCCATAAAGGACTATATACATGTCTAAATAGAGCTAAAAAGTGTGAAGAGACATGTATTTTAATTCACCACTGGGGTTATGGCCCTGCCTAAAAACACAGACATTTGTCTAATAATTTATCATTTACAGGGCAACTATAGATGTATATAAATTACACTTAATCCTCATATTAACCCCATGATATGAAGTGTTATTCTATTTTTTAAAGGAGAGAGGTAAATGTTAAGAGTGGTTAGGGACTGGGCCTAGGACATGAGGACACACAGCAAGGAAAAGATAAAGGTGAGATTACCCTGCAAAAGAAAGGCTGTCTTTAAATAAGTTTGGAGAGGCTCAATACACCATAGATCGTTGACCATTCTAAACTATTGTCAGTAGAAAAACTCCTTGGCCTTAGATTTCACCAAACCTATTTGCTTGCAGCACATTTGTTTAAGGTTATTTTTTTTTCCCACATTAATTTTCTATCAACTTTCTAGGGAACATAATTTGAAAATGGTTGCTCTGGATCATTGATTTCTTACTGGCCAAAGACAACAATTATCATGGCCAGGAACTTCCCATAAATCATGGCCTATTAGTCAGACATTCCTGGAACTGGATTAAGGTTTACCTTCGTGGTTTATATAAAGAACACCCTTGCCAAGTAATTAATATGCCCTGATCTCCTTCCCTACTGCAATTTGCCCAAATTACTTGGGTGTGACTTAGCTTATAGAGGTTTTTCTCTTGTGCGTGGTTTCCAAGAATGGAGCCAGGTTGGTGCCTGTGCCACGGGTTGCTTAAAACATATGGAATCTTATTTACCTTCTGGAAAATAAATGGGAAGTATGGGTCAAACTTTAAAAATGAATACTCCAGATGAAAAGAAACCGATAACCATACCCAGATGTTAATTTAGTGAATGCATCTCATGTGATGCCATGGCAATGGCAAATTCCAGTGTTTGGTGGACTAGTGTGGGGAATGTTTAAAGTCTTCCTGACTCCAGGTAAAAGCCAAGAGTCGTTTGTTGGGAAGGTCTTGCTTCTTTTGGTTGCCATTTGTAAGTGGACCAATCTCCAGCCAGTCTATAGAAGTCATTATAAACACATCGAAGGATTACTCCAGGAAGGGTACCTAAGAGCATATTGTAAAAATGCAAAAACACAAAGACATACAAGCTTTTTTCTTCACCTTAAAAGCATTTTTGGAGAGAAAAGTTGATGTCATTCAACTGATTTTGATTTAAACTTTCCTCTAATGCATTTTCATTCTGGGCGACTAACTGAAGAAAAGAGGGGCAACTTTGAGGGATATTTACACCCTCAATCTTTTAAATGTTTTAAAATTAAAATCCACAGTTCCATTATTTCTTCTGTTCTTTTTATGTTTTCTCTACCATTCATAGTTGACACAGATAGTATGGCATATTATTAAGTCTTCAGCTTCTGTGAGCCTCGGTTTTCTCACACCTAAAATGGGAAGATGGGGCCAGAAATTGTTTAAGGTTTCCTTGGATCTATGATTTTAGTGTAGTTCCTGGCCATGGTAGATACTGGATAAATAATTGTTGAATAATTCTGTATACTTAGTCACATATTTTGACCTCTACCAAATACAATAGTTCTGCTATCTGGCAGACCCAGGTTAATACCTTGGCTCCACAATTTATTAGTTCTGTGAACTTGAGCAAATTACCCTGCCTAAGGCTTTTTGGCCATATCTATTATATGGAAAGAAAGTGCTCACCTCATTAGGTTAGTAGAGGATGAGATGAGTTGGTCTCCACAACCCTCAGGGTAATGTCTTTGATACAGCAAGCATGCAACAAATAGTTGCTGGTATTACCATATTAATAGATACTTATAAGAAATAAGTATCAGTAACAACAGGTCCATGGGAATTTCCACAGACAGAAATTTCCACAGAGCTAGAACCGTTCTCTTTATGGGTTCTTGTCTGCCTCAGATGGCATACATTACAGTGGGGAATGTGTTCATAGTCAGAAAGTTTTGCTATCTCCATGCTCCTAGTTCCTATAAAATCACTTGCCTCATTGTGAATGTTCCTCATCTCCACCCCACCTTCTCCATCTCTACCCCACAGTCTCTGCCCTACCATCATCTGGCTGACTCCTGTACATTCCATTCTTGCCAGCTTTGTAACCTGCCCTTTCCTGTTCAGGGCACTTTCCTGATCATGACACACTGCCTATGCTCTGTCCCTCTTCTCAGGCTCTCCCACTGAATGTGAGTTGCTTGACCATTTTGATTTTGACTATTTTATTCACCACTCCATCCCAAGAACCTAAGCACATAACAGGTGACCAACAAATATTTGCTGAATAAACAAATAAGGTATTCATTGCTGTTCCTGCTTTTAAGACAACTTGGTTTCAGATGAATGCTTTGAAATACTAAGATAGCCAAGTCTCAGGTCTTCTCAGTGTTAGATAAGTTCCAGGATGTGGATTATCCAAATACTACGTGGTGAACTCTATAGCACCCTTCATGCTTATGTTTGAAAATGGTTGCTGTTTTAGGAATTCAAAAGATGAAGCTACATTTTAAATTATGACTCAGAAAGAAATGTTCAGGTTTTTCATTTCTCCATAATTTTCTACACCCTTTATCAGATATGGCGTATTAGTAGTCCTCTCCAACTAATGCATAGCCTATCTCTTTTTTATCATGTCATCAAAGAACTAGAGGTTGGATAAACATTTGAACTTCAATGGCTTGCTTCTTGCGTTGTAAAGTAACCACTTAGGTGCAACTTAAGGTTATTCTGTACCATTTATAAACCAACAAGATGATGAAATGTCCTGAGGCTGCAAAAAGTAGCTGAGAGTAAACGCAAGACAGATCTGTTTTAAAATACAGGGTCTTCCTTCCCTTTGACAAGGAGAAGAAATGTCAGCTATCTGTAAGTCTGGCTCTTATGGTTGTCAAAACTGATGCGGGGATGACCACCATATTTATTTCATTAAAATCACCTGAAACTTCTTTTAATATCTGTGTCTAAAAGAGTTTCATTCTTTGGAGATTACATGATGAAGTAAATTTATTTGAAAGCTAATTCCAAAAGAACACATTTTGGCTTGGCTCATCTTCAATATAATAAATAACCTAAAAAGAATCACTAATGTCATATTTTCAGATGTTATCAAGATATTTAATATATAAGTAGAATTTTTCAAAACTACTATAAGTGGTCAAGAAAATGTTTATGCAGTGGTCAAATTTAATTTAAGCTACAGGTCTATGCGACAGTCTGAATGGTATTGTGAACTTAGAAATAACAGTAGAGATCTTGTCCAGGAACAATGACTTAATTTATTCACTCTTTGGTGAGTGGCTACTTTGTACTCATTACCTTGTGCTCATGATGTACAATTCATTCATTTATTTATAAATGCTTTCAAAAATATGCCTTGAATATAGATGTGCCAGGCACAATTCCAGATGCTGCTGATGAACAAGTCACACATGATCCCTGCCACTAAGTAGCTTACATTACATGATGGAGGGAGTTGTAAAATATAGACATATAAGAAACATGTGCTTCAGACTAATCTTCTTCAAAGAGCAACCCTAAGATAAATAGCAAACTTTTCAACAAAAATTATGAAAGCAGAAGTCAATGGAATGATATTTTTAAGTGCTAACAGAAAAAAAAAACCCGCTAGTCTAGAATTCTATAGTCTAAAAGAATTTTCAAAAATTATAGCAAACCAGACATTTTTAGTCAATTAAAAGTTGAGCAAAGCTGTCATTAGCAGACCTGCAATGCAAGAATTACTGAAGTAAGTTCTCTGGGTTGAAAGAATAATTTTTAATTATCCCAAATAATTCCTATTTGTAAGATACACATTAAATATAAGGAGGCAGATAGGGTGAAAGTCAAAGGATGGTAAACGTATACCATGCACACACTAACCAAAGGAAAGCTGGCACAGCTATGTTACAAACAGACAAAGTATACTTTAAGACAAAGAATAATACTAGATATACAAAGAGTGACATTTCATGATAAAAAGGGTCAATTCAGCAGGAAAACAAAATTCTAAATGTATATGCATCTAATAATATATCTTTAAAATATATAAAACAGAAATTGTTTAAACTAGAAAAATTCACAATCATACATGTAGATTTAAAAATACCTCTCTCTGTAACTGATAAAATAAGAAGACAAAAAGGCAGTATCCCAAAACTGCAGCATATATTCTTTTTCAATCAGACCTGGCAAAACCCCAAAATTGTATCAGCCTTAGATGATGAGAGGGCACTTTGACTAAAGTATTGATATTAAACCAAAATATAGTCACCTGAAAATTGAATTATGATAATATATTCTGGGAGTAACATAGGCACTATGTTAAGCCTAGGGAAATCCATAAAAATGAGGTACAGCCTTTTCCTTCAATGAACTCATACTTTAATAATAATGATAACCAGGGTTTACACAGCAATTTTTGTGTGCGAGGAACTATTTCAAATGCTTTATTTGTATTAATTCCCCCAAGAACAGAGTGAGGTGAGTTATTATCTCCCATTTTACAGACGACAAAACCGAGGCACTGAGAAGCCTATCACTTTATCAAAGGTCAACCCAGCTAATAAGTGCTAGAGCTGGGATTTGAACCCGGGGTTCTGGCAGTATCCCATGTTCTTATTTCCTTTAGCTCTCTTTGAGAGCGTGCACTTCTTTCTTACTAGGATTTAGGGTTGGATAGAAGTACTTTGGGAAGTGTACCTAGTGAGTGGGCTGGAGCCCTCTCTGGGCCGAAAAAAAAAAGCCCTCCGATCCGTCTTTTAATTGCTTCTCTTCGTTTTTTTCTCTCCGATTTCTCATCACTTCAGCTAGCCCAGGAAGAAGGCGGCGGCGGCGGCGGCCTGGGAGGAGCCGAGCTCGGGCAACAGCACTGCCAGCGCCGGGCCCAGGAAGCTCGGCGGCCCGGCGGCTGCAGCTGCGGCTGCAGTGGTGACTAGGACAGCGTGGAGCTCGACTGGGACCCCTGCGGGGACAAGCGCGCGGGGCACCAAGGAGCGCGTCAAACTTAAAGGGTCAAAGTGCAACGGGCAGCTTTTGATTTTGGGGGCAACCAACTGGGACATGACTGGTCGAAAGGAAGTGCCTAAACAGCAAGCTGCTTACCGCAATCTCGGTCAGAATTTGTGGGGTCCCCACAGGTATGGCTGTCTAGCGGGGGTCCGGATACGGACAGTGGTCTCAGGTTCCTGTGCTGCACACAGCCTCCTCATCACTATGGAAGGGAAGCTGTGGAGTTGGGGTCGAAATGAGAAGGGGCAGCTGGGACATGGCGACACCAAGAGAGTAGAGGCCCCCAGACTCATCGAGGGTCTCTGCCATGAAGTGATCATGTCTGCAACATGTGGGTGGAACCACACCTTGGCCTTGACGGAAACGGGCTCTGTGTTTGCGTTTGGGGAGAACAAGATGGGGCAGCTGGGCCTTGCCAACCAGACAGACGCTGTGCAGCCCCGCGCAGATAATGTATAACGGCCAGCCAATTACCAAAATGGCCTGTGGGGCTGAATTCAGTATAATGGACTGAAAAGGAAACCTCTATTCCTTTGGGTGCCCTGAATATGGTCAGCTGGGACACAACTCGGATGGGAAGTTCATCTTCGGGGCACAGCGGATAGAGTATGACTGCGAACTGGTACCCCCGCGATTGGCCATATTCATTGAGAAGATGAAAGACGGACAGATTGATGAAAGACGGACAGATTCTGCCTGTACCAAACGTGGTTGTGTGAGGCGTGGCCTGTGGTGCTAACCACACGTGGTCCTGGACTCCCAGAAGCGAGTCTTCTCCTGGGGCTTCGGTGGCGATGGCCGGCTCGGCCACGCAGAGCAGAAGGACGAGATGGTCCGTCGCTTGGTGAAGCTGTTTGACTTCCCTGGGCGTGGGGCGTCCCAGATTTATGCTGGTTACACCTGCTCCTTGGCCGTCAGTGAAGTGGGTGGTCTGTTTTTCCGGGGGGCCACCAACACCTCCCGTGAATCTGCCATGTACCCGAAAGCAGTGCAGGACCTCTGTGGCTGAAGACTCCAGAGCCTGGCTTGTAGGAAGAGCAGTATCATTGTGGCCTCCGACGAGAGCGCCATCAGCTGGGGCCCATCACCAACCTTGGGGGAACTGGGCTAGGGGGACCACAAGCCCAAGTCTTCCACTGCAGCCCAGGAGGTGAAGACTCTGCATCCACAGTCTTCATTTTCTCGGAGAAGGTCGCCATGGGCTACTCACACTCCTTGGTGATAGCAAGAGACGAAAGTGAGACCGAGAAAGAGAAGATCAAGAAACTGCCAGAATACAACTCCGAACCCTCCCATGCTTCTGGAGACTCCTCCGACTCCACACCTCTGGCGGCAGCTGTCATTTCCATGTGCACTGGGACTTCGTGAAGTCAAATGAGGAATTTAAAAAAGTGAAAGATGACCGAAGGTGCATTTTTGTTTAGACTCCTTGAGGTTCCGTTTTACAAGTGATCCAACGTTAACCACCATTTTTTTCTATGTGCTTTCCAAAGTACGTTTTTCCCCTTAATGTCGAATTAAAATACTTGCTCATAGTTGACTTACCATTCCTACAAAAGAGGTGGAAACTTTGAGCAATCTAGGGTTTTTTTTTTAAGTTTTTTCTTTTTTCCTTTCCTGAATACACTCCCCAAAACACCCCCTTTCCAGTTATAATTAGCATCCGTGATCCAAGCAGATGCTACATGGAAGAGGAATCGCCATCTACTCAGAAAAAAAAGTCCTTTACAGGAACCGGCAGCAGCTAGGCAAAGTCAATCCCTGCCGGCCCGCCTCCGTCCAAAATCACGCTTGCGTGCTTCGGAAGCATACGGGTCACTCCTTTCCCGCTTTTTCTTGCAGATCCGCCTAGGCCGGCGTCAGTTCTGTTTCTCCCCTTGGCGGCCTGTACGCCCACAGCCTTCTGGCTGCAACGCTAGAGAATCTTCCCTGGCCCCCCTGGTCGGGGATAGGGGGTCTGTGTTTAACCATTTATATCTACCTCAGCTGTTAAAGAAGTCCAAATGAAAATCAGTTGGTGGTGGAACCATGGGGACTTGGGGGTGGGGCAGAGGTGGGAACATTTGTATCAGCTGAGTCGGCTTCGTGGCTTCCTGTGGAGCCCTGGCTGAGCCTTGTTACACGCACTCGCCAATTAGAGATTGATCAGCCAGCAGTCAAGTGGATTCTCTAGTCCTTGCAAGAAGGATCAGCACTTTCCATACCAGCCTTGATCACCTTGTGCTTTGGTCTCCTTTTCTACCCCACCTGCATCCTGCCTCGCACTGGCCGTCCTGTTGCTGAGACTCGGGGTACCGTTCTGCTGACTCAGCTCCCTTTAGTCACGTTTGGTTCGCTCTGGTACGAAATAGTTGGGATTACTGAAGAGTTCACTTCCTTGCGTGTCAGCACTGATGCTGTGGCTGCCACCCGTGTCCCCGTCAAGTGCCCGAGCTCGCTGTCGTGTGTGCTGTGCTGAGTGAGTTATGAGATGCCTTTCCCGGAACGCTGCTCTCGCCCGGACCCAAAAGAGGCGACAGCTCTGGCTGGGGCTCTTGGTTTCCAGAGGGTCTGGACTGGTTTGGGCGCTTTAAAATAGATATTTAGTTCAGTGGTGCTTATGAGGGATGAGGGAGATGGGAATAGAACTTAAGTGAGTGTGAGACTTGGGTGAATGGGAAAGTTAAATTTTGGTCTCTTCAAGTGTTTTTCTTTCTTTCTTTCTTTTTTTTTTTTTTTTGCTTTGCTATTGTTACCACTTGTCACTGTCTCCATGTTAAAATGCCAAAAATGATCTAGTTGTTGTTGCTCCACCCCAGTGTCTCCTTACCGTGACTCCTGCCCTTGGAGGCCACATAGCAGTGTCTGTCGCGCCAGTCCCAAGGCCCTGTGGGAGGAGACTGGCCTGCATCTCTCTAAGACTTAGTCTGAGGCCCCACGCATCTCTTGTTCTGTGTTCAATCAGTAGTCCAGGGGAGAAGCTTCTGCCACTTCAGAGCTTTGCTAAACTAACCTAATTAGTCCAAATCACCCCAAAACCACCATCTCTGACTCAGGCTTCCATGCAATAACCTAATCCGTTTCCCTGGACAGTTCTCTTTCCTGGAATGCAGCCTAGGCACCTGTGCTTCTGGCACCCTTGAGGTCCCCCTTTGAGTCGTGGTCACCGAGAGGGTTGAGGAAGCAGCACTCGAGGTCCCAGCCTTTGCAGGAGCTGGACTTAGATCTTCCGGTGGCCAGCCCCTTCTAGAACCCTAGCCAGGGTCTGGAGCAGGAAAGGGGCCTTCGAAGTGAAGACTGCCTTGTCCCACACCTCCTTTTGGCTTAGATTGAAAAATGAACTTCCTAATGGGTTAAATCCTTTAAAACAAGGAGTTGGGGAGAAGGGCGTCGTGCACTCCTAGAGAGAGGTACACAGTTGCCCTGCTGTGAACGTGTTTGGCGCTGACTCCACAGGCAACTCACTGGTCTCCCAGCTCAGGAAAAAGAATTTGAAAGAGGCTTAGAGTGAAGGGGAATCAAAGAGGAGGTTGTGATTTGGTCGAAGGTGCCTGGTTTAGTGCTATAATTGTCATATACATACATAAATACATACATATTTCTTGGAGTGAACATTTTAAATAAACGACATCATTGTCTACAAAAAAAAAAGTAATTTGGGAAAAGGAGAATGGGGGGATTTTCCCCTCAGGATCCCTTAGGGACCCCTCTTTGGAGCTTCAAGGAAGCCCAAATTTTTCTATGTAGTCAGTAAAGGAGTAGCCATCTTACCCTCCGCTCTGAGGGCTGATGTGCAGGATGTGGTCTCTGGGTGCATATTTAACCTCTAAAATAGAGGGGGTATTCCTGAGCCAGGCATCTGCACACACTGAGTTTAGATGTTTTGTCTTAGATGAAGCAATTGCTCATTCTAGGTTCTCAACCCTGTAGCATACAAGGATAGCTAACTAATAAATTTTCCTAAGTGAATTTCTGTGGAGGCTGGCAATTGAATCTTCCTCCTTCCAGAACAACAGTACCACTGGCAGCATTTGCAAAAATCCCAGTAATTAGATTAATTTGCTAAATGCTACTGCAGATTCAAGGAGTATTTTAGACTTGATTTTATTTTGCTGTGTATGCTTTGTTTATTTCTTTATTACTGCCATGGTTTAATTAATTTTTCTCAATTTTACACTGGCCTTTCCTCCAAGGAGTCTGAGAGGTTCCCTCTCAATGAGAGCTTCTTGTTCATCTTTGGTTTTTGGCATAGGAATTTTTCTTTATATTTTTGCTGTAGGGTTTCTCAGCTTGGGCACTATTGACATTTTGGGCCATATATATCTTTGTCATGGCAGCTGTCCTGTGCATTTTGGAATGCTTGGTGGCATTCTTGGATTTTAACCACCTGACACCAGTAACACCTGCACCTTCAGTTGTGACACCAAAAATGTCTCCAGACAATGTCAAATGAGGAGGGAAGAACCACTGCTTTAGTTCATGGTTCATAATAGGAAGAAAATTAGGTACAGTCATAAAGTCCCAGTTATTAAATTTCTACACAACCAACTGCAGTGCAAATGGCAGACACCTGCAAGCTCCACCCTGGATGACTGTGAAATCTTGACAGCACAAACTTAGCCAGCTTCTAGCCCTGGGCCAGGCATAATGTCTTCAGAAAATATTTATTGAAGGAATTTTTTAAAGTGAATGATTAACACAAAAAAATTCTTTTTAATGCCACAAATTTAGGGTAACTGGATGTCAAATAAACCAAATAATGTGACTGGCTTGTTTAATTTTACACTGAATTTGCTGGCTTACATTCATTCATTTGTATATTCATTTATTCTTTGGCTCAGCAGATCTTGCTACACGTGAGCAACCTGGCCTAATGGTTCATGGCATGGGTGCTGGTGCTGTATTACCTGGGTGCAAGCTCTGTTATTGCTACTCATTGGTTTTATGACCCCAGGCAAGTTTACTGAACTTTTTGTGCCTTAGTTTCCTCATTGGCAAAACAGAGAGGATGCATATGCATTGTACATACCTTAGAGAGTTATTATAAGAATTCAGCAACTTAATATATGTTAAGTGCTTAGACTGTTCTCAGACACCTAGTAAGCAGTATATGTGTTTGCTGTTATTATATCTAGTTGAGAAGGTAAAGAAGGATAAAGTAAAAGATGTGCATCAGAATAGCTCTAATTCGGGGCAGAATATAATACCTGTTGTAAGAGAAGTTCAAGCTAAATATGACAAAGAAGCAAGATCGTAGCCAATGGAGGGATAGAGAAAGCAGAGATAGCCTCATGACAGAGGAAATGTTTGAGTTGGGCTTTGCGCAGGGCATGCGAGGGGGGCATGTGGAGGAGGCAACAATAGAAGCAAAGTTGTGAGGATACATGACGAGAATTTCTGGTGGTCCTATTGAGCTGGAATTAAGGAAGATGAAGAGAAATAGGTCTGACGACACAAGTTAGGGATTGACTGAAGGGTTTTTTAAGTCTGAAACTTAGTGGGGCTGGGCTTTGGATTGCTGTTTTCTTACTTAGTAGCTATGTCCTAGACATGTTATGAAACCTCTCCAAGCCTCAGATTTCTAACCTTAAAATGGGCAATGTTTACCTCCAGAATTGTTGTGAGGATTAGTAGAAATAATGAAAAGGAAGAGTTTGGTACAATGCCCATACACAGGATTTATCATTATTATTATCCTGAAAGACAGCCTGAATTGGGAAAGAAAAGGAGGGAAAAAGCAGAAGTACTGGGATATTTGTCTATGCTGGTTGAACAGAGACAGGTACCTTACAATGCTTTGCCAGTGACAAAGCATGGTGGTGATGACTAAAACAAGAAGCCAGATAACACTTATTTGATAAAACAAAATATGTCAAGTAACTGCCCCATGCCAGGCACTGTGTTGCATGCAGAGGATAAAACAAGTAGGATCTAGTCCATACTTATAAGTGAGAACATGGAGTATTTGACTTTCTGAGTTATTTCACTTAAGATCATGGCCTCCAGTTCCATCCATGTTGCTGCAAAAAAAACACATGATTTCATTCTTTTTCATGACTAAGTAGTATTCCATGGTGTATGTATATGTGTGTGTGTATATATATATGTGTGTGTGTGTATATATATATATATGTATGCATATATATGTACATATATATATCACATTTGCTTTATTCATTTATGGACACAGGTTAATTTCATGATTTTGCTATTGTAAATAGTGTTGTGCTAAACATATGAGTGCAGGTATCTTTTTGATATAATAATTTTTTTCCTTTGGGTAGATACTCAGTAGTGGGATTTCTGGATTAAAGGGTGGTTTTATTTGTAGTGCTTTGAGAAAGCTCCACACTGTTTTCCATAAAGATTGTACGAATTTACATTTCTACCAACAGTGTATAAGCATTCTCTTTTCTCTGCATCCTCACCAACATCTGTTATTTTTTGACTTTTTCATAATAGCCATTCTGACTGGTATAATATAGTATCTCACTGTGGTTTTAATTTGCACTTCTCTGATGATCAGTGGCATTGAACATTTTTTTCTTATACTTATTGGCCATTTGTATGTCTTCTTTTGAACAATGTCTGTTCATGTCTTTTGCCTACTGTGTAATGGGGTTATTTGATTTTTCTCCTGTTGAATTGTTTGAGTTCCCTGTAGATTCTAGATATTAGTCCTTTGTTGGATGCAGAGTTTGCCAATATTTTCTCCCATTCTGTAGATTGTCTTTCATTCTGTTGATTATTTCTTTTGCTGTGCAGAAGCTTTTTAGTTTAATTAATTCCCATTTGCCTATTTTTGTTTTTGTTGCATTTACTTTTGAGGCCTGAATTATGAATTCTTTTCCTAGGCCAAAGTTCAGAAAAGTTCTTCCTAGGTTTTCTTCAAGAATTTTTAAGGTTTCAGGTTTTGCATTTAAGCCTTAAATCAATCTCCAAAATACCAAGTTATTTTGTTTTTGCTTTTATGTAAAGAAGGCTGTGAACATGAGAGAGGGCTGGGGGGTATAAGGCACTTTCATAAAGCACAGGAAAACTTCTTTAAAATTCTTTTTCCTCATTGTATTTCACATCCACTGTCTCAACTCCTGCAGGTGCTTTAGTGTCTCTCTTCCCAGATTCCCACCTCATCTCCAATTTGGCTCCTCTAAACCTGATGCTGCAGACTTTCGTTTTTCTCCCCACCCACCCTAGCTCAATTCTTTATTGCATGGATTGAGTTCACCTTTCCTGTCTCTCAGTTACTACTGGTTCTCCCAGTCCCTAGATTTTGTACAATCAATGGCCCAGGGTTGACTAAGCCAGTCAGGATCTTTCCTCCTTATGAATATGGGGTAGGGAGTGAGGAAGAATGGCCTAGGAGTCTTATTAAAGGCAGAAACAGGGAAGGAGGCTACAAATACGCATTGACTAATGATTTTGGACCCTGTTTTAATGAACAAATAGAAGTGGTTCTTGCAAGAGTCTGACTGAATTCACTGAATGACAAGCTTTTTTAATGCATGTGGACACAGCCTAAGGGAGCTGTCTCAGTTTGAACTGCAGAATTTTGCCAACACTTCTGTCTGTTATTACATTGTCAATACTCTCTGGTCAAAGACGATCATGAATCTACCTGTAAATGTAAGAAAGTTTGGGTTTATCCATTTGTTGCAGTGAAGGTAATCTCACTCCGTGGGAAATTGTGGGATGTCTTGAAAAGGGGGTGTTAGAAAAGACTTATTATAGGATTTGGGTGATTTTGGTAAGAGTTCAAGGAAGTAGGATTTTATTCTGGATTAGACGCTGTGAGGAAGCAGAGGTAATTCTATGATTGGTGATATTAATAATTCTTCTTTAGGAAGCACAGAAACATAACCTCACAATGCTTCACCCACTTACCAAGCTAACCCCTTGCTGCCACAATCTGAAAACATAAGGTAAAAGATAGTCTTAACTCATTTGTTTTCGGAGGTCCTTTAAAACTATCCTCATTTTGATTCTTGCCCTTTAAATAGAGAGTTAAACATGCTATTTTCTTAGTCCAGTTAGACTTATCCAATAAAGGATATAGTTTTTCATGGAATATCTTTCCTATTTTTAATTTTTAAAAGCCACTCCACAAAGTAATGATGTGTCTTCATGGGCTTGGCCACAGTTTGCTCCAGACACAATTTCATGCCTTCCTGGGTAAGTTTGTGGTTGACTGGGTAGTAAATGAACTGCTTGAGCAGGATCCTGTTTTTCAGGGCTTGTCTGTTTAAGAAAGCTAAGTGACTTTTCCATCATCTCGGGCAGTTTGACCTAAGGAAATTGTTCATATAGTAGCCGTCATCTCAGCACATCTTCTCTTGAGTCATTTTTTTTGTTGTTGAAAATTTCCTCTTACACTTACTTTATTTGTCTATCATACTGATCCTTTAAACACCAGACTGCCAACTTAATTCTCCTCAGTGTATGATTGTCCTTTAACAAAAATACATATTATGCTTTCCACAAATAGATTATAATGGAGTGGTGTTCGCTGCACAGCTCTTGACCGCCTCTTGAACTGAGCATCCAGGGTGACTTTCCTGTCTTTGCCAAGGTTGCCTTGCTCAGCTCTACTATCCCCTGACTCCTGGCTGATGGAGGGAAATGGTTCTTGAGGAGGTTTCAGCACATCCATCACCTCATATCTTCAAAGAATTATCAGCCAAGCACAGTCCTCTGAAGAGTTCAAAGGCCTTCTTGGCCTTGTGGATAGGCTTACAAAGGACAATAGTCTTTTAAACTTTGCTACATGCTTTTATCATTTGAAGGATGCCAAATACTCGCATTTTTTAAACAACAACTAAGAAAATTTCACAATTCTTTGGTTATTATTGGCCTTTTCTTTAACCAATAAACTGATCCTGTGTGACATCAAATGATTCTTTCTGGCCTCTGAGCAGGATTCCCTTCTAAAACTGTAAGAACTGCGGTTGCAACCAGGTCCTTGATGGATACTGCAGGTCAGAGCTGCTTGGCACACATACTTGGCTTTCTAGGATCCCTTGGGTTTTGTAACTAAAGCCAGCACTTATCTAGCATTCCAGCTTTCATGGGGAAGTGGAAAACAGTCTACAGGCCCCAAAAGTAGGAAAGGGCCTGAGCCTTTAGTGCTCTGAGGAGGATGGCTCCAACAGCCCCTCTAGTGTGAACGGGTTCTGACAGCCCCCCAGGAGGTAGCAAGGCACTGCTCAGTTTCTGCTCATTTCCCTCTGTAACCCCAGCCAGCTACAAACAGAACAGGAGAGACTTTTCTGCCAGGACTTTTGGAGGGGATGGTGTAGCACAGAGGGCTTCTGCAAAGGTGAACATGTTCTGCCCCTGAGTATCCCAGGAAAACCCTAGCACTGAGTCTTGATAGAGATGCCTTTAGACTCAAATCATCCAAGAAAGCTTCCTTATATTATTTAACAGGTCCAGTCTAAAGAAGTAAAGACCTTAATGCCAGCTACTCAGGATGCTATTACATCGGGTAAATGTTTTAGTAATTAAAGCAAACCTCAGAGAATGAAAACCATACAAAAATTTTGACAAGACAGTTTTGCCCTGTAGAGGCATATGAGGAGTGCTGAAAGTGTTAAACTCAATTAGTTTTCTTTTTCTTTAAGATTACTAATTTGAACTGAGTTGGATAGGGACAATTTTTCCTCTCAAAGGGAGGACTCTTATTTTGCTTCTTTACTCTCTCTGCCTCAACTGTGTCCCATCACCATAGACTTCTCCACAAGTAGGTTTCAATGGACTGTGCCCAAGGAAGGGGACAGAACCATCAGGAGTTACGCAGCTCCAAGGTTTTCCCTGTCCTTGTCCTTGTCTCTGTTGCCCCAGAAGTATGTCTGATAAGGGATGAAGAGCAAAAACCCAGGAAAATGACAAAATCGGCCTATTTATCTTTGGTGTTTCCTAACCCCTGGTGCCCTAAACCTTGTCCTGATGGGGCGTGGGTGGAATTTCACCCTACCTAGGCCTGTCTGTCACTGATACCTTGTCCCTTCCTCGTAAGGGAAACATTCTGTGTCTAATATTTTTAAAACCCTTTTTACCCATTTCTAAAGTAGCAAGTAGATAGGCTTCTAACTAGTGGGTACTCGGCCACCTACTCCTTTTTGTTACCCAAGTTAAGTGTATTTTAACATGTTAGGTAGACAGTACTCTAGCAGTGGCTAATTCCATCATATGCAGGATAGGCTGGATATGATATACTTCCAGAGGGGGAAGATCAGGCCCAGGTCCCTCTTCAGTCCCTCTGAGGATAGTTACTCACCAGCTTGGTAATCTTGCACAAGTTACCTCTACCAGCTTCTGTTTTCTCATCTTTAAATTTGGTGAAATAATAGTAACACATAGCATTTATTGAATGCTTATTTTCCAGGCATTTTTAAAAATTTTTTTAATTTCAATAGATTTTGGGGTACAGGTGGTTTTTGGTTACATGGTTGAGATCTATAGTGGTGATTTCTGAGATTTTAGTGCATCTGTCACCTGAGCAGTGTACACCGTACCCAATATGTAGTCTTTTATCCCTCACCTCCTTTCCAATGTTTCCCACCCCCGAGTCCCCAAGGTCCATTATACCACTCTCTATACCTTTGCGTTTCCATAGCTTAGCTCCCAGTTATAAGTGAAAATGTGGTTTTTTTGTTTTGCATTCCTGAATTTACTTCACTTAGAATAATGGACTCCTGGTCCATCCAAGTTGCTGCAAAGGACATTATCTCATTCCTTTTTATGGCTGAGTAGTGTTCCATGGTGTATATATACCACATTTTTTTTATCCACTGGTTGGTTGGTGGGCACTTAGGTTGGTTCCATATCTTTGCAATTGTGAATTGTGCTGCTATAAGTGTGTGTGCAAGTGTTTTTCATATAATGACTTCTTTTCCTGTGAGTAGATACCCAGTAGTGGGATTGCTGAATTGAATGGTAGATCTAGTTTTAGTTCTTTAAGAAATCTCTACACTGTTTTCCATAGTGGTTGTACTAATTTACATTCCCACCAGCATGTAAAAGTGTTCCTTTTTCACCACATCCATGCCAACACCTATTGTTTTTTGACTTTTTAATAATGGCCATTTTTACAGGAGTAAGGTGGTATCTCATTGTGGCTTTAATTTGTATTTTTCTGATGATTACTTATGTTGAGCATTTTTTCATATGTTTGTTGGCTATTTGTACATCTTCTTTTGGGAAATATCTATTCAAGTCCTTTGCCCACTTTTTAATGGGATTTTTTTTTCTTGCTGATTAGTTTGAGTTCCTTGTAGATTCTGGATATTAGTCCTTTGTCGGGTGCATAGTTTGCGAATATTTTCTCCCACTCTATGGGTTGTTTGTTTACTTTGTTGATTATTGCTTTTGCTGTGCAGAAGCTTTTTAGTTTAGTTAGGTCCCATTTATTTATTTATTTTTGTTTTTGTTGCATTTGCTTTTGGGGTCTTAGTCTTGAATTCTTTGCCAAAACCAATGTCCAGAAGACTTTTTCTGATGTTACCTTCTAGGATTTTTACGGTTTTAGGTCTTAGATTTAAGTCTTTGCTATATCTTGAGTTGATTTTTGTATAGTGAGAGATAACCAAGGAGGTGAAAGACTGCTAAAAGGAAAACTATGAAACACTGCCTAAAGAAATCATAGATGACATAAATAACTGGAGACACAGCCCATGCTCATGAATCGGAAGAATCAATATTGTGAAAATGACCGTGCTATTCAAAGCAATCTGCAGATTCAATGCAATTCCCATCAACCTATCATCATCATTATTCACAGAACTAGAAAAAAAATCCTAAAATTCATATTGTACCAAAAAAGAGCCCACATAACCAAAGCAATAAGCACCAAGCCATAAGCAATAAGCAAGAGCCAAAGCCCTAAGCAAAAAGAACAAATCTGGAGGCATCACATTAACCAACATCAAATTATACTACAAGTCTGCAGTTACCAAAACAGCATGGTACTGGTATAAAAATAGGCATGTAGACTAATGGAACAGAATAGAGAACCCAAAAATAAAGCCAAATACTTACAGCCAATTGAGTTTTGACAAAACATATCAAAACATAAATTGGGAAAAGGATGTCCTATTCAATAAATGGTGCTGGGAAACCACCAGCACCATGTGCAAGCCACAGGTAGAAGAATGAAACCAGGCACTGTTTTAAGCATGTCATATTAATTAATTTACTGAAGCCTCACAATACACTTAATGAGAAAAGGTAACTGAGGCACAGAAAGGTTACATACTTGCCAAAAGCCACTCAGCTAGCAGGTGGCAGAGCTGGTCATCAAACAAAGGTGATCTAGTTCCGGAACTCGTGTGCTTGACTGCTACACATACCAATCCTCAATGCTGACTTTCTGCCATGTAATACAAGAAAAACACCCAAAACTGTGCCTGATGTGCAGTGGGTACTCAATAATAATATTGTTGATCGGTCTTCCTGAAAGAACTGCCCCACTGAAGGTTCTGCTCTGATAATCTATTTCTTGGGCAATTTCAGCTCCTCTTTGATGAGAGGAGCTGCATAGTAGAATCCACTGTTCTATTTAGTAAACAAACAAGCAAACACAGTCACATATTCATTTAACCAACCAGACTGCATGACCATAAAGTCCTTCTAGTCCAAAGGAAGGTGTAGGACAAGAATGCAATAAACCTAATAGACGATTGGGATGATAAATGTCACAGGAGGTACACAGAAAACATGTTTTTGAAGTTCAATGGAAAAGGCATTTGTCCTGGAATCTCTTCAAAATGAGAAGTTTAAGTTCATATGAGTCATGGGTCCTCAGAAGTAGAAAGATCAAGTGGGAAAATCTGGGTCTGAGACTATAGAGGCCAAAAATTTGTGACTCTGGGCTCATTACCTTACCTCTCTGAGTTGTGTGTGTGTGTGTGTGTGTGTGTGTTTTAATCTGGAAAATTTGGATAATTTTACTGTCTCCTGAGAGTTGATGCAAGCATTCAAGTGAAAACAAATGTAATATGCTCCACTGATAATGAATCTGTGAGTGATGAATGGATGTGAGAAGTACCATGCTGTTCATTATTCTATGCTGGATTTATGGTAAATGGAAAGATCCATTTTCTTACTTGAGAAATACTTCAAAGGAGTGTGTTTTTTCTTATGGTGAATTAATAAACTTTCCCCATACTATTAAGCAGTAACCTACCTCAATTTTATTAGTTTTTGGGTCTTAGTGCTTATAATAATTATTTAAACCTCCTTCTCTACTTAACACAGTACAGAAAAACTAAGCTATTTGGTATTGATGGACCCATGACTAAATTGATATATGTCAGACAATTCTATTGTGTTCCTGAGGACGTAAGCACCATGAGGACAGGATTTTGTCTGTTTCTTTTTCCCACTGCTGTATTCTCAGAGTTTAGAACTGTGCCTGCCTCAGATTAGGCCATAAGTACTTATTGAATGAATGAGGCAGCAGGCATGAGTGCACACTCTTATATCTTTATGGAATTACTCTAAGCAGAACTACAAAGAGCGTAAGTTTATTGTTCTTTATCAAATGAATTAATGCAAATGGATTAATGAATGTTCTTTATCAAATGAATGCCCATAAAAGAATTTTGAAATTGTAAAGTACTATAGAAATAGAGGGTGTTATTTTTATTTCCTGTTGGGTAAGTGGAGGGGAAAAAAACAAGTTCTATAGGAAATAGTATCAGGCTTTCTAACTTTTATTCTGAATTTATTTAAAGAAAATGCATGTTAGCAATAACTAGAGCACTATCTTCTATTTGAAAATTGAAAGTGGTCCAAGAAGTAAAATGTGAGGAAAATCTGGCTTCTCTGATAGTTTGCTGAGTGTGTGGCAGATGTGTTTGTAATTTAGCATAATTGTTTTTCCACCAAAAGCCATTACTAATCTTTTTACAGCTCCTTACCACATTAGACTTGGTGGTTCACTTTCTATCAATTCCATCTGAAGAGTCAATTTTGTCTGTTAGAAAGAAAGGAGGAAGCAGAATAACATCCCCTCAGATGTTCCAGGCAAAGTGTAGGGAGCTGGTGGGATCACTGTCCTCTACTCCTAACTTGTGTTGAGGATTATTCTAGCAAAGAGCTAAAGCCCACAGCAACCCAACACTGCCTCTGACTGCTGGGCCCCTACTGTGTATTTAGTTCATGTTAGAAACCTTGTTTTAATGTAAGTTGAGGAAACCCAGCCCTCTGTAGACACCCCTACAATGTGCAGTAGTCCACTTACAGGCATATGAATTGTAGACTTTAATGCTGAGAATATACTGCTGGTAAGAAAGCTGTTTATTACCCTTATGTATTGGTGATTTTAACATATGATTGACTTAGAAGTGAAATCTCTCAAGAAAACTACATTAAGGTCCCTTGATTGGGGAGAATTATCTTTGTGTTATAATTTCTTTTGTTTTCTTTTTCAATTTATAGCCCCCTACTTTATCCTTATCTCTATGATTTAGGAAGAGTTCTTTTTGTTTGTTTGATTTCTATATTGTCACTTTTTTTCTTTAAACCCTCCAACACAAATGACAATAATTGATCGACTGGTTATTGCCCACAAGTTCACTCTATACTCACTCTGTAGGGGTGCTACTCTGTTTCATTAGTAATTACTATAACTTAGTTTCCAAGAATTTTCTGAAGATATATCTTGAGATGTTTCAAGAAATCTGGCCTCTTTCAGATGACATTATGGGAAATGTTATGAATGTTGTGGCCTATGGGTCTTTCCCCTTTGGTTTATTTCACTGCTTATTGGCACTCTGGGATGGGGATTGTGAGAATGCTAACAAGGAACGGAGCAGAGACCAAAGAGAAGGTCCTAGGGATTTACCCTCTGTCTGCAAAAAGGCTTAGAAAACTCAGCCCAAACTATCTTGGACAATAAGGGGATTCATTATTTCACATTGTCAGACATCTTGAAGCAGAGCAGGTTCTAGGTACAATGTGTCAGACTCTGTTTGTCCTTCTCTGTGATTCCTTGGCCCAGTCATCCTCTGAGTATTGGCTTTATCCTTGGGCTGGTAATGAGAGGCTGCAACAATCCCAGGCATCATCCCCAGACATGAGAATGTCCCCAGAGAGAGTGTGTGTCTTTATTAAAAATTTTAGATTCAGGGGGTACATGTCCAGGTTCATTACGTGGATATTTTACATGATGCTGAGATTTGGGCTTCTAGTGAAATCTGTCACACAAATAGTGAACATAATACCCAGTAGGTGGCTTTCCAATCCTTTGTTTTTAAGGGCATGTCTTTCCTATGAACTCCTACCAGACCTTTCTTGATGAGTGAGTGGCAAAGTTGCAGCCAGGACTATTCCTAGACCAGTCAATAGCAAGCTGGATGGGATTGGCGTTATACGTTGGTGACATTTGGTGCTTTTTGAGGGAGCAGGTTATCTAGATGAAATCAGGGACAGCAAGAGCAATGGCTTTAGTGTAGGTAACCAAGAGCTTCAGCTGTACTCTTGGAGGATGATCAAGGGGAGACTGGAAAAACAAGAAATGTAGACTGGGTTTTTGACTTGTTCCAAGTGTCTGTAGATGGGTCCAGAAGCACAAAGCAATCTTTCAAATACGTGAAGTAAAGAGGAATTAGGCAAGACACTAAAGCATTGGGGTTACAGAGCTAAAATAAATTTGTATTCTTGATCATGCCATGCCAGAGAGAGTTCTAACTCTAAAAGGTTTGACAGTCCTTATCCACCTTACAGTTAGCAAGCAGTAAATAAGAAAGCAGGGGAAAAGCTTTGGTGGTTGGGGGCACTAACGACCTCAGTGAAAACAGAGCTTCTGAGTTACAAAGAGTTCATTTATTGTTCCTGTCACCATTCCCCACTGTTTAAAAGTACTGTTAAACACCCACTTGCAAATTTTCCTATTCTGGGTACTGAGGTAGATTAGTTAAAAGGTAGCTGATAGAATTTAAAATGGATATCCAAAGCAGTTTGGCCTCTGATTACAGGGAAGTGGGCTGGACAGGTGGGCCAGAGAGATGGAGTGACTGGGTACTATCCCATAATTCTGAAGGGCATAGTGAGTACAGTTATGGAGACTGGTTGAAAGCCCTCTCCTCTGCACTGCTATTAGAGGAGGTGCCTCTTAAGTGGTAAAGAATTTGGCTTGTTTTTTTTTATTATATACCTACAATTTCATTACATGTGATTAATCAATATATAATTTGTCAGAGTTTATTCTTAATTCTTCTTATTAAATTCCGTTGGGATTCTTTTTTTGTTTTGTTTAGTGTGGGAAGCCTCTAAACTGGTAGTGAAAAATAATTTCATTAAATATTCCTGTTCACAAGGGCCTTTTTTGGAAACAGCCAAGGAACTAAGGGGGGTTGTAGTGAAATTCAATTGAATACAGGCCCAAATATGGAAAATTGGTACTTTTGTAGCTTTTTATATTTAAAAAAGTCATTTGGAGGAAGGACAACTTTGTAATTGACCAGTTCTTAAAAGGCTGAAAAATAAATGAAGTTTCTTTTCTTTTATGTGTCTGGCAAAATCTTAATTTTTTTTCGTTTAGATAGGGAGGGCTGCCAGTATAACAAAAAGATAGACAAATTTTCTTCTGCTTCTTGTAACTAATGTTATTTGGCATGCTTTAATCTGGCAGCAGGCTGTATATGAATTACAGATTACTGAAAGGAGTGATTGGTATAAAGTCTTACTCAACAGCTAGTCGTTGTACAACTGTGAAAGCTCACTGGTTCAACGCCACTCCAAACCAGCACTTTACCTAATGCTTCTTAATATAGTTCTTTTCTTTGCATGTCTTTTATAATATGTCTCAAAAACCTCAAAATGGACCCCCACAAATGACTCAAAATCTGGAAAGTATGTTTTCCTGGCCAATTCTGGTTTGCCTCAGTAGTGTTTTGAAGACTTTCTATGTTAACTGCAAACATTCGTACACCAAATTCCATGGGGCCTTCATCATTTTTAATGTGAAAAGAATCTGGTTTTGGTTTCTTTAATCTTTTATGGCCAAATTGGGTCCAGAAGATGAAACTGTGGACCTACATTTTCTAACTAAACAAAGTATTGCCAATGGAGAGAAAATGTGTGGAGACCCTGTACCATCAAGTTTCCAATGTTTGCCTTCTTTAACTCTTGGCACGGAGATCTATTTAATACTTGAGGGAAACACTGTCCTCTGGTCTTAATACCACTGAGAGCAGGAAATAATTTCGGAGGCTCAGAATCTGGCTTTATTTGAGATCTACTGGGAACAGTAGACTTGTAGGAAAAGATGTCATGGCTCATCCCCTTGCCACATGATCACAGCCAGCTTTATGAACCTCACTCAGGTGAGTAAAGAAACCTTTTTCAGGTGGGCCACTTCAGGGCTTTCACATTATGTCTGCATATTTATTATCTTCTCCAAAACAAGGGTTTTAAAATTATGATATGTGGATGTCCAAAGCATCTGTGAATGGGTTTTGGGAAGTCTGTGGAACACTGTGGAATTCTGAATCCATTTTTCTTGGAAAGACACCTTAATCTACATCTGATTCTGAAGAGTCATTGATGATCATCCACAAAACTTCATTACCACTTCCTAAAGACTTATATATTCAAGATATTTTGAACCCCTTTTGTAAGATTTCTCTCTCCTGTGTAGAGCTGAATACTAAATAGTGAGGAGGAGTAAGTGAGTTCTGAATATATTTTTTCTTATATTTCCCTCCTTTAAGAAAGTTTTATTTTTTAAATTAAAGTTGTACATATTTTCATAGTTAAACAGTTTCGTTTTGTTTACTGTAAAAGTATAGCACTCCCACATCTCATTTCTGCTTCACATAAGTGACCACTTTCAACTTTTATAACTATTTCTTTTGGAGTTTACTGCCATTATTTCTAAATAACTTGATTATTTTGCTATTGTTGGCTTTTGCAGTGTTAGCTTTTATCCACTGATGTACCATTTAAGGAAAGTGAGGGTACAGCTCTCTTTGTTTCCTCCCATAAAGGCCTAAGATATTGCAGATATTTATGCAAGCATGTACACACACTCACACAATTTTCCTTCCTCCATTTTTCTAACCTATTTAAATAATAATATTCGGCTAGCTCAACCTTCACTGCTTACATTATTATTCCTGTGTAAATTTTATTTGTAGTTAGATCACATAGTGTACTATGAATAGATTTATTTTATATAACTTTGTTTCTTTAGGATCTTATAATCTAACATTTTTTTGGTGTCCTAAAATGACAACCCGAAATAATTTTTGATTTTTTTTTAATTTATCCCCTAACTCTCCTCCAGATATATATATATATATATATATGTAATGTTCTGCTCTACCAGGCTGTCCATCACCAGCATTATTTCTTGGAGAACAGCTCCTGGAGACTTCTGTCCTTGTGGCTGTTGCCTGTGCCTGTTGTCCCTGGATTTGCTCTTACCATCACCCCTGGACTCCTTCCTTCCTGTGATTGGATCCCCTGCTTGATGGATTTATGCTTTCCTCTGTCTTGGTTTGCACATTCATTTTATTAGAATATATTCTCTGAAAACGTCCAAAGGAAGGCTGCATGGGTAACAGATGTTTTGAAAGTCTGCATGTTTGAAAATGTCTTACTCCTCCCCTCACAATTGTTTGAGAGTTTGGCTTCTTATAGAATTGTGGATTGAAAATTATTTTCTCTCAGAAGTTTTGAAAATATCCAAACAATAGCATTTTATTGATAAAAAGTTTGGTGCTTATAAAATTGTTGTGTAAAATAAGTGTTTTCAAAATACATTTTTAAAAGTAGAGATTAATTATCTCTTGGCAAAATAGAATAAAATATTATTAGCAAAAGCATACTGTCACATCTGGGCAGCAAAACAAAAAGTGACATAAAAAGCATATCACATAAATATTATTAAATGTTAACTTCTGCCAAGTGATAATTTTACTCAAACACCACAGGGATTAGTTTGTAGGTAATTTACAAGTAGATTTTTTATTTATTTATTTTTATTTTCTTAGACGGAGTCTTGCTCTGTCACCAGGCTGGAGTGCAGTGGCGTGATCTCGGCTCACTTCAACCTCTGCCTTCTGGGTTCAAGCGATTCTCCTGCCTCAGCCTCCCAAGTAGCTGGGACTACAGGTGCGTGCCACCATGCCCAGCTAATTTTTGTATTTTTAGTAGAGACAGGGTTTAACCATGTTGGCCAGCACGGTCTTGATCTCTTGACCTCGTGATCTGTCCACCTCAACCTCCCAAAGTGCTGGGATTACAGGCATGAGCCACCGCGCCTGGACACAAATAGATTTTTAAAAACAGTTTTCTCTAGTATAATTCACAAGTGCCCAAGTAATTAAAATAACAGAACATCTATATAATGCACTGAAATATAGAACACTTTCTCTTGATAAAAATGTGCATAATAACTCAACTGTAACATATTACTAGAGTTATTAAAGGTAAATAGTTTCAAAAGTACTTTAAAAGCAAACCATATAACATGTGACCATTAGTAGTTATTCTATGGTAAGGTGCAGTATTAGTGAGAAGCTTAAGTATTTTTTGAAGTATTACATCTTTATAAGTAATATTTTTAATTTGTTATTTTATTATTTTTTGGTTTTGGCCAAATAGAAACCCCACCTCCTCCTTAATCTTCTTTTCAACTTCTGTAGCTTCCACTGAGGAAAATCAAAATACAAATAAACCAACACTTTCTGCTGTCTTTACTCCCATCAGTTCTCTTTAATAGATTAATATTTGGAGTCTAAACTTCAAAGTGTCAGTAAAAGCAAACAGTTGGAACATCAATTTCATATTAATGTATTAAAATAAGAGACATTGAAAAAGAAAAAGTGAGTATAAAGGCCAAATTTTGCACACAATGGGTGACAATGAATAGCTTTGACCTTTGGCACAGATTTATCATTAGTTTCATCTGGCATTGATTTAAAATACATTTTATTCTTGTACAAATTGTTGAAAAGTTTGTATTACTCAAAATGAAGGTAATCACAAAGGATGACAGTGGATGAAATCTAAACACAACACAGCTGTGATTACTAATGACATTCCATCAGAAAACTGCCCAATAAAGACATAGTTAGAGTCAGAAAGTTCAGGGAGGTTCTAGGGCTCCCATTTGGGTAAAGCCACAGGGGAACCCAGGTCTGGCATCTCAAAGACTGCATCCCCAAATGAACCTGACGTGTATTACTGAGGCTGATCCTTAGAATGGTTTTTGAACAGTCTATTAAGGCTTTTAAAATTGTCTTTAAAAAGAGAGAACATTATTTTCAAATTTAATTAATAAAATATAGTCTTAGTGACTCTCATTTTGTGGGTAAAAATCTTATTTGAAATCCAAAAATTGGAGCAAACAGGATATTTTGAGTTTTCTCTGTAGCACAGTGTAACCAACATTAACTTTCTAGAAATAAACATTTTAGAAAGAGATTATAAAATAAAAATGGCATTTAATGAGTTTGCTGTAATTATGGTTTTAAAATTACCTAGTATCAGAATCCAGAGGACTTCTTAAAATGACCTCCTACCAGTCTCTGGTTTTATTAAAGGCTTTTAAGTATGACCATGTACCTCATTAAATTGTTTTCCACTATTTTATTTGGTAAGCAGATAAATGTATAATTTTCAGTATTGAGTGGTATCCACAAATCTTTTTCAAGGGTTATATTCAACATACACAGCAAGAACAAGGAAGCAGAAGACTTGCAGGAGGACTGCATGCTAAGGAATGTCCTAATGTCAGTCCCAAGTCAGAGACTGGGAAGGTGAGGAGAAACCAGCCAAGAAGGCAGATGGAGGAATGCTCAGCAAGGTAGAAGCAAAACTGAGAGTGGTATCTTAGAAACCAAGAGAAGGGAGTGTTTTAGGAGAAAGGGACTGAATAACTATCAAATTCAGCTGCCAGATTGAATAAAATGAGGACTGAGGATTAATTATTGCACTGACAAGAGAAAAATCTGTTCTGATTGACAAGGGCCGAAGTCTAACCGCTGTGGATTCAAGAAGGAATGAAGGCGAAAAATTTGATACTAACAGTTGGATAATCTTTTGAGGCTTTTGCTGAAAAGGGTGGCAGAATGATGCAGTGAGAGCTGGATGGATATGAATTTAACGGTGTCTCCTTTTCCTTCTCTTCCTCCTTGTTTCTTCCTCCTTCTCCCCTCCCCCTGCCTTTTTTTGTTTTGAGACAGAGTCTCGCTCTGTTGCCCATGCTGGAGTGCAGTGGTGCGATCTCGGCTCACTGCAACCTCTGCCTCTGGAGTTCAAGTGATTCTTGTCCCTCAGCCTCCTGAGTAGCTGGGACTACAGGCATGCACTGCCGTACCTGGCTAATTTTTGTATTTTTAGTAGAGACAGGGTTTCACCATGTTGGCCAGGCTGGTCTCAAACTTCTGGTCTTAAGGGAACTGCCGGCCTTGGCCTCCCAAACTGCTGGGATTACAGGCATGAGCCACAATGCCCAGCCCTTCTCCTCCTTTTTTTAATGGGAGTGCAAATAGGGATAATCTAGTTGAGAGGAGAAAATGGATAATTCGGTATAGGGACAAGACAATTGCTGGACCCCTTGTTCTTGAGTAGGTTTGGGTGGGGGACGTGTGGAATCCAGTAAGTGTTGAAGGAGTTGGCCTTAGATTGGAGCTGAGACCACTCATCTTTTTTTTTTTTTCTTTTTAAGGCAGAGTCAGGCTCACTCTGTTGCCCATGCTGGAGTGCAGTGGCCCAATCTCATCTCACTGCAGCCTCTGCCTTCCGGGTTCAGGTGATTCTCCTGCCTCAGGCCTCCCAAGTAGCTGGGATTACAGATGTGCATCACTGTGCCTGGCTAATTTTTGTATTTTTAGTAGAGACGGGGTTTTCGCCATGTTGGCCAGGCTGGGTCTCGAACTCCTGACCTCAAGTGATCAGCCCACCTCGGCCTCCCAAAGTGCTGGGATTACAGGCATGAGCCACCATGCCCGGCCCACACATCCATTTTTAATGGTAATAAAGGCAGAGTATGAGGATACAGATGCAGGTAGGTTAGGAAATTTGGTGGCAGTAGCGCATAGCTCCTCTCTTCTGATTGTGTCTATTGACTTGATAAAATAAGAAGGAAGGGCATCATTTGAGGAGAAGGATGGGAATGGGCATGGAAATGTTGGAGGTTTGAGGAGAAAGGAGAAGATATGAAATGTTAATCTAGAAAAATGGGACTGAAAACAAAACAAGGAAGTGTTATGATGCTAAAGATCAGTCCTAAAGGCCAAGGTAGAGTTATTGAGCACAAACTTAGAGTAAGGCCAGTCAGCATGGTGGCCTGATGTTTTTCCAGCTACATTCAGCTGCATAGGTGTGTGTGGGGGAGGGGTGAGGGGGGAGCAGGCAGAGCTGGTGTTTGGCTAAGAGAGTATGACAAAGTGAGAGAGCTGAGCACGGATGCAAGGGAATAAAAAAGGATTCTGAGGGTAGGTGAGCTGAAGAAAGGATCACTGGAGGGGAGGAGCTCAAGGAGCTGAGCAGCCAGAGGATGGGATAGATTAGGTACAAATTGAAATAACGAAGTGTTATGACTGGGGTAGAGTTGGAGAAAGTGACCATAAGCTAGGAGCTAAAATCTTCATAGTATGAGAAGTGACCCAGAGATGGAGAAGAATCTAATAAACAGAGGTGGATAATAGACTGTGAATACCTGAGCTTCAGAAGAACTAAGCGGGGTGAGAGAGGAGGGTTAGATGGAAATGGAAATGGAAATGGCAGTGAGGAGCAGAGGGTTGTCTTTCCTTTCCTCCAGGCCTTCTGGTGTGTGGGATTGGGAGATAAACAGACACTACTTGAATATGGAACACAGAAAACTGTAGCTTCAGGAGAAGCCATGTCTCTTTGAGGACCGTAAGTGAAGGGAATTTCTGGAAAAGAAGACGAGGATGTAGGGGTTTTGTCAGTGCTTGAGTTTGTGTCTGACCCTATATTCCAGAGGTCACAGTGGTGATTTAGGGCTAGGGAACAGAATATGATCGGGCCATTTAAGGGTATATTGAACCATCAGGCTGAGATTCTGGTCTTGATTTTCTCTAGCCACTAAGGTGCAAGGCTGAGAGGTCCTGCCATGGAGGACCTCCATGCACACGGCTCCATGCACGTGGAGCACACGGCTCCATGGGACCCTCTTCAGTCCTACCTTCTGGAGACTGTGGAAGGTGATGCCAATGACAGCATGTGGAATCTCTTACAAAGTTGGTGTTCTTGCAGACAGCCAAGAATGATAAACAAAAACACAAAAATTATGAAACACAAAAATGATAAGTCACAACTTTTACATATGTTCTATCCTTCTACCAGGAGGACTACACCTTTATAATCACTTGGAAAGCCATACTCAAATTTAGAATTCTCAGACTCCGGAGAGGGAAAGAGGGCTTGGGCCTCACTTTTCAGGTATGTGCTCTAACACCACTTTTCAGAATTGTGTTTTCAGAATTGTGTCTTTACACTCAAGCATGCATGGTGTGCCATGCACAGAGTCTCCCTCATCCAACCTCCCCAGAAACTATACCTGAATGCTGTGATGTCGGTCCCAGGCTTCTCTGGATCAGGAAGCAGGTCTGGATATCTATCTACTCTCCTTCTAATTCTTCTGTTTTCAGACTCACCTGAACTCTACTTGATGCCCTAACTCTTAGGCCCTTCTGCTTTCATCTGGCTTGCTTCTGGGACTCAGATTCCATACTGGCTTGGTTTTCAGCTTTCATAGTTCTTTTCCGTCTGTTTTCAGCTTCCAAAATATTTTTACTGTCATCTCTTCTACGATACTTTGTGCCATAGGATTATATAAAGAATTATTTTTACTATAATTTGAATGAGTTTTTGGAGTATAAGTGATATAAATGTTATTTTAACTTGAATTATTTACCCCTCTTTTTTGCTGGTGTTGAGTTTCTTATTTTTTACTGGTGGTGAGTTTCTGTTGACTATAATAAGCTACTGCATTGGTTGTCAGGGGCTATGTGTATAGGGGGATAATTCAACTATTTGAGAAGAGAAATACTTGAAGTCTATATTTCAACACATTACATGTTTTCAGATATTTTTCAGTGACCTGATTTACAGACTGTTTGGTTTGTTTAAGCACAGTAGTTGAGTGAGAAGGCCAAGTGTCAGATCCAGGTTGGAGGGATACTGGATTTCTCAAACTATCCAGGAAGGGTATTGGATGCTTATTTTATGTACCTTCCCAGAATAGTCCACCATTTTCTGGCAATGGGTTTTATTTGTTTTACTGGGAACCACTCTCTATCTCCACTCTCTGTGCAAGCATTTTGGGTGGGCCTGACTCTACTCCTGGATTTGGGGGATACACAGGACCTGGCCTGTACAATGAGTAGGTTTCACCCTCTGGCCGCAGTGTTTGGTTCAGGCATGAGCACCTGATACAAATCAGTTCAATTCAAGGCAGCACAGTCTGAGACTGTTGTTGGAACCCTGCAAGAAGAAATGATATTTTTCACTGTGGTCACTGAGATGGCAGGCTGTAAGCCAAAGCTACTGGTAAACGCTCTATGTGCATGTAGGTAAATGCCTATGTAGGAATAAAGAAAAGCAAGGGGGTGGGGCATAGGAGAGGAAGGGGGAAGAGAGAGAGAGATTGAGATTAAGGCCTGATGATGTTGCTTGCTGCTAAAGCCACTGGTATATCAAAGTCTGAAAAATGTACACTTGTACTTTTGGGTAATATGAATTTTTAGATAATTTTTTTTTGTTTAAATTAGTTGTGTTGGGTTTCTGCTATATAAAACCACAGGGGTCGTAACCAAAGTAGAGTATATACAAGGTCTAGAATGTGTGTGTAGAGGTGTGTGTATGTGTGTGTGGGAGAAAGAATTCCAAAGAAATAATCAATTTTGCGTATTTTCCTAAGTATGAATATAATGCCATTGTGCTTTTAGAAATAAGTAAAACTAAATTGTTAAGGTGAATTTGTAGTGTTTATATGTGAATAAAACAAGAACGCATGATGTGAGAGGTACAAATGTTTAGTTAAGTTCTTTTCAGAGCCTTTGAGGATGATTTCATCTAATGCTAACAGCTCACAGGGGAGTTTCAAAGGATAGGAAAAGTGAACATTACATGATTTCACCAGATGTGGGATAAGGGAATAATTTTAGAATTTAAATAACTAAAAAGTGCCTCTGGTATGCTTCTAATGTTTCAGTATATGCAAATTGGATTTTATATAATGCCTCTCATAATATGGCCAACAACAGGGTAAAATTGAACTTTAATTAAAAGCAGAGCTAGAGGAAAGCTGGGATTGGGTAGCACAATTTCCAGTTCCAACAAGAAAAACATTTACACAGCATATTAAGCATAGGCCATAATTTTAAAGAAATTCAGAAATAGATCAATAGAAAGGAATTAATTTCAAAGACTAGAAGTAGATTAAGAGACAATAAAGTCCTATATATTTGTTAATCATTCAATTTTAAGAGAAATTATTATGCAAATTTTAAAAAATGGCCATAGCAAAGCAGTTAATAGGGAAAGGAATTAAATAATGCTAGATCAAGATGCACAACTGATATGAAACACTATCCAAACAAATATCATTTTGTTTTACATAGTTCTGTGCTTCTAAGTTATTTTTCAGCCACATTTTCAGTAGCCTTTGCATTGGATATCAGCTTTGAATCATTATTCAAGAAAATAAGTGAATATGAACATGTTTTTGACTTCCTAGATGAAGAGCTGAAACTGTGTAGACTGAATTGCTCCTATTGGACATATGAAGGCAGGGATTTCATTGTTGTAGAGTCTATCTTTTAATATATTCTAGATATTTAATTATGTCTATTCAATTATATTTATATATTATATGTTTAATATTTTCAGATATATACAAGGTTCATAGTGCCTTTTTTATCTTTTTTTATATTAAGAAGTATGCTGAAGCTATTAAAATTAACATTACTTGAGAAAAAGTGACATGGTGAATTCACTACTGTAAATTGGTGTTTCAGAAAACAATAATTAACAATTTAAATCTCACCCAACAGCATATTGAGAAACAGAATCAGAATCTCTCTTTCGAAACACGGTAGCCTTGTTTTGGGTTCTATGATAGAAGTCCTTCAGTGGTTAAATTTGTACTTTTAGCAGCTAAAAATAATAGTATTATGGTCATAAGCAAATTAGGTATGGGTTTCAGTTTAATGCTGGATTGAAAAAATAATGTATGGGCAATTCTTACAACTTTTAACCCCTTTATTCTTAAAGTTACAGAGAGCTCTGTAACTGAGCCACACAGTTGTATCTTCTGCATAATTGATTTTACTGAATTGAAACTTGGTGTGGTGTCTGTTTACATCAGGAATCTGTTACAAGGTGGCCCTGGGGTAACCTGCTAATAGGTTTACTATAGGACTTTTAATAATCACCATAGCTAATATTTCATGAACACCAATGACCAGCTAGTACGTGGTGGATCTAGGATTTGAACCCAGGTGGTCTAACTACAGACCTGGTCTCTTAACTGCTGCTCTACTGTCAGTTCTTGATGCAACAGCTAGCATATAGAGAGTATTTATGTGCCATGAATTGTTCCAGTCACCTTACATGTACTAATGCATGTAGTTTTTATCACAGTCTTGCTATCACCCCAGTTTTACAGATAAGACATAAGTGGCTAAGTAAGAGCCAGTAAGGATTCCCTGCATTTACTTTTACAGTGCCCTTTCTCAAAGAAGTTTCTCACTAGAATTAGGAGCAAAAATAACCATGCTTCTGGTGAGCAACCAGTTTGCTTTTACCTTAAATACATTTCAATTCTGTTATTACTTGTTATTTTCTTTTTTAGTTGTCACCCTGCCTGGAAATATTGAGTCAACTTGGTAGCCCAACACTAATAAGAAAATAGGATTTCATCGCTTTCTATTCTTGAATGAATTCTATTTCTACTTCCATTTTTTCCTCTAAATGAACAGGATGCCTATAAAATCTGAAAACATCAGTAATATTATTCTATCATGTAATATAACATCAATAACAATTTATTATGTATTTGCTTCCAGACTTATATTGATATTCCACCCTGTATTTATGTCTTGGCTTACCAGGCTAATTGGCAGATGTTTTTGCAGTAGGCAACAAGGACATAAAAAATCCAGGGCATTTTTGCAGTAGCTATCCAAAAACCTTAAAAATATACAGCCCTTTCATCCAGAAATTTTATGTCCAAATTGATTGAAAGAAAATAGAGATTTCTGTTCTAGGATGTTAATCTTAGAATTATCTACACAGCAAAATTAATAATCTAAATATCTAATAATGAGTAACTAGAGATTGGTTAAATAAATAATTATATAACCCCAATGCAATCCTTTAAATATATGCTATAAAATATTCATGGATGTAGGAAAATATTCATGACTTGCTAAACTCATTCAGCCAATAAACATTTATTGAACACAGAGAAGGTATGCATTTTCTTTACTAGGCATATTTCAAGAATGAGATAGGTCTATAATGTGACACTGTGGAAACAAGTGATTAGTATTAATAGATTTTTATGACCTTTCTCAGAGTGATTTGCCTTTCCCTATTTATTTATTCAACTATTCAGTTGCTAACTGTTTAGTTTGTTAGGTCCCCTGGTAGTTTTAAAAAATGTTCAGAACCTCTTTGACACTCCCTCCAACAAGGTGAATGGATTCTAGTCCTCCGCCACCCCCTGTAAAAATGGACTGGCTAGTGACTCTGTGTACTTCTAAGGCTGTCATGAAAGGTGATACAGTTTCCTCTCTCCCTCGCCATCCCTGCTCTTTGCCAGCCACAAGCCTTGGGAACCTTAAGTTCACGTATAAGAAGTCTGGGTCTTCTGAAGCTTCCACACTGGATACACCATGAGAAGAGGCTACACAGAGAGCAAAGGACGCCCGAGGAAGCACAGTTGTTCCAGCCCCAGCTGTTTGGGTCTCCCAGCCTAGGCATCAGGCAGGCAAGTGAGAGAGCCCTCAGATAACGCCAGCCCCAGCTCTTGAGCCACCTCACCGGACATAAAGTGCAACAAACATAAGCTGTCCCCATCAAGCCCTGCTCAGATTGCAGATTTGTGAGTGAAATCAATGTTGTTTTTAAGGCCACTAAATTTTGAGGTACTTTCTTATGCACACTTAAGTAACTCAAACAAGCCCTTATCTGCCAGGCAAGTTACAAACCATATGTATGATCTCTCTCTCCCCCTACTCCCTCTATCTGTAAATCATGAAAAGACACTAGAAGTACACAAAACAAAATGTGTAGGTAGGATTACTGCTACCTACAAATTATGGAGAATTTTTGTCTATTCCTTTGTGCTTTTTTAAATGACATATGCATTATCTGCAATTGGTAATACATTTATTACTTCTATCATTAAAGGAGAAATAAATGAATAGCTGAATAAATAAATAGGGAAGGATGAATCACTTCTGAGAAAGGTCATGAAAGCCTTTCAACACTAATCACCTGTTTATACAAGTGACACATTATAGCCCATCTCATTTTTGAAATATACCTATTAAAGAAAACACACACCTTCTGTGACAGTGTGCTAAGTTCTCTGGTTTCATAGAAGCTACATTCTCATCTTAGGAGACAGCCTGAGAAGAGAGTCACGACCCCAGATGGCTGCCCAGTAACTCGTCTCTACTGGAATTGTCATCAAACCTATTTTCACCAATACTAATTGTGTTTTGAAAAAAAATTACTGGGCTGTCTCTGAGTTTTGAGTCTTTATAATTATCTTCCATGTCCTTCATATAATGAGTCATTGAAAAGAGATTTCTACAAAGCTCAAAAGGATGTCTTATTAATGCCAGCATAAGCTGACCATTGATCTAAAATGTGTTTCCCAATATACCAATGCCAAGAGAGCATTGCTGGAAAGATAGTTATTAGTTTTCTCTATACACATTTCAGATGTTCCTTGTATGTAGGAGAAGATGGGATTATGAAAATAGCAATATCTTGTAGGCTATTTGTGCTGCGATTATATGGAGAGGTTGGTTGGTAATGACGTTTGCTTTCTATTTCCACATCAAATAAGGCAGTCAAACATGTTGAGGAAGCTGCTCTTAGTAGAAAATAGTTAACATTTTCATCCCCAGGGAAATATGTCATGGACACGATAGGCCTGGATTTGGTTGAAAAACCTCAGGCAGTTCTTGTAGTAATCTGTGAAAGTGTGTTATTACTGTGTCAGGATGAAGGCAAAAAGCAGACAAACAAGAGTATGAAATTTATCTTTGCTTTCAGAACCCTGGAATATGTCCATTTTAATAATATTTGAGGCAACACTGAGCTAGTTTCCCAGCCCAGCTATAAATAGCTTGCTCTTCAGTTTGAGTACAAGCTGCAAAAGTTCTTCAGGCATCCATAGACTAGCTGTACACACCCTCTTGCTATGGCAGCAATGGTTCCCTCCCACTGCTTCATTTCCTTATATTGTAAAAATGTCAACTGTAGTGAGACACCAAATGCTGTGAGGAATGACAGCATTCACTGTTACTTATTTCGTGATTATTCTGTGCCAGATACTAAGTGCTTTGTGTATATTAAATCCTTAATCTTCATAATAGTAAGATAGAAACCATCATTATCACCATTTTACAGATGAGAAAAGGAAAACAAAGAGAGTACACTGACCAACATCACCCAACTAGTTGTGACTGAGCCAGGATTACAAAGATAGAAATAACAAAAATGCTATAATATGTCAAGTATTTATTATGTGGCAGGATCTGGGCTAAACACTTTATGTGTGTTTTTTAAAAATCCAAAACTTGGAAATAACATGAAATGATGACTGCATGTCTTTTCATGATGAAGCATTGTCTAGCAGGTCCATCCAAGGTTTATCTAATTTTCCAGGACTGTGTCTTTGTTTGACTTTCTATTTACTATTGATTCAGACCCAGATTCTATGACATTAGATGGTAACTTGTAGGAGATTAATGTATTTAAAATAATTTTTGGGTGATAGATATCCAAATAATTGTTATAGAAAAGGTAATTACACATGTTAAGTTTTATTACTCTACAGGATATTTGGCACCTTTGTAAATAATTTGGCATTCTTATTCCAGCACTTTCTTTCATTTACTATGGGTGTCGGTCTCTCCCATACTCCCTTGAATTGCCATTGCTATCCAGCTGATTTCCTCATTAATAAGTTAAATAACTCTTTGTTGCATGTTCACTATAGGTATGGATAATCATCACATCTTTTAAATAAATCTCAGGTGATTCTTATATGCAATAACTACTCTGGTTAAAATTCCAGAGACCTGCGTTCTAGTCCTTCAATTTCTGGACAAATTACTACTCAATTCTGGGTTTACATTTTCACATGGTGAAACTCTGTCTCCACTAAAATACAAAAAATTAGCTGGGTGCAGCGGCATGTGCCTGTAGTCCCAGCTACTTGGGAGGCTGAGGCAGGAGAATTGATTGAACCCGGGAGGCAGAAGTTGCAGTGAGCTGAGATCGTGCCCCTGCACTCCAGCCTGGGCGACAGAGGAAGACTCCGTCTCTTAAAAAAAAAAAAAAAAAAAAATTCTCATTTGCAGCAGCGCTCCTCTTACAGGGACATCAAACACCAACACTCATTTATTTAAAACAGGAGTGATGATAGTTGCCTTGCAGAGAATAGAGGATTGTAGCAAGAATCTGCTATCTGATAATACCAACCAATCTGCCATGAAAGTTGGCAGAGACAAGGTCTAGAAATCCCCCAAGAGGGAGTAATTGGGGGTAAGGCTTGCATCATCTCTGGAAGGCAGAATGGAATTGGTGGGTTTAGAAAAAGGAATTACCCAGAAGACATGCCAAGAGGTACTTCTATGGGAATCCACTAGAAGGATTCAAATGGGTACTTTTTCTGGCAGAAGAAAGAATCAGCAGACTTAAAGATAGTTCAATAGAGATCACACAATTTGAAGAATAGAAAATAATGAAGAAAAATGAAGGGCCTCAGAGAAATGTGGAGCAGCCTTAAGTGCACCAAAATGTGTGTAATGGGAGTGCCAGAAGGAGAAGAGAGAGGAGGCAAAAAAAATGCAGGCAGTCCCCAATATACTATGGTTTAACTTAACAACTTTTTGATTTTTACAATGTAGAGAAAGCAATACACTTTCAGTAGAAATTGTACTTTGAATTTTAAAATTCTTTATAATAACTTCATTATAATATAAGCTTTGTGTTAGATGATTTTGCCCAACTGTAGGCTAATGTAAATGTTCCAAGCATGTTTAAGGTAGATGATGCTAAGCTATGATGTTCAGTAGGTTAGGTGTATTAAGTGAATTTTCAACCTAGATTTTCAACTTACAATGGGTTTATCAGGATGAAACCCAACTGTAAGTTTAGGAGCATCTGTTTTCAAAGTGTAAGTTTAGGAGCATCTGTATTCAAAGAAGTAATGGCTGGAAACTTTCCAAATCTAATGAAAAACATTAAACTACCCTTTAAGAAGCTCAATGAACTCCAAGAAGGATAAACACAAAGAGATTCACATTCTGACACATCATAGTGAAACAAAGAGAAAGAGATAATATTAAAAGTAGCAAAAGAAAAATGACTTATCACATACAAGTGATAAGATTAACAGCTGACTTTTTGTCAGAAACAGTGAATTTCAGAAGAGAACGGGGTAACATATTCAATCTGCTGAAGAAAAAAAAAAAACCAAAACTATCTTTTAAAAATGAAAAAAATCCCCAGATTAACAGAAACAGAGAAAATTTATTTATAGCAGAAATACTTCCAAGATCTACAAGGAAGTTTTTGAGGCTGAAAGAAGATTAAACTCAAGGAGGACTGGTAAATGTAATTATATAGGTAGCTATAAAAAAGTATAATTACATATTTCTTCTTTTTTTCTCTAACTGATTTAAAAGTTTCAATATAATTTCATAAGATCTATGAAATTACATTGTTGGGCCTATAACATATAGAGGCATAATATATTCGACAATATATTTGACACAAGGAGAGAAAGAAACTATACTGGAGTAAAAAAATGGCATTATGGTAACTCAAATCCAGAGAAAGAAAAGAAGAGGACAGTAATAATCTAAAGTAGAATCTAATAAATTAAGGTATATATTGTAATTCCTCTAGTGGGTGCTAATAAAATAACTCAAAAATATAATCTAAAAGTCATTAAAGAAAATAATACACCAGAAAAATTACCCACTTAATACAAAAAGAACACAGTAAATAAAAAATAGAGAAACAAAAAAGACATGAGACAAACTAAAAAGCAAAATGGGATTCAAATCCAACTATATCAATAATAATATTAAATGTGAAGGAATGAAACAATCCAATCAAAAGGTAGAGATTGTCATAATGACAAAAAAACAAGATCCAACTATTTGCTGTCTGTAAGAAACACTTTAGATTCCAATCTAAAAATAGGTTGAAAATAAAAGGATGGTGTATAGTTTGTTTTTTTTCCCCAGCACTGCATATGTGTCATTTCCCCATCTGGGGAAATGATAGTTCCCAACTGGGAACTATCCAACTCTCTGACGCCAACTGAGTGCCCCGAAATTCGATCCTATTCTGATGCTATCTACCTGGAGTTAGTGTCAGATCCCACAAGTTAAAGGACTTAGTCCCAGAAGATCACTTTCAGTTTAGATGCCAGCTGTTGAGTGCGGTTCTCAGGTCACTGAAACTCTTGCCCAGTTGACAACAAGTTTGGGGCTTCCCACCGTCTCTCAGATTCAATTATTTGCTAGAACAGCCCTCAGGACTCAGAAAAGCACTCTACTATTACTGGCTTTGTGTCCGAATAAGATGACTCATGGTAGTGGGCAGGAGTGGGCTGCCTAGGTACTTCAGGATAATATCCCTGCAGAGGAGCCACTGCCCTCATGGAGTCAGGGTGCATCACCCTTCTAGCATGCAGATGTATGCAAACTTGGAGCTCTCTGAACTTCATCATCTAGGGTTTTTTTTTTTTTCTTTTTTGGAGGTTTCATTCATAGTCATGATTGATGAAATCATTGGCCATTGGTGATTGAATTCAGCCTCTAGTCCCTCTGCCTTCCCTGGAGTGAGGTATTGCTCCTCACAAAAGGGCATTAGCTGCGGGGGTCTGCCTTCAGACCCTGACCCGACGACAGATGAATAAAACGTACACTGACACACAGATATTCTGTTTTGCCAGTCCTGCTGAGTGTCCAACCGCCTGCACGCCAAGAGAGGTTTGTCACTGTGGCCGGCCCTGAGCAGCTTGCACTCCAGGCATTTATTTAGTATAGAATTAACAACAGAAGCTCTGAGTCAACACACTTGTGGATAATTAACATGGTTAAGAGAGTAGTTTTATGAATGATTAAAGTTCAGGTACCGCAGTCTAAAGTAAATACCATTGGGGGGCAATATCCCTGGTCGACCTCCCCCCACCCCCACCCCGAGAGGGCTATCTGGCTCAAAGGTTAGTTAATGGAGGTAGGGTAAACAGAATTAACTGGGGAAGCCTCTGTTATCTCTAGTATTTACCCTATGACATAATGCTCTAAGGTAAGAACCGGCTGCCTTCAGCCTGTTCAATTATTACAAGCTATGTAACCTTTCGGCCTTCCAAAAAAGGTTTGTGACTATTCCCTATAACTTTCCCTAATATTTCCCTTTAATATTTCTGCCAGCATCCTGAGTGAATCCCAACACTGGAGGTCAGGGGGTGGGGCTGCAAGTTGCAACCCTCTAATTACATGATTGGTTTATCTGGTGACCAGCCCCTATCCTGAAGTATCTATGCAGCCCACTACCATGAGTCATCTTATCCAGATGCAAAGCCAGTATATTCCAAAGGTTTTAGGAGATTTGTGCCAAGAGTAGAGGATCAAAGACCAAGTATTTATTTTTTATTATACTACGGATAAATACACACACACCATGCAAACATAAAAGCTGAAGTATCATAAGAGATCTCAAGTATCTATACAAAGATGAAATGAAATAGACTTTAAGCAAAAAATGTTGCTAGAGACAGAGAGCAACATTTTACAATTCCCTAATATCCTGGAAAGAGGAATTGGTGAGTGGAAAGAAGGGGAGAATCTGAAGCTACAATGTTTGCTTGCTCCTTTATGATTGGTTTAGGAACTGGGGAAGACATCAACAGGATGAGGCCCATTAGAGTAAAAAATGTCCTAGGAATATGAGCTAGGAGAAACAAAGTCAGGGGGAAGAAGACATAACTTGGAATCCCTTTCCCCACAAACCTCATAGATCAACCTTTAATTGGCCTTTACAATGACCTTCCTGTGAGCCCTCAGTAGAAATGATCTCATGATCAGATTGGGTTCTAGAAAAATGTACATTTTATATCTTGTTAAGAACAAGATTGAGAGGACAGAAATTATTTGGTAGGACGGTAATTCCATTTTGTGGTTGAATGGAATGTGTGCCTCAAAGAAAATTAAGCAAAGAAAAAGAAATGATGAACAATTATGAATGAAGGGGAAAAAAGCACTCAAGAAAATGAAAGGTGTTTTAGCTATGAAAGGCAAAATGTATCAGTTATTTTGCTATTTTAATGACAATGATAATAAAACCAAAGGATTCCTCAATCTTTCAAAAAACAAAGTAGTTTTATAATCACACGTCACCATAGCACTATCAAATTGCATTTATTTAGGATCAACACACATAATAAAATTATCACTTTTAATTTTAGAAAGTAGGTGCTTATTGGGATCATATCATTTACTTCATTCTGTGAATTAGATTCATTCCTTTTTTTTTTTTTTTTTTTTAATGAGATGAGGTCTTACCCCGTCACCCAGGTTGGGGTGCAGAGGAGTGATTTCTACTGTGAATCCATGTGGCCCTGGGTTTTATTTTTGTTGGCAATTTTTTTTATTGATTCAATCTCACTGATTGTTATTAGTCTGTTCAAGATTTCTGTTTCTTCCTGATTTAATCTAGAAGAGTTTTATGTTTTCAGGAATTTATCCATTTCCTCTAGATTTTCTAGTTTGTGTTTATAGAGGTGTTCATACTAGTCATGAATGATCTCTTGTATTTCTATGCTTTTGGTTATAATGTCTCCATTTTTATTTGTAATTGAGCTTATTTAAATCTTCTCTCTTCTTGGTTAATCTAGCTAATGCTCTATCAATTTTGTTTATCTTTTCAAAGAATCAATTTTTTGTTTCATTGATCTTTTGAATTTTTTTGTTTTAATTCATTCAGTTCTTCTCTGATCTTTGTTGTTTCTTTTCTTCTGCTAGCTTTGGGTTTCGTTTGTTCTTGTTTCTCTAGTTCCTTAGGGTGTGATGTTAGGTTGTCAATTTGTGATTTTTCAGGCTTTTTGATGTAGGCACTTAGCACTATAAACTTACCTCTTAGCACTGCTTTTGCTGTATCCCAGGGTTATTGATAATTTGTGTTGCTATTATCACTTATTTCAAATAATTTTTAAATTTTCATCTTCATTTTATTCTTAAGCCCCAAATCATTTGGAAGCAGATTGTTTGATTTCCATGTATTTGTATAGTTTTGAAGTTTCCTTTTAAAGATGATTTATAGTTTTATTCACTGTGGCCTGAGAAGATACCTGATGTGATTTTGAGTTTTAAAAAATCATTAAACTTGTTTTGTGGCCTATCATATGGTCTATCTTGAGAAATGTTATACATGCTCAAGATGATGAGAAAAATGTATATTCTGCAGGTCTTGGGTAGAATTGTAAATATCTGTTAGGTTCATTTGTTCTAGAGTATAGTTTAAGTCTATTATTTCTTTGTTGGCTTTTTGACTTGATGATCTGTCTAGAGTTGTCAGTGGAGTGTTGAAGTCCCCTAGTATTATTGTGTTGCTTTTTATCTCATTTCTTAAGTCTAGTAGTAATTGTTTTATGAATCTGGCAGCTTTAGAGTTAGGTGTGCATATATTTAAGGTTGTAATATCTTCTTTTTGGATTGATCCTTCTGTTATATACAATGACTTTGTCTATTTTTTTACTGTTTTTTTTTAAAGTCTGTTTTATCTGATATAAGAATAGCTACTACTGCTTGCTTTTGGCTTCTATTTGCATGGGATATCTTTCTCCATCCCTTTACTTTGAGTTTATATGAATCCTTACATGTTAGAGGAGTCTCTTAAAAACAATAGATATTTGGTTTATGATTTTTATCCATTCTGCCAATCTGTATCTTTTAAGTAGGCCATTTATGTTCAATATTAATATTGAGATGTGAGGTACTGCTCCAGTCATCATGTGGATTGTTACCTAGACACTTTCTTTTCTTCATTGTGTTTTTATTATATAGGCCCTGCGGGTTTTATGGCTTCAAGAGGTTCTATTCTGGCACATATGGACTTTTTATTTCAGGATTTATAACTCTTTTTAGCATTTCTTGTAGGGCTTGTCTGGTAGTGACAATTCTCTCAGCATTTGTTTGTCTGAAAAAGACTATTTCCCCTTGATTTATGAAACTTAGTTTTGTGAAATAAAAAATTCTTAGCCAACAGTTGTTTTGTTTAAGGAGGTTGAAAATACAACCTCAATCCCTTTTGGCTTGTAAAGTTTCTGCTGAGAAGTCTGCTGTTAATCTTATAGGTTAGCGGATGCTTTAATCTCACTGCTCTTGGAATTCTTTTCTACATTAACTTTAGGTAGCCTGATGGCTATATACCTTGGCGACGTCCTTTTTGCGATGAAGCTCCCAGATGTTCTTTGAGCTTCTTCTATTTGGATATCTAATTCTCTAGCAAGGCCAAGGAAGTTTTCTAGTTTTCCAAACTTTTTGCTTTCTTTTCTCCCTCAGGAACACCAATTATTCTTAGGTTTGGTTGTTTTACATAATCCCATATTTCTTGAACACTTTTTTATGTTGGTTTCTGTTGGTTTTCAGCTTTCAGTTGTATTTCCTTGAGTAGCTTCATCATCAGTCTTTTGAATTTATTATTTGTTATTTCAAAGATTTCATCTTGGTTTGGATCCAGTGCTGGGGAATAATGTGATCTTTTGGGTGTGTTATAGAACCTTGTTTTGTCATATTGTCAGAATTATTTTTCTGGTTCCTTCTCATTTGGGTAGACTACTTCTTCTAATTGTTCTTGGTTTATATGTGATTTAACTGTGTTTATTTTTTAAATTTCCTTTTTCCCTTTAGGATATTACTTTAATGTTTATAGTTCTTTGTAACCTAATTTGGCTTTTGGTGCTTTCAGAGGTGAAGAATTTTTATGAGTTCCTTGGTTTTTTGTATGAATCTTTGTATTATTGCTTTCTCAGATGTTGATTTTAGTAGCAATGTGCTTGGTGTGTGAGCAAGTGCACTGTCTCCTATGGAGTTGGAATGGTAGAGGTTTCCTGAAGTTTATCTCATTCCCTGTGAGATTTATTTATTTAATTTTTCCCCAATATTTTATTTACTGAGTTGAATAATTCAGGTTTCAGGCCAGTACATAAGGTGCCCCTGGGTAGAAACTTGTTGTGGCTAAAGCAGATAGATAAATGCAAGGGCCCAGTGGTGGGTAGAGGTCCCAGCCTTGACAGAGGTGGCTGGGGGCTCAGTAAAACATACTGAGGTCTCATCAGGGGGAAGGGTGGGAGCCACTTCAGCTCCCCTACTGGGCCAGCAGGGAGGTGATCCAGCTCTGAGACTTACTCCTAATCCAATGTTCCAGCTATTCCAATCAGACAGGCACCTGTTTTCATCTGCAGGTATGTTGGTGTTCCACGTAGACAGGGATTGTGGCTCTACCCCTGTGCAAACCTGAACCTGGAGGGCACTTCACCTGTGGGGATGCCGTTATCCTGAAGTTTTCCAGAAAGGCTGTCTACAGGTGCACCCATGCCGACCTCCTGTGGGAGAAGCCCCAGCTGTGTCTGTAGTGGTGGATAAGGGGGAAAATAATTCCCCTTCTTCAAGACACTTCATGAGCACCAGGGCTGCTTGACCGTTGTAGAGTCACAGGCTTCTCCTCAACCTCCTTAGCCCAGCACTCCACCTGTGCCTCTGCTGAAAGAGATTTTCTACAAGCAGAAAAGTTTTGGGACTCAAGGCCCGCCACCTGGATTCTTTTGTCCCATGGGGTGTTCCCTTAATGTGGTACACTCCCCCTTCCCCTAGGAGTAGGAGTCCCTGAGAACCAGACTACTGTGAATGCTGCTGCTCCTTTGGGTCTAGCCACCCAGTGGAGTTGCCACACTCAAGGCTAGTACTGGGGAATGTCTGCAAGAGATCTAGTGATGTGACCTATCCTCAAGTCTCTCAGTAGCAGGTACCACCAGCAGCACTGGTGGAGGTGGCAAGGGGGTGACATAGACTCTGTGCGATTCCTTGGTTATAAGTAACCTTAGTGTGTTGGCTTTCTCAAATGCCAGTTGTAGTCATGATGAACTGGTCAAATGGACACTCAGAACTTCCTAGTCAGCCCAGGTGTTACAGGCAATGGCGACAGTTGAGGTCATGTACAAGTTTTCTCCTTCCTGGGCACTTCATTATGCTACCTGGAGATGCTGCAGTGGATTGTGTCAGTGGCCTCCAAACAGGAGGTGATGCTTGCAAGAGAACACCAGCTGAGGTGGTAGTGGTGGGATTTGTGCTTGCCTTATGTTACCCAGGAGAGGTACTTTGGTCAGTTTCAGGCAATGGGCTACCCCATAGAGCTCCCAAAATTTCTGTCCTTTGTGTTGAGCTGCAAAAGCAGATAGAGGGGTAAAGCCAGGTAGGTGCTGGGTCAGGCAAGTCCATGCTCTAGCTCTGCATGTGTAAGACAAGCAGAAACCCCATTGGAGGTCTGTGGCCAGCTCTCTGGCCTCTGGGGTTATGTTCCAGGAAGTAGCACAGCTGTCTCCGTTGCACAGAAGTTTACACCGGTAGTGGGGAATAGCAGGTAGAAGTAAGCCACACTCAGCTCCCACACACTTGGCAAGGCAGGCCTCACATCCGCAGGGTTCCACTAGCAGCAGCTAGCTAAGTTCCAGGCAGTCTGTGGGCAGGACTCAAAACTGCCAGAGGCCATAAGCTTTCCCAGTGGAGATAGCAACCATAGCTTTCAGGCCACGCCCCTCCCACTCCGCCTATGAGGCGAGGGCACCCAGCTCCTGCATTGTGGCTGCAGCACACTTCCCACTCACACCCCTGGTTCTGGCCAAGGGGGTTCATACCCACTCAAAGATTATATTACGAATTTCAGATGGGAGCTTCTCTCAACCTGCAGCCACCACATGAGTTAGCTGGCCGACTTCTGTGAGGTTCCCAGTGAGGTAGGATCAAGAATGGCTTCGGTTCATATGGGTTGGAGATTGGGCATGCATGTGAGGCTCTTCTCGCCGTTTCTACTGTTGTATTTCCCACCGCTCTCTAAGCCAGTTCCATTACTGGGTAGGGTTCAGGCCTTCTCCTGTGGCCTGTATTGCCAGGTCTGCCAGTCTGAGTGTGAGTCCTGGAGGCAGTTTATCCCTCTGGGGACTAGCACACTCCGGGGACTAGCAGTTTTCTACCTGCCTCATGGTGTAGGCTGCAGCCTGCCGCTTATTTCAAAGGGCCTGTGGTTTCTTTCAGTTTTCCTGTTAAATTTGTGTTGCTCCTTGGTAAAATGTTCACAGCATGAATCTCTATACACTATTTTGTCTTTCCAAGTGGGAGACGCATGCTAACAATTCCACCAATCCACCATCTTCCACTTTGTTAATTGTTTCCTCTGCTGTGCAGGAGATTTTGAGCTCGATGTGACTCCATTTATCCATTTTTGCTTTGGTTGCCTGTGCTTTTGAGGTCTTACTCCAAAAATCTTTGCCCAGACCAATATTCTGGAGAGTTTCCCCAATTTTTTCTTTGTGTTGTTTCATAGTTCAAGGTCTTAGATTTAAGTCTTTAATCTATTTTGATTTGATTTTTGTACATCAAAAGAGATGGGGTCCAGTTTCATTCTTCTGCACATGGATATCCAGTTTTTCCAGTACCATTTATTGAAGAGACTGTCATTTCCCCAATTATATTCTTGGCATTTTTGTTGAAAATGAATAATCTGTGCATTTATTTCTGTGTTCTCTCTTCTGTTCCATTGGTCTGTTTGTCTGTTTTCGCCAAAACCATGTTGTTTTGGTTACTATAGCTCTGTGGTATAATGTGAAGTCAGATAATGTGATTCCTTCAGTTTTCTTCTTTTTGCTAAGGATTGCTTTAGTTATCCTGGGTCTTTTGTGGTGTCATATAAATATTAGGACTTCTTTCTTTTTCTGTGAAGAATGTTATTTGTATTTTGACAGAGGTTGCATTGAATCTGTAGATTTCTTTGGGTAGTATGAACATTTTTAACAATATTGATTCTTCCTCTCTATGAACATGGGAATATATTTCCATTTTTTTGTGTGTCCTCTTCAATTTCTTTTATCAATGTTTTATAGTTTTCATTGTAGAGATCTCTTACTTCATTGGGTAAGATTATTCCTAGGCATTTAATTTTATTTGTAGCTATTATAAATGAGATTACTTTCTTGGTTTCTTTTTCAGATTATTCACTGTTGTTAGAAGTGCTACTGAGTTTTCTGTGTTTATTTTGTATCCTGCAAATTTACTGAATTTGTTTACTGAATGAGTTCTAATAGTGTTTTGGTGTCATCTTTAGGGTTTTCCAAATATAAGATCATATCATCTGCAAATATGGATAGATTGACTTCCTCCTTTCCAATTTGGATGCCCTTTATTTTGTTCTCTTGTCTGATTGCTCTTGCTAGGACTTCTAGAACACGTTGAAAAAACAGTAGTGAAAATGGGCATCCTTGTCTTGTTCTAGATCTTAGAGAAAAGGCTTTCAGTTTTTTCCCCCTTCAATATGATACTAGCTATGAGTTTGTCATATATGGCTTTTATATTGTTGAGGTATGTTCCTTCTATACCCATTTCTGAGAGTTTTTATCATGAAGGGATGTTAAATTTTATCAAATGCTTTTTTGTCATCAATTGGAATGATCATAGGGTTTTGTCCTTTGTTCTGTTGGTATGATATATCACATTGATTGATTTGTGTATGTTGAATTATCCTGGCATCCATGGGATGAATCCCACTTGATCATGATGCATGATCCTTTTAATGTGTTGTTGAATTTTGTTTGCTAGTATTTTGTTGCGTCTATGTTCATTAGAGTTATTGGCCTGTAGTTTTCTTCTTTTGTTGTGTCTTTGTCTGGTTTTGATATGAGGGTAATACTGGCCTCACAGAACAAATTTGGAAGTATTCCCTTCCTGATTTTGGGGAATAGTTTGAATAGGATTAGTATTAGTTCTTCTTCAAGTGTCTGGTTGAATTCAGCAGTAAAACTATCAGGTCCTGGGCTTTTCTTTGGTGGGAGACTTTTTAATTACAGTTTCTGTCTTGTTACTTGTTGTTGGTCTGTTGAGGTTTTGTATTTCTTCATGGTTCCATGTTGGTAGGTTGTATGTATAAAATTGTATAATGTATCCAGTTGTTCTATAACATCTATAAGTGTATCCAATTGATCCGATACATTTATACATCTATAAATGTATCTAATTGTTCTAGGTTTTCCAACTTATTGGCATATGGTTGCTCATAATGGTCTCTAATAATCTTTTGAATTTCTGTAGTATCGGTTGTAATATCTCCTTTTTTGTCTCTGATTTTATTTATTTGGGTCTTCTCTCTTTTTTTCTTAGTCTGGCTAAAGGTTTGTCAATTTTGTTCATTTAAAAAGCTTTTTAAAAAACTTTTCATTTTATTGATACTTTGTGTTTTCTTAGTCTCGATTACATTTATGTCTACTCTGACCTTTATTATTTCTTCTATTAATTTTGAATTTGATTTGCTCTTGCTTTTCTAGTACTTCACAATGCATTATTATTTGTTTGAAGTTTTTCTGCTTTTTTGATGGAAATGTCTATTGTTATACACTTCCCTCTTGGTACTGCTTTTGCTGTATCTCATAAGTTTTGGTAGGTTTCACAAAATTTAAAATTTCCTTTTTAATTTCTTCATTGACCCAGTGGCCATACAGGAATGTAATGTTTAATTTCCATGTGTTTGTATAGTTTCCAAAGTTCCTTTGTTACTGATTTCTAGTTTTATTCCATGGTGGTTGGAAAAGTTACTTGATATGATTTCAGTTTTTCTGAATTTTTTGGGACTTGTTTTGTGACCTGCCATATGGCCTATCCTTGAGAATGTTCCATAAGCAGAGGAGAAGAATGTGTATTTGGTGGGTACTGGATCAAATGCTCTATAAATGTCTATTAGATCCATTTGGTCCATAGTGCAGATTAAGTCTGATGTTTCTTTGTTGCTTTTTTGTCTGGATGATTTGTTCAATGCTAAAAGTAGGTTGTTGAAGTTCCCAACAATTATTGTATTGGGGTATATCTCTCTATATACCTCTAATATTTGCTTTACATATCTGTATGCTTCAGTATTGGGTGCATATATATTTACAAGTGTAATATCTTCTTGCTGAATTGACCCCTTTATCATTATATAATGACCTTGTTTGTCTTCTTCTTTTTTCTTTTTTTCCACAGTTTTTGTCATGAAATCTATTTTATCTGATAGTACAAGTGTAGGTACTCCTGCTCTTTTTTAGTTTCCATTTGCATTGGATATTTTTTCCATTCCTTTATTATCAGGCTGTTTGTATCTTTATAGATTGAATTTCTCGTAGGCAGCATATAGTAGGGTCGTGTGTGTGTGTGTGTGTGTGTGTGTGTGTGTGTGTGTGTGTGTCCATTCAGCCACTCTATGTATTTGATTAAGGAATTTAGTCCAGTTACAGTCAATGTTATTATCAATAGGTAAGGACTTACTACAGCCATTTTGTAATTTGTGTAAAAGTGATTTTCTCTGGTAGTATGTTTTAATTTCTTGCATTTTTTTGTGTGTGTCTCTGTTATATGTTTTCATTTTGTGGTTATCATGAGGCTTGCAAATAACATCTTATAACCAATATTTTAAACTGATGACAATGTTGATTGCAAAACAAATAAACACATAGCAGAGAAAACTAAAAAAACTCTACACTTTAACTTTGTCTCCTACCTCTTGACTTTTTGTGGTCTCTATTTATATATTTTTATATTGTCTATCTCTGAAAAAGTTGTTGTGGTTATTCTTTGATGGTTTTGTCTTCTAGTCTTTCTACTAAATACATGAGTGGTTTACACACTAATTGTAGTGTTAGAGTATTCTGTATTTGTCTGTGTATTTACTATTACCAGTGAGTTTTATACCCACAGATGATTTATTGTTGTTTATCAATGTCCTTTTCTTTAAGATTGAGGAACTCCCTTTAGCATTTCTTATAAGACAGGTCTGATGTTGATGAAATCCCTCAACTTTTGTTTGTCTGGGGAAGTCTATTTCTCCTTCATGTTTGAAGGATAATTTTGCTGATATAATATTATAGGTTGGAAGATTTTTTCCTTCAGATGTTGAATATGTTATCCCATTCTCTCTTGCCCTGTAAGGTTCCACTGAAAAGTCTGCTGTGAGATGTATCAAAGCTTTATATGTTATTTACTTATTTTCTGTTGTTGCTTTTAGGATCTTTTATCCTTGACCTTTGAGAGTTTGATTATTATATGCCTTGAGGCAGTCTTATTTGGGTTGAATCCACTTGGTGTTATATAACCTTTTTGTACCTAGATGTTCACATCTTTCTCTAAGTCTAGAGGGTTATGTGTTGTTATTTTTTTGAATAAACTTCCTACCCCAGTATCTCTCTCTACATCCTCTTTAAGGCCAGTAACTCTTAGATCTGTAATTTTAAGTCTATTTTCTTGATGTTGTAGGCATGCCTTTTTTTTTTAAATTTTTTCTCCTTTGTATATTTTTTGTTTTGTTTGTTTTGTTTTGTTTTTTGAGATGGAGTCTTGCTCTGTTGCCCAGGCTGGAGTGCAGTGTTGTGATCTTGGCCCACTGCAACCTCCACCTCCCGCATTCAAGTAATTCTGTCTCTGCCTCCCAAGTAGCTGGGACTACAGGTGCACGCCACCACACCCAGCTAATTTTTGTATTTTTAGTAGAGATGGGGTTTCACCATATTGGTCAGGCTGGTCTCAAACTCCTGACCTCAGGTGATCCACTGCCTCAGCCTCCCAAAGTGCTGGGATTATAGGCATGAGCCACCATGCCCAGCCTCCTTTGCATATTTTTATGTAGCCTGTCTTCAGGCTCATTAGTTATTTTTTCTGCTTGAGCAATTCTGCTCTTGGGAGACTCTGACACATTTTTCAGTTTGTCAATTGAATTTTTCAGCTCCAGGATTTCTTGTTGTTTGCATTTCTCTTGGTAAATTTTTTCTGATAGAATTCTGAATTCCTTCTCTGTGTTATCTTGAAATTCGCTGAGCTTCCTCAAGACATCTGTTTTGAATTCTGTCTGAAAGGTCACATAGTCTATTGCTCTGAGATTGGTCACTAGTGCCTTATTTAGTTTGTTTTCTGATGTCAAATTTTCCTGAATGTTCTTCATGCTTGTGGACATCTGTGAATATCTGGGCACTGAAGAGTTATTTATATCTATCTTTGCAGTCTGGGCTTGTTTGTACTCATCCTTTTTGAGAAGGACGTATTCAAAGAAAATTGAGTGTTGTGATTTAAGCCTGTAGTCACTGCAGCTGCAGCTATATCAGCACTGGGGGCAGAAGAGGACAGGGAGTTCCCCAAATTCAGAAGCACTGTCACTCTTGCCAACTCTTAGAGGCACAGCATTGGACAACGTTGGTTGACTTGGGTAAAATAAGGGAGAATTCCTAGGTTACCCTGAAAAGTCTCTTGCTTTTTTCTTTCTCATTCCTCCAATCAGCAGGAGTCTCTGACCACGCTGGGCTGCCTGGAATTGGCAGAGGGGATGTAAGCACTCCCATGTCCACCACAGCTGGCACTGTGCTGGGTCACACCTGAAGCCAATGCACTACTGGGCCTCACCCAAGGCCCATAGCAACTACTGCCTGACTACCACGGATGTTTATTCAAGACTCAAGGGCTCTTTAGTCAGCAGATGGTAAATCCTGCTAGGACTAGATCCTTCCCTTCAGGGCAGTGTATTTCCTTCTGGCCCAAGGTGGGTTTAGAAATACAATCCAGCAATTAAGGCTTGCAATCAGGGGCTTCGGGAATCTGCTTGGTGCTTTATTTTACCGTGGCTGAGCTGGTACCCAAGTTGCAAGACAAAGTCCTCTGTACTCTTCCCTCTCCTTTCCCCAAGTGGAGGTAGTCTCTCTTGGAGCTGAACTGCCTGGAGCTGGGGGAGGGATGATGCAGGCACTCCCTTGGCTTCCACAGCTGGTATTGCACTGGGTCATGTGTACCCCAGGTCCACTGCTTATGAGACCAGCTCAGCACTAAGGCTTGCCCAAGGACTGTAGTTTTTGTGGCCTGACTGCCACTCAAATTCTGGCCACAGGTCCATGAGTCACCTAAAGGTGGAGCCCCCCAGGACTTCTGCTGGGGATAATTTCCCTCTGGTCCAGGGCTTATCTAAATGCTCCCTCCATGGGTACCAGCAGAAATCTGTTTTGGGTTGTGTTTCACAACACTGACAGGGCTACAGGGAGTTCCAGTGCAAAGTCCCACACACTCACTTAGGTCTCTTTCTCCCAAGCACACAGATTCTCCTTCCACATGTATAGCACTGAGGAGGGCTGGGAGAGGGGTGGTGTAGGCAATGCAAAACTGTCTTTCCTACACTATTCAATGCCTCTATCCTTAATATTATGTTAAAACCAGGTACTATGATTGCTCACCTGATTTTTTTTTGGTGTTTATGAAGGTGCTTTCTTGCATGGATAGTTGTTCAATTAGATGTTCTTTCAGGGGGACAATTGCTGAAGGGTTCTATTTGGCCATCTTGTTCTGTCCTCCTCTTGCACAGACCTTAAAAAATAATTCTCACTGGAATCCATATTCCCAAACAGCATGATAAATCCCTGGTGCTTGACTTATGGAATGTTATGTAAAACAGGGTGATGAATATTTAAAGGCTAACGTGGTTTAAATTAATTAAGTTAATTAACAATTAATTTGTAAATAATGAGATTGAATTGTTTTCATTTAAATTTTGTCCTGTCTCAGCTGTCCCTGAAATCAGAGGAGCTCATCCTTAGAAGCAGTTAACTCATGCAACATCAGTTTTAAGGAGCCTTGAGTAAATTTCACTTGATAAACCCTTTTGACATTTGCAAGGTGAGTTCACTTTTAAGAGGGAATGTTTGTGCCGGGAAGCATTCTAAGCCATCTGGCCCAACCCTTTCATTTTAGGAATGAGGGAAATGGAAGGGCTTTCACTTCTCCCTTTCTTTCAAACCACCACATTCAGCTGGCTCCAAATTCTTACAGTTTTACTTTATAAATATTTCTCCAATTCATCTTTTTTTCCCTTTCCCTACTGTTTGTTCATGAGGTCATCAGATTTAATCTGGAAAATGGGCTTTTCTACTTTCTTTTTACTTCCTTTAAAATCCGTCTTACATACAACCTTCAAACTCGGTTATTTAAAAAGAAAATCATGAAAAGATGCTCAGAATCATTAATCACTAGGGAAATGCAAATCAAAGCCGTAACAAGAGACCACTTCACACCCCTTGGGCTAGCTATAATATAACTTAAAAACAACAACAACAACAAGTTTTATCGAGAATACGAAGAAATTGGAACCCTCATACCTTGTTGGTAGGAATGTAAAATGGTGAAGCTGCTGTGGGATACAGTTTGGTGGTTTCTTAAAAAGAACTACTACCTGACCCAGCAATTCCACTCCTAGGTATAGTAAAAAAATCTGGAAACAGACATCAAACACTTGTACATAAAAGAAACTGAAAGGAGCCACCCAAACACTATGTACAGCAGCAGTATTCACATTAGCCAAAAGATGAAAACAATCCAAATATTCATGAACGAATGAATGGATAAACATAATGTTTCATAGCCCTACAATGGGGTATTATTCAGCCATAAAAAGGAATGAGGCCAGGTGCAGTGGCTCACACCTGTAATCCCAGCAATTTGAGAGGCTGAGGCGGGCAGATCGCCTGAGGTCAGGAGTTTGAGACCAGCCAGGCTGACATGGTGAAACTCCGTCTCTACTAAAAATACATAAATTAGCTGGGCGTGGTGGCAGGCGCCTGTAATCCCAGCTATGAGATTGACTTATGGAATGTTATGTAAAACAGCTTCCTGTTTTACATAACAGGAAAGCTGAGGCAGGAGAATCGCTTGAACCCGGGAGGCAGAGGTTGCAGTGAGCTGAGATTGCACCACTGCACTCCAGCCTAGATGACAAGAGCGAAATTCCGTCTCAAAAAAAAAAAAAAGAATGAAGTACTGACACGTGCTGCAACATGGAAGAACCTCAAAAGCATTATGCTAAGTGGAAGAAGCCAAACACAAAAGGTCACATATAGTGTAATTCCTTTTGTAAGAAATATTCAGAGTAGGTAAATTCACAGAGATAGAAAGCAGATTGAGGGTTGTCAGGAGCTGGGAGGAGGGGAGGGGGAGTGGCTACTTAATGGGTACAGGCTTTCTTTTGGGGTGATACAAATGTTTTGGAACTTGATATAGATGGTGGCTGCACAACACTGTGGATGTACTATATGACACTGAATTATACACTTTAAACAGTTAATTTTATGTTATGTGGATTTTATCTCAATTTTTAAAAAATGTCAGAAAAAGTGGAGGAGGAAGACATAAAAAAAAAAGGATCAGAGTGATACAATGTGAGAAGGACTCGAATTGCCTTTGCTAACTTTGAAGGTAGAAGGGGCCATGAGCTAAGGACTGTGGCCATGCTCTAGAAGCTGGAAAAGGCAAGAAAATGGATTCTCCCCTCAAGCTTCCAGAAAGGAATGCAGCTCTGCCAACACTTTGATTTTAAGCTAGTGAGACCTGTTTCAGACTTCTGATTTACAGAACGGTGAGATAAGTTGATGTTGTTTAAGCTGCCCAAACAAAACAAAGCAAAGCAAAAGATCTGTAATTCTTAGCATATGACATCACCTCCCACCAAAACTTTTCCAAGATACTTCATTGCTACTAAAAGACAATATGCCATGAAAGCCACACTCAGATTTGATCCCTACTAACCTCTCCACGAGTCTCACACGTCACTCCTGTTGGCAGTGCCACCCTTTCTAGTGCTTCCTTTCCATCACCCTTGGCCTGATTTTCATCTACTCCTGCAGGACTCAGTTGAGACTCCTCCTCTCCAGGCCATGTTAAGTTTCCTTCCTCAGTGCTCCATAGCATCTTGGAAGTGTCTCTATCCTTGCAATTGTGACCTTTGGCTTATGTGCTGATTATGTGCTCCTGGAGGTCAACATATATCCTTGAAGCCTCAGGACCTATACCACGCCCTCCCTCAATTCCTGCAGAGAATAGTGCTTATAAAAGTTTGTTGAATGAACAAGTGTACAGAATTTAGTCCACAGAGGAAAAGTGGCTTATAAGTGTTATTAGCAGAAGTGGGGATGAGTCTTCTCTCCAGGCTGGTGCTCTTACCAGCTGCCTAAAAATATTCAGAAAAAAAAAAAATTGCCCTGCAATGTTATCAGATATTTCTATGCAGAATCTGTTGTTTGTGGGCCAGAATACTTAAGAAAATATTTCTCTTTCTCCTTGTACTTTTCCTTTCCCAGTTCCCTGAATGTAACCAAACCCTTTGGTGTTCTTTTGGCTTAGAAAAAGTTTTTGTTGTGGACCAGAAGCAGAAGTTGTCAGTAAGAATTTCTTTTCCTGGCTTTTCTTTTCCTAAAGCCTCAGCTTTGACAAGTTCATGCAAAGCATTTTAAGGACAATTAGAAGGGGATAGATTTTTTTTCCCACAGATCAAAATAAAAGGTCAAAGATGTGCAAGTATTTGAAGTAGATGAAAGGGGGGAAGGAAAACCCATGCCCTATTGCATGGTCAAGGCCTATGCAATTGGAAGGACCTGCCAGGGAGGGTGTGAGAGTGGTAGTTGTACCTCAGGTACTGTACCCCACTCATGGTGCAGAAGCAAAGAAATGCCTGTTCAAGGAAGCACTCTGGGCTTGGCTAATGAGGATGACAGGGCACTAGGGAGACACCAGTCATTAAGTGTCTTTCCCCCAATTTCCATGCACTGCCTAGCCTCTTGGACTCTGGTGTGACTGTATGCTGAGAAGGGGCTTTGGAGGGATGGATGCCCCACAAATTAGTGCGAAGGGGTCTAAGAATTGTACCTAGTTTAATCTAAGGAAAAAAATTAATCTATATTTCTCACGTCTTTGGATTTGTGAACTAAGATTAATACACACTTAAATATTGATAAATGGATGAAAGCATCAAGCTATAGAGGAAAGGGGGATCAAAATGAACCCCTCACCCTCAAATATCTCTTCTTGAGACCTGCTTTATTGCCTGAAATTATCACATTTTGGTTTTTTTAAAACCTTATTTTAATAAAGTCACTGAAGGAGGCAAGAGTATATGTTGCAAGGACTGTTGAATAGAAAGCCAAAGACCTGGGTCAATTCCTAATGCATTGAACCAGACTGTGAAGGAAGTAGTTTGCCTTTGATGTTAGCCTTCTGGGTGGTGCTTCTGCCCACTTCCTCTGCCCATCTCCAGAATAAGCTGTGTTTTCAGGCCTTTTCTTTCCTTATCAAAATCTGTGAGAATAACCCTGGAAAGTTTCAGGAGACCTACTCTGTCTTCAGGTACCTACCTGGGTTAGGAGAAGAAGAAATGAATGTGACACATAAAATCATTACCAGACATCAACACTGTAGTATGGAATAGTTTATCAGATCATCCAGTCACCTAAGAAAACAATTATTGTGATGGAATGAATATTTGTGTCTCCCCAAATTCATATGTTGAAACCTTAATCCCAATATGATAGTGCTTAGCAGTGGGGCTTTGGGGAGGTAATTAGGTCATGAGGGTGGAGCCCTCATAAATGTGACTAATGCCCTTATAAGAAGGGGCCAGAAAGCTAGCTAGTTCTCTATCTGCCACATGAGGATCCAAGGAGAAGGCAGCTGTCTGGAATCTAGAAGAGGGCCCCTATCAGAACCCAACCATGCTGGTACCCTAATCTCAGACTTCCAGCCTCCAGGACTGTGAGAAAGTAAATTCTTATTGTTTAAGTCACCTAGTCCATGGCAATCTGTTATAGCATCCTGTATTGACAATGTTTCAAGGGAACAGTGGTTAGAAAGGAGAAATTCTGATTAATTGGGAGGAGGAGGAAGTTATTAGCAAAGGTTAGGACTGTGAGTACTGTTGAGGTATGGGTCGGGGGACTATGTGAGGAAATGTGTGGCTGTACAGTAGAGTGTTCACAACCAATATGGCAGAAGCATCAGAGCCTCTGGGCTAAGGAGAGGCAGTGCCTTGGTTTGGGCTGCCATAACAAAATACCATAGGATGGGTGGCTTAAGCAATAGAAATTAATTTTCTTAGAATTATGGAGGCTGGACATTTGACATCAGGGTGCCAGTGTGGTTTGTTTCTGGTGAGGGCCCTCTTCCTGGCTTCTAGCTGTTTTTTTGCAGTGACCTCACAAGCCCTTTCTTGGTTCCTGAGCCTAGAGGGTGAGGGAGAGGAAAGGATCTTCCTCTCTTCCTCTTCTTATAAAACCACCAATCCTATCAGATTACTGCCTCTCCCTTACGACTTCATTTAGCCACAATTACCTCCTAAAAGCCCTATCTCCAAACACAGTCCCTTTGAAGGTTAGGGCTTCAACCTATGAATTTTTGGAGTGGGCTAAGGGGGACACAATTTAGTTCATAGCAGACAGAGAAACAAGGAGGTGGGAAGAACAGAGAACCTATCTCCTAACTTCACCTCCAGTGATATTCGTTTCTTCATAACACTTTCCTCTTTAAAGAACAACAAGTCCACTTCATTTTTCTAATAGAATTATGAGAATATAGAGAGTACAGTGCTTTTGTTTTACACAAAAGACAAATGTTTTGTAATAACCAATGGTGAACTAGAAGGGAGGCCTTGAGCATTCCAAACACATTTCTAGGGCACCAGAACTCACAAACCTGGGATTAATCACCAGACACTGAAAATTCAATGGTACTATTGTGTAGATTACACATAATAAAGCTCACCAGTCCTGACAGGTGTGACCTATTTACTGCCCTAGTGGTGGTAAAATCGAACCCTTGTCAAACAGGATGCTTTTGTTATTCCTTTTTACAGTTTAGTATCCATGTCATCAGGAATAATTTGCATCTAGGTCAAAGATTCATATCTGTTGCTGAAGTCAAATTACTGGTGAGGAAGATTGTGGGTAAGGAGAGGCTTTTGCGTGGTGGCATTGTGCAAGAGTGTTGCTATCAGAGTCTGAAAATCAACCTTCACCTGAGATTTGACAAGTTGAGGTGCTGGAAGTGTGACTTCCAATTTGGAGTCAGTTTGTCACTTTCAGCTTCATTAAAATACAACTGTGGACAATCTTAGCTGATAATTGACAAAACATTCCTTATTTTGCTAGAAGGTTTGTTCTCATTCTTTTAGGGACGCTCCCAGTCAAACTTGATTAAAGGGAAAGTTTTACAGAATTGTTAAAAGCAACTTTTGTAGCTTATGTTCGGTGAAGTTTAATGTGACACCCAAAATATAACAATACCCTTGCTGCGTGTTTTGTAAAAGGAATAGTGAACGCTTTCATGCATTTCTTTGTAACTGAGGCCATGGGCTTATGCCATCATCAAATAAATATTTCAAGGATAAAGTGAAATAGTACCCCAGAGAGTCTAATTGTGCTCCTTTGAAGTAGCAGTCATATAATCTGTCTTTGCCTCTCTACCAGGTGGGTTTTATTTGAGCGGATGGAGAGATAGCTTGTTTCTGCTTGGGCAGAGGTCCACAAACCAGATGGCAGGTAATATCTGAATTTAGGTGTCTATTCCACTCATTCATTTTTTTTCCCTTTCTAACTAAATCACAACAACCAGAGGCATATAGTAAATATAAATTCGTAAACTCGACCACATAAAAATTAAAAAAATTATTGCCCCCAAAATAAGTAAAATTAAATGACAAATGACAAGCTGGACAAGATAATTTCATGGTATAAACAAAGAGTTAATTTCCTAAATATAGCAGATTGGCATCCTTTATAGAACATAACATAGTTATGTTCTATAAAGTCACTGAGAAAGCTGAATTAGCGACTACTGAACTATTGCTCCTATGGGAAATAAAGGGTTAGTTCCCTGTGAGAGTCTTTGGTCACAAGATTTTCCTCAACCAATCAATATGTAACCTTGTTCTGTATGTATTTCTGTTTAAAGACACCTTATTGAATACATATTATTGTTATGTATTTTTTAGTATATAATGTTCATTAACATTGAGCTCATGGCCAACAGTGCTATGACTCATGCCTTAAAGAAGCTTATCTAACATCTGGATTTCCTCCATAGGCACACCACAGCCTTCTCACTCTTAGGAACGCTAGACAGCTCTGCAGCCCTACATTTAGGGGCCATTTTCAACAGCAAAATCACCAGTAAAAAGCACAAAAATGTGGAAAATGTGGAAAATATGGCACTAAATAGACCATGAAAAAGACACTTGTTTACAGTATGGGAGCCGGAACAGGAAGGCAGAGAGTCACCTTGTTTGACCTCAGCTAACAAATGTTTCGCTACTCTGTGCCTGTCTGTGAGTGACCATGAAGGCCCTATGAGTATTGATTTGAAGATTACAGATAATTTTATTGAGTAGATTTGCAAAAAAGGAATTCATGAATAATGAGGATCAATTTTATATTTAAAGGGTTTACAAAAAGCAATATGAAAAAGACCACCTGCCCATTAGAAAAATGGGCAAAGACAATCATATTAGTCCATTTTACATTGCTATAAAAGAATATGTGAGACTGAGTAATTTACAAAGAAAAGAGGTTTATTTGTCTCACAGTTCTGCAGGTTGTATAAGAAGCATGGTGCCAGCATCTGCTCAGTTTCTAGTGAGGCCTAAGGAAGCTTATAGTCAAGTGGAAAGAAAGGGGAGCTGCTGTGTCACATGGCAAGAGAGGGAGCAAGAGAGAGGGGAGGAGGTGCTAGGGTCTTGTAAACAACTAGCTCTCGTGTAAACTAGAGGGGATTGCACCAATTCATCACCAAGGGGATGGCATCAAGCCATTCATGAGGGATCTACCCCATGATCCAAACATCTTCTACTAGGCCCTACCTCCAACACTGGGGATTGCATTTCAACAGGAGATTTGGAGGGGACAAACACTCAAACTATATCAGTAATGAATAGACAGATCTCAAAATAGGAAAGACAAATGACTCCTAAATATATGAACAGATGCTCAACCTCCCTCATAATAAGAAAAATTATCACATTAAGTTAAAATTATATTGAGATGCCATTTTTAAACCTATCAGATTATCAAAGATAAGGAATTTTAATAAACTATTGTGTTGAAGAGATAGTGAGGAAATAGGCACTCTCATACTTTGCCTATGTGTGTATAAAATGAGACAATATTAAATACTAAATCCTATGCCCTTTCCCATGACCATGTCTGGTACTTGGGGATACCAGAGTACTCTTTTCCCTACCCCTGACCCCTTTAAAATTACAGTTTTTGATGTTTATGTACATACGTTTCTAGGCAGGAACTTAGGATGAGGAGAAGGTAGAAGAGACTATGCAGTATTGCTTTATCCTACTTCTCTATATTCATCTATATCTTATTTATATTTAATTATATCTTCCTACTAGTATACTTCCTATACACCAAGCATTCCTGCCCTGGGTCTTTAATGATAAAAATCTAGGTCTTGCATTCTCCCCATTTCGGATCAGCCTCAGGCTATTTTCAGATGCCTCTCCTTTTTTTCTGCCGTTAAATTTATCTGATAGAGTTCTGAATTCCTTCTCTGTGTTATCTTAAATTTCTTTGAGCTTCCTCAAAACAGCTTTCTTGGATTCTCTGTCTGAAAGGTCACATATCTCTGTTTCTCCAGGACTGGTCCCTGGTGCCTTATTGCATTTGGTGAGGTCATGTTTTCCTGGATGGTCTTGATACTTGTAGATGTTCATTTGTGTCTGGGCATTGAAGAGTTAGGTATTTATTGTAGTCTTCACCGTCTGGGCTTGTTTGTACCCACCCTTGTTGGGAAGGCTGTCCAGATTTCTGAAAAGACTTAGGCGTTGTGATCTAAGCTGTATCTGCTTTAGGTGGCCTCCCAAGCCCAGTAACGCTGTGTGGTTCTTTTTTTTTTTTAATTATACTTTAAGTTTTAGGGTACATGTGCACAATGTGCAGGTTAGTTACATATGTATACGTGTGCCATGCTGGTGTGCTGCACCCATTAACTCGCCATTTAGCATTAGGTATATCTCCTAATGCTATCCCTTCCCCCTCCCCCCACCCCACAACAGTCCCCAGAGTGTGATGTTCCCCTTCCTGTGTCCATGTGTTCTCATTGTTCAATTCCCATCTATGAGTGAGAACATGCGGTGTTTGGTTTTTTGTCCTTGCGATAGTTTACTGAGAATGATGATTTCCAATTTCATCCATGTCCCTACAAAGGACATGAACTCATCATTTTTTATGGCTGCATAGTATTCCATGGTGTATATGTGCCACATTTTCTTAATCCAGTCTATCATTGTTGGACATTTGGGTTTGTTCCAAGTCTTTGCTATTGTGAATAGTGCCGCAATAAACATACGTATGCATGTGTCTTTATAGCAGCATGATTTATAGTCCTTTGGGTATCTACCCAGTAATGGGATGGCTGGGTCAAATGGTATTTCTAGTTCTAGATCCCTGAGGAATTGCCACACTGACTTCCACAATGGTTGAACTAGTTTATAGTCCCACCAACAGTGTAAAAGTGTGTGTGTTCTTGCAGACTTGTAGAGGTACTGCCTTGATGGTCTTGGACAAGATCCAAGAGAATTCTCTGGATTACCCAGAGACTCTTGTTCTATTTTCTTACTTTCTCCCAGACAAACAGAGTCTCTTTCTGTGTTCTGAGCCACCTGAAGCTGGGGGTGGAGTGACACAAGCACTCCTGTGGCCACCACCACTATGACTGTGCTGGGTCAGACCTGAAGCCAGCACAGCACTGGGTCTTGCCCAGGGCCTCCTGTAACTACTCCCGGGCTATTGCATATGTTCGCTGAAGGCCCTGGGGCTCTATAATCAGCAAGTGGCAATGCCAGCCAGGCCCATGTCCTTCCCTTAAGGGCAGAAAATTCCCACAGGCCCCAGGCAGGTCCAGAGGTGCTATCCAGGAGCCAGAGACTAGAGTCAAAACCTTGGAAGTCTACCTGGTGTTCTATTGTACCGCAGCTGAGCTGGCACTGAAATCACAAGACATAGCCCTTCCCACTCTTCCTTCCTCTTTCAAAAGGCAGAGAGCTTCACCTGTGGCCACTGCCTCTGCAGGCCCACGGGGAGTACTGCCAGACTACCTCCAAAGTATCCTTAAAGCCCAAGCAAGGGCCCCTCTATCAGCTTGTGGTGGATGCTATCTGGCCTGGGACTCATCTTCAGGGGAATGGGCTCTGTTCTATCCCAGGGCAGGTCCAGAAATGTCATCCAAGAGCTGAGTCCTGGAATCGGGGACCCCAAGAGCCTGCTTGGTTCTTGGGGCCCCACTGTGGCCAAGCTAGTACCTAAGGTGCATGTCAAAATCCGCTTTTCTTTTCCCTCTGCTTTTCTCAAGCAGAAGGAGTCTTGCCTTATCCTGCCACAGCTGGGCATGTGCTGAGTCTCACCTGAAGCCAGTAAGTCTCAGAGTCTCACCTATGGCCCTCCACGTAGTACCTGGGTATCGCTGCTGGTTATTTGGGGCCCAAGGGCTCTTTAGTTAGCAGGTGATGAATGCTGCTAGGACTGGGTCCTTCCCTTTAAGGAAGCAGGTTCCCTCCTGGCCCAATGTGTATCTAGGAATGTTGTTCAGGAGCTAGGGCCTGGAACGGGGACCTCATGACTCTGACCAGTGCCCTGTCCTGCTGTGGCTGAGCTGGTATCCAGGATGCAAGAGAAAGTCCTCCCCACTCTTCCCTCTCCTTTCCTTCAGTGGAAGGAACATATCTCTTTTGGAGCTGCAAACTGTGCAGCCTGGAATTAGGAGAAGGATGATTCCAGTACTCTCTTAGTTGCTGTGGCTGGTGCCTTAGTAGGTTGTGTGCCTCCTCAATCCACTGTCTCTGGGCCCAGTTCAGCCCTAGGACTTGTCTAGGAGTTACAGCCTGGACTGCCTTTCAATTTTATTTAGACCCCCAGAGTGCTTTAGCCTGCTGTGGCGAGGCTTGCAAGAACTCAGGTTCCCACCACTGGAAATGGTGATTCCCCTCTGGCTAGGGCTAGTTTAAATGCTCTCTCTATGGGTGAGTGTCAGCTGAGTTTGGTTTGGTTTTCCTTTCTGCTGTAACAGGACAGCACTGAGTTCAATGGGTCATGATTGCTGCACTTTCCCTCTCCCAGACCACTGAAACACCCTTCTCTCCACTCACACCATCACTGCTGGAGGAAGGGGGAAAATGGGGTAGGGGGGATTGGGGAATGGGGGATTGGGGAGGGATGACATCTGTGATTTAAGACTGTTTTTCTGGGCTGGGCGCGGTGGCTCACGCCTGTAATCCCAGCACTTTGGGAGGCCGAGGTGGGTGGATCACAAGGTCAGGAGTTTGAGACCAGCCTGGCCAGCATGGTGAAACCCATCTCTACTAAAAATACAAAATAATAAATAAATAAATTAGCTGGGCATGGTGGCACATGCCTGTTGTCCCAGCTACTTGGGAGGCTGAGGCAGGAGAATTGTTTGAACCTGGCAGGTGGAGGTTGCAGTGAGCTGAGATTGCACCATTGCACTCCAGCCTGAGAGACAGGGTGAGACTCTGTCTCAAAAAAAAAAAAAAAAAAGACTTTTTTCTACCTCTCGTGTAACTCTTTTACTGATATGAAGTTAAAACCAAGTACTGTGGGTGCCCACCTGATTTTTGGTTCTTATGAAGGCGCTTCTTTTCTATAGACAGTTGTTAAACTGGTGTCCTTGTCTGTGGGGGCGGGGGGGGGGCATCGATTGGTGGAGCCTTCTATTCTACCATCTTGCTCTGTCTCCTCCTTTTTATTTTCTGTAACTATTCAAAATCTCAAGACCTCTATCCTATTTCAACCCTTCACATCAAACTTTCATAGCTCTTAACTTATAGAGAAAATTGAAGCCATAAAGTATAAAATGTCTTGACTTGTTCCCTATCTCTAAAAGATTTGTCTAGATATCTACTTAGCCTTACTTTTCTCCCTTATAGATGAAGGATGAAGTTTCTTGAATCCAAGTTCAACTTGCTAGAGCCTGCCTCTCTTTGTTCTTTGGCAGGTTGAAACTCTCCGTCTCTACTGATTTATTCCCCTCTGCATATAAAGATTCTCACATTTCATTAAAAAAAAAAAAAAACTTTCTTTACCTTGTTACCACTCTGGTTACTGGTATTTCTTACTCATGCTTCTTTTCTCAGCCAAGCTTTCCAAAAGCATGTCTTCTCATCCTGCCTCCTCTTCCTCCCTTTTCTCTTCATTGTGGGTTTCACAGTAAGCTGGTGTCCACAGTCCCACTCCTTGGAAACTGTTATGCCAAAGGTTATACTTGTCTTCTCAAATGTTGCAGCCAGTGGAGAGGTTTTAATCCTTATCGTAAGAGACCTCTTATTGGACATACAGTGTTAGCTAGCTAGTTGTTTCCTCTTAAAACCCTCTACTCCTGTGGCTTGGGTGACATCACTCTACTTGTTTTATCCCACTTCTTGAGCACTCCTTGTCAGAAGCGAGTCTTCCTTTTACCCATTAAACATCTATGTTCAGGAGAATACATCAGCTACCCGCAGCTCTTCTTACCCTGTTGTTGTTTCCTAAACAACCAAATCCACTAGTTTTATTTACTTCCAACATGTGAATCACTAAACTTCCATCTCTAAAAGTGAACCCTCCAGCTATGAACATATTTGACATCTCCACCTGGAGGCCACAGAAGAACATGTCTAAACTGAATGCAATATGTCTGCTACCCACATTCTCATTCAACTTGCTTTCTTCCTGCCTTTAATTTCCCCATGTGCTCTCCCCCACACCCACCCCAAGCCACATGTGGTCAATAATGAAGTCTTTCAGGGAATATTTTGATTTGATTTTGCATCAGTCATGGTCCTGGCAGGAACCTGATGGCATGAACAAATGATGTGACTAAGGAATGTGAAAACCACTGTGTAAAGGGACTTGTTACAACGTGTGGGCAGGGTTTAGGGAAACCATAAAATAATGGCACCATGCACTGGACTAGAACAGCAGAGAGTACCCGCCACCCTCATCCTGACAGGGCAAGAAGAAGGGGAGACGACCAGCACCTGGAGGCTGTGCCTCTCCAGAGAAGACTGCCTGGTGAGAGCTGTCATCTGGCTAGGAAGGAGGCAGGGAAGATCATCTCAGACTCACTTTCCTCCTATCCTTCCACGGGTGCCTACCACTGGCTGAACTCAATCGGAAGCGAGTGGACAAGGAGCTGATTGAGTCAGTCCATACGGTTCAGCCTCCTCAGTTAGAGAGCTGGGTGGAAAAGTGAGGAGGGTCGATCTGGAGGGCCAAGTGGAAAATATCCAGGACAGACTCCTGCGGGGACTCAGCATACAGCTGTTACTATTTATACTAGGGTTTTGCTGACCTTGATGTAATTTCATACTTTTCCTTTCTCAGTCTCTAACATTCTTTCTCTTTTTCCCCTTTGGCTCTGGCGTTCTCTCACTTTTCTTTCAAACTCGCTTTCTGCCTCTGGCTGAGTCCATATGTCCCAAGAGTTCTGGCATCATGTAAGGCTCTACTCAGGCATGTGGTGGGATTCCTGTTCTCTGGGACAGTGACACTAGATGAGGGTTGAAACTGTTTATTTCCCTCCGCAAAGTTTCCTGGCAAACTTCCACCTGGAGAATCATCTGTTCCTGAGAGTCTAAATAATCTCACCAAGTTCTAGGTGACCAGAAATGAGTAATTAGATGGGAGGGAGGGAGGGAAGGATTTTGTTTAGAAGCAGTGATTTTGTAATAATGCCTAGATGTTACTGAATGTCTTTTTTACAAACATTCCAAGGTTTGGAGACATGAAAATATAATATCTTTTTTTTTTTTTGAAACGAAGTCTCACTCTGTCACAAGGCTGGAGTGCAGTGATGCGATCTTGGCTCACTGCAAACTCCGCCCCCCGGGTTCAAGAGATTCTCCTGCCTCAGCTTCCCGAGTAGCTGGGACTACAGGTATGCGCCACCATGCCCAGTTAATTTTGTAGTTTCAGTAGAGATGGGGTTTCACCATGTTGGCCAGGATGGTCTCAATCTCTTGACCTTGTGATCCGCTAGCCTGGGCCTCCCAATGTAATATATCTTAGTTTGAGAAATCCTACACACAAGATCTCTTTTACTTATCATATTTCTTGGTTCTTTCACATTAAAATATCCTATTTTGTTCTACTGGGGAGATAGAATTAGCAAACAAGACGTCTTCAATTATTTGCAGCTTGGCATTTGTGGCTGTCAAAAGGCTGGTAAATAGAAAAAAAATTCTATGTAAGAGGAAAATGCTTATCATGGATGCCTATTTTCTTGGAGAAATGTCATTTCATCCATTCCATAAGGTCTTTGTAAGGTGGTCTTCCATGAGCTCCATCGTCCTTAGCCATAGAAATGGATATTTCATACAAGTCGTGCCAAAAAGAAAGTATCCTTCCTCTAGCAACATGTTTGGGGTAGAAGTGAGCATGTGACCCTTAAGAGATCAATAAAAATCTTTTCCTGGATTGTTGTACACACTGGAAGAGACACACTCCTTTTAAAATAGGGTGGCTAAGTTGGAAAGGTGTGAATCTGGGGCAGCTATTTGTAGTCAGGTTCTTATTTAGAAGCTGTAGAAATCCACTCTGGATGATTTAAGCAGAAAATAAATTTATTAAAAGCCTGTTGAGGAGGAGGTGTTGGTCAAAGGATATACAATTTCAGTTACACAGAAACAATAAGTTCAAGAAACCTATTTTAAAATACCCTCACTGGTTAATAACAATGTATTATATTCTTGAAAATTGCTAAGACAGTAGATTTGAAGTGTTTTCAGTACAAAAAAAAAAGTATGTGAGGTAATGCATATGTTAATTGTCTTGATTTAGTCATTCCACTATGTATACATATTTCAAAACATGTTATACAAGATAAATAGGTACAATTTTATATGTCAATTAAACTTTTTTTTTTGTTTTTTGAGACAGAGTCTCGCTCTGTCACCCAGGCTGGAGTGCAATGGCCTGATCTCAGCTCACTGAAACCTCTGCCTCCTGGGTTCAAGTGATTCTTCTGCCTCAGCCTCCCGAGTAGCTGGGACTACAGGCACGTGCCACCACACCCGGCTAATTTTTGTATTTTTAGTAGAGACGGGGTTTCACCATATTGGCCAGGCTGGTCTTGAACTCCTGACCTCAAGTGATCTGCCCGTCTCGGCCTCCCAAAGTGCTGGGATTACAGGCATGAGCCACCGTACCTGGCCTAAACATTTTTAAATAAAAAAAATAATTTTTAAAGTAGCTTATTACTAAGTAGCAGATGGAATCCCTAGGGTGGCCAGAGAATCAGGTACTGTGTTCACCAACTGGAATATGGCTCTAAATTATGCCTCAGGCCTGGTCCAGTGAGGACACCATTGCCATCATGGCTGAGCCCTAAGATCTCCAGCCCACAGACCTGACACTGAGCCTGGGATGCTGGATATCACATTTGTGCAGCAGCTGCTGCTGTTGCCCCCAAAATGTGAGTTCAACTGAGAGAAGACCTCAAAGTTTCTTTTTTTTTTATTTTGCTTTCTAGCTCCAAATTTAGGGGTAGTCTGGGTTATATGCCAGATCCCCAGCTGCAAAGGCGTATGGGAAATCAAATATCTGACATTTTCAGTTTTTATACTGGGAGGGCACACGCCCCACCAAGAGAGTTATGAGGCAGGAAATTCCCTAAACATAGAGAGGAGTTCCAGATGCTACAGAACAAAAGAATGACCCATACCATTACAACAACCACCTTCCCTAACATGGGAGAACTGGTGTGCAGAATTAAGCCAACATAAAGGAGGGAGAAAAGCCAAGAGATGGAGAGACAGACAAAGCCCAGATGACATTATTGAAGCCTCTGAATCTAGATGTGCCTGAAGCTTTTTTCCCCCCACTCCGGCCTTACATAAGCTGATAAATTCCCTTTTTGGCTTTAGTTACATACTCCCTTATGAGTTGAGCGTCTGTCACTTGTAAACAAGAAATTCCTGCCTTATATGGTGCTGCGTTCATTATTAGTGTAGAAATCATATTCTTGCTTCTTTATTGGGGCATTTTTACAGAGTTCTCCCTGCCAATACTTTCTGAATACTCTTGATCCGTTGACACATGGACAAGCCTGAGTGAGGAGGGAGAGAACCACCATGCCTGTCAGCCAGCCTGGTAGGCTGGCCAGTCTCTCCTTGTCCTGTGTAAATGCTTTCTCAGATCAGATTATCCAGATTTTCTCTAATTTTGCTCCTGTCTCCTGTATTTCAAGGAATACTGTTCTCAGCTAAAGAGAGCATGAAATCCATGCTCTATATCCAGTTGCAGGGTCAAAGTGTCTGCTTTGACTGTCTCTAAGATTTGTGGATTTGCATAGGAATCCATTTGTAAACATTTGATTAGAGGCCGACTCCTTCCTCTCCAGGAGTTGGCATATCTCAGGCCCTGTCGAATTAGTGTTCTGGTGTAGGACACACCTCAAGGATTTATTCTCTCGGGGAATAAACATCTTGGAGCTGTCCCCTCATTTTCTGGGGCACAATACTTGTTGCCTTGTCCCCCTTCACTTTCCTAAGTACCTCTGGCCTCCCTGTTTCTTGGGTCCAAACCCAGTCACAAGGGGACTCACCCCAGCTCCGTGGAGCAGGGACTTGGGTATGGATTCTGGAAACTCCTTTCTGCTTGTATGATCATCTTCACTTCTCTGATGGCCCAGGGAGCTGAGGCCTTTAGGGGTTTAGCCCAGGAGAAATAGATGAGAGGTCAAGGAATTCAAATAACATATGAATGGAAAGTCTAAGGTCTTCTTGGCACCCAAAACAGTACCCACTTCTCCTGAACGGCTCAGACACTGCTGTGGATATAGTGTTCTTTCATCTGATGTCACTGAGAGGCTGAACTGCAGATTCTGCATGTCTCTGGCACTTCTTGGGTTTATGAGGACGGGTCCCTCTACTCAAACTGCCCTTTCCTGGGGAACCCTGAGAAGTTCCAGTCTACACAGGAGCTGGTGAACAGGCAGAAGAGGAAAGGCCTGGGATGGTCCAGGTGAATGGGGAGAACTTGGGTTGAAGGCTGATATCTCTTTACCTTGGTTGCCCCTGAGGTGGGGCTGGGCACCTGACTCTCCTGGCATGCCCTTAAGCTGATAAAGCATTGGTCATCAGCATGTAGCAGATTGGGCTGTGATTCCTTGTCATTTAGATGAGCTGAAGCCAAACAACTTATAAGATCTCTCTTATCTTACCTTATCTCAGTGTACAAATTTAGACCCTAAATCCTCTTTCTGCATTAGGATTTTCAGTGAATCTACTGAATAAATAGCAGATGCTGAAGAACTGAGTGATGATACATTTTTAACTTTTCAAACAGCAACTTGATGGCATTTAACTTCTCTTGAAGCTTCCAGACTCTGGAATATATCACACTTATTGGCTGAATTTCCCTTTGAACCTGGAGGGTTTTCAGCAGACATGAGTAACTGGTGAGCAGAAGTTGTGGTCAGCATGTGGTGCAGATCCTAGAGGAAGTGAAAGCAGGTTTTTAAGATGATCATTCAATTCTTCAAGGCATTTCCTTTTTCCATAAAAAGATTATATATTAACCTGATTAGAAATATGTAAATAAGCTGCCTCCTTCCTTTTATTTTCATCTGTTGCTCTGCAAAATCCATTCTTTCTCTGGGAATGGAAGGAACTGATGTAATTGTTCTGTGTGGAGGACAATGAAGAGCTATTGGATCTTTGCCAAGTACATTTCCTGCCAGGGCCTGTTCCTGCACTCAGTTTAATTATGAGCAATTGTTTGGGCTGTGATGTGAAGAAATATTAGAGAATGGAAAAAAAGAAGACCAGAGTTCAGAATATTATGCTACAACTGATTCATGTTTTGGCAAGAACTCTTAACTAGATTTTATGCTTTCGCCTTGTGATGGTATCATAGGGAGCAGCTTTGCCATATAAGCACATAAAGCCCAATTGTACGGTTTATTTTGAAAAGGTCCAAGTAAAGGCATTTGAAAAATGCAGGAATAACACCAGCTATAGGGTAGAGTTCTGTGTTAATCATGTGCAGTGCCCTCACAGAGGGACCGCAGTTATTTTAAACTGCATGTTAACACCACCTATATTCTGCTGGTGTGTCAAATTTTACTGCTTAGTTTTTCATATATTTGACAAATCTCACATTTTACAGAGAGGCTCTGATTAATTCTCACGGTGTGTGCTCAGAGAGGGACATGAAGCTGGTAGAAGTTGAACTCTGTGAGGAAGGCTGGGAACAGAGACAGGTTTTTCCAGATTGGGATCTGAATCAGGCAAACCAGGAGCCTAGTGTCCTCAAGCGGCCACTGCTGGGAACGTGAATGTAGGCGAGGACCTGGAGATCAGACTCCACGTGGGCCATTGACCTTTTCTGTTTTTTGATTAATAAAGGAAAAGACAAGTACAGAAAAGCATAACAGGAAATTTAAAGTAGCCTAATATCTCACCACCTAGAGATAATGCCTATATGGCTTCAAGTCTTTTTCTAGCTTATGTTTACACGTGAGCATATATTTTTGAATAATTACAACCATTCAACATAAACTGTTTTGTATGATACTTTTCCAATTAAAATATATCATGAGCATTTCCCTTGCTTTTAATTCAAAGGAAAGAAGTTTTAGTAGCTGGGCGTGATTACCTTTAATAGCTGTACATTCACTCTGAGTATCAGTTGGTTTTGTATAAATATTTACTGTGGCTGTTTTAATTAGTTTCTGTTTGAATATTATTGAGGTTGAGCAATTTTTTTCATATTTATGGCCATTTATGTGATTCTTCTTTGGTGAATTGGCTATTTATATCCTTTGCCCATATTTCTATGATGGAGACATTGAATTAATTCTAATTGATTTAAAAGATCTCTCTCTGTTGAACACATTAACTCCTTTTATCATATCTTATAAAAAAAGTTTTCACAATTGTTTCCTTTCTTATCTTGTTCAGGATTCTTTTAAGATGGGAAGATTTACATTCTTATGCAGTCACATACATCAGTTTTTTTTCTTTATTTTTTTTTCTACCTTTATGTCCAGAAAAGCCTCTGAGTCTTGACATCAGACACTTCTTATCAATATTTTCATTCTTTCATGGACACAATTTTACATAACACCCTCTCACATCTTAGATATCTTTTGCTGTGTGATGTGTAGGATGGTTTTTGATGGGTCCTGCATTTATCTAGTATTCATTTTGTTTTGAATGAATGGCTATTCTTACCCTGTTGTCAGACTGCTTGAACTGTTATAACTTTATAGTATGCCTTCATTATCTTCTAGGGTAAGTCCTCCCACTTTTTACTAGTATTTTCTTCTTTAAAAAGCCACCAATGATTAAAATAACACTTTTACTTAAGTGTTTTGAATTGAATTTTGTCTTTTGGCTGTAGTTAGGAAATGACCAAAACAATTGGTTCTTCATATTCAGCTAATAGTAGATACTCTGGATTCATACTTAGTATTTATTTGCATTGATTTATAAGCAATCTGTACTCCACCTAGCTTGTTTCCAAAGATGGCAGAAAATACCGTGCTGCCCATTCTACAGATAGAGTCTCAGCAGTGAGCATATTACATTTCTAATGGAGAAATTATGTGGACATTTTTCTACTGAAATAGTCACAGTTAAATAAAATGAATGGTATACCAGCATCCAGCATATATTTGAAGACTGCTATGGAAGATTAAAAATTAGAGACCATTGAAAATTTCTCTGCCTCAGCACCACTGAGAATAAGAACAGGAAATGTCCCAAGCGACACTTGCTCACAGAGAATTAATGATAGGAAGTGACCTTGAAGCTTCGTTCCCAAGAAATATAAACAAACTTTCCCTGGCAGCCAATGGCAGATAACTCTGAAACAAAAGGAATGTAAGTGAATTTTAAGGGGGGTGAGGAGAAGAGATTGTGGAGTAAGAACCGGGTTCCAACCATGACCAACTGGAATTTTAATCAAATAACAAAGTGGTCACTGCCCTGGATAGCCACTGTTGTGCTCTTAACCGAGATTTTCTTCTAACTGTAGACAAATCAAGCCATTTCACATTGAGTTTTTTCCTCTGCAATGCATGAAGCTGTGTAATCATCCACCTAAAATTATCTTACGAAAGAAGTGTCATTTCAATGCTTTTTGATTTGTCCACATCTCTGAAGAACACAATTTTGATGTGTATAGGTGCAGAGATTTAAAATTTTATGTTTGTCTAGTATATAAAAATTATACTCAACAAATGAGAGAATAATTTAAAATGGTTAGATTGTCCTAGAATAACTAATTTTAATGTTTAGAATTATTTATGAAATAAAAAATTACAAATATTCTGCAAATACCCCCCTGCTTAGTTGAGTCAAAGGACAGCTTGTTGAATAATTTCTGGTTAGAGTGCTGAGATTAGCACAAATTAGAAAAGGTTAAATTTTTTTTTCACAGTAGTTTAATTGAAACGATTGTGCGCAAATGTTTTTGGGTGTTTATGATATACCCTTAAGAATTGTTTCTTCCAGGCACAGTGGCTCATTCCTGTTACTCCAGCACTTTGGGAGGCCAAGGTGGGCAGATTGCTTTAGTCCAGGAATTCAAGACCAACCTGGGCAACATAAGGAAACTCCGTCTCTACAAAAAATTAAAAAATAGCTGGGCACAGAGGGGTATGCCTGTAGTCCCAGCTACTTGTGAGGCTGAGGCAGGAGGATCTCTTGTGCTCAGGAGTTTGAGGCTGTAGTGAGCTATGATTCCTCCACTGCACTCCAGCTTAGATGACAAAGAAAGACAAAAAAACAAAAAATTGTCTCAGTTCCAAGTAATAGAAAACTCTAGATGAATTAACTTAAACAATGAGGATATTTACTAACTTACATAACAAGGAATTCAGAGGTTAATGTTCTAGAGAAGATGAATTCATTGGCTTGGTCATTTAGGATTCCTACTTTCTGCTGCTCTGCCATTCTCAGGGTCTGAGAGGGATTGGTTATCTCCCCTTATTGTCTCAAAGCGTCCTTTGTAGACACAAAATTATACTGTAGAAGAGTGGGAGTGTTTTCCCTTGTTTCTCTTGAGAAGGAGGAAATTTTTTCTAGTAGTCCTCAGAAGACTGTCCTTCACAGCTCATTGGCCAGATCTAAACCAATTGCCAACTCCCAAACTAATCACTGGCAAAGGAAATAAACTGACTGTAGTTGGTTTGGACCAATCAATTTAGACTTGGATCACATAGGGAAGGCGTGAACATGCAAGCAAACAGTATTGAGATTCTACCAGCCAGGAGGAAGGGAGAGGCTATTGTGTAAACAACAACCAGCATTTGAAAGTGATTTCCCATATATTATATATGAACAGTAATCAGTGAATAATGGCATTTTAAATCAATTCTAAATATTTTAAAGTTGATTTTAACTAAAATGGAAAAGCTACTAAATTAACATGTTTCTGATGAGCCATTAAAACTTGTATTTATTTGTAAGATCACAGACACCTTACATAGTCTTAACATATTTACCATTCTAGTAAAGGTCTAACGCTGAAAAGATTATATTTTTTGTTAAGTAAATTGAGGTAAGGTTTAGACGGATGTGTTTTTAATAGTACAAAGGACACCCTGAAATCTTAGAAGTACAGTTATACTTACATGGTTGAACAGTTCTGCTAAGCACGCAAACTGGCCCAATGGGAATGAAACCATCTTACAAGCTATTGCTGCAATAGTTGCTAAAAGTGTTGTGCTGTTTTTCTTGCTGTGAAACAGTTTTCCACTCGCGGAAGTGTGGAAACACTCATCTGGAAGAAACTTGAATTTATGCTTTTGAGAGGTGTTGGCCTGCAGTTCAGACCAAATCCCATCAACCTAATTGCTCCTGCCACAGGGCCTCAAGAGTAGAGAATGCTCCCTTTGTAACCTGACAGAGAGGGCAGAGCTCCACAAGATATATTTCTTGCAAGAGAAGAGAGAAATATGACTTTACATGACATCCTCCTCCCAGCTAGTTGCTTTTTTGGCACGACTTAGTTGTACATTGGGATTTTTCTGCATTCTAAAAACACATTTATTTTCAAATGGGAGTAGCCCATTCTTACTCTTGATTCTCAGCTTCTGAGAATTGACATGATACCGACCAGACACTCGCCAGATTTTCCTGCTGCGGTACTTGGCTGTCAAAGCTAAAAGTCAGTCCTAGTATAAGACCAGTGATCTCTGACTTGCAGAGAAGGTTGTTATGGGAGGAAGGAGAGCACTGCTCAGGCTCAGGCTTGGCGAGGCTGTGTTGTAATCAGGGTTTTGTATGTTGAGCGAGACTGTCTCACCTTTTAGTTCTTTTTTGCACGTTCCCTCCTGCTGTGGCTTCAGTGTCTACATCCTTTTTATCTCTTTCCCTCTTTCAAATCTAATTGCAGAAAAGGAATCTAGTAAACTCCATAACATACAAGGGTAAATGCTATAAGGTGAGAGACACATTTGCATTAACCTTTTCCTTGAATTTTCAAGTGAGACAAATCTCTAAGTCAAAGACTGCATTTCTAATTGTGACATTTGGGTTTTCCATAAAAGCCAGGAAGAAAGGTTGTCTTTTTATTCTTTTTTAGGGATTAGAATTCTTCTTGCAGTCCTAAAAAAAAATCCTTCCATATACTGAGGTGGCTTCTTAATCTATAAGGGGCTATAGTGAAAGGAAAACAGGCTTGGAAAGAAGTGGTTGTTATACATGGTGTAAAGATTCAGAGTTAAACCCATCAGATCAATGAAACTGCTCAATGTCATACCCACTCGCCACCCTCCCAATCTGTGAGGCATTGACATATAAGAATGGTGGGAGCATTTTATTGCCACACTGGAACCCACAGTTTTATAACTTTGGGAGGCCTGGTAACTTTAGTGCATTAGACTATTGGGAATAGAATTGACATAGGAATATTTTAGAAAATTATAAACACTGAATTTTTGTCCTACCTATAGCTAAAGGGGAGGGGAGGCAGCTTACATTAAGACATCCTAAGCAATAAAATAGCAAAACCACGAAAAAAAAAAAAAAGATTCAAGAACCAAGAAGTTAAATAGTAAGGGTAAGATTATACCAGAAAATTATTTATATTAAACTATTCTTTGCAGCATATAAGTTAGTGCTGAACTTAGAATCAAGAAGGAGTTGAAAGGTACACAGGTCTGCTTTTCTTCCTTGTCTAGCCATTAGGAGAGTAGAAGAATTCTAGTCCTCAGTTTTGGAAATAATCCATTATGCAAGTTTTTATGTGGGGGAATATTCAACAATACAGAGGATAAGATGATTTATTCCTGTGAGTCATTTTGGTCAAGTGTAGATAGCTATTTAAGATTAATAGAGATTTGAAAATGTGGGGGAGAGGTTTGTGGTGAGCCGTGATTGTTTTTTTTCTGATAAATTTGATTCCTGGTGGTTTAGGATTCCTGAGATTAAAGGGGTTACCTTAATCCATTTTAGGAACCCCAAGAAGTATGTTTCCTGGACATGTTATGTATGAAGCAAAGTTCTGGAGAGATAACATGAGCATCCCAGAGTCGTCTCTTGGGGAAAGGATTTTACACATGCTCACAGGATTTATAGAGTATTCAACTCACCAGTGACTCAGAAACAAAAATGGAATCAAAATACTTTCTTGAAACTCATATAATCCCTCTTGTATAAGCCTTAAATGGTGCCCAATAATAGCTATGGTAAAAGAGACTGTGTCCTCTGCGTGAGAAAATAGACTGCTTAAATTTCTGAATCTTTTTTTTTTCGGGGCTCTTTACAGAGAGAGATAACATCTAGCAAATTGGGTAGAAAAAAAATCATAGCTGCTCTTTGTAGTGTTTACTGAGGGAGAAGTAAATTGTTGCCCTAAAGCCAGGCAAAATAAAATGAAGGGCACCAAGCTCAGCTGTCTGAGAACCAGGCAAGGCTTGTGATGGGAAAAGCAGCATAGCACAAAGCCCCTTTCACCAGCTGCCTGTGCCATTCAGATGGTTTGCTATGGATGGAGATAAGTTGGATTTATGGGAGAGGGTCTCCCCAAAGGGTCTAGCACACAATCCTCTCTTCTAGACAAACAGGAAACCTTATTCATCTGTTAACAGCATCCAGGAGAAAATGGCCCTTGAAGATGATATCTGTGAAAAAGCACTGTGTGCTAGTCAAAGAAACTATTTGTTTCCATGGAGGTAGAGGAATCATTGAGGGTTTTAATTCTTGCCTGCCTCTTTTCTGAAAGGTCGCTGCCTAGGTTTTCTCATTTACAGCACCTGACACTGCTACTTCTGCCAGGATCCATTAGTACTGTCTCGATGGTTCCCTCTGCCAATTACAAAGAATTTAACGTTAATGAGGGGCTGAGGCACTAAAGAGCTCATCATCAGCAACTCAAGGGACAACTGGGAGAGGCACACACTCCGTCAAAGATGAAGATATTTGTTTTTTCTATTCTAATGAAATCATACAACACTCACTGTGCTCATAATGCACTTATCTTGGCAGCTTTCCAACCTATTGAACGCTTGCTGATTATGTCAGCCATCAAATTTGCTGGCCAGTGCAAACTCTGAGTTTGTCCAGGTCTGTCTGTCCCAGTAATTACCTGCCCATTGATCTAATTGTTGTTCTGACTTGTCACCTATTAGCAATATAGGCATTCTTGCTTTTAAATCAGAGATTGTCAGGTTTCTGAAGTAGTTCTCTTCCAAGGAAGGCACAGTCCCCTTGGGGGTTGTTTGGGAATGTGTGGGGGGTATTTTGGGTTGTCCAGTCAGATTTTATCAGGCAGAGAGCAGTGATGCTAAGCTTCCTGAAACACGCAGGACAGGCCTGTTCAGTATAAGATCTCCTCACCCCAAATGTCCAAGGTGAGTTTAAATGGACAAATATTACCCAATACCTCCCTCTCAGTCCTGATGGCCCCTCCTAGGAACTTCACTTATCTCTGGATGAAGCAAATCTTCTAAAACACACAATCAACTGGTAATGCCACAGGGTGACTGACCTCAAAACGGCTCCCACAGTGATCTGTGGCACAACGGGACCACCTAATTGAGTCCAAAGACCTGGATTCAAGTCTCATTCTATCATTTCCTAGCGATGTGGCCTCTGCTGAGTGACTTAACCTCTGTAAGCCTCAGTTTCCAGATCAGAAAAATGAAGGTATGAAAATATATCTCACAGGGCTGTGCAGATTAAAATAGACGATAAGTGTGCAATCACTTTGCAAATAAAAAGCTCCATACACATGATACTTATTACGTGTATATGACCTGCTGCTTCTGCTGTCTGGGACACTTAGGAGAACGAGGCCTAAGCCTGGTTCCCAGAAGGCTAGGAAGTGAGCTTTGCTCTCCAAAATCACGCATTCATTTATGAGTTTAGAGAGGACAATTTGTCTCTCCATTTCTTGGGCACATATGTAGGACACTTGTTTTGAAGGCTGTGCATAACAGATGTCAGACATTCATGTTTCTAGGAAGAATGCTCCAAAGAAGTTACTGAGCCACTGATTGTCTCTTCTGGCTTTTGGTAGTGCCTGGCCCTGATGGAGATTCAGGGCAGAGATGTTGCAAAGAAGGTGGGAGAAAGGCATCATTGTGATAAGCCCTAGAAATGTAAGGGGCAATGTGGGCGTGGGGGGTAGGGTTTGCTGCCAAGTGGAAGAATTAATAAAGTTTTCAAATATGCACCGGCCCGAGACCTGGGATCAAACACACGAACAGCTAGGGACTTGCACAGCAACAAGAGAAGGCTGCTGAGGTTCTTAACGGAGGGGCCTAGGTGGTGGAGGTGGTGGGAGTGGGGAGGGCTGATCCAGACAGACTGTGTATAAATGCTGGCAGGAATTCAGGAATGAGAGGGGTTGTGCCCACGTGGAAAGTAGAGAGAGGTGTCTTCATGGTGAGTGGACTGGGGGAGGAGCATATCTTTCAAGGAAAGGCCGAGAAAGAGATGTCAGAGGGAGAGCCAAAATCAACGTTTCTTAAACATGGGGCCACTGCTACTTTGAGTAAATTTAGTAAAATGTATTTGAACAAATTTAGTAAAAGTCTCAATATTTTAAACCATTGAGTCCTTTACCTACTGGTCTATTTATAAATCAGGGATCCCAAATTATTGGCTTGATCAAATTGGCAAAATTACTTATTTTATTTAAAATTAAAAAAATACATACTTATTGTAGAAAATTTAGAAAATAGAGCTAAGCAAAAATAAGAAAACTTAAGGCACTCATAGTCCCACCACACAGAGATAACCATGGTTAACGTTTTAGTGAGTTTTCTTCAGACACTATTATACATTTAAAATATAATAAATGAGATCATAGTTTATATAATTTTTTTTTACTTGCTATACTGCTAGTATCTCTCTAGCTTGGCTGAACTTGCTACTTGTCAATGGTTTGTCATCTGGCAATTTCAGGGTGCCCCTGTGATAGTAGGAGGTGGTGGACGGGTCGGGGGTGGATTGGGCAAGGGTTTCCAGGGGCAAGCGCTCATTGTGTTCAGTTAACCTGGAGACCTGATTCATATCCTCTTAGTGACCAGGAAGGTGACTGTTCTTGATGGAAGGCCAAACAGCCAGTGAGCCAAAGGAAAAGGTTACGTCTGTTTGAAAACAATGCTTGATATCCTTGTGGACGAACCATGGACACTTTGAGCTGTGCTTCCTTACACAGGCTTCAGTAGAAATGCGACTTAAAGAGATATTGGTTGCCTTTGTGTTGTTTATGTTGTAGAAAAGAACACACACACACACCACACACACACACACACACGCACACACGCACCCATCACTCATAACCCTACAGAGATAACTGCTTTGACTTTTTGATTTTTTTTATGCTTGGATCTTTTGTTCTTAATTTAAAATAATTCTACCAACCAGAGATTCCTATTATTACCATTTTGGTGTCATTATTTTTAAAAACAAAATAGTAGTTATTCTGATTTGCAGCTTCTTTTTCTTCCTGTAGTAACCAAGTGTTTTCCTTAAGCCACTGGATAATCGTCTACATCGTTTCAAACATGTACCTGATAGTCCGTTGAATGGATTATAAGGATGAAAAATGATCCTTTGTCACTGAGCATTTAGGTTATTTCCAACTTTAGGCTTGTTTTCCAATAATGTTTATAATATTAAAAATAAAATTAAGCAAATAGTTGTGCAACCTGCAAACAAAATCATGATCACTTGAATACCCTGGTTATTCTTTTGTGAGACAGAGCATGACATGGAAGAAACTCAGGAGACGGACATCCCACTGTCTCTGCTTTTGAGGATGTAGTTTAGTCCCATCCTCTTGTTTTACACTGTAGGGAACTGAGAGTCATCAAACCTGAACTACCTCTTCCAACCACAGAACAAGCAAATCATAAAACCCGAAAGTCTCTGACTTGCTGTCTTATGCCCTTTATTTGGTTAATATTGATTGATTGATTGATTGATTGATTGAGACGGAGTCTTGCTCTGTCACTCAGGCTGGAGTGCAGTGGCGCAATCTCGGCTCACTGCGACCTCCACCTCCCAGGTTTGAGCGATTCTCAGCCTCCTAAGTAGCTGGGATTACAGGCATGCGTCACCACGCCTGGCTTATTTTTGTATTTTTAGTAGAGACGGAGTTTCCCCGTGTTGGCCAGACTGGTCTTGAACTCCTGACCTCAGGTGATCTGCCCACCTTGGCCTCCCAAAGTGCTGTGATTACAGGTGTGAGCCACCGCACCCAGCCTATTTGGTTAATATTTAAATTCAATATTCTTAGATCTAAAAATATAAATAAGAAAAAAGGTGGGGGTGGTTGCTGATAATAATTCCAGCATCCTTTCTACCTGAGACTTATAGAATCATATTTCTGTTATTCAGATACATTTCCACTTATTTTAGGGATGGTGCCCTGGAAAGATACCGTGTGTATTTGGTGTTGTCAACTTACACGATTTTGGTTTTTTTTTTTTTTTTTTTTTTTCATTCCACAAATGTTTAATTTGAGCTAGATCCTGGGTCTGTATCAGTGAAAAAAACAGTTTCTGCAGAAGCTTGAAGTCTAATTTGCAAAGTCATGGTAAGTTATTAGTATAAAACTTACATAATTTCTATTAAAAAATGTGTACATGTATGAAATAACTAGAGTAAAATTACTCATGAACTAATGCTTTGTCACTAGTAGAGCTATGGGCTACATATGGAGCAGATACAGGACCTCCAAATACCAGGACGAAGAAGCAGAATTGGATAGGCTTTGGTTAAACTAGGATTTTACATGTGGGAGGCACTTCATATATAATCATATCCCAATTATTTATACTTAGGGGAGGAATCCAAGTCTCAGGGAGATATAAATAACAGTATTATTTATTTATTTTTTATGTATTATTATTATTATTTTTGAGGCCGAGTCTCGTTTTGTCACCCAGGCTGGAGTGCAGTGGCGGGATCTCGGCTCACTGCAATCTCCGCCTCCTGAGTTCAAGCGATTCTCCTACCTAGTCTCCTGGTAGCTGGGATTACAGGCACATGCCACCATCCCCAGCTAATTTTTTTTTTTTGGTATTTTAATTAATTAATTAATTAATTTTTTTTTTTTTTTTTTTTTTTGAGAGGGAGTCTCGTTTTGTCGCCCAGGCTGGAGTGCAGTGGTGGGATCTTGGCTCACTGCAACCTCCGCCTGCCGGGTTCAAGCAATTCTCTGCCTCAGCTTCCGGAGTAGCTGGGATTACAGGTGCCCGCCACCACACCTGGCTAATTTTTTTGTACCTTTAGTAGACGGGGCTTCACCATCCTGGCCAGGCTGGTCTCGAACTCCTGACCTCGTGATTTACTGGCCTCAGCCTCCCAAAGTGCTGGGATTACAGGCGCGAGCCACTGTGCCTGGCCCTTTTTTTAGTAGAGACGGGGTTTCACCATGCTGGCCAGGCTGGTCTCAAACTCCTGACCTCGTGATCCGCCCACCTCAGCCTCCCAAAGTGCTGAGACCACAGGCGTGAGCCACAACGCCCAGCCTGAAACACTGAGTGTTATTTAGAAGCATAGATTCATGCTCTTTCTAGTCCAGGGTAGACCACATTGTTTGGTGTTGGTGAAGACCCAAGTAGATGACTTCTAAAAGTGCATCCCAACACTCAATTGTGAGGCTAGATTCTGTTTTGTAGAAAACACTGTAAGGAGAGAACACCTCTTTGGGAGCAATCAATAGCAACATTGCAAAGAGTTTATGGCCATGAACTCAAGAACCTGACTGCTACAATTAAAAATCCCTACTCTGGCTGAGCACAGGCCTGTGATTTCAGCACTTTAGGAGGCCAAGGTGGAAGGACTGCTTGAGGCCAGAAGTTTGAGACCAGCCTGGGCAACACAAGGAGACTCCCTTTGCTACAAAAAAAAGAAGTAGTAAATAGCTGGGTATGGTAATGTAGTGCCTGTAGCTACTTGGGAAGCAGGATTGGTTGGGCCCAGTAATTTGAGTAGTTTCAGGTTGCAGTGAGCTATGATCATGCCACTGCACTCCAGCCTGGGCAACAGAGCCAGACCCTGTTTCTTTTTTTTTTTTTTTTTTTTTTTGAAGTTCAGTGCCTTTACTACATGCCTAAAGGCAAGATTCAGTGCCTTTACTACAGGCTGAAGTTTAAGCAAAGCTGTGTTCCACAAGGGATTGCTGTGGGAAGTCCTAGACCTGTGAAGTTTCTCTTTTTTTTTTTTTTTTTTAATTTCTGAAGTATTTATTGATCATTCTTGGGTGTTTCTCGGAGAGGGGGATATGGCAGGGTCATAGGATAATAGTGGAGAGAAGGTCAGGAGATAAACACATGAACAAAGGTCTCTGGTTTTCCTAGGCAGAGGACCCTGCGGCCTTCTGCAGTGTTTGTGCCCCTGAGTACTTGAGATTAGGGAGTGGTGATGACTCTTAAAGAGCATGCTGCCTTCAAGCATCTGTTTAACAAAGCACATCTTGCACCACCCTTAATCCATTTAACCCTGAGTTGACACAGCACATGTTTCAGAGAGCAGGGGGCTGGGGGAAAGGCCATAGATCAACAGCATCCCAAGGCAGAAGAATTTCTCCTAGTCAGAACAAAATGGAGTCTCCTATGCCCACCCCTTTCTACACAGACACAGCAACAATCTGATCTCTCCTTCCTTTCCCCACACTTCCTCCCCTTCTCTTCAACGAAACCGCCATCGTCCTCATGGCCCGCTCCCGATGGTCGCTGTCTCTTCGGAGCTGTTGGGTACACCTCCCAGACAGGGCAGCCGGGCAGAGGCGCTCCTCACCTCCCAGACAGGGCGGCTGGGCAGAGGCGCCCCTCGCTTCCCAGACGGGGCCGCCCGGGCAGAGGCGCTCCTCTCCTCCCAGACGGGGTGGCCGGGCAGAGGCGCTCCTCACTTCCCCGACGGGGCCGCCCGGGCAGAGGCGCTCCTCAGTTCCTCCCAGACCGGGTGGCAGCCGGGCAGAGGCGCTCCTCACCTCCCAGACGGGGCGGCCGGGCAGAGGCGCTCCTCACTTCCCCGACGGGGCGGCCGAGCAGAGGCGCTCCTCACTTCCCAGAGGGGGCGGCCGAGCAGAGGCGCTCCTCACTTCCCAGAGGGGGCGGCCGGGCAGAGGCGCTCCTCACTTCCCAGACGGGGCGGCCGGGCAGAGACGCTCCTCACTTCCTCCCAGATGGGGTGGCGGCCAGGCAGAGGCGCTCCTCACCTCCCAGACAGGGCGGCCGGGCAGAGGCGCTCCTCACTTCCCAGACTGGGCGGCCGGGCAGAGGCGCTCCTCACCTCCCAGACGGGGCGACCAGGCAGAGGCGCTCCTCACTTCCCAGACGGTGTGGCGGCTGGGCAGAGGTGCTCCTCCCTTCCCAGATGGGGCAGCCAGGCAGAGGCGCTCCTCACTTCCCAGACGGTGTGGCGGCCGGGCAGAGGTGCTCCTCCCTTCCCAGATGGGGCAGCCAGGCAGAGGCGCTCCTCACTTCCCAGACGGTGTGGCGGCCGGGCAGAGGCGCTCCTCCCTTCCCAGATGTGGCAGCCAGGCAGAGGCGCTCCTCACTTCCTCCCAGACGGGGTGGCGGCCAGGCAGAGGCGCTCCTCACTTCCCAGAGGGGGCGGCCGGGCAGAGGTGCTCCTCACTTCCTCCCAGACGGGGTGGCAGCCGGGCAGAGGCACTCCTCACCTCCCAGACGGGGCGGCCGGGCAGAGGTGCTCCTCATCTCCCAGACGGGGCGGCCGGGCAGAGGTGCTCCTCATCTCCCAGACGGGGCAGCCGGGCAGAGGTGCTCCTCATTTCCTCCCAGACGGGGTGACGGCCGGGCAGAGGCACTCCTCACCTCCCAGACGGGGCGGCCGGGCAGAGGCGCTCCTCACCTCCCAGACGGAGTGGTCAGGCAGAGGCGCTCCTCACTTCCCATATGGGGTGGCGGCCGGGCAGAGGTGCTCCTCACTTCCCAGATGGGGCGGCCGGGCAGAGGTGCTCCTCACTTCCTCCCAGACGGGGTGGCAGCCGGGCAGAGGCGCTCCTCACCTCCCAGACGGGGTGGCCGGGCAGAGGCGCTCCTCCCTTCCCAGACGGAGTGGCCAGGCAGAGGCGCTCCTCACCTCCCAGAGTGGGCGGCCGGGCAGAGGTGCTCCTCACTTCCTCCCAGACGGGGTGGCGGCCAGGCAGAGGCGCTCCTCACCTCCCAGACGGGGCGGCCGGGCAGAGGCGCTCCTCACCTCCCAGAGTGGGCGGCCGGGCAGAGGCGCTCCTCACTTCCCAGAGTGGGCGGCCGGGCAGAGGCGCTCCTCACTTCCCAGAGTGGGCGGCCGGGCAGAGGCGCTCCTCACTTCCCAGAGTGGGCGGCCGGGCAGAGGCGCTCCTCACTTCCCAGAGTGGGCGGCCGGGCAGAGGCGCTCCTCACTTCCCAGAGTGGGCGGCCGGGCAGAGGCGCTCCTCACTTCCCATAGGGGGTGGCAGCCGGGCAGAGGCGCTCCTCACTTCCCAGATGGGGCAGCTGGGCAGAGGTGCTCCTCACTTCCTCCCAGACGGGGTGGCGGCCAGGCAGAGGCGCTCCTCACCTCCCAGACGGAGCGGCCGGGCAGAGGCACTCCTCACCTCCCAGACGGGGCGGCTGGGCAGAGGCGCTCCTCACTTCCCAGAGTGGGCGGCCGGGCAGAGGCGCTCCTCACTTCCCAGAGTGGGCGGCCGGGCAGAGGCGCTCCTCACTTCCCATAGGGGGTGGCAGCCGGGCAGAGGCGCTCCTCACTTCCCAGATGGGGCAGCTGGGCAGAGGTGCTCCTCACTTCCTCCCAGACGGGGTGGCGGCCAGGCAGAGGCGCTCCTCACCTCCCAGACGGAGCGGCCGGGCAGAGGCACTCCTCACCTCCCAGACGGGGCGGCTGGGCAGAGGCGCTCCTCATCTCCCAGAAGGGGCGGCTGGGCAGAGGCGCTCCTCACTTCCCATATGGGGTGGCAGCCGGGCAGAGGCGCTCCTCACTTCCCAGACGGGGTGGCGGCCAGGCAGAGGCGCTCCTCACTTCCCAGATAGGGCAACAGGGCAGAGGCGCTCCTCACTTCCTCCCAGACGGGGCGGCCGGGCAGAGGTGCTCCTCATCTCCCAGACGGGGCAGCCGGGCAGAGGCGCTCCTCACTTCCTCCCAGACGGGGTGGCAGCCGGGCAGAGGCGCTCCTCACATCCCAGATGATGGGCGGCCGGGCAGAGGCGCTCCTCACTTCCCGGATAGGGCGGCCGGGCAGAGGGGCTCCTCACATCCCAGACGATGGGCGGCCAGGCAGAGACGCTCCTCACTTCCTAGACGGGGTGGCGGTGGGGCAGAGGCTGTAATCTTAGCACTTTAAGAGGCCAAGGCAGGAGGCTGGTAGGTGGAGGTTGCAGAGAGCCGAGATCACACCACTGCACTCCAGCCTGAGCACCATTGAGCATTGAGTTAGCGAGACTCCGTCTGCAATCCCAGCACCTCGGGAGGCCGAGGCAGGCAGATCACTCGAGGCCAGGAGCTGGAGACCAGCCCGGTCAACACGGCGAAACCCCGTCTCCACCAAAAATACAAAAACCATTCAGGCGTGGCGGCGCGCGCCTGCAATCCCAGGCACTCGGCAGGCCAAGGCAGGAGAGTCACAGGAGCCCGAGGCAGGGAGGTTGCAGCAAGCCGAGATCCCGGCAGTACAGTCCAGCTTCGGCAACAGAGGGAGACCGAAAAAAGAAGGAGAGGGAGACCGAAAAAAAGAGGGGAGAGGGAGAGGGAGAGGGAGAGGGAGAGGGAGAGGGAGAGGGAGAGGGAGAGGGAGAGGGAGAGGGAGAGGGAGAGGACGATTTTGGTTTTAAATCTTTTCAATGCCTTTTTAAATTCATGCTGGCAACTTTTTGCAAAAACGTTTTTACCTGTTGCTGTTGCATTATTCCATCCCCTTCCATTTTGGTTTCTATTTCTGTGAACTCTTGCCACCACATCATCACTCTGAGTCCTCAGGTTCACAGTGTTTATTATGGCTTAGACTCTTTTCATATTTAATAAAAGGGCCTGTTCATATCTTTCATCGGGTTTGCAATAATCTCAGTATCATGTACATCCCTGAGTCTAGCATCTGTTCACCCTGATTTTGCAATTTTGAATTCCGCTATTGTAACCTTCAAAGTGGTCCACATCACATCAGTGTGAAGTCAAACAGATGCCATGGCACAATGCAACTGGCTTTACTCTCTTTATGTGCTCAACCTATTATGTGGTAGATGTGACACAACCCTCCCTCCACTCCCCTGTCACTTTTAGTAGTCTAAGCCTTGTGCTTTCTCATCACCATTGTATCCTCAAGGACTACCAATTCCAGGAGAATGATTTAAAATCCTGTGAAAAAGAATCAGTGCTTCAAAACCTCTCTCTGTCATTCTTTTTAGGTCAATAGAAATGTTCATTTATGTGATGATTTGCAGTGCAAATACAATTATTCAGTGATGTTTTGAGCACGTCATATCTTGCTAGTTTATTATTCCACAGTTTGCAATGACTTTGCAGAAGGAAGATCACAAATTAGATTAAGGAATATGTTTCATTTCCTTTGATCTAGGACACGGATAGGACTTCAGAGACTCCAGCAATTCTCCTTTGTCTTGCTTTTCAGACTCACATAATAGCACATCAATCTTGCAAAGGATCTCTCTGCCAAAACCACTGAGTTTAATTTAATAGAATACTTGGTTAAGACTGGAAGTCTTTATCTTCCATCCTCCATTAATATATCAATCTTAAGCATGACTGAAAAATGGGTACATTACTCATAAAGATAAATTTGTGGATGTGCTCAGAAATGTCTCCTTTAGAATCATCAATAACAGATGTCCGATTGCCTCATATTTTCAGATTTAAAATGTGACTTTATTAATGTAATAACGAATTACAGGACATAAACAGAAAAAAACCCAAACCAACCAACCCCCACCTACTTCCATGATCTGATTCGGGGAACTGAGCTGAAGAAAGGTATTGTGAGGTGCTTTGGTGCCCTCTGGCGGGTAATCGTCTGAACAACACAGACGTATTTTAGTCATGGTTCATTTTGAAGGGGCCTTGGAAATCTGTTCCAATCCCCAAACTATAGGAGACAAAACAGAGCCCATGGGGCCCAGTGACTGGCGCAGAGTTCCAGGAAATCGTAATCCCGTGTCAGTCTAACTTGAAACATTCTTGTTAAGATTACCGGATAAGTATATAATTATCATATATTTGAAATTGTTTTCAGAAAATATTATCAGAAAAATTCTTCCACAGAGTAATTTTGGTGTGGAATGATCTGACGTATTTTATGGTAACTTTTAGATAATGCAATTATATTTTAGAAGTGAATTATAGTCAGTTTAAATTCTTACTAAATTCTATGAAAGTTTTGAGAAAAATTATTCAATATATTATAGTTAGAAAATGTAACATTGATAAAATAGAAAAATTGCCATGCTTTAACCAAACATCTGTTGAATGGAATGTTTTTTTTTAACCACTGGGAAGGGAAAATACACCACATTATACTGTTGTATAAGACAAAACTTCTATACATATTCCTATAGCTCTATTTATCCATTTGACCATAACGTGCATTTTCATGCAATTTAAAATATTAATGAATGTGACTTTTCCAGAATATTTGGAGATTTTAGACTTTTTTCTTTCTTCTTTAATTTATATTCTTTGAGTATCTCTCCTGACTTGGGGACATGTTTGGTAGAATTCCGTATTTTAATGCGAAACTTTTCTTCTGATACAATTTAAATTCCAGCAAGATTTAATCAAAACTACTAGAAGCTTAAAAACATACAGAATTGAATTGTGGATGTGTATACCAGTGGGTTGGAGTTGTTTTAATTTCTATTTTTCTTTCTCTTTCTGCCTCCTTAGGCTGTTGAATTTTATCACGTAGACAAGAGATCTAGGGAAAGAGGAGAAAGGAAGATAGAAATCAAATTACACTTTGCAATCATCATTTGAAGATTCAAATTCAGACATGAAATCAATAGTTTAGGGAGGACATTTATGTTTAAATTGTAATATAGCATCATCTGTCTCAAACTTGGTTTGGGGTTTTTTTTTTTTTACATATTAAAATTTCAGATTATCTTCAAATGTTGCTTGATTTGATTCAATCAGATTTGGCAACTAAAAAGTCCTAACAACAACAGCAAGAACATCTACATCTTGTTGAGAATGGACTAGGTGTGAGCCACTGCACTTGGCCTTCTCTATATTGCATTCCCTGAAACCTAAAACCATATCAAAAGTGACACATCATCATTTTATATATCCCTTAGAAAAAAAGTGCAACTGAAATATTGCTAAATGCTTTAATATCACATAGAATGTCATTGTATATATATTGAAAGAGCTGTATTAGGCTTAGCTAGACATTGATTCTTTCATCATATATCACTCTTGTGCGTGTATAAAAAGGTAAGTACGAGGAAATTGAGGTATTTCTAAATGTTTTTTGCATTCAGTCTATCTTCACTGAATCACTCTGACCCAGAATTGTTGAGGTTCTTGTTTCACTACCAATATTGTCTTCTGTGGGTAGCACAGCATTTTTTAGAAGATGCCTATTATCTCCCATGCCACTGATACCTCTTCTGCAAGGCTTGGCATGCCATGATGCATTCCTGAGGTGTCAGCAGAAGGTTTCCAGAGAATAACCAGGACCCAAACTCCTTTCTCAAATGGTTCTGAGAACTTTGTTATTGTTTTCTGTCGTTGCTGAAGATAATTAAAATTTCTCCATGGCAGAGCCCTGCTGCCCAATTACAAAAACAACATCAACAGATCAATCTCCACAATCCTGAAGCAATCATGGCAGCTTTGATGATTTTGGTACAGAATGTGGTGAAAAATGTTATGGAATTCATCTTTACTTGTTTTTCAGAAATCACAGTCAGAGCCCACTTACATTTTATGAGTACTTTCGCACATTGTGCAGTGTCTTGTGTATTTCTTTCACCTCCACTGGAAGTTGAGTTCCACTCATGCTACCAGTGTTAGAGAGTTTGTGTATGGACAGGCGATGATAGCTACATGCGGCTACACTCTTACTGACGGCAATTGTAAGATGCTGTAGATTGTAAGATACACTTCCATTTTGGAGATGCTCAGACATGGGGAGACATAATTTTTCGAATCAGTGAAGTATGATGTGTTACTCTTTAATTTCCATTATACCCTTGTGAGGTAGATACTGTTTTCTCTAATTTACGGATTATTCAGTGAAACTATAGCGCTAAAGGAAGATTTAAGAATACAGAGAACAGACTTTGCAAGAGGAATGGTTGCCTTGAGTTAGTCCTTTCTAAGCAATTAGAAGAAATGAGGAGTGATTGTTTCAGTTCATGGGACCTGGTATCAGGTATGTATCTTATTTACAAAGAAGTAAATTTATCTCATATATTGTCTTTAGAGAGCCCAGAAAAAAAATGCACAGAATACTGCAAAACGTGTAAAAGTACTGATAAAATGTAACTGACCTCTAGTTTTGATTTCTGAAAAACAAATAGAGATGCATTTCATAATATTTTTTCATAGTCTCCTGTACCAAAATCATCGAAGCTGCCATGATTGCTTCAGGATTGTGGAGACTGAACTTTTGATGTTATTTTTGTAATTGGGCAGCAGGGCTCCTCCATAGAGAAATTTTAATTATTTTCAGCAAAGATCCAAAAGCTTCTTCAGAGAGAAGTGCTTCACAGCAGGAAATGGTGGCTAAGAGATTCATCCTATCGGAACAAGAATGTGTCAACAAATTTTCCCAGGCGTGTGCCAAGGAACTGCCTAAGGAATTTAAGCTGCCTGCAAGTTGTCACCATCTGGCCACAAAGGATACCTTTTATGAGAAAATCATGTTGTTATTCCATAAGGCAGTCATTATTTTATGTTGGCCACATTTCATGCAACTCAGCCCTCTGTTTTTAATGTGAAGACATTGGGTAGAAGTAATATCTTTTTGTCTCTTTGGGGGGCAGAGGGGAGTGGGTACCCCTGGCATATAGTGGGTAGAGGCCAAGGATGTTGCTAAATATGTCGCAGTTCACAGGACAATCACTGCCCCTCTGTCCCTGCCCCCAACAAGGAATGATCAAGCCCAAAATGTCAATAGTGCTGAGATTGAGACATCTCAGTCTAGCCCCTTATAGTACTTCAGCTCCTACAAAATAACATCTCTTCTGGAAAGCCTTTTGGGTGCCTCTTCCATGAGCTGCCTGGCATCCTATGCTCACTGCCTTCACAGAACTCATTATTCTGTTCTTGGTCTCTGTTATGTCCTTAGAAACTGATATTGTGGTTGAATACATTACATTGGTTACAAATGAATGACAGAAATTTAATTAGAACTAGCTTAGGCAAAACAAAGAATCTCAGGAAATATTGAAAAATCCAGCTTCAGCAAGGTCAGAATCCATTTCCTCCTCAGCTTCTGCATCCTAGTCTTCCACTTTTTTGGGAGCTTCAGTTTGATGGCAGAGCATCAGTTAAGGGCATATATGTTTAGGAGAGTAATGAGTTTTTTTTTCTTTTATAATCACAACATACAAGATGAGAAAAGGTCTTTATATTGTTATAGGGAATTGCCAACAAGAATAGAGAATAGTATAAGAACATCTTTGGATCCATCAGCTGCTCCAACAACCCTCAACTCATGGTTTATCCTGCATCATTCATATCGCCACCTGCTTCCTCCATCCTTCCCAAGCCCCTGGAGAAACTTTTATCTATAAAAACTTGTTTCTGAAAGACAGGACTCTTAAAAATCACAATACCATTATCATACCTTGAAAACAAGCCATATTTCCTTAATAACATGAAATATCCAGCAATGTTTACATTTTTATGATTTTTAAAATTCATCCATTCATCCATTTATAATTTACAGGTTTTTTGGAGGCAGGATTCAAATAAGGTTTATGTGTTACAATTGGTTGATAGATCTCTTACGTCTCTTTTTAATCTACTAGTTTACCCCCCACCCCATCTCTCCCTTTTTTTTCCTTGTAATTTCCTCACTGAAAAACTGGTTATTTGTGCTCTAGTGTTTCCCACAGTCTGAATCTTGTTGATTGCACCCCCATGGTGTGGTGTTGATTAATGAGCTTCTCTGTCCACTGTGTTTCTAGAAATTGGCAGTTACATTTAGAAGTATGATCAGATTCATATTCAATCCCCTTGGCAGCACTATTCCATAGTGGGTGTCAGTACTTCTATCTTAAGCTTTGTAATGACTGTCTCTTTTTGTGATATTAGTAACCATTTACCTATACTTCATTAGAAATTGCAAAGTGGTGACATTCTAATCCTATCAGTCCTTCTTAGTTAATTAGCTGGTATAATCTACAACGAGAACCCCCTGAGTCAACTCTTAAGTCCCTCTGAGGTTTAATGTGTATAGGAATGGCAGAATAAAGGCCCAATTATTTTCTTAAAATAATAAGTTGAACTTTTTATCGCTGTCCAGTGATGACCAATAAAGATTACTTTTTTTCATAGACTTGAACTTGTCTGATATGTTTTATTCCATTGTATATATCATCTTATTTATTTATTTGTGAAAGTCTCACTCCATCACCCAGGTTGAGTGCAGTGGTGCGATCACAGTTCACTGCAGACTTGACCTCCCAGGATCGAGAGATCCTCCTCGCAGTAGATGGGGCTATAGGCATGCACCACCATACCACACCATTTTTTGAGTCAGGATCTTGCCATGTTGCCCAGGCTGGTCTCAAACTCCTGGACTCAAGCAGTCCTCCCACTTTGGCCTTCCAAAGTGCTGGGATTACAGGCATGAGCCGCCATGCCCAGCCATTGTGTTTATTATTTTTATTATCATTAATGCTCAAGTTAAATTGTCCTATCTGTGGCCAATGGGAATCTAGTCATGTCAGTTCCTGTGTCTTTTTGTTTTTCTAATTTCAGCAGCTTTATGATTTTATTTCTAAAATGGATACTATTTTTGTCATTAGTTTTACCTAGCAATATAAATGCATGGGTTGATTTTCTCCTTTAATTTTTAAGATACATTTTTAATTGAAATATAGCATATATTCAAAAAAGCACAATTTATAAAAGTATAGCTTGAATATGCATGGGACAGCCACACCTGTATAACAACTATATCGAGAGACAGGTTTTATTACCAACACACTGTTTGCCCTTTCTGGTCATTACCCCTTCAAAGATAACCACCACCTGACTTTTAGCCCCACAGATTCATTTTGCCTGTTTTTGACTTTATGTAAATGAGATCACACAGTTTGTTCTTTTTAATGTCTGGTTTCTTTTACTCAACTTTATGTTTGTGAAATTCATCCATGTTCTTGTGTGTAGCAATAGTTCATTCTCTGTTATCAGATGTCACACCTCTTGGACAGATTCCCTACTTTCAAAAATCTTTTAAAAGCATTTAGATTATGTTTTATATTTTGTTTTTAATTGACACATAATAATTATACATATCTATGGGGTAGATTTTGATACTTAAATTTAAAAATTATGTTCTCTTGTATTTCTCATGTTTTAATTTTTTCTGTTCTACTTTTTGATGATTTTCTCAGCTTTATGTTTAAGTATTCTTCTGTTCCCTGTAGGGTGTTTGTTTTGTTTTTCCTTTTTGTTTTTTTTTCCTGATGGTTTTGGTCTTTGTCTTTTATTCTATTGGCATTCTTAGGTAATTTCTAACTGGTTATTCACATTTTGATATTAGGGCTAAACAGCCATATGGAAGCAACTATTGGATGACTGGATGAAGAGCCAAGTTTTACCTAATTGGCTCATAATAAACCACTCCAGGCTTAGTGTTATAAGACAACACTAGTTTTTATTATCTCGCATGATGCCAAGGGTTGAATGAACTAAGCTAAGGTGGTTCCCATTCAGGGTCTTTCATGTGGTTGCTGTAGAAATGTCTGGGACTGGGTCATCTGGAAGCTTCTGCCCTCACAGAAGTTTCTGGAAGCTTCTGGCTCCTGAGCCAGGAAGACTCAAATAGCTGGAGGCTGGAAGTGGTGGGGTTCTTCAGGCATATCTCTGTCTCTCTGTGGTCTCTCCAGTCTGGCAGCTGTGGAATAGGTAGACCTTTTACATGGTAGCTCAGGTTTCCAAAAGCATGTGTCTTGAGATGGACAGAAGCTGTGGGAATGGCCTCTTCTTATCTAGCTTCAGAAATCATGCAACATCACTTTCTATATAGCACTGTAGTCAGTGGAAGTGAGCTACTGAAGCCAGCCCGTGTTCATAGGGAGCAAAATTGGACTCCACTTCATGATGGAATAAATTCCAAATAATTTGTAGGCATGTTTTAAAACCACTGCAGTCACGATCTGAAGATCTTTTCTTCTTCTTTTTTTTTTTTTTTTTGAAACAGAGTCTCGCTCTGTGGCCCAGGATGGAGTGCAGTGGTTGATTTCGGCTCACTGCAACCTCCACTTCCCCGATTCAAGTGATTCTCCTGCCTCAGCCTCCTGAGTAGCAGGGACTACAGACTTGCGCCACCATGCCAAGCTAATTTTTGTATTTTTAGTAGAGATAGGGTTTTGCCATGTTGGCCCAGGCTGATCTCAAAGTCCTGACCTCAGCTGATTTGCCCACCTTGGCCTCCCAAAGTGCTGGGATTACAGGTGTGAACCACTGCACCTGGCCTGAAGATCTTTTCTTTAAGACTCTTGAGTTCTTCCTAAAATAAATTCTCCATTATACTAGTGAGAATAGGAGGCACATCAGAGTTGAATAGTTGTCTGCTAGGATACCTAATGGAGGAAGGAAGGAGATTACAGTTTGCTTGTGACAGTGTCTCATGATTTACTATACAAATTTTCATTTAATCTCCCCTTCTTCAACTGCATTGTTTTTTTTTTTTTTTTCCTTAGTTACATTCTCTGAATTCAGATTCCCTGGAAGCTCTGGTCTTTTGCTGCGTGGAGCCAGGGAGTTTAACTGTTCCAACCGATCCCATCTTCAGACATACACCTGTTTGACTTTTTGATACTTGGTGCCTGGGAACCATGAGTCTTTCTGGGTGTTCTGTGAACCTTCCTTTGCCACTCTAGATTTACTCTCCATTCTTCTCCCGCTTGTTCTGGGCCTTGGAAGACCGACTATGCGGACTACACCATGGGCCTCCCTTATGTTCTGGCTTTCAGGATTAGTAATAGTGCTGTGCTGAGCCATAATGGAGCCTGAGGAAAAAGGAAAAATAATTCATAGTGATCCTGCCCTTATTTAAAATTGTGATATTTTGTTCATCATGGATTTTTTGCATCAATTTTGATTTTAAAAAAATAATGCAGTAAAATATGTTTCCTTTTTTGAGTTAAGGTCTCACTATGTTTCCCAGGCTGTCTTGAACTCCTGAGCTCCAATGATCTTTCTGCCTCAGCCTCCTGAGTAGCTGAGACTACAGGTGTACACAACTGCACCTGGCCATTAAAATATCTTTTATATTGATTACTGAGTTTTTTGGTCCCCCTATCTTTTAAGTTTTGTGTCCAAAGTGAGTGTTTCATTTACCTCACCTTAGTCCCAGCCCTGACATTTAACATATCATGTTGTAAGACTCTATGTCTTGTTAAAATCATCTGGAGAACGTTGATTTTTGTTTGTCTGTTTTATTTTTGTTTTATCAAGCAATCAGCCCCATTAGGCTGCAAGGTCTATTTCACCTTCTTCCAGCAGTGGTTCCAATGTCAGTACAGACTTCAAAGAGGACTGCCTCTGGCCACCCAGGATTAGTTTGGGATGTGAGCATGGAATATGTTGTACAGTTCAGTTCTTGAGGCCTTTGCTCTGCTTCTTTGGGTGCGTTATACACATGTGCAGCTTGGGCTGATCCCAGGACTTGGGTTGGTTCACATGCAGGTTTAGGATTCCCCTCTCCGAAGTCTCTCCTCTCTGAGATTTCAGCAATACTCTCCAGCTCCCAGGTCCCCCATTTACTGGTTCTCCATCCAGAAAGATGGATTTTCTTACAGTTTTAGCTTCATGTGCTGGTGTGCAGTTACACGTGACAAGGCCTGCCCTTAGGAGAAGCTGGGAGAGACAGGAGAAAGGAAACAACAGAAATTCCCCCTCCCCATACTCTTTTCACAATGGGGACTCCCTTTTCTGTATCCCTCTCAGCGTTGTTCATTGCACTACAAAAATATTTGTTAAGTGTATCACTTTCTTTGGCAGTGGCCTTCAAGGAATATAACCAAGAACCCAAAGAAAGTTTAGCAGTGCTGCTAAAGTCATGCAAAGCATGGGTTCTTTGCATCAAAGTAGGCAGCTTATTATTTGTTTAGAGCCTAGAGTCCTTGCTAGGTTGTTAGCTTCATGCCTGTGTTGTCATGGCTCTGTCTCTAATGCATGGCAGAAGGCTGGGCACAGAGTAGGCACGAAGCAAATATTTGCTAAATGTTAGAGAGACAGACTCCAGCACCATAGCCATTTAAAGCTTGACTACAGCAAATTATGTTTCCAAGTTTTAAATATTCAGTAATAAGCTAATATTACATTATGCAAGTGTCTCTATTTGTCATGACAGAAACGGGGACCTCCGGTAGCTGGGTTGCTGCAGGAATGGGCTGAGTCCTAGGGTGTGGGCATTTCGCACTAACGCTGTAACTTGGCTCTGTGCTGTTCCTCTCTAGTCCAAGGCCCTAGGTTACTAACTTACAGAAAGTAGACCCAACTGATGGGGAGTCTCAGAATACAATTCTGGTACACATCGGGCAATGCTTATATTTTCTTCTTCTATTAATAGATCCCCAAGTCATCCAGGAGAGAGCTACTAACACTCAAGGCCCCTTGTGGAAGGTCTAGAAAACAAACTGAACTAAAAAGTTAGCAGTGTTCTTGTTGAGTATATTTTCCCCGAAATGTATTTTAGTTTACCTTTTGTTTATTCATTTAGTAAACACTGCTTAAAGTCTGTTTTGTGAGCAGCAATATTTAATACCCTTTTGAGGGATGAAAAAAAGGACCTATTGAAAAAGATATAATCACTGCCCTGTCCTCCCTGCTTCTCCCCCAGCTAACATTCTTCTGGAGGCCAAAACCTATAACCTCCCAGGTAGTACAAGTGCCTGAGAGGTCACCAATCCTCTATCATCCTCTCTGTTGCTCCTTCACATCACCCTTTTCACCTGCCCATGCCATCATCTTGTGCAGTCTTGCCCCTGCTAAGTTAGTGGCAGGCCATGTGACCTTGAGTACACCTGCCCCTGCTCCCCAGTTTGGAGTGGACCGCAAGTGTATACTGAATCCTAGCTGGTCAATTAGATTCCTTCTGATAATTTTGACTGGGGGCCATGTTCTGAATTGGCTAGGCTAACATGCTGATGTGCCTTCAGACATAGAAGCTGCCATTTTGAGCAGACTTTTGGGAGTTGGTGGCTAATTAGTAAGGGAAGTGCACTGCTCTGTCTGCTACAGAAAGACAAGGAAAACAGAATGCAGAGAGGATCCCAACAGAGTTCACATCAGCCCCCAAGAGAGATGGAGAGAGAATCCTGCTTGGTTCCTAATGATGTCCCAGGCCCCCATCAGGCTGCTGTCCTCCTGCCCTTGGATTCTTTATGATAAAACTCCCAGTAGTGGCAACTTGAGGAGATTTCTAGGTTGTTTGCTTTCTTTTGACAACAAAATGGTCTTTCATTAAAATGACAAAACAGAAGTAATGCAACCTAAATACAAGTATAAGCAATAATGCAAAAGAAGAAATAGAAATAATTTTGATGGGTTAGTTCAAAAGACAGGCATGTTCATTTTATACCACTTCTAACTCATTGCTGTGCCTCTTCTTACATTTCTAAGAATAAAAATTAAAAATCAATGTCCTGCAATTTTAAATTATTTTATTTCTGATTGGTGATTTTAATGAATTTAAACATGTAGAAATATACCTATTGCCACTTTGGTGATAACTCTTAACATCTTTCATTTTTTTGGTCAAAAACCACTTTCTGGCAAGAATGCAACTTCAGATAATTATGGCTTTGCACTCTGAGTTTGCTTTTTAAGAGTTATTTTGATTTATGATGACTCAACATCTCAGTCTATGTGGTTAACTTTTTTTTTTTCAGGGGGGCGGGTCTTTATGGATTAGCCAAGCTTTCTTTTAAAAACATACAATTAAAAGAAATGTGGTTTCATTTCTTACCTCAATTCGTTTTACTTCATTTGGGTTGTTCAGTATTAAGTGGTCCAACCATAAATTTCCCGTCTCACTAAATTTATTTTATCAGTGCAGTGGATTATTTTCAAGGTTCATTTTCCTAGTGCCCTAGCCAAGGCTAGAAAGAGGGTATTTTAAATTTCTCTTCTTCAGAAGCTGTTCTTTTCTCTTTTCTCCACTTTAAGGACATTTTTCCCCTTCAGGAGCACTCTCTAAAAAGAAGGTCAATGTTCTTTCCTAAGTGGCAGAGACATGTTTAGCATCTTCATCACTCAGTTTAACCTGTCTAAACTTTGACATTGAATTTTTACCCCTATCTTGGTCCATCTGCTGCAAATTAAGTGGATACACCTATCCCCTTTGCTTTTTCGATTTCAAAGATAAATGATGAGGATTCTTATGATACATTCTGGCTAAAACAAGAAAGTCCACTTATATAGGATTGGGAAAGATCCCACTTCCTGTCTTCACAAAGGAGGACAATTACCCTGTTATCTAATCCCAGTGTTCTGAGAGAGGCTGGCCCCAGCTTGAACAGAAAAGGAGACAAATTGGCTTCCCCTTCCTCCCCTCACCTTTTGGACTAGGATTCTTTGCTGACTTCTGTTATTGGCTCTTTCTGGTCTCCCAGCGAGTTGTCCTCTCCCCTTGGCCTCTTTTGTTGTCCTAGAATTCTTCCCAGCCACCTTCCCATGCTACAAAAGAACCTCTCCCTCCTTATTCTCATTCTACCAGAAATCTTACTTCTGCTGGAAAAATTTCAGATGATGGCCGAGTGGAGCTTAGCCTGTGTTTCCCCTAAGACAAGGGCTCCTGTGCAGTAGCTTATGTGGAAACTGTTCCCAGGGGACAAAAGTTGGGGATTGGAGAAAGTGAAATGAAAAAGAGGAAAGGGCAAGTCAGAGGTGTGCCCTGAGTTGGTCCCACATATCCTGGAATTTTCACTTCACTGAAAATCCTTTCTCAACTCACCCAGCCACAGCTATGTGACCTTATGTCTCTACTTCAATATGATCACCTCCCTCTCTGGACTCTTAGCTTCTTAAGGGAAGAAAGCAGGTTTCTCCATTGTGCCCTTCCTACATGCTAAAGCATATGACCCCATGTAAGCACTCAGAAACGACATATTTGTTCAATAAATGAATGAATGAAGAGGGCCCTCTCTTGCTGCTCCAATCACAACAATCATGTGACTGTGTATTCCTCCTCTGTATATGCTGGTCCTGCCTACTCCTGTATGTAGTAATGTGAGCCATAGTGAGTGCATAAATGAATGCATAAAAAGAATACAATATGAAATGATAATATTTTTAAAATGTTAAATTGATGTGTTTTTAAATTTCTTTAAGTTATAATACCTCTCAGCTACCTGTACATAGAATCAATGGGTTTTGTTATTTCTGAAAAATAATAGATACTCCTAATCCAGAGCAGAGAAGTTATTTTTTGGTTTTGGTTCTCAGAGCTGACATTCTTGAGTCTTTAGTAATACAATGTCTTATCATCAGAAAGAGATTTTCTAAATCCCAAAAGTTTCCCTTTACTCATCAAGTCAGCCTGATTCAAATCAGAGTTAAATTGCAATGAGTGGGTTCTGACCCTGGTTATGTATCAGAATTACTTGGGGAGGCTCAAAAAATACTAATGCTTAGGTCTTACTTCTACAGACTCTGATTCAATTATCTGGTCTGAGATGGAGTTCAGGTAATACTGCTTTTTTTTTTTTTTTTTTTTTTTAATGCTTCCTTGGTGATTCGAATGTGCGGCCCAACAGGAGAACACTTCTGTAAACTGTATTGTTTGAAGGCTGGATGAAATGACTTTTGGTAAGACCCATTGCATGCAAGAAGGATAATAGAAGACCAGGGCAAGGAGATCAGACAGGAACGACTTGATTCCCTTGTGAGAGTTGAATCCTGGTGAGGGGGTGGGAAAGGGCCAGTAGGAACACCCAGAAAGGTTGGGGGATTCCTGGTGTGGGTCTTAGGCATGGCTTCTCAGGTATTTCACAGGAGACTCCTAAGCCACATAGGGAAGCCATGAATTCAACATGGTGCTGAGCATAGGGCTGCCGGGAATGTCTGAGGAATGTGACTAAGTAGGTGGACCAGAAGGCAGCCTGACAGAGCACATCATTCTTCAATTTGGTGCAGCAAAGGCAGCTGAGTGTTCCTGGGACCCCAAGTCGATGCAGAAGTTGTGGTAGACTATTAACTGGATAAACCTGGAGTTGAGATGGGGCGACTGCTGAGTGCAGGGGCCTCCTGCAAGAGGCTGTGGCAGGGACTGCAGAGTGCTACAGCGAGTGGCATCATGACACCCAAGAGACCAGGAGGGACCAGACCCTCGCAGAGGATAAAAAACCTGAATGTTGTTTTTTGCCTGAAACTCCATCTGCTGCTACCCTGAGTATAGGAATGCCTCCCTCTGCATTCAGGCATGACTCTGAGAGGAGCGGTACAGCTCTCATTGGGAGGTGGAATTTTGAGTGGAATTAATATTCATTCTAAATCAACTTAGGCCAGTACACACTGTTTTACACCATACTGAACTACTTTTTATTTTTTAATGTGTTTTTCTTCTGCTATCATTGAAAGTAGGAACAAGAGGGCTTCTTATAATAAAGAAAGCTATGCTTCTTGTGTGTTTGGATTGTGGTATGTAAATTTGTGATGTGCTACAAAGAATATAAGAGATGAGTTTAAATATTGACAAGGTAGAGCCAAATAATTTCTCAGTACTATTTCACATAAAGTAGCTTTTAGTATAACAGAATGATATTCAGTAGTAAAAAAGATACTGCTTATTGCTATACCTGCAACAACATGAGTGGAATGCACAAACAATGAACAAAAGCAGCTAGACCCAGAAGAGTACATGTTGTATCAATCCACCAAATAAATTTGAGGAATAGGCAAACAAATCTATGGTCAATAGACAAACCAATGTACAGGATTAGAAGTCAGAGTATCAGCAATTGCTGCTGGTGGGGGTGTTGTTATTGAGTGAATGGTCCTTGAGGAAACTTTCTAGGGTGATGAGTAAGTTCTATATTTTGATCTACGCAGTGCCCATATAGATGTGTACATATGTGAAATGTCATTGAGTTGTCCAATTTGAAATTGTATATTTTACTGTATATAAATTATAATTCAAAAAATACTAAAAAGGGTAGGAGGTAAATGAAGAAAACAATTCTACTCATTTTTCACCCAAAGACTTGGGCTAAATTGTCAGAGTATAAAGCCAAGTGTTGAAAAGCGAATGGTGACAGATAGAAATATACGTGATGCTTAAAACCACCGAGGGTTGACTCAGTCTGGCCCCTGAGTAGCAGAGAGAGAAGATAGAAAGTTTAGACATGAGCAATGAGGAAAATGTGTTTTACCAGAAGGCCCCTGGGCCTCCTCTGACAACTTCATTCTCTCTCTTGGAAATTTTTAGATCCCATTATATTACCACAGCATATTTCCAAAACTCTCCTCCTGGAATTGATTTGTTGAAAGACACACTGGCTCCTTTAAAATAAAAACTTAGCTGTCAACACATCCTAATGGCATTTTGGGGGAAGAAAGAATGGTGACATAAGGGGCCCAGGAAGATGTGGGGATCAGGCGTGTGTACCTTCTGAGTCCTTGGGAAAGCTGCTTCATTTCATTGTCATGTAGTGGGAAGAGCATTGGTTTCAACATCAAAAACATCTGAGTTCAGCCACTGACTTCTCCATTTCTATCTGGGTGATCTTAGAGAAGCCACTTGATTTTTCAGAACCTTTGTTTCTTCATCTATAAAAAGGAGATAATTCTTGTACAGATAGTACTATGAATATAAAATTAGATCATATATGGGCACTTGGCATATGATAGACCCTCAACAAGTGGGTATTTATTGTTATTGTTCTTAAAGGACTGCAAAAAGCCACCTACTCAAATATCTCCCCCCAGCAGTCATGCACCTTATTTCACAGATTCATTCATTTGGGAGTGTCTTTCTACTCCTAACTCAAATGTTTCCTATTGTTCCCACCCAGAAGTAATCCATGTTGCTCTTTGGTAAGATATGGATTATAACCATCATCAGGATAAACCAGATTCTGCCTTTTGTCGCCCTTGTTACCTGGTAAGATCTTACAGGATAAGTTCCTTGTTTACCTGTGCATCCCACAGAGGTCCAGCAGTGTTTCATGTAGGTAAGCACCTAATGTTCGTGTAATTCGAAGGATACTTGTATGAGTCCATTCTTGCATTGCTATAAAGAACTACCTGAGACTGGGTAATTTATAAAGAAAAGAGATTCAATTGGCTCGTGGTTCCACAGGCTGTACAGGAAATATGGTTAGGGAGGCCTCAGGAAACTTATAATCACGGTGGAAAGCAAAGGAGAAGCAGGCACATCCTACATAGCTGGAGCAGGAGGAAAAAAGAGAAGGGGGAGGTGCTACACACTTTTAAACAACCAGATCTCGTGAGAACTCACCCACTATTACGAGAACAGCAAGGGGGAAATCTGCCCCCATGACCCAGTCACCTCCCCACCAGGTCTGTCCTCCAACATTGGTGATTATAATTTGACGTAAGATTTGAGCTGGGACACAAATATGGGGTAAATGAAATAACGAATGAATGTGAAATCTGCTATTATTAACTGAACTCTCATCCAACTTATTATAAACAAATGACATGAATCTTAATCTGTTATGTAAATATACACATAATACATTGTTTATCATTAATGTACAGAAAAAAGTTGTTTTGTAGTTAGACAAATGTTACTTTAATTTTTACTTGAATATCTGAAAAATTTAGTTTCATGGAATTTTTTATATGATATTTATTTGTAAAACATCTCTTTTCTTTTTCTTATTTGTATAGCATTGTCATGAAAGAAAATAGGACAACTGCAATTCTTTTGGAAACATTAATTCTGGAAATAGAGTTTTTGGTATTTTGATTATAAGAGTAAGTTTTAAGAGATTGTTAGTATTATATGATGGCAGGCATACTGTGGGTAAATGTCCTTGGTGAAATATAACAAAAATGCAGTTGCTTTATATTAGTGATTATAGGAAAAATAATCCTTTCTTTGATTCCCTATGTTATCTAGGAATGCATTTCATTCGAGTAATATTAGCCACAAAAATAAAATGTAGAAAAATTTTGAAGGCAAATTTGAATTTTGAAATTGGAGTCACTCTTCACAATGAAAACTGGCCGAAATAGTCAAATATTATTATCCATCACTGTCTCAACTTCCCATTGGTTTACATTTTTTTGTGTGTGAGAGAGCGTCTTTGTCACCCAGGCTGGAGTGCAGTCGTACAATTATGGCTCACTACAGCCTTGACCTCCTGGGCTCAATCCTCCCACCTCAGCTCCCCCACCATTGAGTAGCTGGGACTACAGGTGCATGCCACCACGCCTGGCTAATTTTTAAATTTTTTTTGTACAAACAGGATCTTGCTATGTTGCCCAGTTTGGTCTCCAACTCCTGGCCTCAAGTGATCCTCCTGCCTGGGCTTCCCAAAGTACTGGGATTACAGACATAAGCCATTGTCCTGGCCTACAATCAATTATTATTGTGAAGTTGACTTTGCTTCTAAATCAGAAAGAGGCATCTGAGACAAGCTGAAGTAACTTCTAGCTCTATCCCAGCAAATAAGTAAAGAGCCACAAACAAAAATAGTCATTCACCCAGCAAGAAAGAGCCACATGTGGTCAAAATAAAGTTTCAGCATTTAAATTATAATGGAAGTTGACAGTTATTGCTTCCATATGTGAGAAGCATGCAATTTTTAAAAGCTTGGCAATAATTATTATTGCAGGTTCTGGAAGTTTTTACAAGGACAGACTAGGAAGGCTTCTCAGGCAATGGAACTAGACTGAAAAGCCTTACCTTGCTCAGGTAAACTGCTACTCCTTAAAGCAGAAGGTAAAATATAACTCAAAGAATTGTAAGCTCTTTTGTGGATCTTTTCAAAGACCAGATACAGACATTTAGTTGCTTGCTAAAAGGCCCACATGTCTCTCTGGGTGGTCCCTATGGTGATTACTTTTAAAGGAAATCTTTCCTCTAAACATTGGGGTATTTTACAGATGGGTCCCCAGGAATGCAAACATCATTTTCCTGGGACTGTCTTGAGAAATAATCTGAGGTTCTACTTGATAAAGGCAAGTATTCTGCTCACATAAAGGCAATTTCTAGCTTGAAATTTTATTTGAATTGATCAGCTATGAGTTGTCTGCAGTGGACCCACAGTACCAAGTCACAGGAGAGTCTCTTACCTACTGAGAAAGTGACTGGGTTCCCATGAAAGTTCTAGCTGAACATATTCTGCCGGATTCCTGCCCCACAAGTGCACAGACCTTTCAGGGTGGTGTGTTGGCAAAAGTGTGAGCGTGGAAGAAAGAAGATTCAGATCGTGGTTCTCTCAGTCTCTAATTTGCAGAGTTGGGCTTTATAAAGCATCCATGCCTTCATTTCCTTTTCCATTAAAAGGAGATAACAAGATTAATTTTGAATTTCTTTTTCCAGCCACAGTGTTTACTAGCCAAGCCATTTTGTGCAAATCACATGTGAGTGTTTCTTATCTGAAAAATGAAAGTAAAATTGACATATATAGTCAATGGTAGAATTCTGATATATGTGAACATGTTATATAAAGCATAAAGCAAGGCATTGATTTTGTCTCCTTAGTGTAGCATCAGTGAGGCCAGCACACAATTTAGTTGTCCTCCTCTGCAATCCCTTTGCCCACTCCTGAAGAGCATTAATGGCTAAGTTTCATCCTCAGGTCAGTGGGATTTTTGCAAGAAGAAATAATATGGGAGTTAGGATGAACCGCATTAAAACAACAATCACTTAGATGGTCTGTTTGGAACCCAATGGTACAGTCATAATAATCCAGAATATTTAGAGGAGTTTTTGTAATAGAAACCATGTATATACATGTCCAGAATCAAACTTCTGTTTTCCAGAAGTTTGGCTGCTTCTGACTTACCCGCACTTTCCCCAAGGTACAGCAGAAACCACGTTATTCCTTTTCTGAAGTTTTTATTTGCAAAAGTTAGAACCATAAATTAGAATGTATAAGCAGAACTTCCAAACCAGCACCAAATACAAACTTTGTTTAGCATGAAATACAAACACTGGAACCCAGTCCATGCTATCTGGAACAGGGGAGGGAAAATGATCATTTTTAAATCCAGTGACAATTAATGACATTTCAGTATCATTTTTTACAAGTGTAATTTTTTAAATTTCAAAAATATTTTTATTATTTTTTGTGATTTTTAGATTTAAAAATATAGACTTTATCTTTGAGAGCCGTTTAACATTCATAGCAAAATTGAGAGGAATGTGCCAGAGGCCTCTCATATATGCCCTGCCACCATGTATGCACAGGCTCCTTCACTATCAACTGCCTGCACCAGAGTCGTCCATTTGTTACAAGCCATGAACCTACACTGACACATCATTATCCTCCAAAGTCCGTGGGGTTCACTCTTGGTGTTGCACATTCTATGGGTTTAGACAAATGTAAAATGACACGTATCCATCATTGTAATAGCATATAAGGTAGTTTCACTGCCATTAAATCCTCTGTGCCCCACCTATTCATCCCTTCCTTTCTCCTAATCCCTGACAACCACTGATCTTTTTACTGTCTCCATAGTTGTGCCTTTTCCACAATATCATATGGTGGGAATCATAGAGTGTGTGGTCTTCTGGTCTTCTGACTGGCTTCTTTACTTTCATTTATGTTTCCTCCATGTCTTTTCATGGCTTGGCAGTTCATTTCTTTTTATCAATGCTTGATATTCCATTGTATGGATTTACCAGAACAAATGTAATTATTATTCCATCCTTGAATAATGGAGTTTATTGACATTATGTGAAAATAAATTCCATCATACCTTATCAAAATTTTCAAATGTGCTGAGAAAAATTTCTTGGATTTTCTGTTTCCCACAAATGTATTATCATAATTTTTCTTATATACTGATATTCTTTTCTTTCATTCAGTTTTAAATTTCTTATTTCCAAATGTATTCTCTCTTCTCTTTTGGAGCATGGAAGTCTAATATTGGGATCCAGCTTCCTGTCTGTAAATAGAGCAATGTAGCTCCTTGGAGATGAGTTTTGAAGTGACGACCATTGCACAAACCACAAACGTTATGACTCTATCATGTCCTGGAAGTATGTTTCACACACCCATGAAAGTGCCTAGAGCCCCTAGTACTGTAGGCATAAGGAGACATGAATGCTGATTTTGTGTGTTCAGTCAACAAAGAGGTCTGATTTCTTTCCACTTGCCAACTTGGGCTGCCAGAGAACATGGATTACTTGCTCCATGAGCTAACAACTCCTCATGGAAAAATATGCAGGTAATTTTAGACTGGAATCCAACCCAATCTAAAATCACTTGTGGATATTAACTAATTTATCATGATTTTCAAATGACTCCAGTGTGAGAAAAATATTGGAAAACTTTGTTCATTGTTGGAAAGGTGTTCAATAAGGTATTAACACTAGGGAAAGCCAAATTGCCACTTGAAAATAAACACAGTCAACAGAGAATCTCTGAATTTAAAGGTCTAGTGGGAAATTGATCAAATAAATGTCTTCAAATAATTATATATGAAATATTCCACTAGTCCTTAGACCTAGCTGGTCTTCCTCTCCCCATCAACCAGGAGAAGTGATGAAAGCATTAAACTTGGCCTTGAAAAGCTGCTGTCCTTCCCCAGCTGTATGACTTTGTGGCAGGGCACAAAGTCTCCCTCTCCAACCTCTGTATCTGTTTTGTCTCCTCCTCCCTGTGTGCCTTGCCCCAAGTCCCTGCCCCACCGCAACCTCTCCTTCAAGTTTCCTCCATGTTTTTCATGGCTTGATAGCTCATTTCAGCCCCATGATCTCTGTAGTCCTCAAGGAGAAAGACCACAGCCTTGTGCTGAGAATGGAGTGGAGGAAACCCAGAATTGTTCCCAGGTGACTGATGAACAGGCCACTGAAGTGGGAGGGGTGAGGTGGGGCTCAGGAAAAATAAATCTAGATCAAATAAGAGAGGAAAAATAATGTATCTCTAAAGAAAAATATTTTTAATTAAGATGTGTTTGGCATGTATGGTTCTGAGTTGGCATTTTTTCCTCTCTGTGGTATTATCCAATGCTAGGATATTGAGCCTCTCCAATCCTGACTTAGATGTCCAAACTACTAGCATAAGTAATCCCATTTTTTCCAAAAGTGTGATATTGACTGCATCATATTATCTTTTGGAGGTTTTTCATTTGTGACTAGCTGCTTGCATTTATCTATTTTTTCTGGTATTCTGCCTATAAACTTATCCATTATACAGAAAACATTAAAGAATGATGACAAAACTAGATTTGGAGAGTATTCTTTCAGTTGAGTTAAAGGGAAATATTTTTCTTATGATTCTGGAAGTAGCCAAAGCTGGTTTAGATTCCACTCATGGTGTCTGCACAAGCTTTAGTTCTCACTTTAACTAAACACTGGTGAATATAAATGTCTGGAAATCTACTATAAAGTTCAAAAGAATGTGGCTTTCAAAATGAACTGAGTCACTTTAATGAAGTGTGTGCTACCTGGAGTTTTTCCTTCATTAACAGAGAGAAAACCAAAGATTTGGTAATATTGACTATCAACAACATAAATTCATATTCTAGATCAGTAATTCAAAACTCTTTTGTTTTTAAGACTATTTCAGGGGTGGAAAACCATATGAATCCTCATTCTACCAACAAGAACCACAACTACAAAATAATTCTGAAAGACCACTAGCAAAATAATAAAGGTAGTACTACTTTTCAGACACTGTAGGAGGTTTTTATTAAATGCAGTAGTAAAATTTATGTTGGATAATAAAACATAGACATTGCCATCTAATAAACCTTTACTAATTTTAGGAAACCAGCCTGTGAACTAAAAACAAGGCCCTCTGACCACCAAACAGGCTCCCATAGCCTGCAGGGAAAGCAACCTGATGAAGGAATAGGGCTTTGGAGCCAGGCCTGGGTTCCATTCACACCTCTGCCACTTGATAACTGTGGTTCCTGGGGGGAAGTGATGCAGCTTCTCTAAGTCCAGTTTCCATCTGAGAGGATGATGATGATGGCTAATATGTAATATGCTGTGCTTCGTACATGCTACAGAGTAATTCCTATTGGCTTGGGAAATGGCTACTAGAGACAAGAAATACTCCCTTTTATAAAGATAATTACAAAAAGATAGCTGCTAAGCAACCTTTTTAGGGATCATAAAGAAGCATGTGAGCTGGCTTTGCCACCCCAACCATCATGGGACCACCTTTCTCCCCAGAAGTCTATATAAGCAGGAGACAAGAAGATCCAGGGACTCATTCAAGAGAGGAGTTGAGAATCCGGTATTTATAGTGAGCCATTACTTTCTCCCTTCCTGTGAATGTGTCTTCTCCCACAGACAAGTGGAGGCTCCAAGAGAATCTCTTAAAGTTATTAGAGAAGCCCCTAAGATGGAGCCCTGGCCTGTTATACAACTGCTTATGTAGCAGGCTGGCTGGTCTTCTGCCTGAATCTTTGATCAAAGGGAGAAGAGATAGAGAGGGAGATGGCTTGGCTGGCAAAGGTGAATGAGTTTTCACTTGGTCCATTGGACACTGTTGAAGGTACCTGGGCTTAGGCCACCTTGCAGGGACCCCACCCCAAAAGCAAGATGCTGAGGGGTAGATGGCCAGGGTGAGAGGGGGCAGGGCTCAGAAGGGGTCAGGGTGGAGCCTGTCTCCATTATCAGAGAACTGTGCAATCATGAAGCTCCAGTGCTCTGGGAAATATGCTGCCTTCTAGAGAGTATGACAGCAAATAGGTATGGAGCACTACTAGCTGGGTTAGAGAAAAGTGCCTCTTCTCCAAAGCACTGGAAGAGAAATAAAGTAGGGTGGCATAAAAGAAAAAACCCCTCACGCCTGTAATCCCAGTGCTTTGGGAAGCTGAGGCGGGCAGATCATGAGGACAGGAGTTCAAGACCAGCCTGACCAATATGGTGAAACCCCCGTCTCTACTAAAAAAATACAAAAATTAGTCAAGCTTGGTGGCATACACCTGTAGTCCCAGCTGCTTGGGAGGATGAGGCAGGAGAATCGCTTGAACCCAGGAGGTGGAGGTTGCAGTGAGCGGAGATTTCGCCACCGCACTCCAGCCTGGGTGACAGAATGAGACTCCCTCTCACAAAAAAAAGAAAAAAAAAGAAAAAAACCCCTTTTCTTCCTCACTTTGAGTGCCATAAGCTAAGGGAAGAGATGAGCATTACAGTGAATGTAAAACTGTGTTTTTAAAATCGATCTGGTCTAGGTAAGGCTTTTAAATTTGAGTATCTGCAAATGATCCCAAATCAATGGGATCGCTCCAAAATACGGTAAAAGAAAGGTTTGATATAGCACACAAGGAAGACAGCCTATGAAGAGAAAGGAAAGCTTTTCATGTTTGTATTCCACTGAGTTTAGACACAGTTACACATGCATTATCCCATTTTACCTTCACTAGAATTCTGTGAGCTAGATGTTATCTCCACTTCACAGATGTTAAGACTTAGGCACTGAGGGAGGCCCAAGATGGGCCTCAAGATGGCCAGGGAGAGGGATGTCTGACTCCAGAGCTGAAGCCCTAAACCAGAAACCTGGATTGGTGGTTGAGAATAAGAATTAAGAACCACAAAGGTAAAGCATTTTGATCCTGATAGTTTTTAGTGTGGTGTAACACTTCCATAGAGGCCTAATGGCTATTTATAGGCAGACCCCCTTGAAGAAATAATTTATTCTCAGAGGAATTTATCCTTTCATTCTCCAGCCTTGCAGAGTAGGACTGTGGCTGGAAGATCTTAGAACATTGCAGGTCTTCAGTAAATGGTAGAAGTTGCTACTGATATAGCAATTTTTATTATTATGTGGTGGAGCCCTTCAGATACCCATTCTAAATTAAAAAGGTTCATTGTCCAGAAAATGTTTAAAAATAGGGGTGTCCAACATTGTCATGTCCACTCGTAGTTGTTATTTTGGTGGATCAAGAAGAGCATCCAGGAAAAGTGAGTTCTTAGAGCACATTTGAAAAAGAAATAGATATGAGACAAATCTCTTGGAAGAGTGAACTAAGGTCTGAGCTAAGAGCAGTTCCATGAAACAATTAAGGGTGGCAGGGGAAGATCTGTGGACATTAAAATGTGAAAAAAGGCATAGAGAGTATTTACTTAGTCAAAACAAAGCAACAGTGCCCATATTGGTTTTGCCAAAATAACTGGATGAAAAATGATCCACCCATTGTTTTGGGCTAGACGGTACCAAGTAACTGGTTTGACGTATTTCTTTTTCCCACTGCACTGACCAAAATTTTGGTTGAGCAGACACAATCTAAATCACAGAGCAGTGAGAATACCAGGAGGATAATTTTACAGATGCTGCTATTGGTCCCAACAATAATGAGAGTAACTTGAATTTGTATAACTCCTTAAGAAAAATTGTTTTCACATAAATGATCTCATTTGGTTGAAGCTGATTTCAATTTGTGTTCTTCAGTAATTCACTGTTATATATCCTTGAGGAAAACATGGCTGCATGGAAAAATAGCTAATCCTGGTGGTTTTGAAGGAACTCATACAATCTCTAAGGCTGGCTTATACTCCCCCATTTTCAGGGATCTGGGTAAAACATTTTTAATATCAGAATATTTTCTTATAATCTGTTTTTGTTCTATCATATTAATTAGTTAAAATCTCCTAAAGTGAATAGTATCCACATAGACT